>NW_028073751.1:5458424-6058424 GCF_014824575.4 Sturnira hondurensis
CTGTCTGTCTGGCAACTCCCCTCACTCCCTGTTTGGTCATGTGGAGGGAGTTCCTCCCTTTGGGCTCCGGGAGGTGTCGTGAGCTGCTGTCCAGGGACAGTCAGCTTCCCTCTCCTTTTCGACAGCTAGTCTCCAGCATCATTGAAAGACAGACGAGATGCTGGCCCATCCTGACAGACACATGTCCATGCATGGTGAGGAACCTCCCCTAGAGTGACGTTGAAGGTCTTTGTTTCATATTTATACTACAGCTCTGTGTGTTCAGTGGGCTAGACATGTTGAGGCCTGCTGAGACGTGTGCATTTGGCTTGGCTCTGCGTGTGCATTCCTGGCCTTGCCTCTGTGTTCTGTGGTAAGCAGAGACCCTGCCTCTTGTGTGTGGTGGAGTTGTCATTAGAGTGAGCGGGAGTCACTCAGTAAATATGGAAAGTGAAGTAGCTTAGCTCCCAGATCTCCATGGCAACCCCCAGAACAAGTACAATGTCACCAAAATTACTCTGTGGCTTTCTTTTTTTAGTTGCAGTGATTTGGTTGCATACTCATGTTTTTCCGCTCCTGATTTGTACAAAAAACACTGCCCACTATATAACCAGGACTTAAGTTTCAGGGGCATTAGTGGTCCCTGCCTGAACACCTGAAAAATTCAGTCACACAAAACTTGCCTTTTTCCGTGCTAGGAAAACACATTCCAGTTGTTTCTTGCTGCCTCATATTTATCATTTAGCTTATAACCAATTGAGGAGCTTTCATAGATATTCTGCATGGACTAGACAGGAATGGATGAGCTGATTCCCCCCTCACAGGTCACGGTAACGGATGCCTGGTGCATTCTGCTTGTGTGTACATACCCAGCCCTCGAGTACATTGTATTTTTAAGGGCCAACTCCTCATCCACCTTGTCACTCCTTGTAGAACGTATGCTCATGAAAACATCCAGTGCATTGCCCGTACTCGTTTACAGTTGTTTGGAGGTTGGTTTTATCATCTCCTTGTTTCTGGGCTCTTGTATTCAGTGGCTAATATGAAGAGAAATTCTTACTGACAACTGTGCTTGAGGAAGGCATGCATTTTCACAGTCTTCTTTCTACCCGTTTAAGAATACCCCCGAGTTGTGGGCATTGTTTCTCCTTTGGTCATTTAAATGGTTCTCTGTGATCTCTTTGATTTGACTCATAGCTGGATGTTGTTGTTCTTTTTCAGTCCAGGAGTCTATAATTTTTTCTTCAGCAATGTAATTGCCATCAGTCCTTCTTATACCTTCTTAGGAGGATGCTGGAGGTGGCTTGACTCATCAGTGACTCAAGAAGTCCAGCTCTCTCTTATTTGAACAATTTGGTTCATTTTAGTTTTATTTTTTAAAAGGCATTTAGGCTGCCTATTCTCATTATGTTTTTTCCTGTCAGCAGCAAGGACTCATTTGCCCACCTGACAAAAATCCTGCTGTTTTGAGTGACATTACTGAATCATTTTCTCTTTATTTCTTAATTCATTTCAAATGCTTTAGAATTGGTCTCTGTAGGGTTTGCCATAACTGCTCAAACATTTGGTATGCTGTGATTTTACTCACTTCCCCTTCTTTGAAATAATCTTCATCTTCCTTCTCACCCTCAGTGAGGGTTGTCAGCATTTCAGTTTAGAAGTGTCCAGCTAGAAGTTCTCAGTTGCATTATCTGAAGTCTTCTGTTGAGTAAAACTGCGAGGGTCTTACAGTCAGAAAGTGCCGGGTTTCTAGTTTCCCTTACCATGTGGACCGTACAGGGAGACCAGCAGAGGGGATGCTTTTTAGGACGCACATTGGCTGTCTCGGCCGCAAAACTGAAATCTTAGGATTAACTATTTTGGGGGTTTGGCCGGAGGGGGGTGCGGGGGGGGAGTGGACAATGAACTCCTTCCCCTGACCTTTTGCTTTTGTTGTTATTTTGTTTTGTTACAGGTTATGATATATGTGAAAGGTTCTAAATATCTAAATATCCTATATCTAAGTCTAAGTCAAAATAGAACCTCAGAAAGAATTTATTTCTTTAAAAAAGAATTCTAATATCCTCCTAGTAAATGGAATACTAAAATTCCTCAAGCTCAGTTTAGGTATAGCCACCTGTTTCATTCTGTTGACTTTTCTAGGCCAGGGCAGGTCAAGTTCTCACGTCCCACCCTATCCTCGCTCCCTTGTGGATCTACTTCAGACGGATATCATACTCCCTGTGCCGCAGCCTTCCTCATTAGGTCATGGAGAACCCCAGCTTCTCAAGCCATAATAATAATTATGTTTCTAAAAATTTTACCCAAGCCTAGCTTTCAGAATCAAATCTTTTTATGAGCTTTAGGATGCTGAAAAAATATTTTATAAACCAAACATCTTTACTTAATGTTTTTTTCTCTTGTGATTTCACAGCTTTATCTGTCAGATATCCAATGTTAGGTTGCTCATAATCTACCCCAGAAGGTAGGCATATGAACAAATAAACATGTGCAAGTCAGTAAGTACACTAGCGTGCATCTGAATAAAGTGCCAAGGAATTAACATAGGGCTCTGCTAACTGGGGACTGTGTTTGCTACTCAGTAGCTACTCAAACATTCACTGAATAAATGAAAATTGAAGAAGTATTTTTCCCAGATGCTTTTTCTAATGGATAGTAAAGAAAAAGAGTTCTGATAATATTTTAGATAAACTAGTATACTTTAGCAAGATATTGTTTTTAATTTATAGAACTATAATTCTCACATGGAATAGTGAATAAGATCACAAGAAAAAATAGGTACAGTTATAGTCTTCTAGTTCCTGTGAATTCAGAGAATTATGTCATCTAAACTTGGCCTCAAATAAGAATTAATAAAACTGTTCATCTGCACTCCCATGTAAAGCAGAAAATGTTTCCATTGTATCCCAAAGAAGTGTCATCTTTATGCCCCATTTTTATATGGTGGTCTTGGGCTTCTCATAATCTTGCAAGAATCTTGATATGAGTATTTTGTGCGAAGGAAAATTTTACTTCCACTGAATCATACTGATAAGTGACATACCCATTCTCCCGATGATCCCCTAATTATGTAACATTAGAGTTGTTTTTCTTCCCAGTGGCAACTTCACATTCACAGGCCCTGTTAGTCTGCCTATGTCTTGGCTTAATGTAATTCTTTTGGTTTCTCTTTGCTGTTATTTCAATTTGGAACTTAAGCTCTTGAAATATGAATAGTTCTAAATCTCTGGAATCAACTTAAATGATTTACTTTATTTAAAATCCGCTTAGTTCAGGAATCTCCCCATAACCTCATGGGGTTTTTTAACCCTCTGTAGGGCTTTAAACATGATATTGAGAATTTGTCAAGCTATTAGGGGTCATTGGTGTGTGTGTCTAATGTGATCATTAATCTAACATCATTTTATAAACATAATGCATTTATGGACATGACTAGTGCATGGGGAAAAGTATTTTTGTCATGACATCACTCACTTTATTGCCTAAAGACACCTGAGTTCAAATGTCCACCTCTGAACTACCATGTCAGTGAGCCTAGTCTGTCTCCTTGAGGATATGGTACACCTCTGACTCATTTCAAAAAGGCCTGGTGAAGATTAATCCAGATACATTTCTTTCTTTTTAAATTTAATTGTTGTTCAATTACAGTTTTCTGTCTTTTACTCCAATTCCAGCCAACCACCCCCCAGTGCTCCCCACCCCTCCCATCTCCACCCCCCTTAGTTTTTGTCCATGTGTCCTTCATAGAAGTTCCTGTAAATCCTTCCCTTTTCCCCCTGAAATCCCTTCCCCTCTCCCCTCTGAGGTACATTTCTTGATAAATGAATTGATTTCTCAAAATAGCCATTGATTTCAGATGGCATATCTGTGAGGAATGGGGAACAAGAATGACAACTTAAGTGTCCAGTGTTTTGCTACAGCATTGGTGCCTGTTTAACTAAATCATCCCCAAAATGTTTTCTTCAGCACATGGTTCCGAGTTTTTAAAGATGGGAAGAAACAGAAAGTGTCTCTCTTTGAGCAGTGTTCTGAAGTTTACAAAACACATTCTTGCATCTGCTCCCTCTTGATTCGCCTGACAGTTCCTTCTCCCCGTTGAATAGATGCCTTAGCCGTGGAACAGAGAGTGAGTGAAAATTGCCTGAAACCATCCTGTTAGTCAGGGGTAGAGCCTTGAAGACAACACAGGTTTCTCCCTCCCAGCCTGGTAATGTTCTCCAAGCATTAATGTGACTGTTTTGACCTTGGACTCGGTTTTTATATGCAAACTACTCTAGCCCTTACACATCTATTTATCAAGGAACCAACATGAAACTAAAGATCAATTACATGGAGCTAAAGCAACCCAGAGGCTATGTCTATGGAGGGGCGAGGAATTTAGACTGCGGAGTCATGAAGAAGTGGGTGGCCATATAGATTTTTTAATGGCGACATGCTATATAATGGGCGATAGGATGTGGCCTGGGCAATTTCGATAATTTTGAGAGCAGGATTGTTTGAATAAAAGGTGCACATCACAGAAACCAAGAGGGTCTGGTTGAATGCAAGGAGGCTGTGAAGGCTGCTCTGTGTTCTGCCCATCTGCCAATCAAAAGAAGACAAAATTTATTATGCAGTGGTAGTGCCACTCTTAGGAAAAAGATGGTCATGTTAAAGGGGTGAGAGGGGAGGTATGACCTATCACACTGAGAAAGGGATTTTGCTCTGAAGTTTCAAGTCGCCTATTCCCCTTTGACTCCCTTTCCCACTTGTACTTGTTATCCTTTCATATGTCCTACTTTTAGCTTGGTTGGGCAGAGAGATCTCAATCCAATTTCATTATTTGTAAATTTTTGTGTATGTGAGGATAGACTATCCCTATGAAATAAATAATATTAATATAGGGCTTCTGGCCTTTTTCCCCCCCTAGAGGAACAAAGAAACAGCATCATTAACTCCAGTTTGGAATCTGTCATCTCATCAAATGCAAACAGCATCCTTAATTCCAGCAGCAGCTTACAGCCCAACATGAACTCCAGTGACCCAGACCTGGATGTGCTCAAACCCACCCGGCCCAGCTCACTGTAAGTATGATGTTTGCCTGCCTGTTACAGCAGGCCCTGATCAGCCATTCTGCCCAGAATTTGTTCTCAGGCCTCATCTGACTGAGCATTTTCCTTCTCCCTGAACTTGGAGCTTGGCTGGTTTGTTATAGATTAATCATTATTTGTAACACACTGCTTCTTGGCTTCGGTGATCTATGACTTACCATCCTGCTGAGATGGCTTTGATTATGGCTTTCGCCTCTGCTGGCTGCTGAGCATGAAAAGCAATTTCTTTTGGTTTTATAAACATCCAGACACTACAGTAGCTCAGCAGATCACTGGCTAAGTGTCTTTCTTTCATTTATGTTGTCTCAGTTTCTCTTCTCCCTGACTATGTTGAGAATGTCCAGTTCCCCCAGTAGCTGAAGAGTCCCCCAGTAGCCCTTTGAATCTTTAGATCCTCAACCCTTAGCATGACTGTGATCACAGACCAGAGATTGGAAAAGAGAAGAGCCTTTGTTGCTTCATTCTTGGGTATTGAGCACCCTTAGCCAAGACAGGCAGTTGTGGGGCTGCCTGTCCAAACCTTCACAGAGATTAGATCTACCCTGTGAGGGCCAGAAAGTCCTCCCTTGTGGTTTCGTCCCACATTGCTTAGCTTGCTTCCCCAGACCACCTCATAAATCGTGTCAGCTAGAGCCTTTGCAAAAAGAACGTGAGGCCAGAAGGGCTGGACTCCCAGGCTACAGTTGTGAGAGACTCAGGAAAAGCAGAGTGGACATTGCCTTTCTCTGGTGAAAATAGTTCGCGGTTCGGCCACAGATTGTTTGAAGGGCACTTGTTTCCCTTAGTGAGGCACCGGGATGTCAGAACCTGTTCCCTCCCCTCTGTGTTGTGGTTGCGTGAGCCAACACACCTCGGCATTCTGTCTCTTTGAGATATTGAGAGATGTGCATAAAAAGGGCCCAGCAATTTTTGTCTTAGAAGAGACTAAGGCTATTATATTAAGGTTTGGGAGGAAAAATGTCTCTAAAATGGACTTAAGAGGTAAATACTGTAAGTGCAATAACTGTGTAAGATGAAATCATACATACATGGAGAAAGTCAGGTCACACTTTAGTTGATGGCTTGAAGTCCTATCTGCATTTTCAGGAAGTTAAATGACTTACTTGTTATTTGGTAATGTGTTTGTTCACCAAAAAGTGTACCAATGCCTTAGAGCTCAAAATAAATTAACGTGTTCAGGTTATGGGCAGTGCGTTTCTCGGCTTCCCCGTGGCCAGACTTGCCCATATGCTGTATGGCTTTCTCAGGTGCTCCTAGACATTAAAGAGATTTTAGTTCTTTTTTTTTCTCCACTTTGTTTAATCTCTGTACCTACCAGTTGCTGAAGTGATTTGTTGTTCAGCATGAGCAAGGTTGAATTTCTAGCCCAGGTTGCTTAACATCCTCTGGTTCTAGCCACAGTATCAACTAGTGGTCTTTAATCTTTGTTTACAGTAGCTGGGGGCTGGGAGTCCCCTGAGTCACTGCTGAGTATAGTGTGTTCAAAAAGGCTGCTTTAGCAGCTAAGTAAAAAGTAGGGTATGTCCTTTAAACAGGTCCTGGAAGAGGGGGCTTGGGCTTTTGTTTTTCAGCTGGCTAGTGATTTGTTTTACGTAAAACACTGGGGGTGACTCCATCCAGTTCATGCCATCCAGGGGACTATTCCCTGCCTACTGCAGATTTGGGGGGGCTTTCCCAGGGAAGGGAGGGTGATGCTGGGAGCAGTTCCACCTGTCTTCCTTTGGGAGGGGCATTAGAGGTAGGAATGTGATGTGTTTCCAACAAGACTGTGGTCCTTCCAAGCTGAGGATCTGACTGGTACCTGTGAGTTTTGAGCTCAAGCAAGACTGTTCTTGAGGTGGAAGGACTGTGGATGCCAGCACTGGTACCAGAGCTTGCAGTGACCCTGAATGAGGGCCGGGCACAGGTCCTGTAGGCTCTGCAGGAGGTTCACCCACCATGTCTGACACCTGGAGCAGTAAGATGTTCTCCAGGTGTACTTCTTGTTTTTTTCTGCCTGGAATTTTGCTCGTGTGGGCCATCGACAGAAGCTGGGTAGTCCAGGCAAGCAGAAGTCACAGTATGTTCCCTGAGTAAATTAATTCTCCAAATTCTGGTGACACATTGTGCCATGGTGATTGGGCTCAGTTGCAACCAACTGAGCCCAGTGGGTCTTAACCTCAGTTCCGGACCCTTTTATTCCCTCCAACATTGTTGGCTTTCATGTGCACAGAGATTCTTGAACTTAACAATGCAGATGAAAATGGAAAAAAAAAAAGCAAAATTGGGGGTAGGGGATTACCATTAACTAGACAATTATTTAGGCATAAAGTGGGGTACTGGTCACAGAAAACTGTTCTCCTTTTTATTTTATTCATTTGTTTTTCATTATATTCATAATGACTGGAATGATCACTGTGACTGTGCAACAGTCATAATGAAAGAAGCACATTTGTGACATAGCACTCTTCAGTATTCCAGAGACTGCACTTCTCTGTCTCATTGGTAAATGGTTGCTGATTCTCCAAGGAGATCAGGGCCCTCTTGTGTGTGTGTGACCATAATGCTAAGTCAGGCATCAGAATTAGAGATGCCATCATTCTGGCCATGTCAGGGCAAAAAAAAATCTGTAAAACATACAAAGCACTCTTAAAATTCAACAGTAAGTAAACAAATAACCTAAATAAAAACTGAGCAAAACTTCTAGAGAGACACCTCACCAAAGAAGGTGTACAGATGCAAATACATAAGCATATGAAAAGATGCTCAACATCTTATGTCATTCGGTAATTCCAAATTAAAACAATGAGATATCACTACACACCTATTAGAACAGCTAAAATCCATAATATTGACACCAAATGCCGGTGAGCATGTGGAGAAACGAGAACTCTCATGCACTGCTTGTGGGAATACAGAATGAAACAGCTACTTGGAAAGATAATTTGGCAGTATGGTACAAAAGTAAACATAGACTTACCATGTGACACAATCTGGCAAACACACTCTTAGGTGTTTACCCAAATTAGTTGAAAACTTATGTCCACATAAAAACCTGCCGACAAGTGTTTATAGCAGCTTTACTCATAATTGCCAAAACTTGGAAGCAACCAAGATGTCCTTTAGTAGGTGAACAGATAAACTGTGGTACATGCAGACAACAGAATATTATTTAGTGATTAAAGAAATGAGATACCCAGTCCTGAAAAGACATAGATGAACCTTAAATGCTTATTACAATACTAAGTGAAAGAAGCCACTCTTTAAAAAGTACAACATGGTATAATGCCAACTTTGTGTCATTTTGGAAAAGGCAAAACTGTAGAGTCAGTAAAAAGATTGTGGATAGTAGATATGAAATATTATGCATTTGTCAAAACTCAAAAAGCCAATTGAACCCATAGAGCAAATCCTCCTGTTGTAAGCTATGAACTTTTGTTAATAATAATTAAATGATATTAGTTCATTGGTTTTAACAAATGTATTGATACCATGCTAATGAAAGATTTTAATAATAGGGGAAACTTAGGAACTGGGTACAGGTATATGGAAACTGTGTTATTTTGAACAATTTTTCTGTAAACCTGACACTGCTAAAAAAGTAACGCCATTTTACATGTTTTTGAAAAAAATCTAAATGTCTAACTTCTTTTAAAGGTTATAAGATATGTCCACATTGAAACAGTATGTTGCTTGGTAATAGATGGATGGTGCTCTTTGGTTCGTATCTCTTGCCTGTAGGCCTGTGACTTATTAAATACAGCCCAAAAATCTTTGCAACCCTCCCACTAGGAGGTGGAGTCCTTGAATCTAGGCTGGCCTTCAGCCTAGATTTGGCCAATAGAGGGTGGCAGAAGTAGTATCATGTGACTTTGAAGCCTAGACCGCAAGGCCTTCTTGATTGTCATCTCATTCTCTTGGAACCCAGCCACCATGCAAAAAAACTCAGTCTAGCCTCTAAGAGAAAAAAAGACCAGCTGTCTCAGCCTAGCTAATGCCTGGGCCACCAACCAGTTGAAAGCAGCCACATGAGTGAGTCCAGGAAAGACCAACAGAAAAGCTACCCAGTCAACCCCCAGATTCATAAGAAATACTAGATTGTGGTTGTTTTAAGCCACTGAGCTTGGGCCAGTTTATTCAGCAATATTTAACTGACATAAGGCCTATGAATTTGTGACCTTGGAGTTGTGGGCAACTGACTGCCTTGGAATGGGGCTGGGCTGCCTGGGTAAGGTAGGAATGTGTGAAGTTTATCACTGTAAAGTAGGGGCAGCCTCTTGATTTTTGGAATCTTCTTTGAAAGAAAACAACTTATAAATGAGGTTCTGAGAAGTTAAGAAACAAAAACAAACCCATAGCTAGTGGCTGAGGCAGTGAGAAAGATAGCTTAAACACAGACATGCCAAGCAGGAAACCCTAGGTAATCCTGGCAGCAACATTGACTAGCTGGTGCCAGTCTTTGGCCCTGGGCATGCCATCCCCTTACTCCCTGTGGTGGAAAAATGGGGCTGACGTGTCTCTCAGAACAGAGCTGGTTCAGTGGATGCCTACAAAGGACTGCAGAAGGAAAAGCCTCTCTCTTCTCTCACAATCAATAAAAGAGTCGGCATTGTACCACTACTTCCTGGAAGACAGTGAATTTTAAGGAGGAAATAAACAAAAGAAGTCAGGGGACTTCCCACTACATAAGATACTGCCATAATCCCCCCAAATTAAAAGTGACTAGATGAAAGCTTGCTTTAGACCCTTGGGGTTTGGGGTAGGAATGGAGGGGCTTGTTAAAACTGAAAGAAAGTTAGGGAGTTGGGGGATGACTACAGCCATGGGGAGCCCACCCGGGAGTTCTCCCTGCCTAAGTGGTCTCTACCCCTAAAAAACAACTCCCTTGCCAGTGGCCCCATAAATAAAGTGAATTTTCCTCATCCTTTCTGCTTAACACACACGTGCACACACATGCACACGTGCACATGCATTTCCAAGTTATTTCTGGTGACCGAAAAGATGAGTGCATGCCAAGTGCCTTCAAATTCTGCCAGAGTCAACCGTCCTCTCCCATCTTAGTGGCCAGTGAGAGAGAGGGGAGAGCACAGTCCCTGGAATCCAGAGGATAAACAAGGCTGCTTCCAGGCTGAGTCATTTCTCTGAACCACTGTTGGCTCCTTCAGACTTTGATTCAGCTGCTCTCAGATTAAGTCCGGGGAAAACTTCCCTTTAGAGCTACCTCTAAAATTCTACTTGTGTTTTACTTATTCAGGCAACACTCATTCAACAGGTATCATTTGAACACCTACTCTCTTCCAGGCATTATTCTGAGTGATGAAGATGCGGTAATTTTTTAAAAAATGACTTTCTTTTTTCATTGATTTTCTATTCCAGTGGAGATGGGAGGCAAATCACTATCTAATACGGCAGATGTTGCATTCTTTAGAGAAAACTAACGTAGAGGAAAGGAGGTGCAGATTTGTAGAGGAGGGAAGCAAGTTACTTCAGTTCTTTCTGGCTTAGTTTCTTCATCTGTAAAATAGTGTCATCTACCCTCCTCAGAAAGGTGTGAAGATTAGATGAGATCATTCTCTATCTCATTTACATACCTATCACTGTGAATGCCAGTTATTACTACTATTACTTCGGAGGGCCTCCACACAGTACCCTTTCTCTCCTTCTGCTTCCTCAACTCTGGTATGTATTTTTGGTGTGCAGATGCCCTCACCCATCCCTACTACTTCCCACCTTAAATTGAGACCAGCACTGTCAGTCCAGTCTTTGAGGTATCAGTGAAAAGAAGGAACTTCTAAAGAGGCAGGTGCTGCCCCACCTTAAACAAAGACCAGCTGGGTAGGCACACCTGTTCCTGAAAAATTTGGAAACCTCCAGACCCCATGGGATACTTGATGAGTTTTATGCATAGCTATTATTTACTGAGACCAAATGAATCACAAAATGGATAATATGCATTAGACAAGTGATGATTTATGGCGTATCTTTAAAGTAAATTGCTACCTAAGTGCTATTTGATGTCAAAAAAGCTACACTCAAGCAGGCAGCTATAATTTCACTAGAATGATCTTTATTTGTCATCCTTTGGAATGCATGGGTTTGAAAGAGGAAGTCTTCCTCTTCGGGTGGATCGGTTTTCTGTGGGAGAGGACCTTTTCTGTTAGACTGAGAATTCTGTTTCTCATCCACCTCCAAACAGAAAAGCTCTCTTCAGACTGATTTCCCAGAAAACTTGGTGGCATTCCCCACCTTGGGAAGTAACTTGAAAGCATAATCATTTTCACAAGGAATCAGGCGCCTTTTCTTGTTTCTCCTCAACCCCCAGGGTGTTTCCAGCCCGCTCATTCGGGATTCTTTCTTGGTCAAACCCGAAGCCATCCCTTTGGCAATTAAGTCTCCTGGGGCCACCATGGCCACACAGCGCCTCCACGGTCCCTTGACATTTTCAGAAATGGCCACTTACGTGACCCGTATTCTTGTTTTCTAAGTGGCTTCCTGTCAGCTTTTCCGGTTCCCCAGCCAAGATCTCCCTAGTCAGTCAGGAGGAGCCCAGCTGGCTTCCCTTGGTTGAGGGTGGGGATTCCTGCCTGGTGACCCATCGATTTTTATTGGCTAAACGTGTTTGGTCGTTAGTGGTTCTATTTCACATAAAAATTGCTCGAGGCAGCCCTGCCATGATCTGCCCCAGTAGAATTTAGTTCCCAAGCACCAGGGCTGCCAGTGGCACTTGGGTCTCTACAGCCTTTCGGCAGAGAGGGTTGGGAGGAGGCGGGGGTGGGACACGGTTCCAGAGCTCAGCCACATCTGTGTCTTCCAGTGTAGTGAAAATCACAAATGGAAAAATGTTTGCCTTCACTCTCCTCATTGTGCTCTTCCCTCTTTTACAAGCTAAAAACACATAAAGAGTCTGAATGTTTTTTCTGTAAGTGAATTAATCTTGCTAATATTCTACAACAATTCCCAAAATATGCCATGACAGAGTAGATGCTAAAACCTTGGAGTTAAACATATGAATGAATGAATTTCATTCTGAACTAGCTGCCCTTAAGGGCCTTATGGTAGGTACTGCATTGTACGTGTTTAGGTAGGTGTTAGGCATTTTAAATCTCGAGTTTTGGGTAGAGTCTTTGGGGAGGAACTGGGCTTATGCTACTGCGTGGCTCTCGGCACTATCAAGCCTGTGAGGGGACTTGGGGGGAACTCTGCGATGCCGGGTTTTTTTTTCAGAGTCTGATTTGAAGTTGTTTCTCTCCCTAGGTATATAATTTGGGGGAATTTTACTGGGATCAATAGAGTCAGATCCTAAATTGGGTAAATTACAATCACATTGGAGTTAAAGTACTGCCCCCTAAACCTTTTTAGTCAGTCTGGAGGATAGGTGCTTCCTCATCTAGGGATACATTTCTAGTTGGGAATGGCCTCAGAATCTCATTTTTAACCCCTCCTCTGCATCACAGAATCTGAAAACCAAGCAGGATTTCCTGTCAGCTTCGTAGGGTCTTCCTGGGCAGGGTCTCTGCCCAGTGCAGTGGTCCTCGGGGTATGTGCTCCTGCGACCAGAGTCATAGCACCACCTAGGAGCTTGTTAGGTGTACACATTCTCAGGCCCCACCCCAGACTTACTGGATGAGCAGCTTGAAGAAGCCCAGCACTCTTTTTAACAAGCCTTGATTCTGCCACATGCTAATGTCTGAAAACCATAGTCCTAGTGTGTTAGGTTGGTGGACTTCCACAAGAATAAAATCAGGATTTACGTCTTTGTAGAGCTCCCAAGGCCAAGCTTGTGTCATCACTCACTAGCGCTCTGATTGTCTCTATGGTGATGGTAGTTGTGGGGCTTAAGAACGAACTGCCCTTAGCCTTTGAGATTGGTCACAACTAATTAGGCTGAGGACTGAGGGGTTTGCTTCGTGGGGCAACCCAGTGAGCTCACCAGTGCTGCACTTTCCAGCTGCTCAAGAAAGCCAGCTAGCTGCTTTGCCAGTGCATGCCTTTTGGTCACAAATAAGAGAGGGGGTGTGTGTCAGTTAATCAGACCAACAGGTTTTTTTAAATGAGCACCTACTGTGGATGTAACATGACAAGACCAAGACCTTTATGTGGACAGGAAAACAGTTCTTTGGGTATGCGCCGCAGAAAGGCGTGGATCGGCATCAACATGTTCAGGAGATACGGGACTTGAGTCGGCATTGCGCACAGTGGTGCATGAAGTGGGGACAGGTGGGAAGGCAAGGACTGAGCTGGATCAAGCTCAACAGATTTGTGACTAGAGCCTTTAACATGTGAACCTCCCAAAGGGCACGTGTTATGCTGCATTTCCACAGTTCAGGAAATGCTATTCTAAATTGACCCTCTTTTTTTGAAGGGAAAATGGATATCTCAGAATGGATGGCATCATTATGGTAGAGATCCTTCAGGAGAACAGAGATTTAGTTTATATATAAATTTACGACCACAAACAGCTCTCTGAAGGACAAAATGGGATCTGGTGTAAGGAGAAGCCCACACGGCCTGGTAATGAAGCCTCAGCCCTGCTATTTCCTAACTGTGCAAGTTCGGGAAGTTATTTGACATCTCTGAGCTACACCTATTCTCTGAAACGGTAATAAAAATAGTAATAAGAAGACCTACCTTCAGGGTTGTTGTGAGGGTCAGGCGAAATGATGCCTGCATAACACTTAGTAAATTACCTGGTGCATAATAACTGGTTGACAAAAACTACTTGCTACTATTATTTTTTGTAAATTTTATTTTCTTAAAGATTTTATTTATTTACTTTTAGAGAGAGGGGAAGGGAGGGAGAAAGAGAGGGAGAGAAACAACAATGTCTCTCACACCCCCCCCCCCCCAAACTGGGGACCTGGCCTGCAACCCAGGCATGTGCCCGGACTGGGGACTGAACCAGAGATCCTTTGGTTTGCAGGCCAGCACTCAATCCACTGAGCTACACCAGCCAGAGTACTGTTGTGTTTTTATTACTGTATCTTTATGTGTTCTTACACTTCCCTCTTACAAATGAACAGTCCCCTAATGTTGATTTCTTTCAGTGGTGGCAGGAGATAGACACTCCATGCTTATTTTTGTTTATTTGATACTAGTGTGACAAAAAACAACCCAGATTAAAAAGGAAATGAGAATTTTAAGATAAATTAAAATACCTAAAATTAAATTAACTACAAACAACAAAGTACACTGAAATCAGTAGAAGCACTCCTCTTCAGAGATGGGGGTCAAACTGTTTGCCGAAAGTGAGGCTTAGGTGTTCACCCCAGGAGCTTGTCAGGCCTGCTGCCCTATTGTTGTCCACTGGGTGGGACCAGTGGACCCAGACTAATTAGACTAGAACCTAGTTGCAATCTTGAGTTTCCACTAGGGGATAACTTAGCCTCAGAAATTCCTTTTCAGCTATTGTCTCTGTGTAAATTTGACTGCCATTATGGCCAAATTAAAAACAGTTTCTGAAAAGAATTATTCTGAAATTCTGATCTTAGTCATTCCCTGCATCTGCTCTATCGGGGTCTCTTCCAGTGCCCGTCAGCCAAGACACTGATTTAGTGCCCCTTCCAATACTCCTTACAAATTGAAGAGGTGAATGTGCTGTTCTCTGGCTGTTGTCAAAAATGCCCAGAAAGGGGGGAAAATGCTATTGTAAGGACCACCTTGTTGCCCTATGTGAAGAAGCCTTGTCTTCAGAGGGAACCAAGATGGTATTGTCCACAAAGAAATACAAACAAAGTTGTCTACCCAAGCGTAGGGGACCGGTTTGTTTTAGTCTGACAAATGTGACTCAGCTCTGTAGAGAAAACCTACAGAAGTGAAGTGGTGGGCAGGAGCCAGACCTTCAAACCGAGTTTTCTCGTGGGAATCAGGCCTAAAAAGTGCATACACACTGTTATGGCTTGTTCTTGCTAAACCTCCATCACCCTGGTCTGAAACAACAAATGTGTGTTGTCTGTCTTCAAGGTAATATCCAAAGCCTGCTTGAACTTTCCCAAGGACAGAGCTAATCAGCTCATCGCCGTTCCCCTCTGCATGTTATTTTCATGTCCTTGATTGTACCTAAAATGTAGACAGTAGTATTCTATGTAATAGGTAGTAAATCTTTCTCTGATGTAAGACCCGAGAAAAACAATAAAAGCCTACCTAGGCAAGGGTCAGTGGGCTCTCCCCTTGGGAGAGTGGCTGAGGCATCCATAGGTGCTCTCCCCTTGAGAGAGCAGCCGTGCCGTCCCCTTTTTCTCCACAGGATTGTTGTCACCTGTGCCTTCATTCTCAACAGGTGGACTCTGCTGGCCAGAGTCCGCCACACCCTAGGTGCATTATTAGAATCCTAAGAAGAAGAATCAGCACAATGAAAATAGCATAATTCAAGGAGGGTTTGTTACAAGGAAGGGGGGCAGGAGAACACAATAAATCAGGACTAGTAGCACCGAACTAATTACCACTCTTAGGCCGAAGGGACTTGAGTAGAAAGCAGGTACGAGAACACAGAAGGGGAGAAAGTTCTGCAGCGTTGGCACCTTGAAAGGGCCTTTGATTGAGGCACTCAGCCTGGTGGAGGTGACTTCTCAGAAAGGGAGACAAAGGAGTAACAACCTTGGCTCTCCTTCCTCCTGCTAACCTGCTAATCTCCTGCCCGAGCCTGCCCCTTGGTGAACCCAGCAGGAATGCAGAGGGTCCGGAAACCCCGTGGATGGATTCCATGCTGGTAAGCCCCCAGAGACGAGGGCAAGCTGGAGAGCGGATGTCATCCAGCATAGATTTATATTTATAAAGGCCAGAGAGGAGGACCAGAAGGGATAATCATCATAAAAGACTGCCTAAATGCATGGTAGAGTGGAATACTACGCAGTCCAACAGAGGAATGAGGTAGGTCTCCATACACGGTATGGACCAACCATAATGCAAAGGTGCATTATGGGCAAAAGCAAGTTTCAGGAGAGTGTGCAGCTGTGCTTGTCAGTCCACACTACACATTAGGGAACCACCTAGGGAACCTAAAATAAAACATACCAACCCCTAGGCCCCTTTCCTGGAGCCTCAGATTTCATTGATCTGGGGTGAGAGCTGAGTTTGGCTGTTTCTTAAACTTCCTAGGTGATTTTGATAAACAGCTAGATATGAAAACCTTTGGTGAGCATTGCATGATTCTACTTACATAAGAATCCAGGGGCTATATACACCAACAGATGCGTGAACACATCTGTAATGTTTCTAGAAAGACACGGGAATCAATCCATGGTTGTCTCTGACAGAGTCAGATGGGACAGTGGCCTGTGGTGGAAGGGACACTGACTGTCCCTTTCAACAGTACTTTTTTTTAGAATTGGAATTTTTTTTACATGGATGTGCATTGATGAGGTTTGAAAACACAATTAAAAACAGATTTCCGCAGTTTGGGAATCACCATTCCTTTACTGTCTTCTGAAAGTTGTGGGGCGCATCTTTGTGAGGAGGAATTTTTTAATGCATGCACTTTTATTTTTTCCCAGTTTTATTGAAAAATAGTTGACATACATCACTGTATATGTGTAAGGCATACCGCATGATGGTTTGATTTTTAAAAACGAACACGTCATGAATTTGTGTGTCATCCTTACACAAGGGCTCTGCCGCATCATGTCAATGCTCAGTCTGTATATTGCCAAATGGAGCACCAAGAATTTTTTTAACCTCTAAAACTTGTTACATTCTCAATATCTAGGGATCTAATTAAGAAGATGCTGTCTGATTGAAGAATAAGGCCTGTATCAAAGAGGTGTTGTTTTGGGTGTGTTATAAATGCAATTAAGTTGGTGTGAATTATTTAATGGCCTCAGGACTCCTCCTCTTCAGGCTGGGCTGTCCAAGGCTCCAGGTTGGTTTAGTAAATGGTAACTGCGCGGACTGCGGAGGACCATGCTCCTGGGGGCTGAGAACGGTGCTTCCGTTAGAGCCCTGCATCTGGGCCGACGCCAGATTTCTTATTAATTTGGGAAGCCCTAATATAGGGAACCAGAAAGTCATTTTTTACATTGAGCAGCTAGCTACTCGTGAACTTCCCCCATCCCCTCAACTGACATTGTGAAATTTAAGTAGTTCAGTTTTTTTTGAGCTATATATAGTTCTTCCACCTGATCTTCATCTGTCATTCTCCATCTGCTATCTATCCAATTTCCATTAAAAGCTTCATTTTTAAAGCATAATATATAATGGAAAAACCTTAACTCCTGACCTTTGTGGAGATACATTAGAATTACTCAATAATAATTAGCAGTTGCCCTGGTAACCTCAGATGCACTGCTTAAATCACCTGTATTCATCACTCTCCCCTGCCTTCTAGACAATAAGATCATTTGCTTCCTGCGAAGGAAAAAAGGAACAATTTAGTAAATTTAAAATTCTTTTCAGCTTCTATTGTAAGAATAGAAGTGACAGTGTTTGTTATTAGGCACACTAAAAAGATGGCTTTTTAGTGACCAAAACAGAGACAATGGAGGGAAGTCACTTTAGGTTTTAAGCGAGTTGAAAACCCTGTTTAGTTTATTTTGTTCACTACTGTACTCAGAACCTTCGATGACCTAAGCAGGCGAAACGCAGATTAGAATTTAAGGGTAGCGGCACCCTGGCTAGAAGGGGAGAGTGAAACAGGCAAGGCCCTCATTACGCCACGTCAGACATCACGGACAAGGGTGGTTAAAGCCCTGTTACCTGCAGCACTTTGGCTTGAAAAAGCCTTGCAAGTTGGAAAAGTGAAAGCTGAAGCACAAGAGAGGCTTCTTCAAATAAATGTGTTGACATCAACTCTGTTTCAGAAGAAGCCGGTCTCTATTCTTCCTTAACTTCCAAACACCATGCCTTACAGCACAGACCTCATGGTTAGCAGGGCCGTGTAACTCTCTGCTGCTTCTGTGGGGAGAAATGGCCCCACCCTCTCACACCATGCATCCTCTTCCCTTTCTTCTGTTGACCCTTTGTGTGAAAGTGGAATTAGAGGAAATTTGTCCTTAGTCATCCCATGGCAGCACTTACAATGTGCAATTGTCTCAGTGGAAATAAATTGGCAGGAGATCACAAGTCAAGAAGTGGAGTCATGAAAATCCTGGACATGCAAACCCTGCAGAGACTAGATCCGCATGCTAGTGACCAACAAAGCTGATGTGATCACCCCAAACAGCAGTTAGACCCAGCACTGTCCCCAATGACAGCTGCAATGAAGTAATTTTTGCACAATACCCACTAACTGCTCTTCCACAACACCCTACCCATTCTTAGATCTCAAAGGAATGCAAACTTATCTTCATTTTTGTGCCCCTTTGGAATATGGTACCTCCAGTTGAATATTTCATGCTATAGCCTGCCTGTTCCCTAGAGCCCTTGTGAATGTCAGCATTCAAATGAGCTGGATTGGACAGACAGAACCTTCCTAGTCAGTTTACTAAATCCTGTTAAAGACGCTATGCCAGGCATAGGAAATAAACTAAAAAATACTCTTCCCTCAAATCTCTTACAGCCCAGGTGGGGGAAATCAGATGTGCATACAGGGGGGTATGTCAGTAGGGAGTGAGTGTCCTGGCGGTTCACTCAAAAATGTTTATGATGGAATGCGTTGTCCTTTCCATGTACGTTGTGTGGACAGGGGCTCCAGTAATCTCCCCACTTCATCTTCTGATTTGCTTGCTTGCCTTTGTCCGGCTTACTGAGAGTAGGGCAGGGGATTTCTAGTTTTATGACCCAACTTTTTTTTATTCCATTAGCCAGAAGATTTGCCATGTCTCAGACTCGGCCAGGTATCAAACACTGGGCTTATAAAAGAAAAGATGGTGCAATGTCCCAAGTGTTTATTTGGTTGTTTTCCACAGAAGTCTCTATGGATTTAACATTTTAGATGCCAAAATAATTAAAATTTGGACTGTAAGAAAGATGAAGAGAGAAAAAATATTGAAAGGAATGAAAAGTTGGGATTTGATATTTGAATATGTTGCATTTTTGAAGTCCCCACCACCACCACCGCTACCACAATTTCTCGTTAGGACAGTTCTCTATTAGGACAATACTTGATGTAAAAATCCATAACAATTTCTCATATAAAGCCCTACACCAAACATCTCATTCAATTGAAATTTAATCCATACCTTGAAGGACTGTTTCCTGGCCCTAAATGGAAAAGGAAAGTTCTTTTAGAATTAGTTCTTTAAACTCTGAATCAGAGTATCCAGGAAAAATAAGTGAAAAGAGGCTATGCCTCACCATGGGTCAAGAAAGGTTTGCTAGTAAATTTTCATGCAACACCCAAATTTCTGGGTAGGAATGAGGGCTCTTTTTTCTGGTTCTTCATCTATAAGGAAATTCTAAATTAAATTCCCTCTTCCTCACAGGCCAGCTGTTAAGTTCTGCCTTTAACTTTAGCACAAGTCAATTGGATCCTCTGCCCACAAGCAAGCACCCAAGTTTGTCACTACAAAGAAACTCTTTTGCTGTAATTTTCTTTGCATAAATGGCTGGTTTTTCTAGGCTCTTTTTCCACTTCTAGAAATGTCAGCCCCTGAGTTTGTTCTTTTCAAGGTGCAATGCAGTAACCGATTCCAGAGGTGAAACAGGCAGGCTTCCTGGGACCTGAGTGGGGTTGATAGGTTGAGTACTGCTTGCTCTGAGTCGGGCCGTTGGGAGCTCTACTAGTTAAGCCTTGGTGGTTCTGTTGACACTCAGAGTCAGCTGCTAGCCTTACTCATTAATCTCAGTGTGCCTCGTAAGCAAATTCACTGAACTTGGCACACCTTGGGAGGAATTACGTCTTTACATGCAACAGGTTCAGCAGAAACCTAAGACCCTTATCTAGACCATGAATATGTCATTGGTATGCCAGCTCCCCAAACAGGAGAGCGATGTGATCCTAGGCAGAACCCTATTTGTGTGCTGCTACAGCCTGATGCTTAGCTTTACTCCAAATTCATCTAGAAATAGGAGAATTTGTAGAGAAGAGAAAGAAAGCACCATCTCTGCTCAAACAAGGAGGTCTATGTTTTGTCACCTTGTAAGATTCTCCTCTTTGAAAAGGACCCACCTTTCCAAAAGGATCCTTTCACGACTGCTTTCCTGCGCATCACGTGGTGCTGCCTTTGCTTCGTGGGGTAGCTGTGGGCCTGGAATGTGTGTCTGTGCCAAACTGGGGGTGGACTCAGGACTCGTCAGGGTCATGCTTTGGTTTCATTGAGTAGGGCATACTGGTTGAGATTTTTGGAGGCGGGGTGTACATGTGAGGGGGTTGTCAGTTAGGGAGGAACTTTGGAGAACAAAGCTGTATAACAGGAAACTTTATGGAGTTTCTCCTGTGTGCTGTGTGATATGTATCCTCTTCCATGTCACTTCATAAAGTCTTTGGTAAAAATTTAGTTTTTGTTATTCAGTCTGTCACAGTGTGAAGAGTGTGGATTCTGGGACAGACTTATTTGCATTCATACCCCAACTTCACAGCTTTGTTGCCATGAAGTTCTGTGATACCTGTAAGCCTCATCTATTTAGTAGATAGTAGTATCTACTTCATAGGGTAGTTGTGAGGATTTAATGAAGTTGTTCATGTAAAGCACTTAGCATGGCTTCTAGCACATAATAAATGCTCAGTAAAAGTTACCTGCTGTAATTATTGTCAAATTGTTGTTTTAACAATAACTGAGGACATGAATGGCCTTGGAGAGTTTTATTGATGTGCTGATGCTCACAGTGTGTGAGGGGGACCTGGTCATATCCCAGTTAGTGTAGAACACAGGCGTTAGTCTACAACGCCTCCCCCAGCTAGACTAGAACAATCCTATTTACACCATGTCAGTGAGCACCAGAGTAGCTCTGAGTAGCTGGAAAAATCCACACCTTCAGGTTTCTTGCCTTTGGACACCCTGAGGTTACCTTGGGGAATTGAGAGAGTGTGGGGTAGAAACTCAGGCCAGGAGCCCAGGAAAGGCTGGAAAGAGCTGGAGCTACGGGCAGGTGGGGTCACTTGGAAGAAAGCCAGCCCCAGAATGAAGCTGAGCATCACCACCCTTCAGCTCTTTGGTGCACTGGCCCTTTCAGCGTGCAGCTGCTCCTGCTTGATGCTTCTGCATCGGGCTTGTTCTTCCCCACCATTCAGTGAAGGCCTCCTTCCCCACCCCATGGCTTCTGAGTCTACAGCTTTGGATTGTCAGAGCCCCTCATATAGGTCTCAGTGCTACCTCAGGGCTTCACTCTCCACAGAATTTAATTCTCTGTTTCCCAGCCCTGTTTCCTGAGAGGGAGAATCAGCCTGACTGAGCTAGCCTTCTGTCTGGCCCTGTACCTGGCTGGTGGCCAGTCTGTGGACCAGAGGCCCTGAGGCAGGTGCTTCTAGAGTCTAATCATCTGTGGCTGAGAGGGCTGGGTTACAAAACTTTCCAGCAGGAACTGAGGAGACAGCAGGTCCCAAGGTTGGCCATGTCTAGTAATATATCTTATTTTGCACACAGTAACAAATCCGGCACAGGACATTAATACAATTGACCCTTGAACAACACAGGTTTGGACTGTGCTGGTGCACTTAATGTGTGATTTTTTTTCCAATGAGTATCAGCCCTCCATATTCTCCAGTTTTGTCTGCAGATTCAGCCCACCACAGACTGAAACACAGTATTTTCGATCTCAGGTTGGGAGTCCATGGACGCAGAGAACTGATTCTGTGCACTGTTCTACATTAGTTTCTATAAGGGATTCGAGCATCTGCAGATGTTGGTGTCTACAGGAGGTCCTGGAACCAATCCCCAGCAGATACCAGGGGGCTATAGTAAGGTTTTGGGAGAGTTCAAAGTTATACATGGGTTTTTGACTGCATAGGGGCTGGTACCCCTAACCCTTGTGTTGTTCAAGGGTCCGCTGTCATCGCTAATGAGGCATTGTATGGAACTTTCAAAAAATACAGAAACTGTCATAACACAGAAGTCTGGATAAAGAACAAGCCACCCTCAGACCCAACACCTTGGGTCATAATTATATGACAGCACAAGATAGTAATTCATATTCTATTTTTGAAGGTAGAAAAAAAGGTGTGCTATATCTTAGAAAGATTTCCATTGGTTAAAATAAAAACCTGGGTCCTTAAATAATTTAATGTGTTTTGTTAGTAAAATTACTAGAGGGAGAACCTTCACTGGTACAGATTTTTTACCACAATGCCGGTAACAGTATGGGGAGTGGAGGGAGCTCGTGACCAAGCCAGGTCAAGTATAATATTTTTATGTTTGTTGTTTTTTTTTTTAACTGGAGCCGGGCTAAGATTCTACCTTGCCCTGCAGAATGGTGAGCAGCCATGCTCCCCACCACAGAGAGTCTGGTTGCTGTCATTCCAATGTGCAAAGAGAAGCAGAAAGGCCATCATTGGAGCAACACGAGGAAGGTGGCTTCCTGTACTCCTTTTTCCTTACTTGAGTTCAAGGCATTTTAGTTTTCCACAACCAAAGTATTCCTCATTCAACAGGAATTACTGAGTATCTTTAATATGTAAGCCTGTCTATTAACGATGAGTTAGATGGCAATAGTGCCCTTGATGATGAGAGGTAACAGATATAAAAGACTTTAATATAAAATAATATAAAATATAGTGGTAGTGTATTACAATATATCAAATATAAATTATAAAAGAATGCATACTGTAGGATAAAGTGATACTGAAATTCCCCAACAGGAGAGATGACTTTGAGCTAGGACCGTCAAAGAAGAGTTTGTGATCAAATTGGCATTTGAACTTGGGTCTTGAAAGGTGGGCTAGATTTAGACAGAAGGTACCTGGAGTATTCTAGGAATAGTAGGGAAGGCCTCAGAGACAGGAACGTACAGGGCACGTGCAGGGAGCTGCTTGTAATTGACTTTGTCTGAACATCTGTTTTTTATCTATTACATTACAGTTGTTTAGTTTCTTATGTCAATATGATTCTTACTTCTTTAGGCACTAAAGCTGGGAAAGCCTAATAATGTTGTCTTCCCATTCCAGAATTCCATGCTAGCTGGATCCCGATGGAACATCTTCTATCGATTTATCTTGTGTAATTAACTTGCCTGAAATGTACTCCACTTTCATCACAGTTTTGCTTCGCAGTCAAAAAGGCCTCACCATCTGGAACTCTTCTATTTTTTTAGCCCAAATTTTCTTCTGCAAAGGGCGTGTTTTTGTTTCTACATGTCATACAAAGCCGTACAACATTCTGCTTCATCCTTTTGGCTTTGAGTTTTATCCTGTAAAAAGCCAATGACATAGATTTGAAAATAAGCTGTATTCCTCTTTTCTGTGTTACAACCCAAGACCAAGCCTACCTGGCAAATTCTGACACCTCCAGCTTTCAGCAAGTGGTGCTTACCTCGGAGTCAGGTAAATAGCCCTGAGCTCAGAGTGGATAGAGAAGCTCGGAGACAATTGGGACAGGCCAGGTTCATAGTGGGCTTAATAAGGACAAAGTATAAATAGCCATCATATAACCTTACAGAAAATTCCTTCTTATTTTTACTCCATAGAGTTGCTATGTTTAGCATTCAGTTACTGTGCTAAACCCAATAAAGTAAGCCTGTTACTTATTTTCATTCAGATCAGTAACATTCATTCTCTTTCTCAAATTATAAGTGAATTCTGTTGGGTTGGCCAAAAAGTTCATTTAATTTTTTATGCACAGTGGCTCTAGTAGTGCTTAGTTGTGTTTAAGTTCATTTGAAACAACTTTGTTAGGTTGTATTGTGACAGATGCCATATCAGTGTACACTTGAAAAAAACATCAAATTGCTGAATTTTTGTGCAGCCATTTTAGTATTGAAGATGGAAGAAAATACACAACCTTTTTGGTGTATTATGCTTTATTATTTCAGGAAAGGTAAAACTACAACTGTAACATAAAAAAAGATTTGTGCAGTATATGGGGAAGGTGCTGTGACTGATCAAATGTGTCAAAAGTGCTTTGTGAAGTCTCTTGGTACTGCTGACATTTTAGCCAAATAACTCTTTGCCAGGGGCTGTCTGATGCATTGGAAGATGTTTAGCAGCACCCCTGACCACTTCCCTCTAGAAGCCAAAAGAAGGAGGTAGCCAACATACTCAAAATATCCAAATCAATTAAGTTATTGGTGAAAATGAAAAACATGTCTTTTGTTCTATGGAAAAACTGAATGCACTCTTTGGTCAACCCAATAGAAACTGGTCCCCAGCCACTCAACTATAGCTGATATGTGGCAATGCACTTTTGAAGTTGCTGTCAGATATTTACTTTCAGAATATTTGCCTTCCTCTCAGTCGAGGGCCTTTCTGGACCCTAATAAGAGTTGGCTGTTTCTTCCTTCTCACCTGTTTTTGGAAACTGGATACTAGTGTAAGCATCCCTAATGCGGCATCTTTTACCTGTACAAGGAGTTGTTCTGTATGAGACCCTATGTTGTCAGCTAGAGCAAACTTATCCAGCAGGTTTCTCAGTTACAAGTAGCCGAAAACTCAGCCCAACTAACTCAAGCAGAAATGAGACTTATTGGTTCACCTGTGTACTTGAGACGCACAGGAACATGTGACTTCAGGTGTGGATGGATCCAGGTGCTCAGATGTTGCCATCAGAACCCAGCTCTTTCAGTCTCTCAGCTCTGTTTTCCTCTATTTTGACTCTTCTTTTAGGTGAGTGCTTTCTTTTGATTGTAAGATGGTTGCCACCAGCTGGGCTTAGCCCTCTCTCTCTTTTTTAAAGATTTTATTTATTTAGCCCTGGATGGTGTAGCTCAGTGGATTAAGCACAGGCCTGCAAACCACATGATCACTGTTCGATTCCCAGTCAGGGCACATGCCTGGGTTGCAGGCCAGTTCCCAGCAAGGGACTCACGAGAGGCAACCATACATTGATATTTCTCTCCCTCTCTCCTTCCCTTCCCCTCTAAAGATAAATAAAATCTTTTTTAAAAGATGTTATTTATTTATCTTTAGAGGGAGAGGGAGGGAGGAAGAAAGAGAGAGAAACATCAGTGTGTGAGAAAAACATCAATTGACTGCCTCTCACATGCCCCAACTGGGGACCTGGCCTGCAGCCCAGGCTTGTGCTCTGCCCAGGAATTGAACTGGTGACCTTTTGGTTTGCCGGCCTCATCTCTTGTTCAGTAATGTTCAGTCTACTGAGCCACACCAGCTAGGGCTGAATTTATAACATTCTTAAAACTGTGAGTTTAGAAGAAAGAACCTCTGTGCCCCAAACGTTTGAACAGTAGTCTGGATCTTATTTCTCTTGGTCCAAATTGGCTAGGAGTTAAAATAAAATTTAAAAAAACAAACAAACAAAAGACAGATTGGCCAGGAGTATGTGGTGCTCTGCCGAGCTAGGCCCAAATTGCGTCTTCATCCTTGACTTGGCACATGCAGAGCACATGGACTGTGAGACTGGAAAAGAGAAGGGGGGTCTCCAGAGGGGAGAGAGTGAGACCACAGATGTCCACTCACCAGGGCCTTTCGTACCTGGATTTAGTGGCTTCACTGAACTCCAGGCGGCAAATCTGTCCTTCTTTCTGTTGCTGTTGTTCCCAATGGTTCCTTACATATCCTCTGAAAAATGTCCCTTTTTAGAGTCCAAATGGTTGTTGCAGATTTTCTTATTTTACTCTTAGTTAAGTGACTGGCTCCTTTGAGAATAACATTTTTTATAGTTTTAAAACATGAAGAAAATATCATCTTCTTACATAGCTCTGGACAGAGTTGATTCTTTTAAAAACCAGATTTCTGGGGAAAGGATTTTATCATCAGTACCCATTATAGATTATTAGAAGACACACGGCAAACACTGGTGTGCTGGGGCTCAGCCTTCATTCATTTTAATGACAGCGTCGTAAGGCGTGCGTCTTAGAACATGATTAAGTCGTTAACCAGAGGAAAAGGAATCTGAAAGGACTGGCCCCTTCTCTTCCATGAGAGCCATGAACATGCACGAATGGTGCATCTTTTGGCTCAGCAGCTCTCTCAGCATCTCGGGCAGAGGCTGCTGGGTGGTAGCATCTTCTGGTGGTCTGCCGGAAGCGGCAAGGCAACGAGCAGGCAGCTCATGAGCTGTGCACAGGTCTCCAGCTGATAGTGACACTGTCCGAAAGCTATGAGTGTGGATAAGAACAAGTTCTTCTGCCAGGATCATGTTGAGCTGCTGGAAAATTCCACCTTAGTTTGGTCCTCCAGTGCCTGATTTACATTCCTGAGAAAAGTTTTTCTCTCAAAGGTTGAAAATACAGGGTGGGGCAAAAGTAGGTGTACAGTTGTTCCTATGGAAAATAGTGCAATAATTAATAAATAATAGTACAAGAATAATGTGTGTTTCGCATACTCATAACTGTAAGCCTGCCTTTACCCCATGCTGTATATTTGTGGATGTCAAGTCCAGGGTGGTGGTAGTGGTGATGATGGTAGCTAACATTCATTAAACACTGACACGCCAGGGACTTCACGGGTGTTTACTTATTTAATCATCATAATTCATAAGGTACTGTTATAACCCCCAATTTATAGGTGAGAAAGAGACTGAAACAACTCCATGATGTTCTCTCTTTCCAACCCTTCATTCTCTAGTATGACTCAAGTTCAGATGCTGGGCAAGTTTGGGGAGCTCAGCAGAATGTGGGAGAAAAGGAGCAGCAAATGGGCACCCAGTAAACGAGGCCGGGCAGGCCACAGTGTAAGAGAAGCAAGGGGGAGAGAAGAGCAGGTAGTAGTTTGAATGCACAGTAACAAAGGACAGGGAATATAGAGGATGAAAATGGGGATTCCAGGGGAGAAACAGATAGGCGTAAAGGTTTAGTGACCATCAACTGTTGCCAGGTGCTAGTCTAGGGGCTTCACCTGCATTATCTTCCTCAAGATCAAGAGCTGGGAGGCAGCAGAACCAGAATTTGGACTGAGGCTTGTATAAGCCCCCAGGCCAGCAAGTCTTTCCTCATCGTCAGTTCTGGTCCCGCTGTCCTAGTCATGGTTTGCAGCCATCCGGATGCGAGCCACTTTGATTCTGAGATTTGACTGGCACTCAGAGATAATGCTGACACAGCCCTTCCTTTGCTGGGAGGCAGTTACTGCGTTCTCCCACCACAAGAGGCGGGGGGTGGCGGGGGGGGGGGCACACAGTTTTATAGCGCTCCTCCTTTCTTCCGAAGTTTCAGGCTTTATAGAGCCAGCTCTTCAGACTTCCAAGTATGTCGGCAGAGGTGCAAATCTCTCCTTAAGCATTCTGTAACTCTCTAATCTCAGGTAAGCAATGTTTTTTCTTACTCATGAAATTGCCTTACATTTGCTCATTTCTGCCATAAAAACAAAACTAAAAATTTTCCCTCCAAAGCTGGCCATCTGGCTGTCACTACACTTCCCTACACATTGAAGAGGCAGCAGCAGGATGTTTGCAAGTCCAGCCTTTATCTCTGGCACAGGCACCGTCCCAGTATCAACTGATTACAGTTCCAGTTGCTATTAGGCTTGCAATTCAGGAATTGAACTTCCTCTTCATTTTTTCCCTTTCCTGCCTTTTATTGCTTGGCATCCAGGTATAATCGTTCCCCTAAGGGCTGAACCGATTTCAATGCATTTATTAAAGGATGTCTGTATAGCCAGGAATCATATCCATCTCAAAATCTGTGCGGGCAGCCATCACACACAGACTTGTCTCCTGTTGCCAGCGAAATCCAGGCCAGCATTTTTAAGATTTTCAAGCCTTTACTAAGTGCAGGCATTTGCTTTTTATCTTAAGTCTTTGTGTGCTGACAAGCTCTGTACATGTGTGTGTTTGAGCACAGTTGGGTGACAGTGCAAGTGAATGTGTCACATGTGCCAGGTATCTGGTGACAGCTGTTCTCTGAGCATTGTTGGTAACCAAACAAAAACATGAGGCTCATTACTCTTTTTTCAAAATGCATACACAGCCAAATAAAATTGGAATAAAAGATAACAGCAGAGGCTGAGAGAAGAGAGAAATTCAGCATCAGACTTCCCTGAGCTACCTATAGCAGCCATGACAAAGGAGAGAAAAATGTGTAGTTCAACTGTCTGCTCAGGTAAAGCATGCCAATTAATCGGAATTGATAACAGATGTATTTTCAGGTGGGGCTAAGATATTTCTCAAAAGAAACAAAAAATGGCTTTGGGTTGTTTTACTAATGGTAGTAAACATTGTCTTGAGCCCTTACTAAATTCAGGCACTTCGGGACTTCCGCCAAGATGGAGGCATAGGTGGAAACACTGTGCCTTCTCCCACAACCAAGTTTGAATAAAACAAAGGATTGGAGAAACAAAGACACAACCAAAGGACAGAAAATTGAATTATACGGAAGTCCGACTACATCTAACCGTTCAACGGGGACGGTANCAATCACCCTCTGAGGGAAGTAGTACTTTCCTCATTTTACAGAGAAGAAACTGACCATGGGAAGATTAAGTAACTTGCCCAAAGTCCAGGCAGTTCAGCTCTGCACACTTCTCATCACCTCGTTGTTTGGGGCATTTTTTATGTCCAAGGCCTGTGTAAGTCCTAAGTTAGAGCTCCAGCAGAATTAGAGTTCTGCATCATGCTGTATGGAAGGGAGGGATGACCTTGACCTACGTTCCACAGTAGGCTTCCCTAACCTAAGAGATTTAACCTATACAGAATTTTTCTTTGGTGGAAGCAGTCTGAATACTGATGCTCATCCACCAAAACTGAGGAATTGGGTTTTGGCCAAGCTCAGTATCGCCTTTTCCCAGGATTCACCCACCGGCTGCATGTGGGCCACACCTAAACTGCATCAACTTTAGAAACCAGTTGTTAGGTCCAGAAGAGAGAGAGGTTTAATCTTCCAGTGTGTAGCAGCAGGAAGGCTCACGGCCATTTCTCCCAAATAGGCTCAGGTTATTCAGACATCAGTGTTTTTTAAAAAGAAGGATGGCAGTGGGTAGGACTAAACGTCAATACCTACATACTACCTCTTCTGTCTTCTTTTAGCTCTGTGATTCTGTTCCATCCAAAAGCAAAAGTCTGCACATCTTTTGGTAAGGGTCTGGTTGAGTAAGTCATGGCACATCTCCACTAAAAAGAACCGACGGCACAGCTCTTGTGTACTGAGGGAGCAATCTCCAGCATATATTGGGGAAAACGAGGAACATTCAGAACAATGTGAATAACTCGTTTCTGTTTGTTTTTAAAGAAGAGTTAATGACACACATACACGCACACCACCACCACCACCACCACAGCATACACACACACATGTTTGTATGTTTATGTAATATCTCTAGAGGGAAATATGAGAAACAACAATGGTTACTTCTAGGGAAGGTGGGGATCAGTGAAAAGGGAGACTTATCTTTCCCTCTCTGTCCTTTTGTACCCATGCCTTTATACTGTTTGAGAGTTTTATCTTCTGTTATAATATCCATTCAAAGCAGTAGATTAATATAAAAATTAAAGAGGAAAACTTCCCTATTCCCTAAAGAAGTTGAAGGATATTCATGTATTTTATTTGTAGATAGAGACATATACTTCTATCCCGTGGTTGTAAATTATCCATCATAAGAGTATTTTAAATCTGTAGTTTATAACCAGGCAACCCTGTACCAATATAGGATTATGTGGGATCACAAGTAATTGGAGCCCTCATCCAAATACTTGCTGATAGCATGCATCTGAGTTTCTAAACACATGAACAATAAAGTCCCATATTGAACTCCAAAGCCTCCTACCTGTCAGGGACTGATAAGTACACATGGGCAGGTTCTTTGATATGTGTCCAAGTCCATTATCAGAGATAAGTAAGCTTAAGTGTAAACCTGTGATTTAACTGCATTTCAAATATGATATAGAGCTACAGGAAGGATGCCAGAGCACAAATGTGCTTGGCATTCACATGTTGCTGTATCTCTTTAAAAGTTTTCCTTTTTTTAAGTAGAAGAAGCCCAAAGGGCTCTCTCCTGTTTAAGGCTATTTAGGTGACAAAGGGCTAACTCTTATTTTTTAGTGCTTCACAAGTGACTAAGTGGTAGTGTTATATTAGCCAGAAAAAATCTAGGCATCAAGGGTCGTACTTGCAGCTGGTGGAATTTGTAAATAGCTAGTGACCAAAGAGATCAGCAAACATCACGGAAGGCATCTCGTGGGAGACGCACACAGAACACGTGGGGTGCCAGGGGATGCAGGACTGTGGTACGCTGGCGACACTGAAGGACGTGCTTGCTCTCCTCTGCTCGTGAAGAAAGGCCATCTGCCATGCCCTAGCTTAGCATGGCGTTTTTCTTTTGCAAGTATGTATTTTCAGAAAGTTGTAGAAAAAAATTTTTTCTCAGATTTTTAGTGTTTCCTGGAAAGGGCTGAGAAGTTACACACTCCCTTTTATAATGGATAATAGACACCAAAATGAAGAAGATTCCTAATACGCACGTGGTCCAGGCATGTTATACTGGTTGATCTACTTGGTAGGAGGAGGAAGGAGTTTTTGTATTTTTGCAAAAGCAGGCTGGGGTTCCTTTCTGAGTATTTTTTTAGGTTTGGAAGAGAGCTGGAAGAAGAAATTGTTTTTAACCAACTTGGACTTTTTCTCCTTCGTGTTTTAAGTCCCTCATCTGCAATATGGCGTGTAAAATGAGGTGAACTCATTTTCAGGAGATACGTTTTCTCCTCAAAGCCAAAGGTTGGCTAAGCATTTGTCTCTTAAAAGAAAATGGAAAGTCACGTCAGCTATGAAATGAGACATCTGCCACACAGGCTGTGGGCAAGGGACTCACTGAGCCTAGTTTCAGATTCATGAACAGAAGCTCACTTCGTAGGACGTGGGAGTTCATCCAGTGGGACTTGACTTTGAAAATGCATTTTGTGTGGGAAATTACCTGCAGGTTTGGTAGGGGGAGGCCTTTAGGCAGGATAGTCACTTCCAAACGCCCTAATGGGTGTCTCCGAGATGGTTTTTGTCCCTCTCCCAGTTCATCTTAACAGGAGTATCACCCCCATGCTGGTGCACGTTAGAGTAGAAGTTCTTTTACCACAGAACAGAAAGAGCCAGTCTAAGAATGAGAACTTAATTTGGATTAGCCCTAGGATAGCTCGGAGAATGCTTTTAAATGCTTTTATTAAAAAGCCCTTGGAAAGACAGTTCATTTGGAGCCTGAGGAGGGAATTCCTTTTGATAACTGTTTAATATAAACCTAAGGGGCAGGCCATTAAGCAGAAGTGTAGTAGGTATGGCACGGAAACTTAAATTTCAGTACCATAATGTGAATTTCTGACATAAAAAAGGCTTCGGCATCTGATTACCATTCTTATGCAATTTTTAGCTCGTAATCTCAGAATCCACAGATGCCTTTAGGGTCTAATATTCAAAGAAAAGTCTATATTGCTAGGAACCATTAAAAAGAGGTACCTAGTTTCGTGGAAAGCAACAATATGAATTGCATCAAACCTAGGTTTGATACGCTTTGGCTCTGGCATTCATCTGTCACTACTTTGAGCAGAAATTTGACCTCTATGTTCTATGTAGGGACCGTACATCTCGGTTCACCTGTTACATCAGTGGCCCAGGTGTGAATTTAGTGGCTTCCCCCTCCTTCACCGTCCTAGTTTAGGTGATAAATTATATGATCACTCTAATTATATATAGTATAGCATTCATGATAACACCTCATCATATTAGTGAGCTAGTGTTTTTTTCACTAAACTGATCACTTTAGACCAGGGACCATCTTGTTTGTCTCTGTACCCTGGCCTCCCGGATTAGTGCTTGGCTGATCTTTGCCATTTAGTGCATATTGAATGAAGGAATCGACATCTCAGGCAGCATCACAAGCCAGTAGGGTTTTGATCCATGAAATGTGTGTGACGTCTCCAACCATAATGCTCCCCATTGTGAGCAGGCCTGAGCAAGTGCCAGGACGCTCTGTCATGGCCGATGAGCAGACCACAGAGCACCTGGCAGTGGCCCCACGTACACCTGTCTGACACACACATTGACCCATAGCTGCCATCAGCAAAACAGAAGTTTGAAGAAAAGTCCCGGAGATTTAGAATTAGTCCTGGCTAGCACTATTGTCAAGAATAATAATATTACAGAATATGTGTTTATAGTGCTTCCCAGTTTTTAGAGCCATTTCATACAAAGCCATTTCTTTGATTTTTTCATTAATGCCAGTCACCATATTTTTACACTCTATTATTGCCCATTTGCTTCTCCGATTCCTATACTAAATTGTCACGTACCTCAAACCCATGTCCATTTCCTGTTCACTGTTGTTTCCTCAGCACCCAAGAGCACTGTTCATAGATATTTCATAAATATGGACTGACTGAATGAGGAGTGCAGGCAGCTAGTGCCTGCATTTTGTGAATGGGGCCTCAAGTGGTCTGTGTGAGTCTGTTTGGCAGTTGTAAGCTGCTCAGAGGCTGCTGTTGAAGCCTGGACCTGCTGATTCCAAGTGCTGTGCCCTTCCTGTTGAATCAGCACCCAGAAATGGCTGCATGATGTTGATTGTATAGAGTTAACAACACTGTGAGAAGTGTAGAAAAATGGGAGATCGCAGTTCCCTCTGCCTGGTGTTTCCTCCCACTTCCTGCACTTGTTAATATCTGTTGTCTCTTTGAAGATGCACTTGAGCTGCTCCAGGGAGCATTCCCTGACCCCCTTTGCCTTGACTGCATCAGGTGCCGTTTTCTGTGCTGTCTCAACAGCCAGTGCTTCTGTTATTCTGCCTAACAACAGCTGCTGCCACCCATCAGGGGCTCCCTTGGTGCCAGACTCTGAGCTGAGAGCGTCACACTCACTCACAATTACCCAGGAGCGATGCTGTTAAAGTGAGGAAACTGATGCTCAGGAAGATCATCTGCCTTGCACAAGGTCATACAGCTTGTGTGGCATACTGGAAAAAAACATTATATAATTCTACAGGGATTCTACTGAATCCCTGGCTCCTTTATTGCCAGTGAGACCCTGGATGGTCCACCACTAAGCCCACCACTCTCCACCTACCTAAATGCATGATATTCATCTGTTTAGATACCAAGCTTCCACAGTGGACTGTGAGCTCCTCAAGGGCTGGTACTGTGTCTTATTTCTCTCTGGCATCAAGGTGGCTTTTACTAAAGAGTTGGTGGGTGGAGGAGCAAGGGGGGAGCTGTGGGACTGTCAGTTCTTGGACTGTCAGTTCTTGGACCATGCCATGTCTGCGAGTGAGGTATTGCTTTTCATGACTGTGGCTTTCTGGTCTGCTGGCTGTGACTGCCTCCGCTGACTGTTGCCCTTGCTGCTCAGGAAAGACAGTGTGTTGCGGTTGTCGTCTGCCACCCCAGAATTATCTTCCCTGTTCTGGGGGCTTGGCTCACTGGGAGCGAGTGAGGTGCGAAAGTGCCAAGACATTGGGCGGCCACTGCAGAACGCATTTGGAAGGAGAAATCTTGGGAGGATTTCTTTGACTTCTTTTTGCCTGAGGTAATTTGCTCTGAAATGGCCCTTTTATTTCCTGTTTTGAAAATATGGAGTTGTTTCCAATGTTTGGAAAATCCATATTTGATTTGTAATATGGGGGAGTCCTGTGATCAATTTTTTTTATCCCTACTCTCAAGACTAAATGCAGGCCTTCCTCCATCCTCCCTCCCCACTCAGCCTGGGTTCTGTCACCAACGGCCCTGCTGGTACTGCTCTCACCAGGGTCACCAGTCACCTCCCTGTCACATCTCACAGACCGTGCTCAGCCTCATCTTCCTCGATTTCTGGCAACAGTGGACATGGTCAAGGGCCTCCTCTGTTTAAAAAGACTCCTCTGCTTTTTTTGGTGACACCCCACTCTCCAGTTTTCTTGCTCGCTCTGTCTCCTTCGAAGGCTCCTTTCTCCCTTTTGAGTTCTCGCTTCTTAGGGTCTGTTTTTAAATCTTTCTTAACTCTTTGATTGATTTTATCCCTGTCTATGGTTCTAAACACCAGCAACATGCCAAAGACTGTCCATACCCCAGATCTTCTGCCCATTTGTCCTGTAGACCTATATGTCCACTGTCTACCCAGCCCCCATGCCAGGCGACTGTCATTTGTGAATGCTTCCTCTCCCCGTCCTGCAATCACTCCTGACCCTCACCCTGTGCTTTCTGTTTCCGTGAAATCTGCCCATCTCCTACTGGTGCCTAGAAACCTGGCCAGCTTCCTTTACCTCTTTTCCTTTATTATTGACTTCTCCCCAGTGATCAAGACATGTCAGTTCTGCCTCTCTCACATCAGCCACTTGGCTCTGTCCCTGCTCCCCCCGTCCTCACCGCAGCCTTGCCCGGCTTTTCCTCCTGACCCTTGACTGTCCCCTCCAGCTCCCTCTCCTTACTGCATCCCTCAGGTTGTTGTAACATGCAGACTTGAATACAACACTCCCTCTGCCCACTTCAAGGCCACTGACGGCCCTCAGGGCTACCATAAACTCCAGAATCTCTGGCTACTTTATTGCCAGTGAGACCCTGGATGGTCCGCCCGACTTGATACCACGGCCTTTGTTAAAACTCTTCTCTTGGGCCCTGATGAACTTGTTTCATTTCCTCATCTTGCCCTGTGTCTTCTCACCTCCAGGGAGATGAGATGCTGTTATTAAATGTCACTTCTTTCAGAAAGCCTCTCCTGATTCTCTCTCCTCAACTGGGGGGAGTAACCCCTACACATTGGGAAAGCACTTGACCCTCACTAGAACATTATCACGGTGTGTCGTCACCTCCCAGGTGTTTGTCCCATTCTCTGTGGGCCAATGATATTTTCTCAATTACATCTCCTTAGCACCCAGCACACTGCCTAGAACTTAGTGCTAAAAATTTGGTTCTTTACATGAGTGAATAACACATAAAATCCATTGAAAAGGATTTCTGGACAATCAATTTTGCCAAAAGTGGAATTTTGGCCCCCACTTAGGAAATGACACTATCTTTGAGATTATTAGGGGGATTTTTTAGTTTAAGATTATTTAAAATATCTTATTTATTCCTAGACAGAGGGTAAAGGAGGGAGAAAGGGAGAGAAACATCAACATCAATGTGTGGTTGCTTCTCACATGGCCCCCACCGGGGACCTGGCCCACAACCCAGGCATGTGCCCTGACTGGGAATCAAACCAGTGACTCTTTAGTTTGCAGGCCAGCACTCAATCCACTGAGCCACACCAGCCAGGGCAGGTTGTTGTTTTTTTAACTCTGTGAACACATTTGATGTTCAGTAGTACCTCAGATTCAGGAAGTTGCTTCAACTCTCCAGTGCCTTCCAGTTGCATAGAGAATAAAATCTAACCTCTTTATCTTGGGTACATGGCCTAGCCCTTGCTTGCCTTGCCTAACCTCCCCAACTGCTGTTCCCATGGCTGTCCCCTGGATTGCCATGCTCCTGCGCTTATTCTGTTCCCTGTACAAAGCAAGTTCGTTCTTGCCACAGGGCCTTAGCAACACCTGTTCCTGCTGCCTGAGAAGAAGGTTCTTTCCTCATCCTCATGCCCCACCCATCCTGACCCCTCTAACCCCCACCCATCACTGTCTACTACATCACCTGTTTTATTTTCTTCACAGCACTTTCTCTGAAATCTTCTTGCCTGATAGTTCATCTGCTTATTGTCCTTTTCTTCTCAGGACATTATAAGCACCATGAGAGTAAGGACCATCCTGTCTTGTGTACCACAGGATTCTTAGATCCTGGGACAAGGCCTGGCTTAGAGTAAATGCTTCACAACTGTTCATCACTTGAATCCATTTTACTTAAAAATAAAAACTTGGTTCGTTGATGAGCTAATAATTCCTTTGTCCAAAACTTGTCATTAACACAGAAGATGTACAAGATGAATTCTCATTGACCTTAGGTAATTGGCCTAGGAAATAATCCACATAGCAGTTGAGTTTTATTTACTCATCACTAAATGTGTCAGGCCAGAATGTCCTGAAGTTTCCTAGAAATAGAGACAAATCTTTTGCACTGTCAGTATGGTGGCCTGGCCATTCTAGTTCTTAAGTAAATAGTCACTATCTTTAGCCACTTCTCAAATTCAGATCCTATGTAAGTAGTAGCTTCCATAAATCATGTCAAGAAAACTATTTTATTAGGGTATGGTCCTTGTGCAATCATAGTCCATCTGATCTTTATAACGCAGGTTCTTTGGCACATTGATGCCACCAGTTGCTAAGAGCCCTGGTCATCTAGTTTTGTTGACTCCATCTGAAGCAATGCATTGGCAGCAGACTGGCTACTTTAGCTTTACCGCTATTCTCCTTATGCCTCATGCAATTTAAAAGTGGCAAACAAGCTAGTTTCTTTTCCTGGATAAGGCCTGTAGGGGAATTTAGACTGTTCTCTGGTGGCAACATCACCTCGCCAAACGTGTGTAAACAGAGTGCTTGGCCAAGTGCTTGCATGATGAGGGGCAAGAGGTAGGTTGAACTAGGTAAAGAGTAAAACATCCTAGAAGATTTTCTGTGATTTTCCAGAATACCAATTATGCATGGTATCATATGCTGGGCTGGTGGGGATTGAGGAGATCATGGCCGCAAAGCACTCTGTGATCTGCCTTGAAATGAGTCCTTGGTAAATGTTCACTGTGACTACTGTTAACTTACCTCAGCTACTGATCTAAAGGACACAGGGCCCTGGGCTGTGGCACCAACCCACTGGGAGTTTGCCTTATCCTCAGCAGTTGCAAAACTCACCCACAGTCCATCATCTGCTGGGGAGCGACTTGCAGAATGAGTTGGCTCCAGACAACTCATTTCTCGAGTTCTTCCCTGCCCACACGTACGGTGAGCTACCCAGAAAGCGGCAGCTGCATCCACAGTGGAAATTCCCCCCTGCTGCTCTCTGCCTCTGGTTATGCACAAAGGCATACCAGGGGCATGGCCTCCTTCACCAACTCCCAGGTGTCCAGCGGATGTCTGCAAATACAAGTGCAAGCCCTGTGGCTGCACACTGAATATGCTCCTCTTAGACATCAGAATAAGCCTCTCTCTGTTGTGCCTGTGAGTGGGCAGAGATTCTGGTGGGGGAGATGGTAAAAGGGACTTGGGGAAGGACTCAATTTTCTTAATTTCAGTAGAATTTTCTGAAAGTTCCATGGAGGGAAAAGGGTTAAAGGAAAACAGCATATGTGTGCACATGCTGACAGTCTGAATATTAAATTATCTGTTTCAACAAATAAACCTTAGACCAGATCAGTCTAACAAATACAGAGACAACATTGATTTTTCAGGAGGAATTTGCCAACTCCAAAACGCCAGCTGTCCCTTCCTGCTCATCAGGGGGTGAAGAATGCCTCTTTTTAATTAGCTAAAATGGAAATGCTCATTACAAGTATTTTAGTCTCTAACCCCAATTAACTTATTATTGCATATTATTTTCTCTCCCTAAAATGAATGAATGAATGAATGAATGAATGAATGAATGAGGAGGAACATCCCCCTTGGTTCCATGGGGGTTATGAAAGGACATTTTACCTGCCAGAATGTCTCCAGTTTGGCAGCTGGAGGTGTGGGTATCCGTGCACGTGTTTGTGCTCAGCATGCATGTCCCTACTGTATATAAGCTCGTTCATCCCCCTGCTGTAATTCAGACTCCGCCTGCTGACTGACGGACCAGAGGAACTAGTGATTCTCAGTTCAGGAGAAGAGGCCAAGGGAGAACAAACCCACCTCCTTTGTCTCCCCAAACCCCTTGTTGTGAAACACGGCAGTGGTTCAGAGCAGCCTCATTTATTTTGGAGAAATGATTTGAACCTAGATTACGTCAGCCCCATTTTTTAAAATATATTTTATTGATTATACCATTACAGTTGTCCCATTTCCCCTGCTTCATTCCCCTCCACCCTGCACACCCCTCCCCCACCATTCCCCCCCTTTAGTTTATGTCCATGTGTCACAAGTTCTTTAGCTTCTACATTTCCCATACTATTCTTGCCCTCCCCCCTATCTATTTTCTACCTACTGTCTATGCTACTTATTCTCTGTACCTTCTCCCCCCTTCTCCTCCTCCCACTCCCCTGTTGCTAACCCTCCATGTGATCTCCATTTCTATGGTTCTGCTCCTGATCTAGCTGTCCTCTTAGTTTGCTTTTGTTTTAGGTGTGGTTGTTAATAACTGTGAGTTTGCTGTCTTTTCACTGTTCATATTTTTCATCTTCTTTTTCTTATATAAGTCCCTTTAACATTTCATATAATAAGGGCTCAGTAATGATGAAATCCTTGAATTTGACCTTATATGAGAAGCACTTTATCTGCCCTTCCATTCTAAATGAAAGCTTTGCTGGATAGAGCAATCTTGGATGTAGGTCTTTGGATTTCATGACTTGGAATATTTCTTTCCAGCCCCTTCTTGCCTGTTAGGTCTCTCTTGAGAAATTTGCTGACAGTCTGATGGGAACTCCTTTGTAGGTGACTGTCCCTTTATCTCTTGCTGCTTCTAGGATTCTCTCCTTCATTTTAATCTTGGCTAATGTAATTATGATGTGCCTTGGTGTGTTCTTCCTTGGGTCTGTCTACCTTCTTTTGGGACTCTGAGCTTCCTGGACTTCCTGGAAGTCTGTTTCCTTTGCCAGATTGGGGAAGTTCTCCTTTATTATTTGTTCAAATAAGTGTTCCACTTGTTGCTCTTCCTCTGCCCCTTCTGGTACCCCTATAATTCGGATGTTGGAACGTTTAAAGATGTCCTGGAGGTTCCTAAGCCGCTCATTTTTTTTGAGTTTTTGTTTCTTTATTCTTTTCTGTTTGGTTGTTTGTTTCTTCCTTCTGGTCCACTCCATTGATTTTAGTCCCAGTTTTCTTTCCATTATTATTGATACCCTGTGCATTTTGCTTCATTTCACTTAGTGTAGCCTTCATTTTTTCATCTAATTTGTGACCAAAATCAACCAGTTCTGTGTGTGTCCTGATCACCAGTATTTTGAACTGTGCGTCCAATAGGTTGGCTATCTCTTTGTTGCTTAGAAGTATTGGCTCTGGGGCTTTGAGCTGTTCTTCTGGTTGAGCCATAATGTTTTGGTCTGTTTGCACCGGTTACATATGAGGGGCGGAGCCTAGGTGTTCCCCAGGGCGGGGCAACTCAAGTTGCTGAGTTTTGACGCTGTATATGGGGGCGGGTTCAGAGGGAGTCTTGGCACTTGTTCCCCCACCCCCCCCACCCCCCCTCTCAGATTTCAGTTCCCTCTGCTGCTTCCCACAAGCAAATTGGGCCCTTCTGGTGCTGGTTCCAGGTGGGTGGGCTTGTGTACATTCTAGGACCCTGTGGGTCTCCCCAACAGACTCTCCTGTGAGGCTGGAGGCCTCTCCCAGCACCTCAACCCCCAAAAGTTTTTCCAATCAGTGCTTTTAGGCTTTATTTCCTGTTGCTGGGGCCCTTGGTTTCGAGGTCTGTCTCAGTGACTGTTTTTAAACCTTCCTGGTTTATCTGTGCGCGAATGTTTCCGCAGTCAGCCAGTTGCCTTGGGAGCCTTACTGGGTTTTTGTCCCTGCGCTCGCCCAGGTCTGCCAACCCCTGCCTCTTCCTGCTGGGACCCCTGTCTGCCAGCCCTCGACTCTGCCCCTCATAAGAGGGGTCTGAATGAACAGTTCATTGTTGCTGGACTTGGGTACAGTTCAATTTTCTGTGTGTTTTGGTTGTGTTTTTGTTTCTAAATCTTTGTTTTCCTTAAATTTGGTTGTGCGAGGAGGTACAGTGTTTCCACCTATGCCTCCATCTTGGCCGGAAGTCCCCCATTTTTGTCTTAGCAGTCACAATTAGCTCATTTGACAGAAGTGACAAAATCCATATACCCAAGAGACCAAAGCGGTGGGGTAGAAGGAACATGTGTGGGGCCAACTCGCCCCACTGTGGGTGTGACTAGTCAGTAAAACAGCACAGTCTTTCTTGGAAGCAGTATGGAAAGTCAGAGCCTTGAGATAGGCTTACCCTTTGACTGAGCACTTGTCCTCCTAATATTATCATAGGGAAATGATAACAGGTACATGCAAAGGTAGATGGACTTTTGTCTTGGTGTTACTTAAAATAGCAAAAAATAAAAATAAAAAGGATTTAAATGTCCAACAATGATGATGACTTGGTAATTATCATACAGCCACAGACTATAATGCAATTATTAAATCTTATGTAGCTGATAAATTTGATTGACATGGGAATATTTTCATAATTAACTATTTTGTAGAAAGAAGTAAAAAATTATATGAAATATAGTACCATTTTAACACAAAAACAAAGTACATATGGGCACATATGTCCACATAAAGGTTCTAAAACAATCACAATGTGTTAACAGTGCTAAGTTAGGTCAAGAATATTGATAGTTGGTTTTGTTTAGTTTTTTGTTTTGTTTTATTGAACTATAGTTGGACAAGTAACATTATATTAGTTTTGGGTATACAATACAATGACTCAATATTTATATATACAAGGTGGGGGAAAAGTAGGTTTACAGTTACAGGTATATAAAACACAGAGTTTATTCTTATATTATTATTTGTTAATTGTATTATTTTCTGTATGAACAACTGTAAACTTACTTTTGCCCTACCCTGCATTGGGAAGTGATCACCACAGTCTAGTTAACATCTATTATTGTGCATAGTTATAAAATAGTTTTGTTTTGTGATAATTTTTAGAGATCTCTTATCTTAGTAATAATATGTACAGTATTAACTTAGTACAGTATTAACTACAGTCACCCTACTGTACATTACATTCTCTTGACAGTTATTTTTATAGCTGGAAGTTTGTACCTTCTCTAACTTATTTCACTTAGCACAGTGGCCTCCGTGTCCATCCATGTTGTTGCAAATGGGAAGATTTCATTACTTTGCATGGATGAATACATTATGTTGCGATATATATATATACACACACATACACACACACCACATCTGTGTCCACTCATTCACTGATAGACGCTTAGATCATTTCCATGTCTTGGCTCTTATTGATAAGGCTGCAGAAAACATGGTGGTGCACCTCTTTTCAAGTTAGTGTTTTTGTTAACTTTGGGTAAAAGCCCAGAAGTGGGAGTGCTACGTCATATGGGAGTTCTATTTGTAATTTGGGGGGCTTTGATTAGTTTGGGATTTTGCCTGTTATTCTTTGTTTTCTACTTCAAGTACAAATTACTTTTGTAGCTGGAAACAAACAATGAATTTTATTTCTGTATTAAAAAAAATATATGTATTAAAATATGTTATGGGCCATCTTTTCCCCCCCAAAAAACAAAGTGGGGAGGGAAGAGAAGAGAAAGTAAGGTGATTTGAATATTTGGATTAAACAGAACCTTTGCATCCTTCTTCCTGGTTTGTTTTGCTTAGTTATTAACTCCTTTCCTTCACTCTACTAGTTTATTAAATTCAGTAAGTATCAATACCTGCTATTATGTCGGGGGCACTCTGTGTGCCAGAGGTGGTACCCAGCCCCTTATGTAGCTGATGTACCCCATAAAGGCCCCATGGGGTAATACTGTCCCTGGTTTTCGGATGAGGAGAGCAAGGTGGAGTCCCACGCTCGCTCCACCAGCCTCCACAGCCCTTGCTCTTTTCACTCGCCCTTGCCTTCCCTACAGGAAGTTTCTCAGTGAGTCTTCTCTAAACCTGTCTACAGGTGCCCCCCTACATAAAGAACCAGTGCATAGTCTGTTGGTAGAAGTGAGGACAAGTGGGAGAGGGGGGAGTTGGATGTTGACAGGCCCATGGCCTAGAAGAAGGGAGGGGAGCTGCTACAGTGACCCACCTGCCGCCCCAAGAAATTCAGCAAATCATTGCCTTCTCATGTCCGCGTATCCAGCCTAGCCTGCCTTGTCTGCTTACTGCTGGCGGCTCTTTGCTACTCGCCTCACAGGATATTCTGAGGATGAGCAGCCTCATTCCTGGCAGCATTTGCCTGTAACCTGTATGGTGCTGCTTTTAAGAGCGTGGAGTCATCCTTGAGAGAAGGCGCACTTACAGAGGAAGTACTGCCTTACAACCCTGTCCCCGCACCTGCCCTCCCCACGTGGGCCTCTCAGGAAGCTGTCCACAAGAGCACCCAGGAATTCAGAACCTCTCCGCCGACACCTCCAGAATGAGTGTGGGGTGGCGGGTAGCGCCCGTCCTCCCACCTTTCCAGGCCCCATTCCTGCAGCATCGAGCCTTCCAGCTTTTCTCTGAGAGAGCCAGTGGAAAAACAGACATCTCCTGTTGGCCTGCCCTGAAAAAAGAGACTGGGCTTAATTAAGGTCCAGAGCTCAGTATTGACACCTCTACTTGAATATGAAATTCTGGACTTTGGGCACAGGTTATTTGATACCTAAGGACCTATCTGCCGCAGGTAAGACAACCCGAGCGCCTTTGAACTTGCCTCTGCATGTTTTCCGTTGGGGGCTTTGCTGTGCAGACACAAGTAACAGGGCTGTGCTAAGAGGGAAAATGATCCTAGGGTGAAAGCCCTAGAACTTGAGGCCTATTACTTTTTCTCTCTTTCCTTTTGGTTAAGTGATGGTGCCGTTTTTCCCTCATTTTCACTTCTGTTTGGATCTGGACCTTAAGGTTTATAGATGGTATGAGTACCAAGTCCTTAAGGCCAATTTTCCTTTTTAAAATAGAACCATATTTTTTCAGGACAAGTCAAGCATATCCTAATAATCATAACAGTCACTGTTTAGTGACCACTTACTGTATATTAAGCTTTCATATACAAAGTATATATGTGTGATCTCCTTCAATTCTCAGCAGTCCTATGAGGTATAGTTACTATTAATCATCCCTGTTTTAAGCAGGACAGGGAAATGAGGGACACGGAAGTGGAGTTGCCCAAGACCACAGAGCTAATAAGTCCAATCAGTGGCAGAAGCAGACTTCTGCATTTAACTGTTAATTCACTGTTTTTAAAAATATTTTCATTTAGAAGTATGTTTATCAAATATGGCAGGTGTTCTCTGAAAACAGATAACCCATGAAAGTACTCTTTATTTTCTATTGAATGTGTATTTTGAGATCTTGGAACTGGATTTTTACCTGTGTCAATAGGTTCCAGGGCATTTCAGGCAAGTCCCCTTTAAGTCAGCTTGCTTTGTTTGCCTCAGGCCCCGCCAGCCCCCTCCGTCCACCAGGCCTGTGAGGTGTGCGAGCCAGACACTTGTCAGGGAGCTGTGGAGGGAAGGCCGGAGGACTGCAGTGGGCCCAGACGCTCAGAGGGGCCCCTGTTCTGGAGTCAGGCTACCTGGGTTCAGGCCCAGCACCACCACTTTCTGACTCTCAGAAAATGGCTCCCCTTTTCCAGCTTTGCACTTGCCCTCTGAAAAATCAGGGCAGCTCTTGAGAGGTTTTTGGGACGAGTCAGTGACAAAAAAATGCTCAACCCAGAGCCTGGCATGTCATAAGCCCTCTAAACCAGTAGAAGCTGTTCCTTTAGGGACACGGCTTGGTGCTGTTGCTGCCTCTTGTCTCGCAGAGTGAGGGCTCGTATGCCTTTAACACTGACTCTCCCTTCCCAGCTGCAAGAACGACCAGAGTCCCCTCAATTTGAAACCCAAAGTGAAAAAAGGAAGCCCTCCACCTCAGGGGAAACTTGCCCAGTCTATTCCAGCTTAAACTGGTCCCTGTGTTCTCAGCAGTTCTTTGGTTCTTTTGACCAAATCATAGATTAGCACATACTTTATTAATTCATTGGATAAAAAGTTTCTGCATGTTAGCCAAGCCAAAAATAATGAGAAAATCTATGTGAATAAGTCAAAAATTTTAAAGGAACAAAATAATCATTAACATGTTTTGCCTCCTAAGCACCCCAGTGTGTTCACATTCCAAAGCTGACGGAACCTACAGAGACGAAGGATTGTGGTTCCCGTCTCTGCTTGCTTCTCAGAACCAGGTGGCTGGGGTAAAGCGGAAGCGGGGACAGCAGTTTAAAAATACAGATTTTTAGGCTTCAACCCAGCCCAACTCCTTTAATTACGTGATGGTGTGAAGCCTTTTCATTTTGTAAAATACATTTTATTTCCTTACATTTTTGTACTTTGCTAAATTGTGATTTGCAGTATTTTTCCCTTGGGAGGATTCTCCTTTCCTTTCCATGGTTTCCTGAGAGAATGACAGGAAGCGTAAGTCTGTGCAGAGTACCATTTTGTCACTATACGCCTAGGTGACGGTAAGAAGGAATAGCTGACAGAGACCTGGTGTAGACATTGGGGTATGGCATTTGTAGAAGGCTTATTCTTACATTTCAGATGAGTATGTTTGAAAACATAGCTGGTGACTTCTGAAGGGAACTGAATATCTTTGTAGGTGAACTGACATAAATATACTGACAAGAAAAGTGAGTAGAACTTTAGAAATGTTATACCTCAAGTAGTGAAAGTCAGAGTGACCTGAGAAAAAGGAGGTGTAATGACTAGGGCCTTTAACCATGGACTTGGTCTGTAGAGACCTGGAGATGTGGCAGCTCCCACAAAAGAGGAGAAGTCTCTAGACTGTTTGTATTTGTATGGTTTTTTGTTTGTGGCTTACTGTAATTCCTTTCTTCTGAAATGAACAAGCAACACATACTTTTAAGGGCTCATAGAGATGTTACTGAAAAGGCAAAAACATTTGTGTCCCCAAACAGAATGACTTTTTAGCTTTACCAGGAAACAGTTTCTTACAGGAAAAGTATGTTTAGCTGTCACCAGCCACTACTGGGAATTCTGCTATCACCAAGCCAACATTTATTGATTTTCTTTCAATGGTTCTTTCCTTCAAAATAGGACTCTTTCCATTAAGTTTACATGGCATTCTAGGAAAAAGCTCAATGATTAAGCAAAAAGATGTGAAGGAGCTTAGGAGGAAATGGGCCTTGGTTTTTGTTTTAGTTGCAAATGGTTAAAATAAAAAGAAGCTCTGGCATTTAAGAAAAGGAGCCCTGAGCACTCTAGTGTGTTGAGACCTCAGCTCAGATGTTACTCCTGAGGATGTGGGCCGTCCACAGAATTCAGCTCACCTCCACCCACCTTCTCACATCAGGCGCTCGCCTCCACGTGGCCCGGCTTCAGAGCTCTTAAAACTTTATTTTCTTTATAGTGCTTTGTGCCATCTAAAATGATCTTCTTTAGTTTACTTGCCTATTGTCTGTTATACACGCACACACACACACACAAAAACTGTTTTCTAAATTATTTTGATCACAATGATCAAAATGCCATCAGAAAATTATGTGGGACATATAACTCCAATATGTGTTTCTTGTTTTTATCGACTTATTTATAAAGTGTATAGTGACCTTACTAATTGTTATCTTATGCTCATCAGAAAACACACATACAATACAAATCTTACAAGGAGTCATTAAAAATGCAAATAGAAGTATTTTCCTCCACACAGCCTGTGCCGTCACACCCTCCCTGCAGCTCACTGTACTTGATCATAACCTTCCTGAGAGCAGAAGTCTCACTTCCCTTCTTCCCGCTGTGTTCCCAGTGTGTGCAGCAGCGCCTGCCATGTAGTAGGTGCACAGTAAACATTTGTTCTGTGAGTATGTGTTGTCAAGTAACCAGGCTAAGGCACTACTCACTCTTCCAGGCTCCAAATAGCCAGGCTTCATTATAGCTTTACAAGGTGCGAGGAAGAAAAAAAAACCTTTTGAGGGCCAGAATGCCTTCCTAATACAATATGTGCTGAATAAGGGATTTACTGTAATGATTCAAATCCTTCACTAAAGAGGTAATTACGACTTCCTCGATAAGCACAGGGCTCAGGCAGACAGCAGGCGGTTTCTAATTTCCCTTATAACAGATGGCACAAGTAGACCAGCTTCAGAGGCTTTCTGAGGAAATTCAGTTTGCTCCAAACAGCCTCAGTTTTGTCCCTTGGTCCACAAATTTGAAAATATTTACTGCGTGGCCCTTTAAGGCAAATTTTGCTGACCTGGAGAGCACTGAGGTCGTGATGACAAGTGGTGTGTACGAGAGGAGCGTTGGGGCCGTATTGTGAAAAACCCAACCAGCTTGAGGAAAAAGTGGAACTCATAAACTTACAATTTTGGGAACTCTCAGGGTGGATGTAACCTCGAGTACAATTGGATCCAGGAACCCAAATTGTTATTTTACTTGGCTCTTCTTTTCTCCTTTAAAAACAAAAACAAAACAAAACAAAAACTGCACTTGCAGACAGATGTTTGCCATGTAATGGGAAAAAGAGCTCTGCTTGCCCTAAGCCAGTACATTTTAGATTTTGTAGCCAGAAAGAAGAGCATCCATACACTAGACACCATGAATGAATTGTGGTCAATTACCTATTCATTCATGACCCTATCGCCGTGGTCCTGGGGAGGAAGAGGTACTCAAAGTGGCCATCCTGGATCACATGCCTGCTCCTAAAATGAAATCAGTGGGATACTGGACCCACCTGTGTCACTCAGGGTGGAAAAGAACTTCTGCAAATGAACCAGAAGAAGGAGAGTGGGAAAACTGGTGGGCAGGAATAAACCGTAACTACATATCCCATTCTACCAGAGTAGGAAATTTATTGCACGTTCAGTAGGTAATGGGGAGTTTATGAGCAGGAAATTGCTATTCATTCAACACCTATTTATTAAGCTATGTGTTTAGGAGGCACATGTAGTTATGATGTGCACTAGGATTGACTGGAATGCTAAAAGGTAAAGAAACCGGGGTAGAGATTCTTATGTTAGTGTACATGCGAAGGCCTTGGTCTTCACCCCAGGAGCCAGAGGGGAGTGCTGACGTGTTTGTGATCAGACTTGCATTTGCAATGCATGATCATTTGAAATGATCGTGAAAAATGTCCCTCATAAACTAAAGCATGTATGTTGAAAACCTTATTTACATTGTAAATTTGCCTAGTAATGTGAAACATGTCCAAAGTAATTTGGATCTACCTCAGATTTGGAAAACAATAGAAATTTTAATTTAGTGAGATCAGAATTAATGGTGTTTGGCTGTGTTAATTTTCATTGACTTCTCAGTGGGTGTTTGGTTATGGAGTACAAGATATATAAAAATCATTTTCCTTTGGTGTGTTTTCATTACAGATGTTAAAACTTTTTTCCCCCCTGGAAAGGGTGACTTTGCTGGAAAATCATTGAAAGTTTTTTCCAGTCGAGTCAATAAGCTCTTCAGAACCAAATGAACAAGAGGTGAAAATCCCCGTGAAGCCTGGGGAGACTGCATTCCTTCAGTGCGGCCTGAGCCAGCCATTGTAGAAGGCAGCCTGGTCGTGGGGTGAATGTGCGTTTCATGCATGGTCACACGACAGAGCAGGGCCAGGCAGGGAAGGTCGAAATGGTATAGAGAAGATATTTGAGTAGGTCAAAATCAGATCAGAAACAATTTTTCATATATAGACTCTTGAATAAAACACTAGAATTAGAGGGAAGTCAGCTATTTTCTTGGTAGAGGGGGAGTCAGGGACTGTGGGCCTTTTCATCAAAGTTCATCTCTCCTTCTCTCTTTGCCTTTCGTGGTATCCAGACCAAGTTTTGTAGATTTGTGGGAGTTTAACTTAATTGCCCTGGAGACTACCTTTAAGCAGGGTGCTTTTTACTATTGCTGAGAGTTCTGAATATAGTGGAGTATTTTAGGTTCTTATTCAAGGAACCCCCTTCCCCTGGGGTTATTTTTAAACTGAAGTATTTTGGGCCACCACTGCTAATTTTAGATACTCCTTTGTTTCAGCAGTGGACATTTAGATTCTTATTGAATCATTTTCCCTCCTTTTCCTCTCCCTAGTCCAAACAGGAAATATCCCCTGAAAGCAGATGGTATAGAATAGTGTGCCAGATGGCCAATGACTTTGAGTCAGCGCTGTTAACATGTTGTTCAGCTTACTCATAGTGTGACATCAGAGATCTCAGCTTCCCTATCCCCAGGCGAAAGGAAGACATCATGGATATAATGTACTGACTTTAAGAAAACTAGTCTCCAGAAAAGCCAACCTTATTTCACAGTGTGAGTGGAGTAGTATGAAAAGTTATGCTTGCATATGGAAGGTGCTCAATAAATACTTGTTGATTGTGTTTGAAAAAGAAGAGAAGCAGCACAGACAGTTGGGAACTACATATCGTATGACGCAACTTGAACCACGGAGTAGTGCAATGAAACTGAACCGCCGTTTTGCCCCCATTGGGCACCTTTCCTCTAGAAAGTAAAAGTAGACTTTGTATGATTAGGGAGATTATATTTTCTATTAACAATTATTATTTTTTGGTTATAAGTGTAACCTATTAACTGCAGAAAATGTGGAAAATATTTTAAAAGCACAAAAAATAAAAATTACCTTTCATCTCATCACCCAAAGAATNTTGAACCACGAAGTAGTGCAACGAAACTGAACCGCCGTTTTGCCCCCATTGGGCACCTTTCCTCTAGAAAGTAAAAGTAGACTTTGTATGATTAGGGAGATTATATTTTCTATTAACAATTATTATTTTTTGGTTATAAGTGTAACCTATTAACTGCAGAAAATGTGGAAAATATTTTAAAAGCACAAAAAATAAAAATTACCTTTCATCTCATCACCCAAAGAATGCTTTTAATATGTTGGCATACTTAATGTGCGTAAGTATGTTTTAAGATAGGTTTGCAGATATTTTTTTTGTTGTTATATAAAGAGGCATGAGCCCTGGCTGGGTGGCTCAGTTGCTTGGAGCGTCATCCTGTGCACCAAAAGGTTGTGGGTTCTATCCCCAATCAGGGCACAGACCTAGGTTGAGGGTTCATTCACCGTGGGAGAGCACACAGGAGACAACTGATTGATGTTTCTCACACTCTCCTTCCTTTTCTGTCTCTAAAATCAATAACATACCTATCCTTGTGTGAGAATTAAAAGAGAAAAAATGGCATGTAAATGTAAATATACATTAAATAAATAAATAACATAGTTATTTAGCAAACACCCAGATAACCACCAAAAAGGTTAAGATATATAACCTTGCCTAGACCCCAGAAGTGCTCACATCCCTTACCTTCTTCCCTGTTATAATCCTCTCCCTCTCCCCCACAAAGGTAACCACTAATCTGACATTTACAGCAATCAGCTCCTTATTTTATTTATATTTTTGCCTTTTAAATACAGTTATTTGTTATGTGCAATAGTTATGTTCAGTGAAATCACCACAACTGAATTAGTGATATGGAATCATTGCTCCTAGGGGAAATAGAGGGTTAGGTTCCTGTGAGCCTCTGTTTGCAACATTTTTGCCGAGTGATCAGTACATAACCTTTTTTTATGTGTGTTTCTGTTTAATGACACCTTACTTAGTATCATTAACATTGAAGTCATAACTAGCAGCACCCTAAGTCATGCTTGAATGAAGCTCATCAAACACATGTTCTTCCCATAACTCACAGCACACACAGCCTTCTTGCACTTAGGAACAGCAGAGAGCTGAAACAAGAAGGGAGCGCATCCCTTTGTTTACCTCAAATGGGAATCTGTGCATCAGGTGACTCAGAGAAACTAATTTTTCACTGCTCTGTGTGTGTCTGCAAATGACTATGAAAGCACCGTGAGTATTAATTCTGGGGCTACCAATAAATTTTAACAAGTAGGTAAATTCCCAAATGCACAATCTGCAAATATTGGGATCACCTGTATGCATCCCTACATGTTATTTTATTATTTTGAGTCTATTTTTCCATTTTGTTTTATTTTATTATTACTATTTTTTATTGTTCAATTACAGGTATCCCCATTTTCCCCCATTACTCTCCCCTGCCCTACCCCCCACCCACCTCCCCCCTCCCCCATTCATTCCTCCTCCCCTTTGCTCAGTGGTTTTAAGGGTCATTAATGTCCCTATTTATTTTTGTTGTAGTAGAGTGTTCCGCTGTATTAAAATACTAAAATTACTTCTCCATTCTACTTTTGCTGACAAAAACTGAAAACAGGTTTTCAGTTTTTGATTTTACAAATAATTTGCTCTACATATTCCCATACACGTCTTCTGGTGCACACATACGCACTGTGCTCTAGGGTATATGTCTGGAAACAGAACTGCTGGGTGACAGAGAATGAATGATATCTTCACCTTCAGTAGATAATGTTAGACTGTTGTCCAAAGCGGTTGTAACAATTTATATTCCTCCTCCAGGAAAGTACAAGAGTTCTAGATATTCTATATTGGGTAAGCACTTGGTATTTTCAGCATTTTGATGTTAAGTATCTAGTCATTTCAGTAGTTATTCAGGGTCATCTCACTGTGGTTTTAATCTATATTCCCTGCCTACAGAAAGGTTGACCACCTTTTCTTTTGCATTTTCTCTTCTAAAGTTCTTGTTCAAGTTTCTTGCCCATTTCCCACTTGGTTGTCAGTCTTTTTCTTACTGATCAGTAGGAGTTCTTATATGGTTTGGTTATGAGCCCTTTGTTTACATATGTGTTGTAGGCTGCATTTTGCTCTCTTTTAACATCTTCTGATAAGTAAAAGTTCTTAATTTTAATGTAGTTAAGGATATCAGTGTTTTTTTTTACAATTAGTGTGTTTTATGCCCTATTGGGCAAGTTCCCAGAGTTATTCTCCTCTAAAACCTTTATTGTTTGCCTTTGGCATTTAGATCTGTAACCCACCTGGAAATCATTTGTTAGTTATGATTGAGATGGAGAGTCAAGTTTCCATTTTTCCACACAGATATCCAGTTATTCTAGCACCATAGATAGAGGAGTGCTTTCCACTATTAACATAAAATAATATAGGCCCATGATTTAAAAAACTCAAGCAGTATAAACAGACATAAAATTCAAAACAAAATGTCCAGTGCATGCCTGTGCCCCCTGATCCCTCTTTTCAGTCTCCTGAGGCAGCTACACTTCTTGCTTGCAGACTTTATTTTAAGAATAGCGTTTAAACATTCCTGACATTAGAATGGCGACTTCAAGTTATGCCTCAGGACAGTAGAAGATTGAATCGAGTAGCACTGTTGCTTTTCTTTTCTTTTTAAATTACAGCGAATTTATTTGGCCTTGTAATATCTTCGTTCTATAGAGAATTACAGTTGTACTGCATTCAGCCTAAGGTAATTAGGATGTATTGGGATTTCTCAGCAACAGTTCAGATCTTTCGAAATAACAAATGTTACTACATAGACTCTTTGTAGTGTTCCCGAAATGCTTCAGTGTTTCCTTACGAATAACTTTATAATTTGTGAAATTATTTTTGTTGAAAGAGAGTAAATACATTTTATTTTAAGAACCAATTCTGATGTACCTGAAATGTGGTATTGCAGAAGATTGAGGGGCTACATTCAGGTGTAACAGGAAAGAATAATTCCTTCAGTAGGTGTAATGCATCATGGAGCACAGTAGGGCATTTGTCCCATTGAACCTCGCCGGTCCTTTCCTTTGAGGTTTCTTCCTGTGCAATGAGCCATTGAACTTGGGACCCTTGTCCAGGCCTCTTTAATTCCAGTTCAGAGTTTTTCTCCTCTACCTGCTATTTCTGTGTTACTCCACATGGGAACGTTTGCATGATTGGCTTGAGGAACCTTAACAGTGACAGAGGCCCTAGTCTCAGATTTTGAACTTTGTTGAAGGCATGAAATTATTTGCCATTACCATTACACTCCATTGAGTTTTAAATCTATTTGAAACTTATACTTCAGGAAAAATTTTAAAGCTGGAAAACAGAATCGCTGCACTTAAAAATTAGTGGAACTATTTTAAAAGCAAATAATTTAAAAACTAATTTAAAGTAATTGCATGTAATTGCTAAGGCCTTAGGGCGATTTTACCAGTTCTTCTCATGAAAATAAAAATCAGGACTCTCATTGTCTGAATGAAAATGCATATGAAATTATGTTCGATGAGGGGAAACAATCTATAAATACTGTGCACGCCCAGTCAGAAAGGAATAGGGAACAGTGCGACTTGGGGGCATGTGGGTTTTTCCCGTTGTGAGGTTGTGAGGCTGGTGAAACCTCAGGAGATCAGCACCTGTATGGGATTTCTGTGTTGTGAAAGCTTCAGTGGACACATGTAAAGGATGTATGTTTTCACATTTTCAACAAATAAAATCAGTTTTTGTGTCATATACTGTAATTCACCACTGTCCAGTTTACCATACATCTTTTGGCCCTGTTTCTCTGGCTGAAGTTTGAGGTTCCGTCTCAAAGGGGTATTTTCCAAAGAAGAATTCACTAATTTGGGATTATATGATGAGATAGGGCTTTATAGGTTTTCACAGAATTTCTCTTCTTTTTCATTATAGAGGGAAAGAAAAAAAACAAAACAAAACAAGCTGTCCTTGGATTTAATAGCAGCATTCCTGGTTCAGGCCCAAATGGGAAGCAGGACTGAAGGAGCACTAAGGTCACCCCTGGGGCAGTGATCCCATGGTCCAGCCCAGACGGGAGGCCTGTGCCTGGGAACCTGGGCTGCAGAACAGTTCACTGCCTTGCAGAGAGATGCAGACGCCAGTTTTGTGACTTCTCCACAGTGCACTGCTAGCACGAGACTCTTTGGCTCCATCTGTGTAGTACCTCACTGCTCTCATCCTTCGTGCTTAGCCCCGTCTTTGAGAGCCCTAGATGAAGCTAACCATCCGCCACTCCCAGTTTCTCTCAGGGCACCCGTGCCACAGAATCCCAGGATGCATTTGTCTGTCTCTCTGTCCAACTGCCTGTCTCCTTCCCTATATCACCTTCTTGGCAGACTGCCCTTTGGAAAGTTAACATTGCTTCCAGATGGAAACAGAATATAGGAAGGGAATTACAGTCATTTTTGTATCATTGGAAGTGCTGGGAAAGAAAAACATCTGAGGTAACCTTTATGAACTGGAAAAAAAGTCCGTTTAATTTTTTTTTAATGCTAATGCTCCATACTGGTGGGGCTGTGGAAGGAAGGGGCCACCCTACATACTGTTAGTGGAAATGTAATTCAGTAGGACTTTTCTGAACAGCTGTTTGCTAGGATGTACCAAGGACTCTTTAAAAAAAAAAAGACCTCCTAGCCTTTGACCCACTAATTTAACACTCAGGAGTTTGTGTTAATCACTGCTGGAGACACAGGCAGTGATCCTCAGCAAGGGTGTAAGTTGCAGCTCTATTTATAATAGCTAAAGGGAGATAATAATCTGAGTGTACATAGTACACACAGTAAGAGAATGGATATACGTAAATCAAGGTATACCCTACAACAGAATACCCTGTAGAACTTTTATTTATCAGAATACCCTGTAGCTATTCAAAAAATTGGATATTAAAGACTATTTAATACTATCAGAAAATCTTCATTCAGTGAAAAAGGCTTCTAACTATGTACAGAGTGGAGCCAAAGTAGGTTTATAGTTGTGAATATGTGAAACGCAGTTTATTTTTTATTATCCCTTAGTTATTGTACTGTTTTCCATGTGGACAACCCTAAACCTATTGCTCAACCCTGTATATAGTATTGGTCCCTCCCCACCAGAAGTGAGGAAATATGCCAAGGTGTGAACAGTGATTATCAGGGGTATAAATTATGGATTTATTACTTGTTTTTTGGTATTTTTCAATTGTCTACAAGGCTAGCTGTAATTTTGAGTGTCAAAATTTAATGACCTTTAAATCTTCTTAAAGATCATCTTGACTGCTTAGCCAGCAGCAGTTCAGGTTTAAACTACTGTGGTGCAGAGACCGAAGGGAGGGGGTCTGCCACACCTGTTATTAGCCTGGGAGCACGAAGGGCAGCCCTGTCCTCAGTACGGCAGGCCTGCCCTGCTGGCCCCCTGACATTCCATCGTTTGAGTGAGTCACCACAGAAGGGTGTCAGGCTCATGATGCTGCTTGAACTCTCAGCTACAACCCAGCCTGCTGCCAGCCTTTGAGCCTTATCTTCCTAAACCATTATCTCTGCACTGTCCAATGAGTGTCAAAGGGGCTGACTGGGTCTTTTGAGGACACTGTGGGCCAGTGAACTAGAGCTGAGGCAAGCCTTCCACTTGAATCCAGATCAGACAAGCTGCTACAGTTGGGTCTTGATATGGGGGCCTGGAGGGACCCCAGGAATATTTAGGGTAGAAAGTGTGGTGGGGTGTTCAGCTCAGTTATTCCCTCCCAGCTGGGTGGGAGTAACTGAGGCTGCAGAGAGACCTTCAAGGATCATCTGCTAAGATTTTAGTTACAAAATTATTTTCTCTTATCCTGTTATCTTTGGCCTCATTAGTGGGAGAAGAATTTGAGGATTTGATGTTGGAGGTGTCAGAGCCAGGAGGAGAGCTGACCATTTTTTGTTTGGGACATTTTAGGCGTGCTATCATCAGTTTTAAGTAACCTCTCGCCAGACATTTCTGGAGTGGAAGAATAATATAAGGTAGTGCGGAGCGTCTCGGGCCGTTCTCACTCCCATGTGCTTTATGTCCCACCTTTGTGTTACCTGAGTTGCATCACACCTACAGTCTGATGCTCCCTGTTCCATGGAGAAACATTCATGCCTATAGTCACCCCGCTGACACAAGCATCGGTCACTGTGGTGCATGAAGCTGGCCCATGGTATGTTGGTAGTGAGTTTTCTTGATGTGGCTCTGGGGCACAAATAAACAAAAGGCATAATTCCATCCGTAGTTTAAAAAATCATAAAGGTACCATGGGGAATGCATTTTATTGTTATACTAAAACATGGTGGTCATAAATTTAAATTGTCATTTTATAGCAAATAAATGTTGCTATGACTAGACACAAACAAGTGAAATTCTGTCCGTTGTTACAAATTACAGTTAATACTGTGGCAATTGACATAAGAATTGAAGAATAAATTTCCATAATCTTTATGAATACCCTGCATTCCGGCCGCACTCCAGATAGTTTCAGCTACGTACAGCTGGCCAAGAACCACTTAGATATTCAAGGACGTGAGAAAACATTTAGAACCCACGTTGTTCTCAACCATGGCTTTAGCCAGAGGCATCATTCTTGATACAGATGAGATCAGAAACTGGGGTGCTTCCTACCTAAAACTCCACTAAAAAGAAAACAAAATCCTCAAAAAAACATCCTAAGGACTTTTTCACAGGTTATGTATTATAGAATTACACACCTGAATAATTCTATATGTCCTGTGCTGACCGCTGAGCTGCAGTTCAGAAGTCATCACCAGGGCATTGGTGCCCGCTAGGTCATCCTCTACTGGGGCTGGTGGTGGTGAGAAAACTGAGACAGTTAGTCCTTTCTTACCAGCTGCAATGTGAAAGAAACTGAGGACTGCACATTCACAGTCAGGCAGCACTCTCTCCCAGGACTACGGGCAAGGTCAAGTGGGAGCAGGTATTGAAGTAATATTAGAGTAACTTGTCCCTTAGCTGATAAATCTCAATATCTTATATTATACTTGTTCTTTGTATGTTTCCAAAAAGGAGGTGGTTTTAATTTTTTAAAATTTTTACTTGCATTTATTGGGGTGACATTGATTAATAACATTACATAGGTTTCAGGTGTATAATTCTATATTACATAACCTGTGTATTGTATTTTGTGTTCACCACCTCAAGTCCAGTCTCCTTGATCACCACTTATCTCCCTTTTCCTCTTCTAGCCCCCTCTTCCCTCCGGGAATCACCACACTGGTATCTCTGCTGCCAGTTTGTTCTCTATGAGTCTTTTTCTATTTGGCTTGTTAGTTTATTTTGTTTGTTAGACTCCACATGAATAAAATAATGTGGTACTTATCTTTCTCTGACTGGCTTATCTCACTTAGTGTCATGCTCTCCAGGTCCCAGTAGTATTCCATTGCGTTGATGTACCACAGTTCTTTATCCGTTCATCTAATAATAGACACTTGGGCTGCTTCCAAATCTTGGCGATTGTAAATAATGCTACAGTGAATGTAGGGGTGCTTATATTCTTTTGAATTATATTCTTTTGAATTATATTCTTCAGGCTTCTTTGGATATATTCCCAGAGGTGGAATCACTGGGTCATAAGATAGTTCCATCTCTAAGTTTTTGAGGAAACTCCATACTGCTTCCCCCAGTGGCTGCACCAGTCTGCATTCCCACCAACAGTGCATGAAGGTTCCCTTTTCTCCGCATCCTCACCAGCACTTGTTTGTTGCTTTATTGATGATAGCCGTTCCGACGGATGTGAGGTATTATCTCATTGTGTGGTTTTATTTGTGTTTCTCTGATGGTTAGGAACACTGAGCATCTTTTCATGTCTGTTGGCCAACTCTATGTCCTCTTTTAGGAGATTTCTATTTAGATTCTCTGCCCATTTTTTAATTAGGTTGTTTGGGGGTTTTTTGATGTTGAGTTTTGTGAGTCCTTTATAAATTTTGGATATTTACCCTCTCATCAGATATATCATTGGCAAATATGTTCCCCCATTCATTCATTTAGTTTTTCATTTTATTGATGGTTTCCTTTGCTGTGCAAAAACTTTTTAGTTTGATGTAGTCCCATTTGCTTATTTTTTTCTTTTATTCCCCTTGCCCAAGGATATATCAGAAAAGATATGTTTCAAGAAATGTCTGAAATTTTACTGCCTATATTTTCTTTTAGGGTTTTTATAGTTTCAAGTCTCACATTTAACTCTTCAATCCATTTGGAGTTTATTCTTGTCTGTGGTCTGGTTTCATCCTTTGTGCATGTGTCTGTCCCATTTTCCCCACACCGTGTAATTGAATAGACTGTCTTTACCCCAGTGTGTGTCTCTGCCTCCCTTATCGAATGTCAATTGACTGTAAAGGGGTGGGTTTATGTATAGGCCCCCGTTCTGTTGCACTGATCTGTTTTCACGTCAGCACCACGCTGTTTTCGTTACTGTGGCCTTTTGGTTTGATCTCGGGCAGCATCATTCCTCCAGCTTTGTTCTTCTTTCTCGTGACTGCTGTGGCTATTTAGGGTCTTGTGTGGTCCATATAACTTTTGGAATACCTGTGCTAGTTCTGTGAAATACTCCATTAGTCTCTTGATAGAAATTGCCTGACTGTCTAGATTGCTTTGGATAGTATGGACATTTTAATGATGTTAATTCTTCCTATTCGTGAACACTGTATATGCTTCCACTTATTAGTATGTTTTTCAATTTCCTAGTGTCTCTGATAGTTCATTCATTACCTGTGAATAAAAATGGAACCAAGTTCTGGATATTTATTTTACATCCTGCTACTTTACTGAATTCATTTATCAGTTCTAGTAGGTTTTTGGTGGAATCTTTAGGGTTCTTTTTATACGGTATTATGCCATCTGCAAATACTGATAGTTTTACTTATTCCTTTCCAGTTTGGATGCCTTTTACTTCTTCTTCTTGTCTGATTCTGTGTCTAGGACGGCTAGTACTGTGTTGGATAAGAGAGGTGAAAGTGAACATCCTTGTTTTGTTCCCAATCTTAAGGGGAGTGTTTGTAGTTTTTGCCCATTGAGTATGATGTTAGCTCTGGGTGTGTAATATGTGGCCTGTATTATACTGAGGTATGTTCCCTCTATTCCACTTTGCTGAGAGTTTTTATCACAAATGAATGTTGGATTTTATCAAATGCTTTTTCTGCATTTATTGATGTGATCATGTGGTTTTTATGCTTTATTTTGTTTGTGTGCTATATCACATTAATTGGTCTGGGAATATTGTACCATCCCCAGAATAAACCCCGCAGTCACGGCATGTGATCTTTTTACCGTGTTGCTGGGTCTGACTTGCCAGGATTTGGTTGTTGAGGATTTTAGCATCTGCAGCTGTTTTTTTAATGTCCCATCTTGTCAAATACATTGTGTGCTCTTGCAGTTAGGGACCTCGGCAAATGCTAAGTTGTGTTTCACTTATTGTTTTGATCGTAGTAGTGCTCTATAACTAGTCTTTGCTGCATTAATGGGGAAAATGAGGGAAAAGACCATGCTCTTTGAATTTAATTATTTCTATGATATGGATTCTATCTGCTGTATGAATCTACCAGACAGAAGACTGGAGGCAGGACTGAAGATTTTGTTGGAATTTACAGTGTGTTGAGTCTTGGGCCTGTCTGTCTCTGCATTCCATTTTCCCTTGAAGATGTATGTGGTAGGCACCTAAAGGAGAGTCATTGCTCAGTGGTTAAGAAGGCTTCTAAGGTTATGGTTGGGTCTGTGGAGAAACTTGGCACAGCATTGAGAAACAGAGCAAATCCTGCTATCCCAGAGGCGTGGAGTCATGGCTTGGGGTCTAAACAGCTTGTCATTTACTAGCTGGGTATCTTTAGGCAAGCCCCAGACCGGCCCAAGTTTCCCAGTCTGTGAAATGGTAATTATAATAGTGTCTCTTGAATCATTCAGTGAGTCCAACAAGATTCATTAATTCACTTACTCAATAATTATTTATTGAATACCTACAGGCACTCTTTGAGGCTTTGGAAATAAAATGGACAAAAATCCATGCCTTGTGGAATTTATATTCTAGAGAATGGCACTCAATAAATAGTTTATTTTATTAGTCTAAGGTTCTCTGATGCACTAATACAATGGGGTTTTACTGTATATTGCCACAGGAATTTGTTACAACTATAGATAATTAGGGCCATAATTGGGTTTCAGTCTGATTAAGTAGTTCCCTTTAAATAGGACATTTATGTGTTCTTGCTAAATCCCACTCTGTTTAGAAAGCCTGTTCTCTAGATTGGACTGCTGTCATTTTCACCTCTATAAAGTGCTTGAACTAAACAGTCCAGCCATTGGCTGAGGCTCAGGGGCTGCAGGTGGTGGTGTGGCCAGGTGGTTCTCACATTGTTTTCTCAGTCATTAGTGTTTGCACTATTTGTGACTTAATGCGATTTCACAGAGTTGCTAAGATGTTTGTTTGTTTGTTTGTGTAATTTGTGGAGATAAGTCAAAGTGCAAGCATGACCAATTAAAATCAAACTGTATTTTAGTGCATAATTTTGATCTTTCCTCCCCAAACCTTTGGTCAGCCATCAGTCAAAAAACAAAATTTAAGATTGAAAGTTTCCATTCCTCCTTTTATTTATTATTTTTTACTGCCTCCCATCTGGGGTTTTTCTTTGAGCATCAACATGCCCAGAATCTATGAAAAGAGAAAGAGCAGACCTGGAAAGCAAAGCCCAGAGGAACAGCATGCCGCCCTTAGTTGCAGGCCCTCCCTGTGATGTTTCTAATGCAGCACTGCTCTGGGTCTCTAATGGCACACAGCCCTTTTAGTTAAAAATGTAAACAGGAAATTGTTTTCTGGCTGAACTGCCTGTGGGGCCCGGAAAAACGGTCATTTTTGCTGAGACACGACTTTTAAAACATTCACACAGCAGTGGAAGACGAGTGCTGGTTGTAAGCTCTTCCTGCCCAGAGACAGAGGCCGTGACGGGATATGGGTGTGGAGACTCCTGTATGTGGGCTCAGGGCATTCACTGCCGATGGCCAAAGGCACGAAGGGCACAACTGACGAAGCTCCTGGGCCCTAGAAAGCAGCTACTCTGCAAGGCAAGGCGGCAGGTTAATGCTCGAAGGAGTTTCCGAACAGGCCTTTCTTGGAAGATGCAGAGGTTTGGTCTGGAGAAACGGGACTTGGCACTGACGACGCCTCCTGTGTTTCAGTGCTGCTCTAGTCTGCTCCAGCTCTCCATCATGTGGCCCTCCGTGAACCTCCTGTGCTCCCACTGTGGTTTCCCTGTGTGCTGATGAGTTTTCTGGTTGTTATGTCTTGCAGCCCCCCGAATCCAAGCCCAACTTCACCCCTCTCGCCATCTTGGCCCATGTTCTCGGCGCCATCCAGCCCTATGCCCACCTCATCCACGTCCAGCGACTCATCCCCCATCAGGTCTGTTGCAGGGTTTGTTTGGTTTTCTGTTGCTGCTGTTGTTCTCTCATTGGCTTGGTCCTCTCTTCATGCAGTGTTCAGCCTCCTCGTCAACTTTGTTCCCTGCCATCCAAATCTGCACTTGCTTTTTGACAGGCCAGAAGAAGCAGTTCATGAAGACTCCAGGTAAAATCATGGATGATGACCAATCCGGTCCTGTTTATCCAGAGCCAGTCAGGGACACGGGTGGCCAGCCTCTGCGCTCTGGTGATTCCAGCCTAAGAGGCAAAGCTTGGGGGGACCATTTACATGAACCAGCCTAGCATTTTCTACACCCTTCTGAACCCCTCCTTCAGTTTAAATTAATACTTTGTGATACCTGGTGTTTGGGTAAAGAACACCTCCTAAACGGGCTCCTGTTTGGCTCTCTGTGCTTTGGTATGAGATAACGTCAGAGCGGTCAGCGCCAAGACGAGCACTGGCCTTTCCTTCCCTCATTTGAATCAGGTAGCAGCAGGAAACATTTACTTGTGGGGTTGGGCTCTCGACCATGAGCACTGACACCTAGGTACTGAGACTGGACCACTGGGAAAGAGATGAACATAACACAGAATAAGGGACCGAGATATGAAGTGATTTTTCTTTACATTGTTCATGGCCATGTCCTTCCCTCCATGAACTCCCAGGAATCGTCAGTGCTCCCAGTGCTCCCTGCTTCTGTCTCCATGTGTCATGAACCCTTAGCTCTCATGGGAACAGGCAGCACCTCTTTCTGAGGGTTGGCCTAGTTCCTCTTCCCAAGGGCCATACCGTAGTGTTCCCTGCTTTGATGAAGTCTTCCCAGGCTTCATTCTTTGCACTTGAATTCTTTGGAGAAAAGAGGCTGTTTAAATCCTGGAAATTAATTCATTAACTAACTAATTAATTAATTAATAACCTTCAAGTTCTTAAGAATCTCTGCTGTATGGATCTGCAGCATGTATTTCTCTCCAACTAAGTTTCTGCTTTCAGACAGCCAAATTGTAGAGCCAGTTATACCCATCCCAAGCATTTTTGGCCTTGGCAATATTTTCTCATCCATCTTTTTCTCCTAGCTGGTTTTTTGACTAAGGGGTGGGTCTAGCAGAGAGACTTAAATAATTGATAAAGCTGAGTCTCATTTTTAAAAAAATAGAAAATTCTGTGCTATTTATGTAAAGTGTATGTATTACTTTATTCTCCTCTACACACTTTTATATCTACCATTTCATTCTGCCCCTTATATGAGAGTGAGAGGAGAAACAGTCTGAACTAAGGCACAGAGAGGCGGCTTGTCCACAGTCACATGACCATAAACTAGAGCCAGTCTGGAACGCAGGACTTCGTGCCCTCAACCCACTCTTTCTTCCAAACATATGGGTGTCCCCACATTCAAGTGTGCATGTAGCTTTCAGCCCCAGAGCTTGGCCTGCTCTGTGTTTTCTCTCTAGCTTTGCCCCCAAATATGAGAAAGATACCTTTTCAGTATATCCTTTTATCCTCACCCCGGAAATAAGGTAAAAATTCAAATCCTATTTCCCTAACACTTGGGTTATTTTCTTATTACTTCTTAAACATATTTAGGTCCTTTGGGAGATACTAGCTTTCTCAGGCACTAGTTGTGGCACTGATCATTCTGATTAGATCACTGATGGTCCATGAGGAGCCTAACCGGAGCAAACCACAGTGACCAGAGACAGTCACCTTCTAAAATGCCTCCCTCACTTATACCACAGATTTGGTCATTAGAAGACTGTGGCTCATTTATTTCAATTAAAAGGGAGTAAAATCTTCAAGACATTAGCCCCTTGGACAGAATAAGTTAGGGGGCTCATTCAGCTAAAAACCCGAAATGTACTCTTTGCTTTGAGAATATTCACTTTTTTTGTGTCTCTGAGCTTTGGGGCCCTGTTGCCTCTCCAATACCTCCACCTCTCCACTCCCTTCCACCTCCCAGGACATTCTGAGGTTTTTTTCTTTAGCTACTCCTTTCCTCTCCTAAAGAATTTCCAGACTGGCAGAGGGAGGTGGCAGCAGAATCTGCTTACCTGCTGTGTTTGAGGTCATGGGCACTCAGTACTGCCTCCTCTGGCCATTGTTAGAACCGCGGCATTTGAAAATGCTCTTCCACAGCCCTTTAGGAAGCTGCCATTTTGAAAATATGCAAGGCTGAGTAGGGCTTGCAGTTGGCTGTCACTGAATTAGATATGTATGCCAATGTGGGCATAGATAGGGATAGTACTGGGGAGCTAGCCCATTATAGCTCGTCAACAGAGAGGGCTAAAGTCCCGTAACTGCTGTTGCAGTATACATACACCTGCAGGTCCAGTGGGGCCTTCCCCTAAATCTACTTCCAGAATATGAACTTCGATTTCCTTTTCTGGACAGAGCAGTTAAAAATAAGTACTTAATTATACCTAATGAATGGTCTCATGAACTTCTACATAATGCCTCCTCTGAAAATGGCTTCCTCTCCCTTCTTCCAAGCAACTTTAGTGCTTATCAGTTCAAGCTCAGAAATGAAGATGCCTTTCACAGCACATCAGAGAAAGGGGACTGGAGAAACATTCCCTTCACATTTCCCCTTTCCTTTCACTTGGACCCCTAGAAGAGCTCCTAGCCCCATACCCATCACTTGCATTTGCACAGGGGTCCCTGGAAATATTGCCTATAAGATCAAACCCTTGCAACCTGCTCATCCATCTGGCCCACCTATCATGCCGTACAATGGAGGGTGGGTCTTCATTTTGTGAGGCTTGCAAGGGCATTTGAGGGAACCTCCTCTGAGTGCTTTCCTGGCCTCATGCCATGCTCAGAGGTGAAAATTAAAAGTGAACTAGCAAAAGCTTCCAAACTTGTTCGTGCCCTTGAAGGCCCAGCTGAGGTCTGAAGGGCACTGTCACTGGAGCAGCCGAAGGCATCCCAGGCTCTCTGTGTCTAGTGCTGAGAGGCACTGCAGAGAAGAGGCAGGCAGGGAGCCAAAGAACCAAAGATGCTTGGTGGGGATTTTTTATTTCTTAAGTCAGAGCCAAAGCCTACAAATAGCCTCTGTGCCAACAGGAGCTGTTTGGGTAGGAACACTACCTAAAGCAAACTGCTCAAGCCTTTTGAGGTGAGGAGTATGGCATGGGACACTGAGCCTGTTGGGCTGACAGACTTTATAAAAAGATAAGACTCTTCCCTGGGTAGAGTTGCAAGATTTAGCAAATAAAAATACGGAATACCCAGTTACATTTGAATTGTAGATAAACAAAAGTTTTTTTAGTGTAAGTATGTATGTCTTGTGTAATATTTCAGACATACTTACACTAATAAAGTATTCCTTGTTGATCTGAAATTCAAATTTGACTAGGTGTCTTGTATTTTATTTGGCAGCCCTGCGCGTAAGTAGTGAAGGGGGGTCCCTTTAAAAAGCACCCATTCTGTCATCCCTCCCATGTCTGTGCCCGTCCTAAGGGCCTGGGAGGAGGTTGCAGGAGAAGAGACCCTCTCTTAGACTAACCTGTTAATTTGAGAGAAAAGCAAGGCCCTTTTTTTGACCTTTGTTTTTATTTTTATCATACTGTTTCATTGTCACTTCATTATTCAATTCCAAAAACCTGATATTAGTGGAAAATTACTCCTCTTGAACGATAATCTTGGGCACCATTCCCTCTGCTTTCCTCCTGCCAGATATCCCAGTTGGTTTCCCTGGCTTGCCCCTATTTTGTCCCATTCGCTTTATTTAATGAGGTTAATAAGTAACCTCCATGAAAATCAAATGGGAGGAGCCTTGCCTCAGGTGACCTTTCTCTCACCTTTTACTTTCCTGTACTCAGTCTCTTTGCTCTCTCCTCACCTTCCCTGCTCTGCCCTGTCCTCAAGGGACAGTGACCCTGGCTAGTCTCATGTTAATTGGGTCCTCCTTCCACCTTCCATGTCATGACAGGCTCTACTTACCTGTCAGGATGGGGTTTTGGTGGTTTTAGCACGTTTCACAGCCAGGTGACTTTTCGTTCCTGGAAAGTTGCACGTTGGATATTTGGCCATTGCTGGCCAATGCACAGATTTGGTTTGGTTATTCACAGATGTACCCCTTGTTCTGAACTTTATTCTGACTTTAATGATAACCACACGGGAAGAGCTGTTTTCCACTAGAACCGATGAATTCTAAAGGCCCTTCCTTCCTTTTTTCCCCAGAGGACCCACTTCCTTTTTTCTGAATTTCCCGATTTTCTCCCACCTGGCCATCATCTCTTGTCTACTAGAGGACCAGAGAGGAAGTCAGTAAACTGTACCCCCACAAAAAATTCTGAACAATCATTTGCTCTGATCATTCTGTACAATAGACCTTTCTAGCTCTCTTTCTTTCAGTTTTTACGGAGCCTACATTGGAGGTTCTAGATGCCTGGCCTTGGTATAGGTTTCCACCCATTCATGGCTTGCTCCTCTTCCCAAAGGGAAGCTGGACCTGGTGACTCCAAGAAATAGCAACTCCAGAATGACCCCAAGATGCCCTGCCTCTCCTGATTCTGTCTGTATTCACCTAACACCAGTCATCCCTCAGCTAAATCTCATTTGGTCACTAGAAACTGGTGTACCATGAGAGGGTTAGCACCACGGGATCCCGGAGACTGCCCGTAAATCATGAAGATAATAACATATATACATTGAGTAATTGTTTAATCCAGAGCACCTACTTATCTTTCTTACTCTGCCCTGGAACCCCACCTGTGCTTCCTCAGATGGCTTGGAGGGAAAAGAAGATTAGTTTTATCAAACAAAGAGCCAAGTTTTGACTGTTAACTGTAGTGTTTCTTCCGACCCTTGAAAAGTCCATAGATCATTTGGAACTAGTTGGATATCAAAGCAAAAATTGATAGAAGTTAATAGGATTTACCAGTTTTTACCATTTACTCTCTGGAACACGGATCAGCATTCTGTGGTCCTTAGGTCAAATCTGGCCCACCACCCATTTTTTGTAGTAAAGTATGGATGGAACACGGCCACATGAATTTTACGTGTTGTCTATGGCTGCTTTCAGGCTACTACAGTGCAGGCATGAGTAATTATACCAGAGACCACGTGGCCCACAAAGCCTAAGAGATTTACTGTCTGGCCCTTTGCAAAAAGAGTTTGTCAACCCTTGTTCTAGAATAATGGTTCTCAGCCCTGGTTGCACGATAGTCACTTGGAGACCTTTTAAAAATCCTGATGCCTGTATTTATATCAACAAATCAGGTAGAGCCCAGGCATTTGCATTTTTAAAAAGCTCCCCAGGTTATTCTGATACACAGTGCAAGTGATTGTTAACACTTGTGGACATGAGAAGGGCAAAAAAAAAATGCATTGTGTCCCCTCTCCCTTCTTCCTCCCCACACACCCACACGTGTTCATGGCTACACTTACGTGTGCATGTGGAACTGCTCACACACACACCTTGTCTGTCCCCTGCCCTGCCCTGGTGATCAGGGGGTTCTAGCTCTGGAATCCTGTTCCACCAGCCCAGTGACAAATAAGTAACACCTGGGAAAGGTGATGTCAATCTGTGGCCTGGAGCGGAAGCCTAGCTTTGCTAGAATTTCTCCTTTTTGATTCACTGAGCATTGCCAACTTCCAACAGGTTCTGATGGGAGTGCTCTCCAGTGCACCTTGGAAGGTCTCCCCCGGCCTGCCCTCCCTCCCCACAGCCACTCCTGCTCCAAAAAAAGGGGCCCAGCCTGCCCCTCCCACTGTTAAGCTGATGTAACTCCTAGGTCAAGTTTTAACATGGCACAAGGTGACCCCACAAGAAGTGGGGTTCCATGGGGCCTATGGCTTTTCTCTGAGCAGTTCTCCTTTTTCTCTGGTGACCTGTGCAACTTTTCTACCTCATGTTTCACCCTCTGGCTGCCTTGTTAGGCTCTTCCTGTAGCAGAAGACTAGGTGGCTTACAGAGGAGGGGAAGAAGAGAGCTTAAATATCTGGAGCTTTCAGAGGGTTTTTAAAAATTGCTAAATAAACACCTATTTTTACACAGCACACCATTCCGGAAGGCAAAAGCTTTGTATGCCTGCAAAGCTGAACACGACTCAGAGCTCTCCTTCACTGCAGGCACGGTCTTCGATAATGGTGAGTAAAGATGGGGGAGGGTAGGGTAGGAGCAAATAAGTAATTGGAGTTTTCAAAGTTCCTACCCAAGGAATATCTCAGTTGAATGGGTAAGACCGAAGAAGAGTGTGTGTTTGTGTGTCTCTTTCCCAAAATGAGAGAGCAGCAGCAGGCACTGTCAAGAGTGTCGTCAGCAGACAGAGGCAGTCTTATCACAGGGTTGTGGACATTGAGTTCGATTGTGCCTGCACTGGACTCAGCCAAGCACCTGCCAGTGGCTTTGAGAGTCTGGGACTGAACAGAGAGTAGGAGATGAAGGAGCGGAGAACAGCCATCTTGCAAGTGGTTAGAAGCTCAGGGTGGCGACTTAGCCCGCAGGTTCTGTGCACCTTTCCTCTTGGGTTCAGTGGCATTCACTGCCCATAGCAAGTGAATCCAGTTTCCAAGCTGGCAGGGCACTGTGCGAGCTCTGGGCAGCAAGCCTCGCTGTATCCCTGCTCCTCCTCCCCGAGAGCCGAACCACCCAGGCCCTGCCAGCTGCCCTGCTCTGGTGTTTTGGTGTGAAATGGATTCACAGCAGCTGCTCTGTAGGATTTAAATCTAGTACTTGGTCGATGCATCGTTTTCTTTCTTTCTTTTGTTTACCTTCCTCCCGAAAAATATATTTTTAAAGGGGAGAATTGATATCATAGTTTGTCATAACTTATCATGTGCCTCGGGTTGAAATCAGGATTCTGAGATAAAGCCCAAGTTGCCGTTACAGCTGAGATTTTCCCCAGGTGAAGTTCTTTGGGTTGATCTTTCCGGATCCCTGGGTGAAAGGGTCTATTTTGCTTAAAGGAGGAAGCAAAATCATCTACCTGGTTTCAGGAATTGGACATTTTCCAGGGCCCCTTCTGGATCTCAGGTGGTGTGGGGGCGCAGTTCCTGGGCATGGTGAGTGCATTTTGCCCAAGCACTCCCCCTCATGGCCAGGCAACCCACCCTCGCCTAGACCACACCTCCCACCACCTGCCTGAGACCCAGAAATAAGGTCAGCCAAGGCTCCCACGTAGAACTGGAGAACACAAACTCTGGATGCAGGCTACCAAAGCACAAGTCCTGTTTGATCACTTCCTCCTGTACGACCTCAACCAGGTAACGGAGGGTTGGGAGAGAAAATCAAGACAGTGCATATCACCTGTTTAAAATAGTACTCGATACATATTAAGCATTCAGTGTGTTATTGTTGTGGTTATCATCATTGTCACTACATCCATCTTAGACAAAGACCCTGACGCTATCATGACTCACAGTGACAGTCTTTCCTTGTCAGCTGATAGGACCCAGGCCTGGCTCTCGGCTGGGCTGTTGGTGACGCACCTTTACTCCCTGGGCCCTGGCTATGTGTAAGGGGCTCCAGGTCCAAGCCAAATCAGAGGCGGGCTCCTGGGAAACCACCCTTGTCTGCACCCACATGGCAAGGGGCTGCCCGGTGTGCACAGCCCCTGCGTGGTTTATGGCAGAGGTCCCGATCAGGCATAGTAGAAAGAGGGAGAGAATGGTCACGGGGCATCTGGGGGGTTCCCGGGTCTCTCTCGGCACTGGACCTGCTGGGCCTGCATCCTCTTTTGTGGTTCTCGGAGCTCCCAAAGCACTGTCCCTAAACCTCCACTCCTTTTCGTCTGGGCCTGTGCAAGGCCTCCAGAGGGGCCTGTGGGGGGAGTCGCAGCCCAGCCGTAACATGACAAGGTTTCCACAGCAGACAAACCAGAGTGGGGCTGCTCTGTTAGCAGGGGAAGGGCTGCTGCCTACAGATAAGCAGGCCTTGTAGGACTTGAGAGAGCTCCACACTTACAGAGGAGCTCGGTTTGTAGGTCTGTCCTCCAAACCCCGAACACTGTCCCCGTGGGCTAGGGGCTGCCATGTTCCAGCTGTTCACTCTGAGGATTCAGAGGACCCCCGATCCCAGGGGCAGAATTTGTTTAGGCTCCCCAAAGGCATCTGAATGTGTGGGTACATGTTTTGTGATTCCTTTTCTTGAGTGTAGCTGTCTTCCATTTTTTAAAAACATGGTATTGAGAGTCCCACGTACCATAAAATTGTACAAGTCAGTGGTCTGGGGTATATTCGGAGTTGTGTAATCCTCACCATCCTCTAATTCCAGAATGTATTCATTGCCCGCCAAAGAAAAAGAAACCCTGTCCACTTTAGCAATCATGCCCCATTTACCCCTGACCCAACCCCATCCAGCCTGGGTACCTGCTGTTCTCTCCATCACTGTAAGTTTGCCTGCTCTGGGTAATTCGTATAAATGGAATTCCGCAGCACGTAGCCTTTGTGACTGGCTTCTTTCACTTAGTATATTTTCAGGGTTCATCCATGTTGTGTCATGTGTCAGAACTTTATTCCCTTTTACTACTGGGTAATATTCCACTGTAGGAACGTATCACATTTGATTCATCCCTTCATCAATTGACGAGCATTTTGACCATGTCCACTTTGGGGCTGTTATGAGTCATGGTGCTGTAAACATTTGTGTGCAAGTTTTTGTGAGGAAGTATATTTTCAACTTTGGTGATATACCTAGGGATAGGATTTCTGGGTCATGTAGTAGCTCTGTGTTTAACTATTTAAGGAACTGCCAAACTATTTTACAAAGGGATTGTGCCATTTTACGTTCCCACCTTCCGTTTTTAAGTCTGCTTCTGAAGTAGTTGAAGTAGCTGAAGACACCTAGGGGATTTTGGACTGCCAAGTGCTTTCCTTCCCGTCAGGGTGCTCTGCCCAGCAGGTCTGATGCCCTCTCCCACCACACACCTTGATAATTGTCATAACTCCTGCCCTGACAAATGAGAGCAGGAGAGCAGTTTGGTGTCACCAGTCAGGCGCCTTTCCCGAGCCTTCCCGTGGTCTCTGGAAGTCGTGGCAGGGCTTCGTGACACTAGTTTGTTTCTAATCAGCAGTGCCAGTGACCTTTCAAGTTCCCTGAAGAGCAAAAGGCCAAATTAAGCCTTTCTTCTTAAGAAGAAAACACCTTTCACTGTTGACTGAGCCACAGTCGAAGAAGGTTCTGACAAAGTAGTTAATCCACTATATAGACTGGTTTGGGTGACAACATTTTATTATGTCTGATTTTTAGAAGTTGCTACTAATACATATCCTCTATTTTCTCCTACCCTTCACCTGTCTTGCCTTTCTTCCCAAGAAATCAGGCATTTCAGTGGGAAAAAACTATTTATGCAGTAGGCAGGAAGACCTCTTTCTTTGTTCTATCTCTTGTTAGTGTATTGCTGGAGATACCAGCTGGGGGCTGTTTAAGTTGAATGCTCTGCAGATGTCAGGTAAATCATCAGACCAATTTGAAGAAAGTTTCCTAATGGGAGGGAGAGAGAGTTTTTGAGAGCAAGAAGCATAAATAAGGAGGAGGAAGAGGGGAAAGTCTGGTGTTTTGTAATGATTAATATCCAAGCCTGTGGATTCCAGGGGTCCGTGCTGCACGTCTGGAGTGGCTGCTCGGTCAGCTTTTGGACTTTGCGCAGTGGGCAGTGGCTGTGCAGTGCTTGGCAATAACTCGTGTCGGCCCTTGCCAATCTGCTAGGAAACTGTCCTCTTCACCAAGTGCAAGCATCTCAGACAGTAACTGGAAAGACAAATAGCTCGTGTTCTCAGGAACATTAGTCATCTTGAAGCTACGTGATTAGCAATACCTGGAAAATTCACACAGTGTTCACTAAAATTGAGTTCTTGGGATACCTTTATCAAGATTTGAGATGGACTGGATCCAATGATTCTGGAGTACAGGGGGCAGTGTGAATGCAAGGCAGGGCTGCCCTGGAGATTTTTTGCTGACAGAGAACATCCTCACGAGGGCTGTCGAGCTGCTCAGGCAGGGGAGTTGCAGAAGGCTCCTCTGTAGGGTCTTCAGCCTCCCCAACCCTCTATGCTGTCACACCGAAGCCCAGGCTCCCCCGTCTCTCACCCGAGTGTTTCTACCGGCTGCAGGACTGGCCTTGCACGTCCACTCCTGCTCTCATAACCGGCCTCGACATCGCAGGCAGCCAGAGTTACCTTTGGAAAATGGAAATCACATCATGTTATTCTCCTGCTTCAAATACTCCAGGGGCCTCCCACTGCTCTTAGAATTGTTGACGAGGACCTCCGTGGTCTGGCTCCTGCCCCCCTGGCCCCCCCTCACCCCCCTTGATATGCTGAAGCCTCACAGGCCTTTATGTTCTCCAGCAGGGTCGGCCGACTGTGACCTGCTGGTCAATCCAGCCTCCTGCCTGTTTTTTGTAACCAAAGCCTTACTGGAATGCAGCCACCCGTGCCTCTTTGTTTATATATTGTTGGTGGCATGACAGTGGCAGAGTTGAGTAGAAACACATATTTACTATCTGGGTCTTTAAGAAAAATTGCAGACAACTGTTCTAAAATTACACCAAGCTTCTCCCCATCTTCATGTATTTGTCCTTGCATCATCCCTGCCCACTGGCTCCTTTGGATCATTTAGGTTTTAGCTTGCTGAGCTCCTCTCCACCCACCGACTTCCCTATCCCGGTCTCTTTCTCTCTTCTCCTCTCATCTCAACCTAAGATTATATGCTTGTTTATTATACATTATCTCTCCCTGAGAGTAGAATCATGTCTGCTTGCTCTGTACCATGTGCAAGGACGTAGCACAGTGTCTGGCATGTGGTAGGTGCTGAATGAACACTTGTTAAATGAGGAAATGCTTGATATACACAGGGGTGTGTGCCTCTTCCAGCTAGTGTTTCTTGCAGTTGGGGAAGCCAGTCATTAGAGATCTTAGCCACACACTTGCTCCTTGTCCACAGTGAGCAAAGGAGGGGAGAGCATGAGTTGCATATACAGGGGTATATGGTGTATATATAGATAGAGCTGAGAGAAAGTGGTTGGCAGGAAGCACACACATGTCAGCAGCAGCTTATATTTATTATATGCTTGCTGGGCTGGAGAGCTGCCCGGGCAGCTCTCTGCAGCATCTTGTGGTTTATATAGCACATTGGACACTGGTGCATTCAGAAGGTTGGACATTGGTACAGTTCAGCCCAGTAAGTACTTACGAGCATCTTTTTGAGATCCAAAGCATTGGGCTAGGTAAATGTGGTCGTGGTTAAGACCACAGACTCTGGGGTCAGGTGTCTGGGGTTCAGATCCACCTCTGTCATCTCCCAGCTGTGTGATTTTGGGCAAGATGCTTAACCTCTCTGAGCCTCAGTTTCTCATCAGTAAAATGAGTATGATGGCAGAACGAACTGCATAGTCATTCTGAAAATGAAAGTAGGTGATGCAGGCCAAGCAGTTAAAATGTGTTCAACATATGTACCATCATTCTTAACCTCAAGGATCACATTCTCTGGTTGAATAGAGGCAAAGGGCTTGTAGTGGTTAAGGGCTTGGGCTCTGGGGTTAAACAGGCTGGGCTCAAATTCTGCTTCTACCATTGTAACCCTGCACACATTAATTTACCTCTGTGAGCCTTAATTTTCTCATCTGTTAAATAGTGATGTTAATAATATAGCGAGGATCTTTAGGGTCAAATAAGTCAGTGCATATCTGAAGCTTTGAGCCTGTGGCTGCTTCCCCATCACTATTTCCAGGTGTTAGTTTCTATCACTTTAATTCATCAGGCAGAGAGGAGGAATGAAGAATGTTGAATGATATAACAGTTAGGAAAGCAAAGCTTGTAATGCTCCTCCTCCATTTGAGCAGCATTAGTGGTATGCATGAATAATACGCAGAATGTACTCTGAGGCTTCCAGGAGTCTGCGAAAGGGGAGAGCAGATAGATGGGCCTCTGTGGCCGTGTTTGTGGAGGGGGCGGGGCTTCAACTAAGTCTTGAAGTATGAGGAAAGGACGCGAAGGAAAGACAGTAGAAAGCTGGAGGTGGGGTAGGGATCTGGCTGCGCCACCCCCTCCATCAATTTGTGAGAATTTGCATTTCAATTCTTATTAACACCTTCATTACACAGGCATTTGGACACAGAAAAGTTATAACCCTTAACTTGCTGTGAATAAGTTAAAATGCAGATCCCTGGGCCCCACTCCTTGACATTCTGCTTGAACTGATGTGCCATGGGGCCTAGGAATCTGTGGTTTTAATAAGCATTCAGGTAGGTACCGCACCTTAATAAAGCCTGATTGGAAAACCTAATTGAGTCAGTAGTCTGACCTACAGGCAATATGTATTTTCCCCTGTAGCCCCCTGTGACACATCTCCTGTCCTCCAATTTGGAGGACTTCCTTTCTCCCCTCTTATCCTTTCCTTACTCTGCAAATTTCATTTCTAATGTTTGCAGACGTCACCACCTCAGCACCTGAGCTGTGTTTGGACAGCTGGCCAGGAAGGGAAAATGTCGGAAGGACATGGACGCAGAGCGTCCGGTGGAGTAACGACTGAGCTGGAGGGTTGCTGCAGAGAGGGGGGCTCTTTTCCTTTTCTTTTTAAATTTTGTTTGGTCGCTTATACTTTCTAGGTATTTTGTTTTGGGTAGTAAGTTTGATTTGTTTGGCTTTGGTTCTAAGCATTTGAGGTTTCCCAAAGCATAGGTGAGTGTTGATACCAGGTTCTTACCCAGGTTTTGCTGGGAAATTTGTACTTGACCAATCAAATGACCCCTACTGACTAACCTGTACTGAGCATTTACTGTGTCCTGACCCTGTTGAGTGCTTTCTTCGTGTTGGCTCCTTGAACCCTCACAAGAACCACTGAGAGGGAGAGAGTTTTATTATCACCGCTTAATAGGTGCAGAAACTGAAATAGTCTTGGCAGAGTCAGCTGGACGGGTGAGTAGAAGGCAGGGTTGTCAGGATGCTAGTACATTAGGGGCAGGATGGGGGAGCTTGGTCATAGGAGAGTCCAGGTTGCTTTTCAGTTACATATTGTGTTCTTCCTAGAGACACTTCTCTTCCAGGCTCCTCCATGTGGGGGGGTCATGAATCCACAAAGTGCCCATGCTACTTTGGGTTTATCCCTAAAGCCATGATATGACATTAGGTACACATTTCGAAAGCCAACTAACAGGTGTTTGACCTTGTCTTTTCCTACAGAAACACTCACAAGCTAGACGAGGTTGACCGTGATCTTCGTAAGACTCAGTGTATGTCCTTCTGTTTCCCCACTTGCTTCTCCTGGTTCGCAGGCCCGCGCTCATTCCACTGAGCTACACCAGCCAGGGCTCCCCACTTGCTTCTATTCTTGCTTCCTTCCCTACGGGTTACAACTAAACCTACATAGTAGCGCTGGGGCAGGAATGCTTTCCTAAAACAAGCTCAGGAAGTTGCTTAATTAACCTAGGGGAGGGAATAGAGGAAAAAACAAAAATTCACTCTCTCCCCACAATCTCAGAAGATTGGAGTTTTTCAGTCCATTAATAGCAAATGCCCTGCCTGGCCCAAGAGTGACTTGTATGTTCCCAGTTCACAAGTGTGAACACCATCATGCCATCACCAATTCCCAAGATTTCTTCTTTCTTCCTTCCTATGTTGAGTACTTTTCAGACACAGTTGGATTTTATATAATCTTTGCAATATCACAGTAGTTTCTATAGAGATGTAATGTGATATCCCAGAAATAGTCGTGTATTATTTGGATATTGAAAAACCAGAGGGGCAGAAATTTTGAAAGTTGCCATAGAGGGAAAGACTTGTTACAGGAGGGATGCAAACCTAGAGAGCAGGAAAGAAAGCTAAGAAAGGGTGTGGATGGAACAGAGAGAGAGCTATTCAGAGACTATAAAATGCAAAAACAAAAACAAAATCAAACAAAAAAAACCCCTCAGAGGGAATTTACAAGGAAATTTGAAGCAGAATTTGAAGGCAAGTAAAATGAGTGATTCAAAGCCAGGTGTCTTTAAAGGTTGGTTTGTAGCAGTCCTTTATGGGCACTGCCTTTGGTACAGAGTCAAAACTGGGGAGGGGGGGAGGAACAGGGATGGATGCATGGATGCATGGATGGACGGATGCACAGACAGATGGACAGACCGAGAGTACACAGGTAAATATACAGATAGAGCACCATGACTGTGATCTAACCTAAAATCTGTTCCTTCTGTATAGTTTAAACCAGGACTTTCAGAAAGTCTATGAAATTCCTAAGATGGTATGCACAATTTTTAATGTCTGTGTCAGTTTCCATTTTTGTTGAGAAGACAGTTCAGCATAGCCTTCATCAGAAGGCGTATGTCCAACAAAAAGTTCAGAAGCTCTGGTTTAAACAAGTCCTAGAATCTTGTGACTGAGCAACTTCACTAGCTCTCCAGACTTCTTTCACACATACACGTACGCACACTCATAGCACACCTCCTCTGCCTGCTCTATCTGTAACATCATCTCTTCTCACTCTCTCTCCCTTTCCTGTTACAGTTCACCCGTCTCAGGAGCCTGGCTGGTTGGAGGGGACTCTGAATGGAAAAACTGGCCTCATCCCTGAGAACTACGTGGAGTTCCTCTAACTGTGGGCCCCAGCGGAACTGCTGAGCTTTCCATGGTATCCATGACAACTGCTGAGTCCAGTATTGTAGGTCATTTCTCATTGCCGCTGAGAAATGCAGGATGACTGACTCTGCTGCTACCTGTCAACACGAGTGTTTCTGTGAACTTTGGTGTCATCCATCCCCATGATCATCTCAGCTGACACGCGATGACATTGCAAGAAACAGAAGTAAATCAGCAGGGGTGGCCATTTTGTTTTGATAACTGAGAGAAAGGCTTGCAAAGCCATTTCTCTCATTCAGCACCCTCAATGGGGAACACTCATTTTGTTTCCACAGCCACCCGAACTCCCAGCCTTCTCCAAATGGAAGTAGGATCTAAGTAGTCCTCAGGCAGGCAGGGCTGGGTAATGGCTCTGAGATCCAGGCTGGGTTCATTGCTCGTGTTTACAGTAGACACTCTAAGCCGCCTCTAGATACTTGAGACCCATAGTGCTACAGGCAGCTGGGGCTGTTTGCGTGCAGGATGGAGAGGGCTTACAGCACTGTTTACATAAGGTCCAATCTCTCACCATCTCTGAAACAGCCATTGGCCCAGCATCAGCAGAATTAGTCCAGTCCCCTCTTACACGGGAGCACACACACCCCGCGTTCCCCTCCTCCCGAGCTAGGAACTTCTCTGCCACCGAGGGCGGCCAGCACCTCGTAACTACGGCAACCCAGCCTACTCCTAAACCAACCAAAAAAAATAAATAAATAACACGCTCACTTTGCATGACACATTTTTTCTCCCCTCTTTTGAGTAGTTTTTTGAATGGTTTTCCAACAACCTTAATCAAAACATCAAGAAATTGGAGTGGTCTGCTTAGGACAGACAGAAGAGCAGCTGGGAAGTGTTTCTTGTCTGATTTATTTCAGCAGCATCAGGATATATTTGGAGCAAACTCTAGTAACCTCTTGAGATTAAATTACAGGCTTAATGTTTCTGTTCTTCCATGCGACTGGTGTTTGCTTTCTAGGGGGCCATATGCCACCTCCCAGTGGGTAGCACCCTCTTCTTTCTGACACATTCCCTAATGGCCTCCAGTTCACCAGCCCTTACCCCTGCCCTGGCCTGCCTCTAGCCCATCACTGACCACCCTGACAGTGCCCTGGACTGCTGAGCACTGGTACCCTGGTGGTCTGCAGGGCTGATTCCTAGGCCAGCCCAATGGCCTATAGTTTAAAAGGACATATAGGTTCACTGCCACTCAGAAAAAGGGAATTGTTTCTCAGGCTTTAGAGGCATGAGACTGATATCATAAGCTATTGTAATTCAGGAGGACACCAAAAGCTAGAGGCATGGAAGGTGTGATGGGCACCTTCTGAGGAAGAGAATTTCCTGGCCCCCAGGGCTGGGGCTTGCGGAAGACTGCCTTGAGTGGGGAAGTTCCACACGGATGTTTCACATTCACCTGGCTTCCAAAGGACAAAGTCCCCAGGGTCTTCCACGTTTGAATGTCCTTGCAAGAGTGACTGGACAGATCAACTCCAAACTGATGGACTGTTAAGCTCCGCAGGACTGCATCAGGGTGGCAGCTGTGCTCCAGAGTATTCCCTGCTTCTGGAATTTCTCTTTAGGGAAGTTTAAAGAGGAAAAGAAAAACTTGAATTGTGTTGAGTTACTGTATCTTTTACATTTTTTTGGAAAAGATAAACCTGTAAATAGAGTGATTTGAAATTCTATATGGCAAAGTTTTATATTTGATATTCTTGAAGCCAGTTGCTCCACACATTTAAGCTTTGATTGCTGGACAAATGTGTGTAAGAGGGAGAACGAGGAAGCGAGGTTGGAGAGAATCAAGGTCATTCCTCTCTGACCTTGGGGAAGGAGGAGGTATGTCTGCACATGCTCTGCTGGCTCTTGTTGGTGGACATAACACACGAATGATGTCCAGTCTTCTTATCCAGGTGTGTTTTTACACATTTCTTGAGCTTTGGATTTGGAGATGGAAGGAGCATCTTCCAGCAAAGAATCTTTCCAAGAATTCCTGCTCAGTAGTGAGGTGAAGCTCAGGATTTAAATAGATGGGACCAAGGCTTAGGAGTTTTGTTGTTTTTGTTTGTTTGTTTTTTCCATTTTTATTCTCAGGTGTATCTCTTGGTACCCTAAGATATCAGGACAGAAAGATACAGGATAATTGTGCATTCCTTATATGTAACTCTTCTGCACATCTTCCAAGACTTTATGAATGAGGCCAAGCTAGTTTGCGAGTGTTGTATGTGTCCAAGTTCTAAGAAACACTGGCGATTTAAGACCTTTAATTCTCAGTATGCTGCAGCTTCTTCTTTCCCTGAACATGTTTATGCCCTTCCTCTTTATCTCAGATTTCCTATAACCCCAAGTGAGGGGAAAACTCCAAAGAGTAATGGATATTGTGCCATTAGAGCTTTATAGATGGTTTTCAAGTTAATAGGAGTACGTCATTGTGACTCAGTCCATGAGCTGAAGGGTTACACAGCTGTTACCCAGGAGCTCACCCGGCAGCAATCGAGACACTGCCACTGAATCAGGGAATTAGGATTAGGACTGGACAAGACCCAGGCAGGACTCAGGAAAGCTATCATTGAAAACCTAAGAAGAAAGGGACTCACGGACAGGCTATACCTACTCCCTGTGGACTTCGAACAGCTTGGAAACCTGTTCCATGGGGCCTGGGGCAACAAGCACACTTTGCCACTGTGCTTTTCAAATAGGAGGAGTGCAACATAATTGTTTTAACGCATTTGATGTTTTATATTGTCACCAGCCCCACTGAAACCTTAACTAGAGTTAACATGGAGTAACAAAAGGCTCAGGTCTTAGCCTGGGAGTTCCTTATGGAAGCATACCTGTGGACACTCAGCCCCAGCTTGACCACTTGGAAGCATGTCCGTCCCTCCTCAGTTAGCCCTGACTGGAAGCCAGAGGGAAATGGAGCTGCTGCCAATGGGAATTATTAGGTAGATTCCTTCCCAGTGTCCCTGTGGCCATGCTGGGCCAGGGACTCCTTTCCCCAGCCAGGCTTACCTCCTCCCCATTTGCCATAGACCTGGAGAAACCGTGCAGAATATGAGCCAACAAATAGGAAGGATTTTGGAGACTAAAAATGGATTTTACCCTCTCCACTATCTCTACCCTCTGTCCATTACTCTCTGCTTGGATAGAGAGGGAACTTCAGGATAGGTTAGGGGAGTGAACTAGGTGTTAGTTTGGAAGACTGTTGACCAAGATCCCCGAGTTTTCCCTGGGGTCCTTATTTCTTTTGTAATAAGGCCCTGGGATCTGATTGGTGTACAGAGCCTGAATCTTTTTTGTGTATTAAGATCAGTCTCTCCCTTCTTCCTGTACTCATAGAAGCCTGTATCTGCAGGATGTCATAAGAAGGTAACTAGTTTCAAACCCCTGCCCCCGCAGGCAAGTAAGTCCCTGATTCACTGAAGACTGGTAATGTCTCTTCAATTTTCAAAAATAAACATGTAGGGGTGGGCCCTGTATAGCACCACCTTCCTTGGTATCTTGTAAGTGGAGCAGTTTTTAGCTTACTGTTTGGGGTTTCGATAGCCAACGTGTGTTTTCTGATGTCAGACCAAACTGGTTTTTTCAGCATCATTCCAGTTCATCCCTTCTTGCTGAGGTTTTTTTTTTTTTTAACAGAGGCAAAGAGAAAGAAATGAGCAATCACATACTGGCAGGCTGGCATTAGTAGGACAGTCCTAGTGACGGGGTTATTTCAGACGTTTGTTGCATCCCCATGGTTGTGTGCAGCACCCCTTGCTCGGAAAGAAGTCCCACCAACTGCAGCTGTGTCTCCGGAAACAGCAACGCCAGTCTCACCAGAAGTTCTGTCTTAACTTCTGGGGCTCCAGAAACTTCCATGACCGAGGGGTCGGGAGACAGAAATAATTGGCTGATGATAACTCGATCACCTATTTGTGACTGTCTATTGACACTGTTCATCCCCTGGCTTCTGTTCCCAAAACAAGTCTGGACCACCCATATTCGTAGGCACAGGACCGCCGGGCGCAACAGTGGCCATCATGGCACCTACAGTTTCCCTAGAAGTGAATGTCTTGTGAGCAACCGTAGTACCCAAGTAGGTAGCCGGCACCGAAGAAACCAAACAGCCTCTTAGCTGCCTGACTTTAAAAGGAGTGTCCTGGGTATTCTGTCTCGGGAGCTATCTATCATCTCTGGCAAACTTGACAGTCACCAATTACCTAGACAACCCTCTCCCACATCTCTTTCAAGTCAACTGGGTGTCCTCTCACACACCCTGTGCTGGTGTTCAAAAAATTTATCTTGTGCTCAGATGTGTTTGGCAGCCATGCTGATCTGCTGGGTGCTGGACCTCTGCCCTGTAATTGTAGCATCGAGGTGATAACGGCGGGAGAGGCGTGCACACCGCACAGTTCCGCACAGTTCTGCAGTGTGCCTGGGACAGCACTCCAAGTAGTGACTAGCTTTTCCCCTTTGGACACCTGCAGTGCTGGTCTAACTGAAGAGCTCCCCGAAGCAGAGGGAGAGGCCCTGCAGGAGCGCCGGACCTGGTGCGGAGCCAGGGCCTGCTGGAGTGCGGTCTTCTCGTGGGAGCACTTGTGTCTTGGGAGAAAAAAGTCCTGGGTGTAAACTAACGCTGGGGGCAGAGGGAAAGAAAAAGGCAAACCACACTGAAGGACTCTGGATTTTTTTACGTATAGAGAAACACAGTTCTTAATAGAAGAAGGGAAAACCTATCACAAAAAGTTCATAACTGACGTTTTGGGGAAAGGTTTACAGGACACAGTAATATGGCAGCGTCTTTCAAGATGGGGTTCTTTAGAGAACAAAGGCTTGGCGTGGTCCTACACCCGTGTAGGGGCAACAGTTACTGTCACATAAGTCTCTTCAGTGAGAACCAGAGTGCCGGTCGTCAGAATGTCAGCACCAGTGGAGCCGTCCGGAGAGATGAGGTCACTCCACGCCGGTCCGCCTTGCCCGTTTCCGGTGCAGACGGCTACGAGCAGCGTCCCTGGGTGTCCAGATGCCAGGGTCAGCCTTGCACCTGTGGAAGGAGGCTCATCTGACAATTCTAAAGTATATATGTATCAGTGTGTGTGTTTGTGTGTGAGTAGCGTGTACGTATAGTGCACATTTATGTATGTGAAGATACAGACTCACGTAGAAACCCACGGAAGCTGGCAGTGGCTGGGCCTTCACAGCCTTTAAGATTCGAAGGTTGAGAATTCAAGAAACAAGAGACTGTTGATTGACCGTCAAAATGGTTAGAGATGTAAATTTTAAAAGTGCCATTTTAAAACGTTGTTCTTATTTATCAAATGGTTACTATATACAGCTATATTCCATGTTAACTTATTAAAGCTCATGTTGCAAAAAGATCAAATTCATAAGTGGTTAGTAGCTAATACCAGGCTAGTGTTCAAAAGCACTCTAAAGGGTATTTGGTCCACATTTTGGAGAAGAATGTTTGCATGTTTAATTCATAATTTAGGCTACCTTTGGATATATTATAAAGTGCTGTGTGATATAAGTACTTAAAAATGGCACTTTAATTTTTTTTAAATCATAAATAATGCACTGTTTTAAACTTCAGTATTGAGTATTGACTGGTGTAGAGAATCTGATTCTGTAATTAAAAAGTAATTTGTGGCTAGAATAGGACTTTTTTCTCGTTACTAGTGAAACAGTTTTGCCATGTATAAGCTTTAAAAAAAAAGTGCTTTTGTGTCACAAAGCATATCTACAAAGAAAATACAATTTCTGTTGAGTGGACTCTGAAACTTGGCTTTTTTACATTTCATTGGTTTATGTGACAATCCCTATAAAATGAGTGGAAGTATGATTTTTCAATTAAATGACTTTTCCATTTGATGGTATGTCTATTTCTTAAGTTTCTGATAAAGTTTTGACATATGCATATTTTAATGTATCTTCAAATCAGCAAAGACCATGATCAAAAGTCACATGTCTGGGCTCCTGTGATTACTGGTGACAACTTTGGTGCTGATTTCTGACGCACTCTGAGGAGCTTTGGTTTCCTTTAGGAAGAGGTCAGATGCTAATGAACTTGAAGAGGAGGGATCAGACATGTTAAACAATTCAGCCCCCAAAACTCATATTCCAATGAACCTTTCTGACTTTATCTCCTAGAATATTTATTGTTTTATTCTTCCTAAATTTGATTTTCTACTCAACCATTTTCTGGAACTTCGTTAACATGGTATGTAATAATCAAAGAGCCAGGACGCAGGCAGTCCCACCCCGCAGCTGGGCATGTCCCACAGGTTTGCAAATCAGTTACTTGTAACTCCAGTCCCAGGCCAGCTCACATAGTTTAGTCTTTTCATTCATCATGTCCCTTCCAGGCGCATTCTGAGTTGGAGCCTGGAGCCTAGGTTTTACAGTTAGCTCTGGGCTTCTGCCAGGAGAGCAGAGGACTGGGAAGAAACGCAAGAGAAGTGCAGGCGGAGCCAGCGTTCTGAGGATTAAGGGGGAAACTTGTTTTGGGGAAACGGGAGTGTGAGTGTCCCCTGGGGCCTGGTTCTCAGGGGGTGGCTATTTGAATGTGTGGGTGATTTGTGAGCTGTTTATACTGTTCTCACTTGTCACTTTGTAAGACACTGGTTCACCCCTATGAGCAACCCAGACAGCACCTGCTGCCTTCACTGAGCTTACCCCCTGCCCTGGAAAATTCTCCCAGCATCTGCAGCCTCACACATATGTGAGGTCACGAGCTAGCTTACATGGCCCGTGTGGCTGATGACCATCATGTGGAGAACAACACACATGGTATGTGTTTGTGTATTTTTTCTGTCTTGGCCTTTCCAACAGACCAGTCATTTCAACGTTCATGTCTCTAACAGAGGTTTGGTGGTTTTTTTTTTTTCATTTTGCTTTTAGCTGTCACTCAAGAGCAAAGGTCAAATTGTGTCACTTCTTGTGGCTTGTTTGGTGTTTTTCACTTGTTTGTTTTGGCTTTGTGATTGGTTATAAGAGCACCTTGGTTAGAAAGGAACTTGACTGACAGTTGAAATTGGGTAAACGAAAGATTTTCTCAGACTCCAAACACTTGATCTCTTAGGTAATTGCATCAGGGCTTTCATTCTGTCTTTCCTCAGTTTTTCCCACCCTTCACTCAAATACACATCTCACCTCCCCAGCGTGTCAGTGTCATTGGCTTGCCCTGCTTTAATAGCGCTAAGACAAGCTGCAGCCAATTACCCGCGAGGGGTGAGGCAGCATTGCCTGGCTTCAGGCTGCTCCTAGGTCCAGGAAGCATCTGACCAAGGCAGCCCTGCTTAGGGCGTGTGAGGCTCATTGCACAGAGAGGGAGAAGTATGCCCATCCAGGGCTGCTCTGCCCTAAAATGCGACCCTGCGTGTGCCACTCAGCTCAGGCAGCGGAGGGCAAAGTAACAGGGTTTGAGGTTGAAATGATCAAAACCTCCACCACCTCCCACAGTGCTTAGCAACTCCTTTCACGCTGTGTCCCTGTAGAGTTTCTTGTGTAACTGACCCCATAAGGCCAGCCCAGCCTCTATCTGCTAAAACCCAGGTAGCTAATATGCTTTCCTAAGGCCGGCCAGCAAATTAGTGAAGACGTGAATCCACGGGTCCTTTCTCTAGATAACAAATCACATTTTACCTTCTAGGTCTCGTGCCCACCCGAAAGTGAAAAGTTCTGCTTTGATCCTAGTGGCATGTCGTTTTGCATTGTGTGGTAGACTATTAGCTCTTTAAAAATTATTTGCTGTTTATCTGCCTTTTCTGAACCTTTATCTGTGAAGATGCAAATGACTGGTAATGCTTGCCTCGCCTGCGTTCGATGAGATGGAGGAGTAACGGAAGAGGGGCCGTCTGTCTTTTCCCATTTCTGCTAATCACGTCATTTTGCCCCTTCATAGTCCTTTCTACTTACAGTTAATTCACTATTTGTCATTAAATGTTTGGTGCCTGTTTTCCTCCTAATGAACAGCTCAGTGAGGACAGAGACCAGGCCTTGATGACCCATCTCTGCCCAGCACCCCGCCCCAGGCCTGGCACGTGGTACGTGCCCAATAGCAAGTGAAAGAAATCAGGAAAAGTGCTGCTGTCGGCGTTAGTCCGGTTGCAAGAAAGAAATTGGGTGCCACTGGACTGAGGTACTTGAACCAAGGTGCCTTCATTGCCCTTGGCAGGCTCCTCCCCTCGCTCCCGTCCAGGGGCTCAGGCCCGTGGACAGAGCCTCCCCCGCCTCCCTGAGCACACAGCCACATTCTTTCCCAGCTTCCTCGCTAGTGCTTGGCACAAGAAACCATTTGGATAACTGACTGAACAAAAGCTGGAACAGCCATTGCTGACACCTGAATTACTTATGGGTTATTCCATAAACTTCATGGAAAACTGGGGACCTGCCTTCAAGCAAACCCACATTAAAATCACCCCCCGAATTTAAAAAAAAGTTCATTTTTCTAAAGGACCCTTGGAAATTCCACACTGCCCCATGGGAGTGTGGTCTGGAATCTAACACACTGTGAAAGGAATTTGTGTCTAATTGAAGTCTCCCATGATGCCGCTTATGTCCATTTCTGTTTTTCCTTCGAGCAGAGAATAACTGGCCATCCTCTTTAGAGCCATCACCCTCCATTTTTATGCTTCCATTCAGCCAGCACTTCTTGACCCCCTCTTGTGTGTCGAGAGCTGCTAGAACCAGGGAGTGCGGAGACGCAGGCTCTCTTCTCAGGGAACTCACAGCTGGCCTCGAAGATCGGCAGGCGCGCAAGAAACGGCATTCGCCGTGTGTCAGAGGGAATCTTGGGTGCTGAGGAAGAGCGGTCCTTTCTATTCGGAAGGTAGGTACCAGAGAACATGTCACCAAAGAGGTGACATTGGACGCAGTTCTTGAAAGATTGAGAGGCGCTTGCCACTTAGTCAAATGGAAAAGTGTCCCAAGCACAAGAACAGTGAGGACCAAGGCCTGAAGGGGAGAGAGAGAGGGAGTTTAGTGTGATGGGAGCGTGAGGAGGTTAGGGCCTCCAGAGAACTGCAACTCTCCACCCTCCCCCACCCCCAGTTAGCCTTTAGGCTTCTGTCTTCTCTCAGTGGCCGACACCACCAGGTAACACTTACTACTGTCTTACTAGGTACCAGACTCTACCCTACGTGCATTAACTCCATCTGAAAAACATGAGCGAAATACTGTGATTGCCCTCACTTTGTAGATGAGGAAGCTGAGGACCAGGGAGGTCGCACAAGCTAGGACGTGGAGGAACTACAATTCCAACATAGGTCTGCTTCTAGAGCCTACCTGCTCTTAACACCTTTTATTTCTTCATAGATACATACGTGGTGTAAATGCGTAAACACCCTTTAACTGGGTGGACGTTTCTTCTTCTGGCTTTGACTTGGTTCTCTCGTCCCCCACATCGGCCTCCTCCCTCATACGAGTGACGACAGCCTTGTTGTGCCCTTTTCACCAGGGAGCTCTCCAGAAAGCAGAGTCTCTGCAGCCACTGAGCTTTGGCTTTGCAGTGGCCAGAGTGAGAGCAGGGTATGCTTTGATCGAAACCTTTCTTTCCTCCTAGGAGCCCTTTGCTCACTCACTGGGGTTGAACAGTCCCCATTTCTGTAGTTCTGAGTAGGCACTCCCGGTTTTCTGGGCACCCCCAGGACTCCAGCTGCAGTCTGGCCCCGCCTGTCATCCTCGAGGACCCAGCAAGGAGGCGGCCCCTGCAGAGGGCCCAGCCATGTGTTGCTAGCTAGAAATATGTAATGTGCAAATTTTAAAAAAATTAAGTTTGAAAACGGTCCCTCTCCCCCACCCTGATCCAGCTGCCAATGACCTTCAGGCTCTTTGCGGATCGCCAGGGGACTCGAGTGAGCATGTGTCTTGTGGGAGAGTCAGTGTTTCTAGCCTAATTTGCCAATGCTCAGAAATGGAGGGTTTTCTTGGGATTTGAACCCCCTCTTGAGCTTAAGGAGCTCTGAAGCAGCGCTGGAGGGGAGAGCACTTCTGCTTCAGACCAAGGCGGGGGGCGGGGTGGGGGGTGCGGTACTGGTAGGGAAGGGGAGGCGGAAGGCGTCTGAGTGGTGTTCGGCTCTGCTTCCCCAGTGAGCCTCTCGCCCAGGTGTCCCGCGGTGTCGGGGCTGAACTGTTGTGTGGCAGGATGACAATGGTGAACTAAGTCTCTTTTATGACGTACTTCCATTGTGCTAATTGACAAGCATCATCTCATTGGATTCTCAAATCAACCTTATATGGTAGATACTGTTGCTCTTCTCACACATGAGGAAGCCAAGTATTAGATGGGTTAGTTTGTTCAAAGTCACCAAGCTAATAAGTAACAGCACAGACACTTGGCCCCAGCAGGCTGACACCAGAGCTTACACTCTTGACTCCCACACTGTCCCTACTCTGGGGAAGGTCTCAGAAGCTCCAGCCCCCAGGTGCCCTTCACTTCCCCCACCCTAAGGGAATATTTGTTATTTTTGCCTATTTAGCATCTAGTGCCCCTTCTTCTGGTAACAACATCTCAGTTTTTCTTTGGGGAGCCACCCCCAATTCCGACCATCGGGTTCCGTGGGTTTGGGTGGGCTGATGTCAACCCTGGATTCAGTGATGAACCCTGTGACATCATCACAAGCCAAAGGGAATGCTTGGCTCAGGAGTGGGCACAGTACCTAGTTAAACCCTCAGTGCCAGGGCTTTGTCCGGGGCAGGGTATACAGGACACGGCAGGGGATTCGTGGCATTGGGGAAGCTGGGCAGTGCTCTTCCTCCCACCCTCAAAGGGCTCCTTAGCACGAGCGCTGTCTGCCCCTTGTCTGTATTCCAGGGCCCTCCTACCTTACGCTGAGTGTTTGTTTACTGAGATTTTAATAGTATGCCTCTTGGAGTAGTCGCTTCCGGCAGCCAACAGAAATATCCATTGAGACCTAAAATGGACAGACACAATTCAATCAATTCTGGAACGAGTTCGCCCAGAGAGAAACCTCGACGCCTGCGCTCAGCTGAGCACTCAGCCGCCAACGTTTGTTCTCCAGGTTGGACCAGAGAGGCCGGCAGGGTCTCGTAAGAGCAGGAGGGGCTGTGTCATTCAGGGTGCTCCGAGGAGACTTTCCCAACCCCAGGTGACGGGGGCTTGGCCCGTCCCAGTGGGGCCTTAGAGCCGAGACACTGCGTCCTGGAATGCTCCTGAGGGACCCCAGTCCCTTGCCCTGGAGAATGGCAATAGATGACGCTTTGTCAGGATGTGGCGCTGGGTGGCAGAGAGCGCTCCTCACATCAGAAAGGTGTTCACACTCCCGGGGGCCGCGCCCAGACCTGTTCAGCCGTCCCACGAATGTGCGCCTGAGTGACTTCAGTGTCACCAAGTTCAGACCTTCAGCTCCGTTTGGGTGGGGCCCCTGGTTGGAGGCCCTGAGGGGTGGGCGTGCCCAGTCAGACTCACTCTCACCCGGTGCTGCTGCCCTTCCCTCGGGACCTGTTCACAGGTGTCTTGTCACAAGGACTTCCAGATGCAGGGACTCCACGACTCATTGGGGGAACCTTCCCAGGCAGGGTGGCATTCCTGGCCCACAAAGATAATGTTTTTGACTTAAGTTTGTCCCTGTAAACTTTTCGAGTTTTTTCTCTTCCAAATGTTGACTGTGGAATAAAGCTTCTGAGGCCAGCAAAAAAAAAAAAAAAGCAGCAGCAAGCCAGTGTGGCCCCCAGATCTTCTCTCCAGTATCCCTCTGTGCGCCCCACGGCCCAGAGGCACCAACTTTTCATCTTCCTACGACAGTCTGGAGGAATGCTCACTCGTTCGGTCGCCCGTTCAGTCACTCGTCAGTATTTACTGGACACCTGCTCCGCCCCCACCCACGTGCTACGTACCTGCTGTCTCCCACTCGGGCTCCTGAGGCTAACCCAGGCTCCAGTGTCCCTCACTCTCCCCACCCCAAGGGGAAAAGCTGTTGTTTTTGCCTATTGGGTTTTACCCCTTCTGAAAACAGCACCCCAGTTTCTCTCTGGGGGGCCACCCTTCTCCACTCAGGTTCCATGGGTCTGGGTAGACCGACATCAGCCCTAGATCCAGTAATGAACTTGTGACACCAGCCAGGCCCATGAGGTCATCAAATCACCTAGCCCGTGATTGGTTGATTCAGGAATGGGCCTAGGACCTAATTAAATCCAAAGAGAATGAATTTCTGGGTTTCTTAGACCATTGCCATGATAGACTTCCTGGATTCGAAGCCCCGAGGACTGCCAGTGGCCACCTTCCCTCGTGGAAGGGGACGTCCACCTGAGGACGGGGAGGGCCCGAAGTGGTGCTGAGAGAGAGAAAGGGCAGCGCTGCTCCCGAGCTGGTCACATAAGTCGGGAAGTCCTCGTCGTTTGCGTCGAACTCTTCTCATTAACACTGCGCTGAGCTCTCGGTAAAGCCGCAGAGTGACTTAGTTCGGCACAGCCCTCTCTCCCACTGGATTATCTGATCCTTTGCTAGGAAGAAAAAGAGCCACACCTGGACCTGGAATCAGAAAACCTAACATTAAGTCTGGTTCTGCCCTTTCCCAACCATGGAACTAATCTCTTCTCGGAGTATCCCGTTTCTCCTTTAAAATGGGCCTAAGGATGCTTACTTACCTTCTAAGTTTGTTTAAATTAAATTGAAATGACACATAAAGTACTTTACAAACTTCGCTGTCCTCAGAAATCAGTGATATGATGAGACAATATGGATTTCTCGACTACCTTGCAGAGCTGGCGACGTCTAGACGTTGTTACCTTGCTTCGTAGCCATTAGCACGTGCAGCCTGCCAGTCCTGGGTGGCGTCTGGGACTGGTCGGGCTCTGCCGATCACCCTACGCACCATGTATTTCTCTTCACGAGCTTCTCCAGTCATGGCCAAGAGGACTGCCCAGGGGCTGATATAAGCCAAAGGGTGCCATGTCTTGAGACTCAGTGTAGTTTGCCTTAAACTCATGACAGAGGCCAGCCATATTTTCACTCCAGTGAGTTTGACCTCCAGGGAAAGTTGCCCTCGGACATGAGTGGGTGACATGAGAGCTTGTGATGTCCAGCTATGACTGGTGGCTGTGTTCTGCTGGGTACAAGTTTAAAGACACGAAGAGGCCTGTCTTCAGAGGGAGGAGATCAGTGCAGAAAGAAGAGACCAGGTGGAGCAGAAAGAGAAAAGCTGTCTTAGCCCTGAACTGCTGTTTGTTTTCCTAAAGCGCCTGGATGTACTTTATGCCTTGTCCTAGAATTCCAGATGATCCCTACACTCTTACAATTAACACCTCGTTGTATGGGAGCCAGTTTGAACAGGTTCTGTTCCTTGCAATGGAAAGAGCCCTCATTAGAACCACGGTGGGTCCCAGCTGGCAGTGGGGCAAACCAGAGGTTCTGGCCACTGAAGGAGTGGCCCAAGGTCACGTAGTGATCCAGAGTGTGTCGCCTCTGGGCTTTTACTCCGTCTGGAGCTCTTGAACTAGGGAGCCCCCCAGAGGTTTCTCCACACCAGCAGAGAGGGCAGCGTGTGTGCGTCTTGTGCCCACCTCACTTTCCAGCCAGAATTAAGGAAGGATGGGTTCAGAAACTGGGATGAGTCGGGCTGGCCACTAATTCCACGAACGAAGTAAATCTTTCTATTGTTACATCCTCCACTGCCCTTGACACACATACACGCAGTGGTGTTGCGGGGAGAGCCAAGAGGAAGTGACTAGTTTCTGCCTCCTCTGCCCGCTGACCTGGCTGGTTCTCTTTAAAGGCGCACTGAGCGCCCTGAGATCTGTGGAAGCCCTCAGCCCTGCATGGTGTCGCTGCACCGAGACCCTAGGGGAAAGGTAGTAATCTTGAGAGGCAGGACCAGGCATTTCCTCTCCTCAGAGGCCTGGGCTGACCGTCCAGCTCTGCCCGGTACATAAGTACCTACCTGTCTGCATAAGCCCCAGCTAAAGCTGGTGACTCTCATTCTTAGGATTGCCGTGTGCTGGAGCTGGCTCATCCAAGTTCCCAAGAGCTAGGTGCTAAATATACAGAAATCTTTAATCAGTTGTCAAACTGCTAGTAGCTTGAAGTTGGCTGTGGTGGGCGTATCAACACCACTGACATCCGAGAGGGCTACAAATGAGCCCTCCCCCCGAGAGCTGGTGGCTAAACCTTTGCCAGCACCGCTGCTCAGTTTACCTGTATGGGGATGGGTGATGTCTGCACTCAGTTCCATGTACAGCCTAGACTGGTTTCGGCCCGAGGGAGGGCTGGGCCATAGACTTAGAGAGAGGCTGCAAATGCTCCGTTTGCAGCGAAGTCGGCACCTTCACAGTGACCTTGGTTGGGGGATAAAGGAAGCTTTCCTAGGCACAGGAAGGACTCTGCCTTGTGAATCAACAGCTGGTTTCTGTATACTTGCGCTGGTTTTAACCAGATCCTAGAAAAGGGTTTGGCTCCACACTCCCACTTCTGCAAAGAGGCTTCTCCGAACTTTGCTCAGGACTTCCAAGAACTACGTACAGATTGTGTGCGTCAAATGCTTGGGTAACGATGGATTCCCTTGGCTGTTCCCTTCCTGTGGGAGGGAGGAGATTCGAGCCCATCCAGGCTTATTCCCAAGGGCCGTGGACCAGGCAAGTTACACTTCCCCTCCCTGGGGGATCACTGCGGGTAAGAGACAAAGCAAGGTCAAGTGGCCCAAAGGCTGACGATGCCAGCAGAAAGCCAGCATTGTGGTGAGCGCACAGGAACCACGCGTGGTCAGAGGCCGGGGCACATCCATTGCCATGTTAGTGCGCATCACAAGCCTCTGGAAAGATGGGTAAAACCAAAGGATTCAGGTTTGGTCCGTCCGGGATGAGGCCCCAGGCTCTGCGTTTGTAATGGGCATCTGGGTGATCATAAGGCCAGTGGTCCTCCAATCTCATTGTGAGGTCACCTGTGGTCAAGGCTGGACATGATTGATGCTTTAATACAATTCCTTTTCACTTAAGTGTCAAAATTTTCTTGGTTCTCTTTATGTAGTTATTAGCAGCTTTCCATGGCCCACAAATTCACGAATGAGAAATTTCTTCACTATACTGACATTAACCCAAGCATAGTAATGGTGAAATCCATATTTACACAGGTGACAAATCAGAGGGGTGCTATGGGCTGGAAGACCTCACCAGTTTTCCTTTAAATACTGGAATGAATGTCTTCACTTTAAGAGGTTAAATTCTCAGTAACTCTTTCGACATAAACGTTTTCAAGGCACCGAGGATTCTGGCAAGCTGTGAATTGCCACCACTTCCTAGCTTTGGTGCTGATTAGAATCAGGGTAGCTTTAGCCAAAGCAAAAACTGTGACAAATATGGGCTGTCGGTAAAATAAAAAAAATAAAAAATAAAAAAACCCAGCTGGTTTCTCCTCTTACCTCCTTGGTCCAAAATGGAATTGAATGAATGGCAAAAAGGCCCGGTGGTTAAGTATTCCACCTGCAAAAAGAAAGTCACCTAAAAGGGGTGTCGTGCTCTGCTGAAACAGCACGGGGTTTCAAAGAGGCCTCTGGGTTCTCCTCACAGCCCTTCAGAATGGTCACCTGACCCCTCTGAACCTACTACCTCATCTTAAAACAGCAGGGGTCGGGGAGAGTTCCTCTGTGGGAGAGACATCAGGAGATTGGGTGTGGGGAGCAATATATATACATTATATGTGCATATATATCAAGCGTTCAGCACAAGAAGTTTGGAGATTCCACCAATTAAATGTGAGTTAATTTCTCAGCTTCAGCTTCTTCATCTGCAAAATAGGATAACCATAATTAAAGCTCATTACATAGAGTTGTTTTGAGATCTTTTTTCTTTTTAAAAAATATGTTTTATTGATTATGCCATTCAGTTGTCCCATTTCCCCCCTTCATTCCCCTCCACCCTGCACACCCCCTCCCCCCATTCTCCCCCCTTAGCTCATGTCTGTGTATCACAAGTTCTTTAGATTCTTTATTTCCCATACTATTCTTGCCCTCCCCCTGTCTATTTTCTACCTACCGTCTATGCTACTTATTCTCTGTACCTTCTCCCCCTTTCTCCTCCTCCCACTCCCCTGTTGCTAACCCTCCATGTGTTCTTCATTTCTATGGTTTTGCTCCCAATCTAGCTGTCCTCTTAGTTTGCTTTTGTTTTAGGTGTGGTTGTTAATAACTGTGAGTTTGCTGTCCTTTCACTGTTCATATTTTTTATCTTCTTTTTCTTTGATAAGATGCTTTAACATTTCATATAATAAGGGCTTGGTGATGATGAACTCCTTGAACTTGACCTTATCTGAGAAGCACTTTATCTGTCCTTCCATTCTAAATGAAAGCTTTGCTGGATAAAGCAATCTTGGCTGTAGGTCTTTGGATTTCATGACTTGGAATACTTCTTTCCAGCTCCTTCTTGCCTCTAAGGTCTTTTTGAGAAATCAGCTGACAGTCTGATGGGAACTCCTTTGTAGGTGACTGTCCCCTTATCTCTTGCTGCTTCTAGGATTCTGTCCTTCATTTTAATCTTGGCTAATGTAATTATGATGTGCCTTGGTGTGTTCTTCCTTGGGTCTGTCTACCTTCTTTTGGGACTCTGAGCTTCCTGGACTTCCTGGAAGTCTCTTTCCTTTGCCAGACTGGAGAAGTTCTCCTTTATTATTTGTTCAAATAAGTGTTCCAATTGTGGCTATTCCTCTTCCCCTTCTGGTACCCCTATAATTCAGATGTTGGAATGCTTAAAGGTGTCCTGGAGGTTCCTAAGCCTCTCCTCATTTTTTTGAATTCTTATTTCTTCATTCTTTTCTGTTTGGTTGGTTGTTTCTTCCTTCTGGTCCACTCCATTGATTTGAGTCCCAGATTTGTTTCTATCACTATTGGTTCCCTGTACAATTTGCTTCATTTCACTTAGTGTAACCTTTATTTTTTCATCTAATTTGCAACTAAAATAAACCAGTTCTGTGAGCATACTGATCACCAGTATTTTGAACTGTGCATCTGATAAGTTGGCTATCTCTTGGTTGTTTAGTATTCACTCTGGGGCTTTGATCTGTTCTGTTTAATCCATAATGTTTTGGTCTGTTCATGCCTGTTATGTATGAGGGGTGGAGCCATAGATGTTCACCAGGGCAGGGCAACCCAGTTGCTGGGTTGTGACTGGGGGCGGGGTCAGAAAGGGAGCAATGATGTTTGTTCTACTCTCTCTCGGATTTCGGTTCCCTCTGCTGCTTCCCACAAGCAAATTGGGTCCTTCTGGTGCTGGTTCCCAGGTGGGTGGGCTTGTGTACATTCTAGGACCCTGTGGGTCTCTCCAACAAACTCTCCTGTGAGGCTGAGAGCCTCTCCAAGCACCTCAACCCCCAAAAGTTTTTCCAATCGGTGCTTTCAAGCTTTATTTCCCATTTCTGGGGCCCTAGGTTGCGAGATCTGTCTCACTGACTGTTTTTAAACCTGCCTGGTTTATCTGTGTGCGAATGTGTTTCCACGTTCAGCCAACCACCTTGTGAGCCTTACTGGGTTTTTGTCCCTGTGCTTGCCCAGGTCTGCCAACCCCCGCCTCCTCCTGCTGGGACCCCTGTCTGCCAGCCCTCGACTCTGCCCCTCTTACCGGTCTGGATGAACAGTTCATTGTTGGCTGGACTTGGGTACAGTTCAATTTTCTGTGTGTTTTGGTTGTGTTTTTGTTTCTAAATCTTTGTTTTCCTTAAATTTGGTTGTGCAAGGAGGTACAGTGTTTCCACCTATGCCTCCATCTTGGCCGGAAGTCCTATTTTGAGATTTCAATGAAGTAAGTTCCATAAAGTACCTGGCATCATCTGAGACAGTTGGATTATCAAAATAAGTAATGACACATGTACTAAAGACTTAGAACTGTTCTAAGTTAACAAAGTGGGCGCTGAAGAGCCCATGCTGCTGTGAGGCAGACAAGCGAGTTCTCCCTCACGTTGAAAGCCAGTCCATAACTGTAGGAGGAACTGAAGCAGAATATCACCATTCGGGAACTGCAGTTTAAGTCAGTCAAGAAGCATCCGTAGGACACTTGCATAGGATGCCTGCAAGAGACTTAGTCTCAAAGGATAAAATGGTAACTTTAAAATGGAGAAACCCAGCAGACACTACTGTTAGCGGGACTGAACAACAACACATCTCTTCTTTGTCCCTTTTAATTTTTATGAAGATTTTATTTTGTGCTTATAAGGCACTCAGCAATTTTTAAAATTTAAGTATAGTATACAATATTATTAATTATATGAGTGTCATATTGAAGTGTAAATATTACACAGTATTGTGTTCGTTCTATTAGAATGAACACCGTTATACCTTACAGTGTGATCCCTCGGAAAGCCCGGTAATTGCTGTTGCCGTGCAGACTTATCACGGTGCTGTTGACTGTACTCCCTTTCACCATTTCTCCTGACCCCTCCCCTGCTCCTCGGCAAGTATTCCTTCGTTCTCTGTATCTATGAGCCGTTTTTGTTTTGCTTGTTCTTTTTTTGAGATTCTACATATAAGTGAAACCGTATGATATTTGTCTCTCTGACTTACTTCTCTTAGCATAATACCCTCTGAGTCCATCCATGTTGTTGCAAGTGGCAACATTTATGCTTTTTTATTGCTGTGTAATATTCTAATGTGATCTACAGAGTGAGACAAAAGTAGATTTATAGTCGTGAGTATGCAAAACACAGTCTGTTCTTGTATTATTGTTTATCATTGTATCAGTTTTCCAAACAACTGTAAACCTACTTTTGCCCCACCCTGAACATTCCAGCATGTATATATATATATATATGTATATATTGCATCTTTTTTATCCACTCATCTACCGATGGCTGCCTAGGTTGCTTCCATATCTTGGCTGTGATAAATACGGCTGCAGGGAACATAGGGTGCACACATCTTTTTGCTTTAGTGTTGTTGTTTTCTTTAGATAAACACCCAGGAGTGGAGTTGCTCAGTCACGCGATGTTTTTGGTGTCAGAGGGATGTCCACACGGGAGACTCCACAGTGGCCGCGGCAGAGCATCTCCCACGACAGTGCAGAGCGCTGCCTTTTCCCTGCAGCCCCACCAGCGCATGGTGTTTGTAGACTTTCTGGTAACAGCCATTCTGACTGGTGTGAGGCACTATCTCATCGTGATTTTGGTTCGTGCTTCCCTGCTGATCAGTGACACTGAACGTCTTTTTGTATGTCTGTTGGCCGTATGTATGTCTTCTATGGAGGAGTGTCTCTTCATGTCCTCTGTCCATTTTCTGATCGGAAGTTGTTGTCATTGAGTTACATGTCTTATACATTTGGATATTGACCCCTCATCGGATATATCACTGGCGAATATTTTCTCCCACTCAGTAGGTAGTCTTTATGTTTCACTGATGGTTTCCTTTGCTGTATGGAAGGTTTTAAGTTTGACGAAGTCTCGTTTGTTTATTTTTGCTTTTGTTTCCCTTGCTTGAGGGAACATATCCAAAAAGATAGTATTCCAACTAATGTCAGACAGTTTACTACCTCTGTTTTTTTCTAGGACTTCTATGGTTTCAGGTTTTACATTTTAAGTCCTTAATGTCTGTCGAGTTTATTTTTGTGTATGGTATAAGAGAGTAGTCCAGCTTCATTTTTTCTCTGCGTATCTGTCCAGTGTTCCCAGCCTAACTTGTTGAAGAGACTGCCGTCTCTCCGTTGTATAGCTCTGCCCCCTCTGTCATGGGTTAGTTGACTGTATCCGTGAGGGTTTGTTTCTGGGCTCTCTGTTCTGTTGTAGCGATCTGTGTGTCTGTTTTCAGGCCAGTACCATATTACTTTGATATTATAGCTTGTAGCATAGTTTGAAGTCAGGGAACACGATACCTCCAACTTTGTTCTTTCTCAGTATTGCTTTGGCCATTCGTGGTCTTTTGAGGGGCAGGATTTGTAGGCAGACTTTTAGGAAATATACACAAGTTTGGTCACTTCAACAACATTATTTCTTCCAGCCTGTACCTTTCAGGAGACACTGAGAAGAACCCGTCATGTCTTCTGTGGCATTCCTAAAAAGTACATAATTCGACTCTCATCGTGAGAAAGACAATCCAAGCTAAGAAGTGTTCCACAAAATAAACTGGGCTGTTTGTTTAGAAGATGTCAGTGCTGTGAAACAGAAAGAAAGATTCCGGAACTGTTCCAGATGCACAGAGACATGACACATGAAGGCAGCACCTAATCCTGGATTTTCTTGGGCTAGAAAGGGCATTATAGGACAATTGAAAAAATCCGAGTACAGTTTATACAGTGGATAACTGTATTACATCAAGGTTAATATGATTTAGATAATTGCATTATTGGAGAGGCAGGGTTTTTAGGCAAGGGAATCGGAGATGTTTAGGGGTAAAGGGCATCAGATCTACAACATCTTAAATGGTTAAAGAGAAATAGATTGGTAGATAGCTAGACAGAGCAAACATGATAAATGTTAATGTTAGAGCTATGAGGGTAAAAGCTGTCCAGGAATTTTAATTACTTTAGCAACTTTTCTGTAAGTCTGAAATTAAGATTTGAAAAAAGAAAAGTATTCCATACACTCTAGGGAACTGATAGCTGTCACTATTTTTATGCCAATTAACAATAATAATAGAGCTCTGAGTCTATCCTAAAGAGTGTAGGAGCCAAAGGGAAACCGTGCACAAAACCAACATGAGGATTTGCATGTTTTCGTTTTGCAGGCCAAAATGTTGCTCCCCACCTGCCTCCTGTGACCCACTTCGTTTCAGCCCCTCGGCAGCTGCGGTCTGGAGATTGGGGTCCACGTGTGGTCTTACGGGAAACGCAGGCTTTGTGAAGTGCACCCTGCATGCACGAGGTGGGGACCAGCAGGGTTCACTCTGACACTAGTTTTGAGGCTCGTGGGGCAGGGACTGCAGCGCACCAGACCGGGGGGCTGCCTTCCAGCCCCAGACGACTGTGTGGAAAGCCATTTCTGTTAAAGGTTTGGTCTTGGCCCCATGGCTGTCAGTTTGGAGGGCGTGAAATACAAGAGAGTGCTGTTAGCATTACAAAGTGCCGTGACGTAATTAGCTGCACACGTGTTCTGGGCGGCCTGCGGCTTCCTGGTTCAGAGGCAGCCTCTGGAGTCAGCCTGACAGCTCCCAAACCTCAGGTACTCCACTCACCAGACAGGCAGTTCGGGGCAGGCCACTTCACCTCTCTGCCTTGATTTTCCTCAGCCATAAAGTGGGTACAATATCTCCATTATAGAACCAAAGTCATAGGGGTGGTGTTTAGTAAATGAAATAGTGCAAATGACAGAGGTTTTATGCCCACGCATCTAAGACATCTCTAGGTGTAAACTAATGTTATGATGTTATCCTGCAATTATCTAGAATCAGAACAATTCTATTAAAATATCCTGGAGCATTCTCTCATTCTTCTTTTCCTGTCCTGGCCAACCTATCATCTTACAGCACAAGTCATCCATGGCTTTCTCCTGTGTTCATTTTCTCCTGTTGCCACTGGGTTCCTGGGTGGGCGGCTGCCTCCTCCTCCACCTTGAGGTTCTAGTGTGCTGGCTGCATCCTGGGGCTCTTGTGGCCGCTGCGATTCTGCAGGAATTCTTCCCGAGTGCGAAGCTCGCCTAGAAAGCCTGTGGCCGAAGATGGAACTTCAGGGCTGGGCTTAGAGCTGTGAAATGTGTGTTCACTTTCACCTTCCGCCTGGCACAGGAGCCTGTGCCAATTCTGGTACCTGCACAGAGGTAGGTGGAGGAGGAAAGCCGCCTTGCTGTTAGCGCTGTGAGCTACACCCAGGATCTCAGAACAGCACTCCCCCACCGATCCGTCCACACTGGCCTCAGCCAAACCCGAGGAATGGAAGCTGAGCAAGAATGTGTCATGTGAAAGTTATTCCGTTGGCGTCCACTCTCCCAAGCTCCACACCCAGGCCTCTGCCTGCCTCGTGGACATCTCCAGCCAGCAGACCCACAGGCACATCACACCCAGCATGACCTCACCCCGCCTTCCTCCTCGTCCTCTGCTTTGGGTGATGTCACAGCCACGTCAGAAACCTTAATCCCATCCTCCCCCAAACCCTGCCTTTAAGGAGGTCCTGTCTATTCCAAATCCCCAATCCAGAGCTGATTTCTTGCCCTTCATGTCCTCACACGCTGGCATCCGGGGCTTTGTGATCCGCCACCTGGACTGTTTCAGCAGCCTCCTAATGGATCTCTCCCTTCCACCACCCACCTCCAATCCGGTTCACTCCTCACCTCAAGGGCAAAGCTGCCTCCCGAGGAGGCAACGTGATCCCTGTCCCCCCACCATGCTGGACGCAGGCGCAGGCGTTGGCTCCCCGAGTGTCCAAGGGAGGGAGTGTGGGCTCTTGAGGTGCGGTGCAAGGCCTGGCCCATCTCTCCAGCTTCTCCTTGCCTGGAACACTGCCCTGTCCAGCATGCCCAACTGCCCACTGGGTCCGACTGCTCCTTACTTCTTCACCAGTGGGCCTTTGAGCAAGGGCTTCCTCTGTCTGGACTCGCTCCTTTTTCAACATGCATTCCTGCTCACCTTTCAGACTCAGCACAACAGTCCCCTTCTCTGGGAAGGAGGTCTTTCTGTCTGTGTCTTCTAAACTCCCAGAGTGTGTTTTCTGTGCCTTCGTTGTCACAACTTATGGGTGTCATGTGGTGGTTTCCAGGTTTATACCGTATGTTCTTCAAGATGAAGGGGTCTGCACTACTGACTTCCGTGTGCCCAGGACTGGACTCAGCAGTCCTCGGGAACGGACATCTATGATGTGTCTGTACAGCACAGAGCACCACGGTGCACTAGGTGCATGGCTCTTTGCTATGGTTTTAGACTCTTGCCTCATTAGAATGTTGATTCTATGACAGGTAGAGTTCAAGGCTCCAAATTCACCTTTATCTCAAACTTCTCTCTGTTGAACTTGTATTCTTTCTTTACCTGCCTTCTTCCTTCCTCTTCCCTGCCTTCTCAGAAGATTTCTGAGGGGATATCTATCTGTCATTAAAAAAAAATTGTACTCTGCATTTGCTGACTGGGGAAATTGGCTTCCTTATGAGATGAGAGGATTTTAGGAATTACCCTTTGAGGAGGGGACCCACCAAGTTGGAAAATACTGTAACAGTGTGAAATGCTGACAGCTGAGGTGTCGATTTCCGCACGTGGTCAGGCTTTTGTGTGATATTTAGAAGCAGCGTTAGACCGACCCTGGCACTCACGGAACAGCCTTCGCTCCAATTCCTTCCATGCTGAGTGCTGCTCCAAGTTCCTGATCATCCCTGCTTTGGAAGGTGGCCAAGGTCCTGGCAGTAGCCGCGATCGCGCCAAGTCTCTGGGCCCCGTCGGCCATGGGGGCTTAGACCGCCTCTTGGAACGTGTGCCTGCAGACAGGTGCAGGACGCACAGGGGGCAGACCCCACAATTTGGGGAGGTGGGAGCCTCTGCACGGGATTTCATTTTTCTCCATCTGCACAGCCATTTGGGGCCTCAGGCTTCGTGACTCATGTTGAGACTCTCCATCTGCCCGTTTACTCCAGACAGGAAAAAGGATTTCTTCACGCACAATTGGCCCAGATTCAGGCATGAGCTGAGTCATCATATCATGTGTTCCGGAGCCATCTGCCTGACCCATAGACTGTAGCAGATCTCCATAATAATGGGGCTCCCTGTCGCATGAAGGTAAACAGTACTTTGATGAGCTATTCTCCATACTCCGACGCTGCTCTGGAAGTCCCACCCTGCGCCAGTAGTGGGGTAGGTCAGGATTGGCAGATGCTTGTAGCTCCGGCCCCTAGATCCCCTCCCGCACCTTGCAGTCGTCCTGATGGGCTGATGAACTGTCCTTGGGCCCAGCAGAAGTTTCAGCATCATTGTCAAGACAGCCCTCCCAGCCAGAACCCCTCACAGTCCTGCAGGCTTGGCACCGGAGGATGAAGCATATGGATACCTGAGATTAGATCGGGAAGATGTGGCTGTGCTCTGGGTGAGGACTGTAGTCTCCATAAGGCTACCTTTATTTGTTTGCACTTGTAATTATTTATTTTGAGGGGAATGAGAGAAGGGGGAAAGTAATGCCCACACTGAGTACAAAACTCAAAAGATGTAAAAGATAGGTGAAAATTCTTTCCTAACTCAGTTCCCAGTTGCTCCGCACCTCACCCCACCCACCACCAGAGGCAACCCACACCACCAGCCTCTTAGGGGTGTGTTTGTGTGTGCGTGTGTGTGTGTGTGTGTGTGTGTGTGTGTGTGTAAAACTCACACAGAAGCTGTATTAGTTTACTAGGGCTGCTGAAAGCTCTAAGTCTGAGGTCAAGGTCTCTTCTGAAGACTGCGAGGGAGAATCTGTTCCATGCCTCACTCCCAGTTCTGGTGGATTATTGGCAGCCTTTGCTGTTGCTTGGCTTGTAGAGTCTTCACTCCAGGTTCTGCCTTTGAGTCCATGGCATTCTCCCTGGGTTCCTGTCTGGGTCTAAATTTCCCCTTTCCCTAAGGACACCAGTCATATTCATTAGCACTCCACCTAATGGCCTTATTTTAACTTGATTACCTCTGTAAGGACCTTGTCTCCAAGTAAGGTCACATTCTGAGATATGGGGGTCAGGACTTCAGCCTATGAATTATGGGGACAATGCAACGAACCCATGTGACACAGGCATTTAAGTATATGCTAATTTTTAAACAAATAGCAGCACATTCTAAACACTATTCTGCACATTGCTTTTTAAAATTTAACCATCTTAGAGATTTTCTTTATCGGTACATAGAGACTTGCCTGCCCGTCTCTGTCTTTGAAGGGCTATGTGGAGCTACGTCATGTGGGACTACAGTTATTCACGTAACCTGTCCTGAGTGATGGACATTTAGGCTCCTTCTTTTGCTATTACAAGTTTCCACGGGCTGTCTCTGATCATTTCACACTTTAAATGCAACTGTAGCTGTAATATTGATTTTTTTACTTTATTTTTATTCTTGATATTATTATAGGTAACTTCATTTCCCCCCGCCCTCTGCCCGCCTCCACCCAGCGCCGTCCCCCACCCAAAGCCGTTCCCTCTGGCCGGCACCACGCTGTAGTGGGTCTCTGGGTCCTGCATCTGTGTTTGGCTGATCCCGTCACTTTCTTTCATCCAGTCCCCTCCCCCACTCCCTCCACTCTGACAGTGGATGAAAAGGCTGTGTACACTTACACAGTGGAGTACTGTGTGGCCGTAAAAAGCAGGAAATCTTACCTTTTGCAACAGCACGTAATACTGATTCTTAAATGTGCAATTGCTTGTTCATAGGGTAAGTGCATTTTGCTTTCAATATTTATGTAAACTGCTCTTAATTGCTGGGAGAGAGCAGATGGGCTTATCAGATTAGCTAATTATCACTGTGGATCCCCTTCCGGTTCAAACGTAGGACTAGAAAGAGCCCACAGAAGGAGGGAGGAGGACCGTTCTGAAACTGGCACTTGTGAAGCCCCATTTTGAAATGATATCCTCCGTCTCTGCCAGCAAGAGGCACTTGTCTGAGTCTGCTGTAAGACTATCTCCTGACCCACAGCCTGGGGCTGGGTCCAAGGTCTCCTGACCCTCGTTTCAGAGCATCAGCCAGGGGAGGAGGGAGCGGGGCAGGCAGGGGGTGCAGGGTGCAGCCCCAAACACAAAACAAGGTGCTTTGGCTGAAGGCCAGGCCGAGTGCGGGCGCCTCTGCCCTTATTCTTTCCCCCTGGTGCACTTCCCAGAGACCGTCTGTCCAGGTGTTGTGGAATGCTAAGCCTCCATTTGGATTTTGACCAAGAACCCCATGCCGGGTAGAGGAGGGCTCTAACCACGCTGAGGGCATGAGAGCATCTGACGTCAGTGGCTTGGACAACGGCCTGGCACAGCTTCTCCCTTGGCTGCCAGCTGGAAATTTGGAAGTCCTCCCTCAGTGTTTGCTCATATGTGGGGGCTGGGCTTATGGAGGTTAATTTGCTCCAGACCCTCTGCAGCCCTGTCCTCACGGCCTCAGAGTTTTTGCATCGTCTGGGAATCTGGAAGCATGTCCTATGTCACTGGAGAAGTGAAGCCCGAAGAAGTGAAGTGATCAACCCCAGTTCCCATAACCAGGAGCAGCAGAGCCGGGGTTATGCACACGTCCATCCACATGTGCACACAGGCAGCTCATTCAGCACGCACCGCGCACGGCCAGCAGGCGCCAGGTGCCATGCTAAACCCTGGGGCCCCACTTGTAATTCAGACAGACCCAGTCTCTGCTCTCTTAAACCTCACAGTCCTGTGGAGAAGACAGCTATGAAACAGATGATTTCCAATAGAAAAATGTGCACAAATAAAGAAGTCAATAAGAGTGTAAGCTGTGCCCTGGCTGGTGTAGCTCAGTGGACTGAGCGCGGGCCTGGGAACCAAAGGATCGCAGTTCAATTCCCAGTCAGGGCATGTGCCTGGGTTGCAGCTAGTTCCCAGCAGGGCACTCACGAGAGGCAACCATACATTGATAGTTCTCTCCCTCTCTCCTTCCCTTCCCCTCTAAAGATAAATAAATAAAATCTTTTTAAAAAAGAGTGTAAGCTGTGAAAGCGGTAAAGGAGGCATTCACAGAGCTGGCAGGGTCTGGAGGGTCAGACGCTGCTCCAAGGAGGAGCCAACATGTAAGCTGTGACCCCAGGAAGGCTCCACCCATGAAGAACAGAGCTGCTGAGGTGACCTTGTCCCTTGGTCATACTGTCAGGACCTGCAAAGTAGTACAGAAACCGTTCCACGTGCTGGCCGCTCCCCAGGGAGAAAACCGTGAAGGAGAAAATTTCCGGCAAAGGCAGGTGGCTGGCTGCCTCTTGCTGCACAGGCCTAACAACAGGGGATGTGCTGGCCCAGGAACAGCTCGGAAGACCCGGCCGAGATGAAGAAAGGATTCTTCACTGTAGGAGGAGGCTCACCTGCCCCGTCCCGAGTGAGAGTTAGAATACCTTGCTCCTACTTCACTGTTAAAAAGAAAGCAGCCAGGTTTGTGGGGGGGTTGGCGCAGCAGCCTGGTAAAACAAACCCTAGTTCTTCAGGCCTAGTTAATGCTTTCCACCTGGCGGGAGAGAGGCCTGCTGGCCGCAGCCTGGGGCAGGGCCAGAGCAACCTTTCTCGGGGCCCAGTTTGTGCCAGCCATAATTACTTAGTCGACATATCTGTAGTCAGTTTGGGGGCAGCTCAGAGCAACAAAAGACATTAGTACAGGTCGGGGACCCAGGGTGTCTGGAGTGGAGCCCAAGCATGACTAGTGCTCGGGTCAGTGATTCTGCGAGCACCTCTCAGACCGCTGCTAGAGCGAGCGAGTGTGGAAAGGTGAAAGAGGAACTTTGAAAGAATAACCTGATTTTTTTGATGACTGTGGTCCACAAGCACTAAAATGAGAACCTGTCTTCTTTTTACTTTAGCACCATTTGAGGTTGATGGGATGATCTCCATTTCACAGATGAGAAAACTGAGGCCAGGAGAGTTATTTGCCCAGGCTCAAAAAACCTGTAACTGATGGGGCAGGGATTAGAACCCAGATCTTTCAGGCACTGGCCCCTGCGTATAAACACTTGTCCCGGGCCAGATGGCACAACAGAAAATCTAAATCTTCCCTCTCCACCCTTCCATTTCATTTGAGGTGGCGGGTTTCAGCAGTTCATTACCCAGCAAGACAAAATGAAGAGTGTGAGCAGAAATGGAGAGAGCAGCCATTCTGTTTGTTTCAAAACTAACCAAAGATGTTTCTCTCCCTCTCTGTCTAAAAATAAATAAATAAATTTTTAAAATAAAAAAAACTAACCAAGGGTAAGAGGGAAAAACATTTTGGGGGGGAAGGGAAATGCGGTATTTTATTGTTTCCAAAATAGTCATCTAACTTTGTGATGGGAAGGGCGGGTCTAGAGTCTAAATCTTATCCCTCATCTACATATGTGAACCTATAACTGCTGCTGGGCCCCTATCCAGAGACATCTGTAAACTGTCCTAGAAATAGTCATTGCCACTTTCAACCCCCAAAGCCCTCTGGGAACGCTTGATCTTAAGACGGTGTGTGCCAGTGTGAAGAGGCACCAGGCGTTTGGTGAGGTTCCTACTTCTCCAACCCAGCTGTTCAGTTGTGTTTGAGACAAGGACCCAGTCCAAGTGCCAGTATCTCAGTCTGGATTAAAAATAGACCAGTCTTTGAGACTGATTAATGTGACTGAATCCCTGAGCACAAAAGCAGTAGACTGGCAAAAATTCTCCACCCTTACCCAACACCCTGTGGATTGCAGAGGCCATGGGAACAGCAATGCCCTGGGCCCACTGAGGATCTGATTTTGCGTTGGTTTTCCGTTTCATGGGTCACCAGGCATTCTGCTTCTTTTTCTTTTTTAAAAAATCATATTTCATTGATTATGCTATTACAGTTGTCTTGATGTTCCCCTTTTGCCCCACCTCCACCCAGCACCCACCTCCCCGTTAGGCTACCCGCCCCTCCCCCCCGTTCATGTCTGTGGGTCAGGCTTGTAAGTTCTTTCACTACTCCCTTTCCTGCACTGCACTTGACATCCCCATGGCTATTCTGTAACTACCTGTTTGCACTTCTTAATCCCTTCATCTCTTCATCTACTCCCTACACGCCCTTCCATCTGGCAACCGTCAAAATGTTCTCCATACTCATGATTCTGTCTCTGTTCCTCTTGTTTGCTTAGTTTGTTTTTTAGATTCAATTGTTTTTTAATATGTATTTTTCTCTTTTATTGTTCATAGTTTAGATCTTCTTTTTCTTAAATAAGTCTTTTTAACATTTCATGTAATAATGGTTTGTTAATGATGAACTCCTTTAATTTTTTCTTGTCTGGGAAGCTCTTTACCTGGTCTTCAATTCTAAATGACCCAGCTTTGCTGGGTAGAGCAGTCTGGGCTGTAGGTCCCTGCCTTTCATGACGTTGAATGTGTCTTGCCAGTCCCTTCTACCCTGCACAATTTCTTTGGAGAAATCAGCTGACAGTCTTATGGGAACTCTCCTATAGGTAACTAATTTCTTTTCTCTTGCTGCTTTTAAGAGTCTCTCTTTACTTTCAACCTTTGGCATTTTCATTATGATGTGCCTGGGGGTGGGCCTCTTTGCATCCATGTTGTTTGGGACTCTCTGTGCTTCCTGGACTTGCATATCTATTTCCTTCATCAAATTAGTAAGCTTTCTCTCATTATTTTTTCAATTAGATTTCCAATTTCTTGTTTTTTTCTCTTCTCCTTCTGCCACTCTTATGATGCAAATGTTGGACCTCTTGAAGTTGTCCCAGGGCCTGCTTATACTATCCTCATATTTTGGATTCTTTTTTCTTCATATTCTGATTGGTTGTTTTTTGCTTCCTTATATTTCAAATCATTGATTTGATTCTCAGTTTCATTCACTCTAGTGTTGTTTCCCTACAAAATTTTCTTTATTTTAATTACTGAATTCTTCATTTCTGATCATGTATCTTAGCATTAGACCATCTGATGGGGGCTTGGGAATATACGTAATTGCTGATCTACATAAGGGGACACCTTGGATGCAGCAACAAACTATGATAAGGCACAAAATCGTTTTTAGCACGATTGACAAAAATTGCACACTCTCCAGCTGGGACTACATTTTAATGACTTTTAAGGAAAACATTTCCCTGTCCTTTAGAATTACCACAGGTTCCCAATTGTAAATATCGGAGTAGGTTATTTTCTTATAGATATGCTGAAACGAAGTATAACTTCAAGGGCTTTCCAGGGCAGTATAAATGCCTGCAAGGCACAGTGAAAGTTTATTCAACATAAGTTCCTCCGGAGAGTCCCAAAGTTTACAGACTTTACAAAGCACATCTACAAAATGCTTTTACAGCAATACCTAGATTAGTTTTTGATTGACCAGTTGGGAACTATAGCCTAGCTAAGTTGACACATAAACTGACCACCACAAGAATATACAATTATTCTAAGATGCTGTTTAATTTATTCTAAGAACCATCCTTGCCCCACTGCTCTGCAGTTGCCACCTTTAATTTTAATCAGGTAAATTTTCTTACTGTCTGCATCTGTTTCCGGAGTCCCCATTGGCCTAGTCATCTAGCCTTCTGCCCATACCATGCCGTCTTAGCAAGTACAGCCTTTCTAATGAGTTTAAACATCTGAGAGAGCAAGTCCTTCCATTATTTTATTTTCAATACAGTGCATAAACTATTTTAAAGACTAGTGTGTGTTTATGATTATTTCCTTATTTGGTTGTTTCCAATTTTTGACCACTATGAACATTCATGTACAAGCCTTTGAGAGGACTTACATTTTCATTTCTCTTGGGTAAATATATAGGTTTTAAAGAGTAGCCTAGTAGAAACTTGCCTTTGGGGCACAGGGGGAAGTGCACAGTGTCCGGGGTGGCCTTGTCACAGAACGGGGCTGGGTCCCAGAGTGGGCAGCCCCTGCCTTAGATGCGAGCAGTCTGAGCAGCCCAGTCTCACCAGCTAAAGAGAGAACTCCGGTGGCTGTCATTCCATTTGTTGAACTGGACATTATCAGACAGGGAACAGGTGCCTTTCCTCTTCCAGTTTCACGTACAGTTTACGTGAAGCTCAACCTCATTCAGGATAGATTTATTATGAATGATAATAATTCATACTTATCAAACATTCAGAATGCTGACCATTTCACATATGTTTTATTACTGAATCCTCCCTACATTGTGAGGTTGTAACTGTTGTTTCTCCATTTGGTGGGTGAGGAAACTGAAGCTCAGAGAGATTAAACAATGTCCAGGATTATATGCTTAGTAAATAATAGTCAGGATTTGGACCCAGGTCTGTCTCACTCCAAATCCTGGGCTCTTAAGCCCAAGTCACATTCCACATAGTGCCTGACTCATACTACTTGCTTAGTAATATTAATGGTGGGCCAGTAATATTAATTGCTGATGGCTTTCCAATAATGTCACTTAAGGCACACTCAGGTGACTCTGTTTTTACTTATGTGGAACTCAAAGCAAAGCAGCTCCCTCTACCTCCCTGCTCCCAGAGAAAAAAATTCTTCCGAAGCAGCACACCCTCCATTCTGCTGTGGACTCAGCCACCTGCTACTCCACCCATTCCTTCAACAGGTACTTATCTAACGAGTGCTTTGTTATAGACTCGGTGGCTGGCTATTGAACATCACTTCCACCTGTAAATGGAGCATTTCATGGATCATGATTGGTTAGTTCTCTCCTGGCCCTGACTGGTTGAGAGGTGGGTGGATCCTAGCCAGTTTGGGCCCCTGAGAGGCAAGTCCAGGGTTCTCAAGGCTGTACGGGAAAAGACCCCACCCTGGTGCCACTGACAAGCTGGTGCACCACCATGTTGGGGCCCCAGGGAGATGCCCCTTGGCGAGCGACTGAGCTGTGCAGAGCGCAGCATTGTGAGAACCCACATCCAGCCGCCATGCCTTCCTCTCTGAGGTACAGCTTTCCTCGGGGGTTGCTGCAGCTGGTTTGAGTCAAGTTGCCAGCTCCCGTGATGCACATTTTGCAGTACCCGCTCAGGTGCAGAGGGCGTCCGCCATGTCCTGGCTGGGCAGGTGTCCCGCAGCAGGTGGGCCTGCCTGGTGGCAGCTCTTCCCAGCCACTCCTGCTGCCCAGCTCCCATGGTGGACAATAGGCTCCCGGAGGGCAGGGACGCTCCCTAAGTTATTTCGGGATTTTTCAGGAACCTGAATGGAGTGATTTCTGTGAGCGTGTGTGTTTTTACATTCTTTTTAAAAATTTGACTTGAAATAAATTTTGATTTACAGCTGACATTAATTTCAGTTGTATAACCCAGTGACTAGACATTAAATCTAGTACCTGTCTGACACCATACATAGTTATTATTATACAATATTGTGTGTGTGTGTTTCTCGCAGACAGCAGTGAAGGGCCGGGGGAGGGGATTTACATTTCTGAGCATGTGCTCTGATGGGCAGGCGTGTGACGCACATCCACGTCAGTTCCTTCCTTAAGGGGAGCCTGCGGCCTTGATGAAGACCTGAAGCCTGGGTGAGTCACTGAAGCCCGTGCAGCTCTCAGGTGGTGAGGCTGCTCACCGTGCACTTCCAACCGGGCTCTGCGGTGCTGCCCAGGGCGTCACACTCATCCTCACTGGGGGCCACGTCAGCCTCGCCGTTGCCTTCAAAGGGCTGAATGTAACTTTAGGACTGTGTAACTGGAACTGCTCCTTAACAGTTAAGCCTTGTGTTTGCCACCTGTGGCCTAAATAGTATTATCGGAAAGTGGGTGGTGGCCTCAGACTGGAGGAATCCCTTTTCCACCACAGGTATAATCTGTTAACTAAACAAGCAGGATTTATTCTCTGCTCTCTCTTTTCATGTTCATGCAGCTCTGTGTTTTGTTCTCACAGGAGGTACATGGTGAACACATTTGTCCAGCTTGTCCGTAGGACGGGACCGGAGGAACCTGAGGACGAAAGACTCCCCCCTATTCTTTTTATCATGGGGTCAAACGAATATAATCAGTCTCTTGCTGTGGGCAGCCTGGCTAATAAAGTTTATCTCAGCTCACCTTTTGTCCAAGATGCAAAACAATGGCAGACTATATAGTGTTTCTTTGTACTTATTTAATTTGCTCTTGGAATAGTGACTATAATCGGGCAGTGTTTAAGAATGGAGCTTGAAAGACCCCTCTAAAAGACCCCTCCTTTTACTACTTTTATAAATAGATGTGTAAGGTAGGCCATAACGTTTTCTTGAGTTTCCATTTTATAGTGGCTTAGCATCATTTTGATATTTTCTGATTCTTCTGTAATTGAGATTTATTGGTTGTTGTGAGATGTATACAGACCTTTCAATTTGTACACATTTTTAACATATGTGCCAAAAACCTAAAAAGTCATATAGTTGTGATTCTTTTCAAAACAGTTATTCCAGTGACACTCCAGTGCAAAATTTGGAGGCTAATTTTCCTTAACAGAATATTAAGTACCAATATCTTCAAATATTGATATACTGTTGTATCAAAGCCCCGCTAATTCACAACGTAATGTCATGCACCACATCATCAAATTTTCAGTCTTTCACACGAACAAAGTCGCCATGAGAACCAGGCCGCCACACAAAGATGCAGGTAAATTTTGAATTTCTTAGCCACTTCTGCCTGTCTTCCTTTTTTTGGCTCCTTTTTATTTCCTTTTGCTTGCACTTTTTTGTCTGCAGATTTATCCTTTCCTGCTGCCTTTTTGGTTTTGTTTTGTTTTGTTTTGTTTTTTGCTTCATTTCCACCTCTGTAGAAAGTTGCCCTCTTCATTCTCCTCCTTCACCCCATCTCGGTCCTGAGCTGACCTCCTCTTGGGCATCAGGAGGCAGGGCAGGCAAGCTGGGTGGCCCGGCCGCTACCGCTCTGTCTGGCGCCTGAGCTGCTGGGAACCACGGAAGGGGCTGGTGGGAGACCCAGGTAGCTCAGCCTCTTTACTTTAGACTGCAGTTTTCCTCCAACGTGATGGGATTATCTGATAAAACGTGCGTCCCTGTGTTTAGCTCTGGGCAAGCTGACTGACACAGCTGCAGGCCTTGGCTCCAAAGCGCACATGCCCTTGGGGCGGGGAGCAGGTGGCGAGTGTGTTGACGTAAGGGCCCTTGCGAACACCCTAGAATTTGGGATTTGGAGTGTAAGCAGTAACCGCATACTCTCTTTTCTTTAAAATGGGGCGCTGACACTATTCTCAGTGAGTTTTAGTCTTCTGGTTAGTTGGCCCTTTACCTCCCTCCTTCCTGAGATTTTTCACTGCTCTGCTGAAGTCAGCAGCTCTTCTCCAGGCGGCAAAACATCATTGGTGATATTCATTACCATCTTTGGGACAGATTTCTTTCCAACTACCCATACTGACTGGAGAAACAGTCTCTTTAGGATCATACTTATTGCCGTGTCTTATTCCCATGTTGTAGAGATAGAACAAAATCTCTTGTGAAAATACCTCGCTCTGTCAGGAAATTTAGCATATTCTGGAAACATTGGTATTCAAGGTAAAAATAATGCTGAGACTTTCTGTGGTGCTGAAGGCCAAAGACTGATCTGGCCGGAGCAAGCAGTGCCTGGAAAGATGTCCTCTCAGCTCCATGTGTGCGTATGTGCACACACACACTTATTTATATACATAAATGAAGTGTATTTTGATGAATCCTTGGGACACTTCCACCACAGAAGAGATTTCAGTAGGCCTGTTCTCTCACCTGAATCCCAGGCAGCTCTGTATTCGGTGAGCAGTGTCACGCCAGCTTCCTGGCTGCGTTGTGATTCCGCAGTGTCTGGCTCTGACGCTTGGCCATAGAAGTTGTGGAATTTGTGGTCTAGCATTTAAGTAGGAAACAGCTGACCTGTGCCTGGTAACCTGTGCACAACGAATCTGTCTTGTTTAATCAAATGCATTGCCCTGCTTTGACACATTGTTTATTCTTTTTTATTTTTTGTATTTTTTATTGTTCAGTTACAGTTGTCCCCATTTTCCCCCATTACTTTCCCCTGCCCTGTCCACCTCCCGTCCCACATTCAGTCCCCCCCTTCCCCATTGTCTGTATCCATGGGTCCTTTCTACACGTTCCTTAATTTGACCCCTCCTCCTTTCCCCTGTTACCCCCGACTCTCCTCTCCTCTCCTCTGGTCACTGTCAGTTTGTGTTTTATTTCCATATCTCTGGTCCTGTTTTGCTTGCTTATTTGTTCTGTTGATTATGTTCACTTAGAGGTGAGATCATACGGTGTTTGTCTTTCACTGCCTGGCTTATTTCGCTTAGCATAATGCTTTCCAGATCTACCACACCCTATCGATAACAAATTATCTAAAATTAATATAGGTGGGATGGGAATAAGAGGGGGGAAAAGAAAGAAAAGCTTAAGAGATTTCTTCAGGAAAAGGGAAGCGATTTTGAGATAATAGAGGGGGAGAGAATGTTAAGAATGAGGAACAAGAACCAGACTAAGATGGAAAAATTGAAATTCAAGACAAAAAAGAAAAAGAAAAAAGGAAAGAAAAGGAAAAGGGGACAGGATTAAAGAGAAAAGCAAACAGGCTAAGACTGGGCAAAATTAAAATTTAAGTTGAAAAAAGTAGAAGAGGGAATAGTAAAGTTTGAGATTTAAAATACAAAATTAGTGAAAATCTGTAGATAAAATTAAAAAAAGACAACAGCAACCACCGTATCCACAACCAATGAGCAAAAAATTGCTGAAGGTGGAGAGAGAACACAGGTATTTTAAGACTGGGAAGAAGAATGTGAGATGACCACTGGCAAAAAAACTGGTTTTCCAAGGCTGTATGGGGAGAAATAGTAAGTGTGGAATGGAAACAAGTGTAGCCAGAGAGAAAACAAAATTTAACATGAAAATAATAAGAGGAAAGAAGAAGGTAAAATGGGTAAGAGAAGGGAGAGGCAAAATATGTGAATTGAAATGAACTATAGCATAAAATCTAGTGACTTAATTGCACAGACTTGAAGGACAAGAAATGAATGTTAAAAAGCTATGTAGGAAAGAAAATACCACAAATCATCGCCAAGAAGACCACAGTGGATTTCGTCTTGGTAGCATCTAGAATTTACCACTGTTTTTTCTAGGTCTGCCTCTGGTGGTGTCAGAGGGCGGCCTGGCTGACCCTAGGCAGCCTGTGGGAGACTGCTAGGACTTCGGGCGGCCGCCGTCTTCTCCAGTTGTCCATCTGGTCACTGCACTCAGCGAGGGGCTTCAGCACGGCAGGGCGGCCGAGTCCCTCCTGGGGTGGGCCGGCTCAGGGGAGTGGTCTGGCTGCTGCTGACTGGGGGTGGCTCAGCCCTGTGATGGCAGAGCCTGCTCTTGCCACTCTCTCCCCGAAGCTTGGTCCCCAGTCTCTCCTCAAGCCTCTCCAGCCCACTCTGCCCCTCCGGACTTTGCTGGAGCCCCAGGAAAGTGGCTGCAAATGAGAATGTGCACATTGGCCTTTTAAACGGCTCTTTGCATCTCCAGCCTCGTCTTGGTGCAGAGCAACCCTGCTGCTTTGTGTGGTTGGTCGTTATCTGGATGCTTTTCAGGCTCTGATGCTCTGGGTCGGGGATCCCAGCTCAGGGTTTAGGCCCCACACTTCTCAGGGGATCCAACCGGCCACTTAATAACTGCCTGGCGCTTCAGCTGCTGCCTTTGGGCTCCCGGCCAGCGGGTTGTGCTGAGGCTGATTTTTCTGTCTGTCCAAGGTTGTAAGGCTTCTTTCTCACTATTGTTCGGTTGTTTGTTCTGGGTAATTTCTCCACAGTTTAGTTGTAATCCCAGATTGCTCCTGGGAGGAGGTTAGTGTGGCTTCCACTCACTCCTTCGCCATCTTGGCTCCCTCTCTGACACTGTTTATTCCTTGAGATACAATCTGTTAGGTTGGACTCACTCAAGAAGCCAGACAGATGCAGCGAGCCAAGGAGCAGGGTTTATTAGCGAGGAATGAGAGGGAACAGTGGAGCCAACCATGGGAGACTGGGACTCACAGGGAGAGGTGGAGAAAGTGGAGCTAACTAAGGGAAGTTGGGGAGCCAACCTACGGAGGTTAGGACTCGCTCAGTTGTTCTCAGGGCAGGGTTTTTAAGTGCAAAAACCCTAGAAGGGTAACTCGTTGGGGTGTCAGAGTTGGTTGGCCGGAGCCGGTTGCTGGGTTCTGTTTCTGCTGACCATTGTTCTCGATACACCTTGTCAGGCTCAAGTTAGAGCTGCATCCTGTTGTGGTGGACAGGCTGACCCCAGACGCCAGTCTCAGCCGGGCATCTGTCCTGGGCGGGTGGGCAGGCAGTTTCCCCAGATGCAGTTTCTAGCCTGGTGAGTTCCCATTCCTCCTGGGCCTGCCTGGGTCTGTCATAATAAACCGTTTCAAAGTGTACAGTTCAGCGGGTTTTAGTATTTTCACTAATTCCAGAACATTTTTATCACCTGAAAAAGAAACTTTGTACCCTTGCTAAGGCAGTGACTGTTTCTCCTTTCTTCAGCCCTTGGCAACCACTGACCTACTTTCTGTCTCTAAGGATTTGCCTATTCTAGACACGTGTTTGAAATGGAGACATATAGTACGTGGTCTTTAGTGAATGGTTCCTTTCACTTAGCACAGTGTTTTGAAGGTTCCTCTATGTTGTGTGTGACAGTACTCCATCCCTGTTTTATGGCTAAATAATATTCTGTTGTTTGGATACACTACACTTTGTTCGTACCTCAGTTGATGGACGTTTGGGTTGTTTTCAGCTTTTAGCTGTTATGAATAACGCTGCTTTGGAGTATATCCTAAGAACCCTGAAACACCAATCCAAAAGAACCTATGCACCCCGATGTTCATAGCAGCACAATTTACAATAGCCAAGAGTTGGAAGCAACCTAAATGCCCATCGGTCGATGACTGGATCAAAAAACTATGGCACATTTACACAATGGAATTCTATGCTGCAGAAAGGAAGAAGGAGCTCCTACCCTTTGCAACATCATGGATGGAACTGGAAAGCATTATGCTGAGAGAACTAAGCCAGGCAGTGAAAGACAAATACCATATGGTATCACCTTTAACAGGAATGTAAACAACAAAACAAACAAGCAAGCAAAATGTAACCAAAGACACTGAAATACAGAACGTGCTGACAGGGTCCAGAGGGGAGAGGGGAGAGAAGCACAGAGTAAAAGGGGATGGACTCACATGAATAAGTATGAAGGACACATGGACAATAACTAAGTTGGGGGGCGGAGATGGGAGGTGGGTGGGAAGCACCGGGGGGTGGGGGGCAGGGCTGGGAATACAAGAAAGAAAACTGTACTTGAACAAAAGTTAAATAAAAAAATAAAAAATAAAAAAATAACGCTGCTTTGAACATTCTTGTACATGTCTTTAACCATGTTATTTTAGTCCTCTTAGATCAACACCTAAGGAGTGAGGTTGCTGGGACATACGGTTACGGAACGGACCCAGGGTGGGGAAACAACAAAACAAACAAGCAAGCAAAATGTAACCAAAGACACTGAAATACAGAACGTGCTGACAGGGTCCAGAGGGGAGAGGGGAGAGAAGCACAGAGTAAAAGGGGATGGACTCACATGAATAAGTATGAAGGACACATGGACAATAACTAAGTTGTGGGGCGGAGATGGGAGGTGGGTGGGAAGCACCGGGGGGTGGGGGGCAGGGCTGGGAATACAAGAAAGAAAACTGTACTTGAACAAAAGTTAAATAAAAAAATAAAAAATAAAAAAATAACGCTGCTTTGAACATTCTTGTACATGTCTTTAACCATGTTATTTTAGTCCTCTTAGATCAACACCTAAGGAGTGAGGTTGCTGGGACATACGGTTACGGAACGGACCCAGGGTGGGGTACAGTATACTGTCACTGAGTGGACCCCTTCTTCTCCCAGGGACCCCCTGCAGTAGGTCCACCTTGCCCACCACCAGGGAATTATAGCTCTCAATGTCAGAGATTGGTGAAAAGCAAAGGAATTATTTATTTGAAAGTCATACAGACTTAAGAGTAATGCTTAATGTCTTCGTTAAGTCATTAAGTCATCCCAAAGTCCCTTAGAACACCCACAAACACTCAGTCCTTCCCCTTTTCGCCCAGTTCGGAGTACTGCATCTCAGGAAAAGAAATAGAAGTCCGTGGCTCAGGTAGCCCCTGGTTCTTCCCAGTAACTCAGCTGGCCCAGCTTCCCTCAGTGCCCAGCACCATCAGCTGTGTTGTTGCTGCGACCTCCAGTTCTCAGCCCAAACCCACGTGGCACCTTCTCCTGGCCCACCAGCGAGAGTCCCTTCACCCCTTCCTTCCCGCAGCACCTCCCCTGCAGTCTTCCAAACCACTAAGAGAGGGTTCTGCATCGTTGCCACAGCTTGTTTTCTGGCTTCCTAAGCTGCGTGGCAGAGGAACCCTGAAGCCACATTGCTCCCCCTTCTCTCAAAGCCGCGTGGTCCCTCCTAGCATGGCTGCCACACCTGGGTTTAAATCCCAGCGCCAATCTTCTTCTACACCCCCATTTCCAACTCCTCCCACAGTCAGTTACACCTGCCAGCATTCCCATATGTCTTCAGCTTTTCTTGGCTGCCATTGTAAGTCTGGGCAGGTGTGGCCCCACGGCGTGGAACCAGTCATCTCCGAGCTCTCACGCAGGCAATGCAACCAGGGGGAGTTGCTTCCCAGTTGCATCCTGGGTAGAAGTCACTCTCATCCCCCCTGGCTCAAGGCACAGCCACAGCTATTTAACATATCTGTGAAACCAGTTAAAGGTTATAGATATGTTAAATGACCATTCTAGGGGTTATCTGCAAAACCATTGCTATGCAGAACAACTCTCAATGACCCTAAAGATATCCTCCATTTTTGAAAAATATTTCCTGGACACCCTGAGTTCTGGACCCCATTACAAATCCCTCTTTGGGGGATCCCCTTGTGTACACCCTCTTATAATATGGTAAACCTGTGTTTAACTCCGGGAGGAGCTTCCAGACTGTTGCACACAGTGGCTGCATCACTTTACTTCCCATCAGCAATATATGGGTACCAGTGTGTCCATATCCTTGCCAACACTTGTTACTGTCATTTAAAAAATATATAACATTGCTGGTAGATGCTGGCACACTGTATTTTGCTGGTAGAAAAATCTAACCACCACGTTTTTCACATTTTCAGGATTAGAGGCCTATTTTGAGAAGCATTTTTATCATCATCTTTGTTTTATTTTTTACCTCATGGAGGCTACAATTAGAATAATTCTATTATTGTGTTATTTACTTAAATTGTAGGTTAATTTTTTGAAAATTCTTAATTATGGCTTCAGTTTTTGCCAGCCCTCAGATGGATTTTATTGAAAGTTCTAGCTATATCTGGAAAAGCTCATTATTTAGATGAAATGTTACAATTATTTTAATCCCTTGGATATATTCCCCTGCCCCGGAGGGTTTTTAATGTGCCAGACTGTGAATGTTTTTGAAACAACTGCTAAACACAGATTTTCAAAGACATTATTAAACATACACAGTAGCAAAAGTCTCTGCATTAGAAGTCACCCCAGCCATCACTTCAAAGGCATTTCCAAACTATTTACTGACATTGTGCGTTAAACTCTTTCTTCAGGTTGGCTCTGTGAGCTAGAAAAAATAGTAATTTTATTCCCTAACATCTTAACACTTTAAAATACACAACAGAGCATATTAAGTAGGCACAGTGTTGTTTAGCAGACCCCTGGAACCTCTTGGTCTTGCATAACGGAGACTTTATGCCCACTGAGTAGCAAGTCACCATTTCCCCTCCTCTTAGCCCCTGGCATCCACAGCTCCACTCTCTGATTCTGCGAGTTTGGTGTAAGTTTGGCTGTTTTAGGAAGCTCACCTAAGTGGAACCAGGCAGTGTTTGTCACTCTAGGACTGGCTTATTTCCCTTAGCATAATGTCCTGCAGGTTCACCTGTATTGTTGCGTTAAGCAGAATTTCTTTTAAAAAAAAGTCTGAATACTATTCCATTGTACTTGTATACCCCATTTCCTTAACCCGTCCCTCCCCTGATGGACAGTTAGGTTGTTTCCACATCTTGGCTGTTGCAGACAGTGCTGCAGTGAACACGGGAGAGCAGGGACCTCGTCAGGGTCCGCGTCCCCATCCTGTTGAACATGTACCGAGAAGTGAGGTTGCTGGGCTGGTACTTCCGTTTTCAATGTCCGAGGAGCCTCTGGACTATTTTCCACAGCAAGTGCACCACTTTTGCATCCCTGCCAGCAGTCGGCAAGGGTTTCTATTTCTCCACTTCCTCACCAGCACTTGTCTTCTGATTGTTTGACAAATCCATCCTGACAGCTGTAAGGTAACACCTGGGGGTTTGATTTGTGTTTCCCTGATGATTAGTGCAGCTGAGCGTTGTTTTATATTCTTCCTGGTCATTTGTACTCTTTGGAGCAATGCTTATTGAAGTCTTTTTTAAATAATATATTTTATTGATTATGCCATTATAGTTGTCCCTTTCCCCCCTTCATTCCCCTCCACCCTGCACACCCCTCCCCCACCATTCCCCCCTTTAGTTTATGACCACGTGTCTCAAGTTCTTTAGATCCTATATTTCCCATACTATTCCTGCCCTCCCCCCTATTTTCTACCTACTGTCTATGCTACTTATTCTCTGTACCTTTTCCCCCCTTCTCCTCCTCCCACTCTCCTGTTGCTAACCCTCCATGTGATCTCCATTTCTATGGTTCTGCTCCTGATCCAGCTGTCCGCTTAGATTGCTTTTGTTTTTGTTTTAGGTTTGGTTCTTAATAGTTGTGTTTGTTGCCATTTTACTGTTCATATTTTTTATCTTCTTTTTCTTAGATAAGTCCCTTTAACATTTCATATAGTAAGGGCTTGGTCATGATGAACTCCTTTAACTTGACCTTATCTGAGAAGCACTTTATCTGACCTTCCATTCTAAATGAAAGCTTTGCTGGATAGAGCAATCTTGGCTGTAGGTCCTTGCCTTTCATGACTTGGTATACTTCTTTCCAGCCCCTTCTTGCCTACAAGGTCTCTTTTGAGAAATCAGCTGACAGTCTAATGGGAACTTCTTTGTAGTTAAATGTCTCCTTTTCTCTTCCTACTTCTAAGATTCTTTCCTTATTTTTAACCTTGGCTAATGTAATTAGGATGTGCTTTGGTGTGTTCCTTCTTGGATCCAACTTCTTTGGGACTCTCTGAGCTTCCTGGATTTCTTGGAAGTCTATTTCCTTTGCCAGACTGGGGAAGTTCTCCTTTATTATTTGTTCCAATAAGTTTTCCACTTGTTGCTTTTCCTCTTCCCCTTCTGGTACCCCTATAATTCAGATGTTGGAATGTTTAAAGATGTCCTGGAGGTTCCTAAGCCTCTCCTCATTTTTTTGAATTCTTGTTTCTTCATTCTGTTCTGGTTGAATGTTTATTTCTTCCTTCTAATTTAAGTCCCATTTCCTTCTCATAACTATTAGTTCCCTGTACATTTTCCTTTATTTCACTTTTCATAGCCTTCACTTCTTCCTCTATTTTGTGACCACACTCAACCATTTCTGTGAGCATTCTGATCACCAGTGTTTTGAACTGTGCCTCTGATAGGCTGGCTATCTCTTCATGGCTTAGTTGTATTTTTTTTCTGGAGCTTTGATCTTTTCTTTCATTTGGGCCTTTTTTTAAAATTTTTTTTTGGTCTTGGCACACCTGTTACATATAGGGGGCAGAGCCTTAGGTGTTCACCTGGGTGGGGCAACCCCCCGTCACTGCACTGTGACTCTGTATGTAGGGGAGGGGTCTGAGAGGGAACAATGGCACTTGCTCCCGCTCTTTGCCAGTTTTCAGTTACTTTCCCTGCTACCCTGAATGAAACTAGGCCCTTCTGGTGCTGATTCCCATGTGGGTAGGTTTGTTTATATTCTAGGACCCTCTGGGTGTCTCCAACAAACTTTCCTGTGAGGCTGGGAGTTCTGCCACCGCCTCAAGCCCCACAGGAGTTTTCAATCAGAGGTTTGAGCCTTTATTTCCTTGTACTGGGGCCCTGGGTTGTGAGGTCTGTCTCGCTCCCCAGGTTTTCCTCTCGGTTTATATGCACACGAATGTGGGACTGCCGGCTTCACCAGCTGCTGCCTCACTGGCCAGCTGCTGCCTTGCCTGCCCCGCTCCGCTATCCACCGCCTCACCAGGTCTGCGGCTGCTGCCTTGCTCGCCCTGGTCCTCCAGCCACACCTTGTCGTGAGTCCTCTCTGCCTGGGTGCCTGCCTCCACTGGGCCGTCCAACTCCACCCCTCCTACTGGTCTGGGTGGATGTGTCTTCTTTAACTCCTTGGTTGTCGGACTTCCATACAGTTTGATTTTTTGGCAGTTCTGGTTGCGTTTTTTTGTTTGTTTGTTTTAAATCATTGTTGTCCTTCGTTTGTGTGTGCTAGGAGGCACAATGTGTTTCCCTACACCTCCATCTTGGCCAGAAGCTGCCTTTTGACGTGTTTGCCCTATTTTTAAGATTCAGGTTATCAGTTTTTTGCTGTTGAGTCATTACATCCTTATATATTTTAGAAATTAACCCTTTATCAGAGATATGGTTTACAACAATTTTCTCCCACCGGGTTGCCTTTGTACCCTGTCGGCTGTTTGCTGTGCTGTGCGGAAGCTCTCCAGCTCCATGCAGCCCCCTGCGTCCGTCTTTGCTCTGGTAGCCTGTGCTCTTGGTGACAGATCCGAGAAATCACTGCCAAGACCAGTAGGATGAGTATTTGCCCCTATGCTTTCTTCTGTGAGTTTTACGCTTTCATGTTCATGTTCGAGTCTTTCGTCCATTTTGGGTTAATCTTTGTCTGTGGTGTGAGAGAGGGGCCCCGTGTCCTTTTGCATGTGGAGGCCCCGTTTCCCCAGGGCCCCGTATGTTTTCTTGACGTTGTTGTGAATTGGTTGACCACATATGCACAGATTTATTTCTGGGCTCTCTGTTCTGTTCCATTGGTCTATATTGTGTATCTTTCTGCCAGTTCTATGCTGTTCTAATTACTGTACTTTTTAATATATTTTGAAATCAGCAGCGTTGTTATTTCTTAAGTTGTTTTGGCTCTTTGGGGTCCTTTATAGTCCCCTGCGAATGTGAGAATTGTTTTTCCTATTTTTGTCAAAATGCCACTGTAATTTTTTAAATTAGACCTATTGTGGTGGCGTTGGTTAATAACACTATGCGAGTTTCAAGTGTGCTATTCGCGGTACATCATCTCGATATCGTGTTGCTTGCTCACCACCCAGTGTCTAGTCTCCTTCTGTCACCGTGCATTTGACCCCCTTTAACCTCCTCAGCCTCCCAACAAACCGTCTTCCACTCTGGTAACCTCCTACTGTGGTCTGCATCTATGCGTTGGTTTTGTTTGCTTGTCTGTTTGTTGCTTTGTGCTTCAAATCCCACACAAGGAAAAGCATACGGTTCTGACTTTTCCATCTGACTTGTTTTTGGAAAGGATTGCACTGACTCTGTAGATCACTTTGCATAGTACGGGCATTATAACAATATTAAGTCTTCTATGAACAGGGGATGTCCTTCTATGTGTGTTTTTAATTTCTTTCATCCGTGTTTTATAGTTTTCAGTGTACAAATCTTTTCTTAGTTTACTCCTAAGAATTTCTTTCTTATCGGTATATTGTAAGTGGGATTGCTAACCTAATTTTCTTTTCAGGTAGTTTGTTGTTAGTTTGTAGAAATGAAACCGATTTTTGTATGTTGATTTTGTATCCTGAAACGTCATTGAATTTGTTTAGTAAAATTGCAGGGTAAGTTCAAACAGTTTGTGTGTGTCTGTATATGTGGGGTCTTTAGGGTTTCCTGTATGAGATCATGTCATCTGCAAATAGATTTAATTCTTCTGGGCCTGCGAACCAGAGGATCGCGGTTCGATTCCCAGTCAGGGCACATGCCTGGGTTGTAGGCCAGTTCCCTGCAGGCCAACAACTCCCAGCAGGGGACGCACAAAAAAGGCAACCATACATTGATGTTTCTCTCCCCCTCTCCTTCCCCTCTAAAGATAAATAAATAAATAAAATCTTTTAAAAAAAAGATTTAATTCTTCTTTTTCAATTTGGATGGCTTTTGTTTATTTTTCTGCCTAATTGCTTTGTCAAAGACTTCCAGTACTGTGTCTACTAGAAGTGGCTAGAGTGGGCATCTTTGCACTGTTCCTGATGTTAGAGGAAAAGCTTTCGTTTTGTCATCAGTGAGTATGATGTGAGCCATGGGCTTTTCCTATATGCCTCTCACTGTGTTGAGATAAGGCCCGTCTACTCCTAGTTTGTTGAGAGTTTTTATCTGAAAAGGGTGTTGAAGTTTGTCAAATGCTTTTTCTGCATCTATTGAGAGGATTATGTGACTTTTTAAAAAAAGATTTTATTTTCAGAGAGAGAGGAAGGGAGGGAGAAACAGAGAGAAACATCAATGTGTGGTTGCCTCTCACATGCCCCCTACTGGGGACCTGGCCCACAACCCAGGTATGTGACCTGACCAGGAATCCTACCAGTGATCCTTTGGTTCACAGGCCACACTCAGTCCACTGAGCCACACCAGCCAGGGCTGGATTATGTGGTTTTTATCCTTTATTCTGTTAATGGGGTATTTCACATTAATTGGTTTTCCTGTGGTGAGTCATCCTAGCATCCCAGGGAAGGCCACTTGGTCACACTATATGATCCTTTCAGTATGCCGTTGAATTTAGTTTGCTAGTGTTTGTTGAGGATTGTTGCATCTGCATTCATAAGGATATGGCCTGTAGTTTTTGTGTGGTGTCTTTGGCATTGTGGTCATACTGGCCTCATAAGTTAAGTGTTTTGGAAGAGCCTGAGAAGGATTGGTGTTAATTCTTCTTTAAATGTTTGATGGAATTCACATTTGAAGCCATGTGGTCCTGGGCTTTCCTCTGATGGGAGGTTTGTGGTTACGGATTCAGTCTCCCTACTGGTTGAAGGTCTGGTTATACTTTCTGTTCCTGTTTGATTTGGTTTTGTTAGGTTGTGTGTTTCTAGGAAATTATCCTTTTATTATATTATAGGTTGTCTAATTTGTTGACATGCAATTGTTCATGTTATACTCCAGTGATCTTTTGAATTTCTGTGGTACCATTTGTAATGTCTCCTCTTTTATTTATGATTTTATTCTACTGGGGTCCTCTTTTTCTTAATTTAGCTAAAAGTTTGCAAATGTTGTTTATCTTTAAACTATTTTCTGGTTTCATCACTAGAGAACTGGTCCATGAATTGTTGAACTAGTGTGTTTGTAGGAGTGGGGAGATTCAGGACTTTCTACTCTGCCATCTTGCTGATTTCTAAAATGGTAATTTTTTTTTTAATTACTACTAAAATTTATGTAGCCCCTTATAGGTCATAAAAGCACTTTCACAATGTTACCTCATTGTGGGGTTTACATTTCCCCGGTGAAGACAGATACTGTAATATTTTCATTTTATATATCCAGAATGTATATGCAAAAAAATGATTGCCTGGGATCACACAGGTAATAAAAAGTTCATATGAGCTTTCTGATTGTGCTTCTTGATTGTTTTCTCTCACAGCATTCTCTCCTGAATGTAGAATACTGTTTTAACAAAAAAAAAAATGACATTTATAAAGTCTCAACAGTTGTTCTTCCCACACTGCTTTAGTGATATGAAAGAACAATTTTATTTAATACGCAATTCTCAGAAGCAACTTCATTCAGGAGTGCTGGTTCACCAAAGCACCCATTCACGTGGAACAGAGCTGGACGGGGAGAAGCAGGGTGGAGCCAGCACACGGCCCCTGTCCTCTTCGGGGAGTGCGGTTGAGCCGACAGATCGCACCATCGTGCGCTGGATGTCCTACAGGTGTGTGCTGTGCTTGTACAGTGCGGGGGGTAGGCCCGGGCACGTGCCCCCAAGATGACATGTGCCTGGAAGAACCCAAGCAGAGAAGGGCAGTTCAGAGAGAAGGAGCTTTATGAGCCAGGTGATCCCAGAAAGGGCCCGGAAGAGATACCAAGTGGAAGTTCCAGGTGGTCAGGATGATGTGATTTTATAGGGTACCTGTGAATATTGAGTTAAAAATGTGTGTTGGAAGGTAGACGAGACAGTGAGCCTAAAGAGGCAAGTTAAGACTAATTTGAGAAGGGCCTTGCCTGTGATTCTAAATTTTTCTGTGGGGAAGCATCAGAGGCTTTGAGATGGGAGGCCTGCGTGGTCACATGTGGCTCAGGGAGACTGTGTGGGGAGCAGAGTGGAGAAAGCTGGCAGAGCTGGAGACCCGTCCCCAGGACCAAGGAGCAGGTTTCGCTGTTTCGGGAGAGGCACAATAAGGGCCTGTGCAGCAGGGTCAGCTACCCAGCTTTACAAAAATACTTTTCAAAGGGACTTCAAACCAGGTTTCCTTGTTGGAAATAGAATTACTGTGTTAGTGACGGTCCCAATTTCTAGTCCGAGAACCTTTATTTGAACTCTTCTCTAGTACTTAATGTTGTTAGAGAAATAAGTCATTTAAATGCCTGTCTTATTTTGATATTTCTAAGAGCAGTTATATCTGGTTCTGTAAGTCGAAGGGTTTTTTTGTTTGTTTTTAAAGTTTATTGAGGCATTACTTGTATACAGAAGAATTCGCCCCATTTAGTGTGCAGTTCAGTGTTCTGATGCACACAGGCAGTCCTGGAAACCCGCGTGGCCACCACCGCAGTGAAGGTGCGGCTCCCCCAAGCTCCCTCCTCCACCCTGGGCTCATTTCCCTCCTCGTCTCCTCAGCAGCGGCAACTGCCCACCTGATTTCTGTGTCTGTGGATTGGCATTACAGAATGTCACATACATACAGTTCCACAGGGTGAGGACTTTCTGTCTGACTTTCACTGAGCACAGTGCTTTTGAGATTCGTCTGTATTAATGCAGGTATATATTTCTATTGTCAGACAGTATTTTATTGTATGAATATAACAGAATTTATCACTCTATTCTAGTTTTTGATTTTATAAGTAAAGCTGCTATTAATATTCATGTACAAATGAACGAATCTTTGTATGGACATGTATTTTCTTTTCTATTGGGTGAATACCTAGAAGTTCAGAGGTTTTCAACCCATAGCCCGCGGGCCGGATGGCCATGAATGCGGCCCAACACAAAATCGTAAATTTCCTTAAAACATTACGGCATTTTTTTGTGATTACATGTTGCACTGTATTTAATGTGTCACCCAAGACAACTCTTCTTCCAGTGTGGCCCAGGGACTCCAAAAGGTGGGATCCCCTCTATATCATACAGCAGGTGTAAATTTATGCTTATTTTTTCCAAGAAGCCGCCACACTGTTTCTTTCCACGGTGGTTGTGCCGTTGTGCCTTCCGGTCAGCGTGCGTCAGAGCACCAGCCAGGCCCTCCTCCACCAGTACTTGGTAGAGTCGCCGTTTTCATTTTTAGCATTCTTTCTTTTAAAAATATATTTTATTGATTATACCATTACAGTTGTTCTATTCCCCCCTTCATTCCCCTCCACCCGCACACTCCCTCCCCCACCATTCTCCCCCCCTTAGTTTATAACCACGTGTCTCAAGTTCTTTGGATTCTATATTTCCCCCACTATTCTCGCCCTCCCCCNCCTTATCCCTTGATGCTTCTAGGATTCTCTCCTTCATTTTGGTCTTGGCTAATGTAATTATGATGTGCCTTGGTGTGTTCCTTCTTGGGTCCAACTTCTTTGGGACTCTCTGAGCTTCCTGGATTTCCTGGAAGTCTATTTCCTTTGCCTGACTGGGGAAGTTCTCCTTTATTATTTGTTCAAATACGTTTTCCACTCGTGGCTGTTTCTTTCCCCCTTTTGGTACCCCTATAATTCGGATGTTGGAACATTTAAAGATGTCCTGGAGGTTCCTAAGCCTCTCCTCATTTTTTTGAATTCTCATTTCTTCATTCCTTTCTGGTGGGATGGATGTTTTGTTCTTCCTTCAGGTCCATTCCATTGATTTGAGTCCCAGTTTTCTTTCCATCACTATTGGTTTCCTGTGCATCTCCCTTCATTTCAATTAGTTTAGCCTTCATATGTTCCTCTAATTTGTGGCTTTGTTCTTCTAATTTGTGACTATAATCTACCAGTTCTGTGAGCATCCTGATAAATAGTGTCTTGAATTGTGCTTCTGAGAGGCTGGCAATTTCTCGGTCGCTGAGAGTTATTGGCTCTGGGACTTTGAGTTCTTCTTGCGCCATCTTTCGGGTTGTTCGTGCCTGTTCCATAGCAGGATCAGAGCCCTAAAGTGTTCACTAGAACAGGGCAACTAAATAGCTGGGTTGTGACGCTGTATGTGGGGGCGGGCTCAAAGAGGGACTATGGCGTCCTGTCCGCCGCCTGCCGCCACGGCCCTCACCGGTGCCGCAGTTTCGTCCCACTGCACGCGAGTGTGCCACCGCCGTCAGCCCTCGCCCCCTGGGGCCTGCGCGGTCTGTCTCACTGTGCACGAATATGCACCCGCGGTCTGCCCCGCACCCCAACTAGTTCCGGGCTGCCTGCGCGCCTGGGTCGGGGACCCTGTCCTGCCCGACCCTGCTCGCTGCTGGCTCCGCCCCTCTTACCGTTCCGTTGAACAGTTAGATGTAGTCGGACTTCCGTATAATTCAATTTTCTGTCCTTTGGTTGTGTCTTTGTTTCTCCAAACCTTTGTTGTATTCAAACTTGGTTGTGGGAGAAGGCACAGTGTTTCCACCTATGCCTCCATCTTGGCGCCATTGTTAGCGTTCTAATAGGTGTGTATTGCTGCCTGTTGTATTTTCATTTTGCATTTCCCTAATGACTAATGGCGGTCACCTTTATTATGTGTCTATTATGTGTATTTCTTCTTTGGTGAAGCATCTATCCAAATATTTAACCCCTTGCCCCCTTTTGGTTTTTTATTGTTGACCCTTGAGAGTTCTTTACATGTGTGGGCACAAGTTCTTTATCAGAGTTTTGCTTTACAAAGCTTTTTCCCAGTTGGCCCTTTCGTTTTCATGTATAACATTTATTAGGGTTCCATTGGTTAATTAGGTAGTTTTCAAGTGTATGATTCTATAACACGTCGACTGTAGACTGCATTGTGTGTTCACCACCCAAAGTCAAGTCTCTGGCCATCACCCTTTGCTCCCTGCCTTCACCTTCTCCCACCGGCCCCCACTCCCTTGCTCTCTGGCGATCGCCATACTGATGTCTGTGCATGGGGTTGGTTGGTTTTTTCCTAACCCCTTCGCCTATTCCACCCAGCCTCACCCCCACAGTGTCAGTCTATTCTCTGTATCTATGAGTCTGTTTCTATTTTGTTTATTTTACTCATTAGACCACACATATAAGTGAAATTATATGGTATTTGCCTTTCTCTAACTGGCTTACTTCACTTAGCACAGTGTTTTCCAGATCCATCCATACTGTTGCAGAGGGTAAAATTTTATTCTTTTTTATGGCTGAGTAGTAGTCCATTGTGTAAATGGCCCATGGTTGTTTTAACCACTCATCTATTGATGGGCAGGTGGGCTGCCTCCGAATCTTAGCGACTGTAAATAACGCTGCAGTGAACATAGGGGTGCCTATGTCCTTTCCAATCAGTGTTTCAGGTTTCTTTGGATATATTTGCACAAGTGTCTTTTCATTTTCTTAAGTGTCCTTTGGAGAGTAGATGTTTTAAATTTTGATGCAGTTCAATTTATCAGTTGTTTTTTATGGATTGTGCTTTTGGAGCACATCTAAGAAGCTTTGACTACCTCAAGGTCACATATTTCCTCCTAGTCTGTAAATTACATGGTTTGAGATTTTGTGTTTATGTCTGTGGTCTGTTTTGTGTTCACGTTCACATGTGGTACAAGGTATGAATCCACGTTCATTGTTTAAAGCATTCACAGGCGGCTGTCACAGCACACTGATTAGGGAGACCCTGTCTCGGTTGTACTGCGCATGCACCGCTGTGGGAAATCGGGTCTGTGCAAGTGAGGACACTGTTTATGTCTGGGCAATGCCATTTTAATCCCTGTAGTTGTCTAACACTCTTTGAAATCAGGTAGAGTGAGTCCTCTTTGTTCTTTTATTTTGTACATAGTTTGGTTATTATGGGTCCTTTTCATTTATGTATAAATTTTTGAATGTGCTTGTATATTTTCATCAAATTTTTCTGATTGAATCCGTGGGTCAATTTGATAAGAATTGACATCTTAATGATATTAAGTTTTTTTAATCACGTGTATTTAAGTCATCTTTAACTTTTCTCAGCAATGTTTTGTAATTTTCAGTGTATAGATTTTCCACATATTTTACTGGGTTTATCTCTAAGTTTTTCATATTTTTGAAGATATTGTGACGTTATTTTTTAAATGTTAATTTCTAATGTTTGTTGCTGGTACACAGAAGTAAAATGAACTTTTGCACATTGGTGCGATAGCCCCCACATCAGCAAACACTTTCCGCGAAGGCCCGGATGGTAAACATCGTAGTGGCCCTGTGCGTCTCGGAGCTGCAGGGCGCTGTAGCTGCAGCAGAGGGCGGCTCCGAGGCCGAGTGAGAGGAGCTAATGCGCACGCTGCTCGGACATCCGGTGCACGGAGGCCGGTGGGGAGCTGGTTCCGGCCATAGCCATGATTTGCTGACCCTGTCGCACCGCGCAACTTTGCTTAACTCACTTGTTCTAGTAGCTTTGTAAAAAACAGTAATTCATTAAGATGAAATTAAGGTAACAAAATTAACCATGTAAAAACAAATCATTCAATGGCATTTAGTGCATTTATGCACTTCTGTCTAGCTCCAAACCATTCCCATGATTTCAAAGTGAAGCCTTTACCAATAAAGTGATTCCTCTCCGTTATCCCCTCCCCCAAGCAATCACAGATTTACTTTCTGTATCTACAGATTTGTCTGTCATAGGCGTTTCACGTGAGTGGAATCACACATGAGCTTTTGTGTCTAGCTTCTCTCACGTACCGTGATGCGCTGGGGTCATGTCCACACGGTGCAGCATGCGTTAGTGCAGCATTTCACTTTTGTGGCTGAACAGCGGCCCGTTGTGGGTTTGGGTTACGGCGAACTTATCTGCTCACCCACCCCATCGGTGGGCTGTTGCCTCCTTTTGCCCTTGTGGCTGGGGCTGCTGTTATTTATTGGCTTGAGTACCTGGTTCCAATTTGGCTGGATGTACGCCTAGGAGAGGAATTGCAGGGTTATGTAGGAATTGTGTTGACTTTTGATTAAGTCTAGTAGCTTTTTCAGTTTTCCACTACCGTGGATTGCACTGGTCAATTCTGAAATGTCAGTCCTGTCCTGTATTCCCAGGGCCACCATTGGTCATAGCATGTCACCCTTTAATGCGTCCTTAGGCCCCGTCCACTGGGGTTTTGTTTGGAGTCGTTGCATGTGTGTTCAGGACCGATGTTAACCTGCAGCCTTCTTTTCTTGTCATATTTGTCTTGTTTTGGTGTCAGGGTGATGCTGGCCTCAAGGAATGAATTGAGAAGTATTTATGCCTCTTCAGTTTTTTTGCGGGGAAGAACTTCTGTTGAACTGGTATCATTTTTTTTCCTTAAATGCTTAGTAGAATTCACCAGTGCAACCTTCTGGGCCTGGAGTTTTCTTTATGGAAAGGTTTTTAATTATAAAGTCTGCTTAACTAATAGATACAGGGCTACTTAAGAGATCTGTTTCTTCCTATTTTGAGCTATATCTCAGATACCATTGAAAAGGTACGGTTTTCAAATTTACCATTGGAAATTCACCCATTGAAAAGGTACGGTTCAGAGGCTTTCCCTGCACTCAGGAGCTGTGTGACCGTGGGTGCAGTTTAATTTTGGAGCATTCCGATGACCCCCAAGAAGCCCCCCGGCCCCGTGAAACCACAGGCCTGCTCTCTCTCTGTGGACTTGTCTCTTCTGGGCACTCCGTACAGGGTGGGGCGGAAGTCGGGTTACAGTTTTGAGTACATGAAACATCATGTTTGTGCAACAAACACGATGGACATTTAGTCTTGTGTATTAATTATTATCTTTTCTAGACAAGCAACTGTAAACCTCCGTTTGCCCCCTGTATAAATTGATTTATAAGAGTCTTTTGTGACTAGCTTTTCATTTAGCATAATATTTTCTAATTTTATCTATGCCGTGGCCTTTTTATTACCAAATATGTCACTGTGTGGGTATACCACATTTTATTTATCCATTTTTTAGTTGATGGACATTTAGATAGGTTGTTTCCACTTTTTGAGTATTATGAATGATGCTGCTTTGAAGGTCTGTGTAAGTTTTTGCGTGGACATGTTTTCAATTCTTTTGAGTATATACTGAAAACGTATCATTTGACCACTCGTTAACGCCAGTGAACTGCGCCCTCGCTCCTGTCCGGTGCCTGCCCGGGTGGAGACTCTGTGCGGGGAAGGGTGCGCTGGCTCCTCTTCGTCAGTCTTCTCACTGACCAGGGAAAGCTCCGTGAAAGACCAAGCCAAAAGGATTTACAGCTCTCCTTCTGCTTTTATTGTTATGTCTTATTGATTGTGCTATTGCAGTTGTGCCACATTTCTTTGCCCCTCCCCGCCACCGGCCATCCCCACACCCGTCTGTGTCCACCGGCCCCACGCGCATGTCCTCCGGCTGCTCTGCGCCCTGCGCTGCACTTGTGTCCCCGCGGCTGCCGGGAAACAGCCCACTTGTGCCTCTTAATCCCCTCCCCCTCCCCTTGACCCCTCCCATCTGCCCGCCTTGGAAACGCGCTCCCTGTCTGCGGCTCTGACTCTGTCCCGATTGGGTTTTCACCTTAGGTGCCCGGGCGCAGCTCCTCTCCTGCTTTGAGATGCTACCTGCCAGGGGAAGGTGCTTTCTGAGAGGGTGTCCAGAGCCCCTGGGAGCCCCTCCCCAGGTGTGATAGTTGGGAATATGCGAGGTAAGGAGACTGTGGGCCGGAATGTACAGCCTCCCCCAGGCCTCCGCGGACCTCTGTCAACTAGGGCACGCGGGGCGAGACATGCGGATACAGTTCTTGTGTTCACATCCCTGTCACTCACCTTGGCTTTTTCTGTACGTTTTTGGGGAGAGCTCTGAAAATTTCCATTTTCCCTGAGGATTTAAAACACATCCAATGTGTCTGCAGCACTTGCTGTGTGGTAGGAACTGAACTAGGCAGTTTAAACGTGTTGTGTCTCCTTTAATTCTCTCATTCCTTTAAGTTGCTGGTATTAGTTCCGTGTTTCAGGGGCAGAAACAGGCCTGCAGTGTCTGTAGAACCTTCCCAAGATTGCAGACTTGGGGACAGAGGCGGGACTTGAACCTGGTTCTGTGTCCTTCTAAAGCTGTGACTACTGGTCAGTGTTTGTGCCCTATGTCCTATGCACCCTATGTCACAGCATTTAAAATGGCTGTGAGTTTTTTCTTACTTAACATGTTGGTGATCTCTTTGCATATGGTTAGCTTAGGGCGAGCACAACATATAGCTAGTTAAAGACGGGGGGGGAAAGTTGTTAATTTTAATGAGTAGCCTGGTCGGCGCTGCCGAACTTCAGGACGCCCCCACCCCCGCCCCCCGCCCCGCCCCCGCCTGTCATTCATGATGAAGCGTCTCCTCGAAGGCACCTGCCTCTGCGATTTCAGCTCCTTTGCGCCGGCTCCCGGCACAGGGGAGGGCCAGTAAATATTTGCTTGTCTCCTCATATTTTTTAAATACATACTCATTTCTGAAATATACACATTGATGTAAATTACATATATAAAATCTACTCACTTCAAGTGTAAAATTTAATGACTTGGTTCTGTTTACCCAGCTGTGCGACCATCGCTGTCATCCAGCTATGGGACATTTCCATCTCCCTATAAGGTTCCTAATGTCTCTGTGCGCGCAAGGCCAGGGGTGTCAAAACTCATTTTCACCCCGGGCCACACCAGCCTCGAGGTTGCCCTGAAAGGGGCAAATGTAATTACAGATGTAACCACTCCTTAACTAGGGGCAAGGAGCTCGCACTGCCACTGGGTAGAACCAAGGTGCCGGGCAGATAAAGCAGGGTGGAGGGCCGGATGCGGCCTGCAGGCCCTGTGTTTGCCAGCTGTGCCTTAAGCCCTGATGTTGCCTGCAGCTGTAAGCCCCCATCAGTCTGCTTTGTCTCTGTAATGATACATAGTCTTTTGTGTCTCACTTCTTCTACTTAGTATACTGTTTCTTGAGGTTCATCCGTACTGTAGTAGCATCATTATCTTTTTTATTGTATCGTGTTCTGTTGTGTGGATATGCCACATTTTGTTTGTGTGGTTATCAGCTGATGGACATTGGGCTGTTTCCACTTCTCAGCCACTGTGAACACCTGCGGGAAGCCCTGTGTGCACATTTCCATTCCTTTTGAATAGATGTGTTGGGGTGGAGTTGGTAACTGTCTTGGGTTCCTTGGGGCAGGAACCTCACCTGGGAGTTTTAGTGTTGTCGAGGTACACGTTCTTCACAGGGGCTCACCTAGCACGACCCCCACTTAGCAAGACTCACCTAGCATGACACAGTGGGCAGTGGCACCGCCTGGGAAACACTTGTGATGTGTCCTCACGTGCTATAAACCTTCGTTTAGTTTTTGTGTGCACTGCCCCCCTCCCCTTACTTGGAAAGAGTCTGATTTGCATGTGAATTCCCTGGAGTCGTAGCAACAACCCCATTGGTTCTGGAGGGGGGCAGAGCCCGTGCACACTCAGACCAAAGCCCCGACCCTGCCACACTCACTGTGACGGAGTGTACACACTATTTGCAGTGTGTGCACATCTTTACTCAACTGACTGTTTCTGGGGAGGGATGGAAGAGGAATTGCTTATGAACTCTTTTTAAAGTGGGGTGAATGGCACAAGGAAAGTTTTTGGGTGTCTGATGTGGTCTCCGTGAACCCTTTTTTCTAAGATTAACATGCTGCACCCAAATAAAGTAAAAATGTTTCCCTAACAAAGTAGTGTTTCACTTTAGGAAGCAAGTCTGATGTAACAAGAGGGGCTGCATGTTTTCACTAAGAGAATGCTGTAAAGTTACTACTAATGGTAAAAGTGACTTTCTACCAAATATGAAAGATGAGTTGAAGGTCCAAAAATATTAAACTAGTGTAAATGCCTCTGTATATTTTCAGCCTCTTTTCTACACCCAGTCTGGTCCTTCCTTTACCTGCCAAACTAAGAATACAGTTTATTCTATTTTAAAGATTTTATTTACTTATTGTTAGAGGGGAAGGGAGGGAAAAAGAGAGGGAGGAAAACATCAGTGTGTGGCTGCCCCTCATGCTCCCCCTACTGGGGACCTGGCCTTCAACCCAGGCATGTGCCCTGACTGGGAATCAAACCGGCAACCGTTTGGTTTGCAGAATGGCACTCAATCCACGAAGCTACGCCAGGCAGGGCCAAACTGAGTTTTAACTTGCATCACTCTTTATTTATAAACATCTTTATTCTTGAGTTTGAATGCAGCCTGTGTGATCTGCATCACTTGAAGAAGTAACTGTTGGTTTCCCTAGGGGTAGTGGTGAGACAGGTTCCTTTCTGTGTATTTGCCAAACCGAAGGGTATTGTCATCTCTGTCACCATCAATATCCCCAGGGGACAGGACACAGGTTTTTGAGGAGGAGATATCACTGTGAAATGATGAAATCGAAACTAGTACGTTAGCAACAGGGGTCGGACGGAAGGAAACCCGCTCGAAGGCCAGTGCTGACCCTGTGCAGTTGTCCCCTCCTTTGGAGCTTCCTCACACCAACACTTCCTCAGCAGCACTTAAGAGCACAGCCTTTAGAGCCGATGCCGTGCCTAACAAAAACAGAGACCAGAAACCCGACATAACCACTTCCAAGCTAGTCAAATTACTCAGTTGCTGTGCCAGCTTCCTCATGGAAGTGCAGTGAGGTTAACAGTCCTGCAGCTGTGCTTTAGAGAACCTGATCGGGTTGCTAAGATTCAGTGAGGTGGTTGAAATACCATGTCTGGCACATAGTAAGTGTTCAGAAAATGCAAAACAGGAAAGTGTAAAAGCAAACAAACGGTTCCCTGGGAGGCTTGTGGACCAGAGACACATTCTGACGTGATAAATGGCCTCGAAACAGACTTTCCAATCAAACCTCCACAAAGTGGGCGTTAGCAGCGAGGAAGCAGTTGCTGAGACTCTGAGCTCCCCCCCTCCCCAGAATAAAGTGGAGGTGGTGTCTTCTTCAGCTCTGGTGTTCAGTCGTTACTGCGTGGGTGGAGATAAACTGGCATGTGTGGTGCTGTGTGAGCGCACGGTGAACACGTGACATGCGTGGCAACGGAACTGCAGCTGCTACTTCTGCCCGCCCAGCCCGAGACGCTGGGGACGCAGGTTTGCCGTCCACACACATCCAGTCACTCTTGAGTGATGTCTGTGCAGAGGCCAGTGGTGGGATTTCCTCTCATATTCTGTTCTCAGTATTTATTTATCATGTACGTGGTAGGTATGTTTCAAGTATACTTAGTGCACATATGATGAATAAGGCAGATCTGGTTTTTATACCATGATGCTTTTTTTCTTCATGATGGAGAATATTTATAGGGAAGTTTGTTAGATCATCCAATTCATTGATATAACCTGAACACATATTTTGGGGAAAAATGAAGATTGCATGGAATCGTTGTGTAACATTGCTGTGATAGTTTCTAAATACTTGTGCCTTTTTCTAGGAGAAAGAGTTCATTTTAAAGTAAGGAAGGCAGAAATCTGACTAGATCACGTGTGTTTGCACACAGTGCCATTTTTTTGTGGTAGTTACATGGAGAAGCCTCAGAGGGCGCTTTCCCACCCTCAGCTCCCTGTGGTCGCCACAGGGGGCCGCGGAGGCGGACGGCGCAGTCCTGGGCCTCCGGGGGCGGTGGCTGAGCGCCTCCTGGACTTGGGCTGCGTCAGCAAGCAAACGCTGCCACACAGACTCTCAAAGGCCCACATTCGCATCTCAAGGTGCCCGAAATGACTGCTTTCAGTAGAAAAAGGAGGAAAACCGAAACTGCATGCATCCTACAAAAGCATGTTGGAGTCACACAGTGAAAAAGCAGATTTTTTTTATTATGCTTTTTTTTTCCATATTTGGCATTGCTGTAAATGGCTAACTAATGTTTACCGCCAATCAGTACAAATGTATGGTTTGGTAATACCAGAACAGCAAATTTAAATGAAAGATAAAAGTTAAGCATTTCCACACAAGATTTATAGTCTGACATTTCACTGTGTAGGTAAAAAGAGTTTTTTTTTTTTACTAGTGATTATTATTCAGCATGAATAAAAAACTACAACTTTTATTTTTAAACAGGAGTCACTGGTTTTAATTTTTACACATTTTAAAATTACTGTGATAAAAAATAATGAAAAAGCTTCTTAATAAAGCCATACACAGTATAATATAGATTTGCCCCCATTATATAGCATTTGTTTAATATACAAAATAGAATATTGACACACTTGAATCTAAATGTAGTTAAGCGAGTTATTTGAGGAGGATATTTTCATATGGCCTTTCATCAGAAAACAAAAACCCTCCTTTTGGGCATTTCCAAGAGAGACGCCAACCCTTGCCCGGCAGCCCGGTGGCTCACCCTTGGCGGACCAGGCCGCTCGACCACAGCCCGGGAAACGATGGGACTTCCCGCTCCTCCTGTCCCTTCCAGCTCTCAAACCAGGAGCACAGTAACGTGCGTGCGTCCATCGCTGGAGTCTTTAAATGGCCAACAGAGACTGAAACCTCACCGAGGGCTGCCATGGTTCTTGAATGGTGACAGACCACAGTCCAGGGACACTGTTCATTCCATGGGGCTGCAGTTTGGAGTCAGTGACAGGCAAACATGAGGCACTGGAGCGGCCCGCCCCTCCCCCCACCCCCACCCCCACCCCCACCCCGAGGGAGGTGGGCCTTCCCTGAGGTGCACGTCCAGAGGGCGTCCTCTGCTGTCACCAAATTCCCCGTGGACCTGAGCCATGCTAGTTTTCCTTTGGGGGTGCAATTTTTTTCAGAAGGCGGGTGCTCTTTTAGGGTCCCTTCCCATAGTCTTAGACAATTGGGTCTATATACACCCCAAGGGTCACTTTTCTACCATTACATAAAAAGACTTTTCCAGACGTGTTGCTGCGAGTCACCTAGGCATATCACCAGTTCTCACTGACGTTACTACAAACTTAAATAGTTTGGGAAGGCAAGACGCCACATACATGGAAAATGAAGCTACTTTCAAATAACACCATCTTTTTTCACTTAAATCCACGATTATATGTAGATGAACAACATAATCAGGACTTCTTTCCCACATATTAAAAAAGGGCACAACTTCCTCTTCCACAGCCTCCTAGAGTTTTATGAATGTCAGTTGATTTCATCAACAAAGTGCACACATCTGACTTTCACTGACCTCCATTTTTTTTTAAAGAGCCGAGGATGTTGGGACTAAGTATGATTAATGTGTGATGTGCTTCCTGGTTTTATGCATTTAACATTTTATAAATGAACAATAATTTACCTTTCAGAAGATTTTTTTGAAAATTAACACTGTCATTGATGATAATATTCAAGCGATATTAGGCACCAAAAATTTCACATCCAGCTGGGTTACAAACCATCTTAAAATACTTTGAGATCAATTTAAACTATTACAAAACAACATTCCCTTTTAGATAGCATTCAAAAAGCAAATTATTACATTTTTATTAAATAATTTCTCCAAAATACTGAAAAATAACAAATAACATTCAAATAGCATTCAAAGAAAACATGAAAGTCATTGGGGGGGGGAATGAACTCTTGTAGGATAGAAAGGAATTAGTGTATTATTGGCAACCTATGAGATTCTGCACTATTTACATATTGCTGGTACCTCTATGCGCATTATTGCCAAACTTCTAAAGCCTCTGCTTTTGTTGACCTGTGGGAGAGGCTGCATGGGGAAGCAGCCCTGCATCCGTGGGAGCACCTCCCATCTCCGCTCACGCTCCGTGGCGCGAGGGGAGAGGCAGCAAACGACACTGCGTGGCCAGACGCACTGTTGGGATGAGAAAGGTGGTCACGCAGGAGGCAGAGGACCGCATCCTCTGCGGTGGGCACGGCTGGAGCCCCCGCAACCGTCCCTGCACACGGGCCAGTCTGCTCGGCCCTCTTCCCCTACAGCACACCTGTTTGGTTTTTGAGACCACTGCTACCTGTGCGAACCCTCACACTCGTCATAAATCATATAGGTTATCCATCAACATTTCTCTGAGCCCTACAAAAAATATAGAACATGTCATGATAAAGCAATCTCATCTAAAAATCATTCTTATTTTACACTATACAAGCTATTTTACAATCATTTTAATAAATTGCATGTAAAGCTGCAGTAGCCCTTCCCTTCCCAGATTAGTGAATACCAATATGATATATATCTGAAACTATAACTAAATATAAAAATATATTAGAAGTTCCATATTTTAACATTAGATTTTGTTTTCTATTACACAAATAATTTGGCCACTTTGAATAGAAATAAAACTCCTTGCGGCTTAGTAAATGCAACTTTTGCGTTTACAGGAAGTTGGTAAGGTGCACACAGAAAGGGCTACTACAGCCTCTACTTCGTCTAAAGTGATAATTCTCAACAGTGAGGAGGAAAAATTTACAAGACTTTTGTTAGACTCTATGGCACACACAGGGCTGTGAGGGCTGTGCAGTCTCGCAGACGTGGGAGTCTGACGCACAGGCCAAGTCACAGATCAGGAGCTGAGCTTTCCTGTACCACCAGGAAGGATGGACCAATTGGTGACAGATGGGAATGTGAAAATGGGTGTCTGGCCACATCTGCCATATTAAGATACTGATTGGAGGGTCAGGTTTAGTGAGAGGAATTACTTGGTCTGATTAAAATTTCCCAGCTTTGTTTCAGCTGGTTATCTAGAGCCATAACTTTTTTAATTTATTTTTTATTTTTTAGAGGGGAAGGGAAGGAGAGAAGGAGAGAAATATCAATGTATGGTTGCCTCTCGTGAGTCCCCTGCTGGGAACTGGCCTGCAACCCAGGCATGTGCCCTGACTGGGAATCGAACTGCGATCGTGTGGTTCGCAGGCCCGCGCTCAATCCACTGAGCCACACCAGCCAGGGCTACAGCCATAACTTTTAAGCACTCACACAAACTACCACAGAAGGTCCTGAAGGACAGCGCACTAGCTTTCTTGCCATCTAACCATTGCAGGGACAGGGCAGTGGGGACAGACAGGGCCTCTTGGTAGTTGTTTGCTTGCTTGTTTTAGTCTTTTGCGAACATCATCCACAGTTTACCCAGCAGGTCACTGGACTAGGTAGGTGCTTTCTACCAGTTAGAACGGTTAATTTGCACAACCTATATAGTTCTCCACTGAAGCAGATATATACAAAATATGAGCTTTTTTGACAAGAATACTGGAGATTTGAGTCAATTTTTGTGGTCTTCTGATAGCTTAATGCCATCAGGTTAGAAGCACCAACCCATTTTCACACAGGAGATTAATGTTCAGAGTTGATGAGGAAAGCTATGAACTAGCTGCCCATCTTAAGCAGTTGTACAAGAACTTGGATACAAAAATTACGTAAGAAAAAATGAGCAAGTGTAGTTCACTGAATATAAAGGAAATTGTTAAAACCAGACAATAATAGCTATAAAAGGCACAACTTCCCTTTTCTGATATACACTTGTAAACTTTTTTCAGGTTTCCATGCATAAATCAAAAATGTTATGTTAACTATACAGGGCAAAATACACCAGCAACAAGTCTAGAAAATTCTGTCCAGCCAACTGTGAAAACTAGGAGCAGAGAGTTCACTGTGCAGACAGGGGCACTGGCGGTTTGGGTGCTGTCCTCCTCTGACGCTGGCGATCACCCCACATCACTGTTCTGATTTCTGGGGCCCACCATCACCTTCCACTTCTCCCGTCCCTGGAAGTGATGGCGCAACTGTGCTGTGGCCGAGCCTTGGCCCTCTATAAACCACATGTAGTGCGTACTTACAACAAAACAAAACAGGAACCAGACATACACAAAAAAGGAAAAATAAAACAGAACTGCTCTAGGACAAACTAATAGTTTGTACAATAAAAGCTATAAAGTCAACTTTCTTTAAGGCAACCTTTCTTATTAAGGCAGTCACTTTTGATGAAACAGAAGTTTTTTGACATTTCCACTTGAATATTTTGGTAGCTGATTGGAGATGATTTCAGCTAACATCTCTGGGAATTCAATACTCATGCTCTTATCCAAAAATGTTTGGAAGCAATAGTGAAGGAGATGTTCAGCCACCTACAAAGAGAAGACAGTGACGATTAGTCTCAGAAACAGCAGCAGGCACACCTCATGCCTGTTGGCCTCTTTTTTAAATATCTGACCTAGATAGAATATACCAATTCCTGCTGAAATTTCCCAAATTAAAAAAAAAAGTTTAGTTAAATAAAATGAGCACTCAGGTACTAAAGACATCCTGAACCCCTTAAACTGTACACAGAATTATATGAAATTAAGTGTTTCATGATGAACTGTAATACTACAATACATGAGACATATTTATTAGCTTAGTCAAGCAAAATCAGGGGATTGTACATTTTAAAAATCAGTGCTGTTAAATTCTCTGTTAGCATCATGATGTTACATGCACATGACCACACGACATTAAATTGCACAACCGGCCTTAGGAAAAATGTGTGCCGAACTGAAGTCACAACTGGAACTCAAACCATCATCAATATCCACAAGTGGGAAGAAGTCTCGGTGCACAATCATATACACTAATTAGAACATACGTGATGTCCCAGAAAACGCCTCTGACGTTGGGGTTTGTGTCTGACACTTACGTCATGCATGGAGTCCAGGAGTTTTGTCAGCTGGTAGAACCGCTGCCAGTTCTGACTGGAGCTGCCTTCCCTCTGGACAATGGCTTTCCCCAGCTCTTTGATGTAGGTCATCCTGATCTCGTCGAACAGCTCCTGGCTCTTCAGCCCTTCCTTGGGAACTGAAAGATCAAGACGCAGTCAATTAAATCGTGACCACCCTTCCTGTGCTCAGCGTGTGGCAGGTGTTAGCAGTAGGCTTCACGACTTCGCAGTGTCGGTATGATTTCAGTGCACTCTATTACAATGTAAGCATTTCAAAGGACGGTGAAGCTACAGCCAGGAAAATGAGGGGTCAGAGGAGACTGGAGGACTTAACCTTGGGTAAGTCACTTGGTTTGCATCTGTGAAACGCCACTGGTGGTGCACCTTCCTCTGCACAGGCTGCCGTGAGGACCAGATACTGACACGCAACACGCAGCTGCCACTCTGCCCTCAGTTCGCTCTGGTGGAGGTGTGCAGAAAGCTTCAGCGAGTTTTATTCCACCAATTACATCCTGGAGTAGCTGTGACACCACCAGTCACTTAGAACCTTAAAATCAGTATGCAGTACTTTTTATCAATCAGTGCATTAACATACTGAACTGATATGATTCCAATCTAAAATGTGATTTCTTTATAGGGCTCCTAGGAAGGAAATAGTCTGCCTTCATTTGTGTGCTCAAATATAGTAAATACCTCATGAACTATGGATCATAAAATTGGTGTAAAATCAATTTTTAATATTATTCTTAAAAGACAGTTACTAGTGAAGATTGAGAGCAGAGCGTTAATCGTGGTTTCACTTACTCTTACAGAGACGGTGACCGTTGCGGAGTGCTGCATTTCTGAGAGTGTGTTCCTAGGAACTCTGGTTCTGGGTCAGTGGCCAGGGAGATAATTGGATGGTCCCAATGTAAGCAAAGCTAAATGTTCAATACAGAGTGAGGCATATTCCTGGACATCAGACCTTCTCAGAGCTATAATCACACAGTCTCCAGACAGGGGAATGTATTTTTCCCTAAACTTCACTGCTGCTGACTTCTTAGGAAATGCTGGATTTAGGAGCAAGAAGTCTTAATTTAATTCTCACTTGCCCTGTGGACGTGTTTCCTACTCTTTCTCACTAGATTTTTTTAATTTTCAAAAATTTAGATATAATTAATGACATTATATAAGTTGCAGGTGTACATGATTACATATTTGTATATGTTGCAGAATGATCACTGCAATAAGTCTAGTTAACATCCATCACTATGTATTGTTACAAAAATTTTCTTCGTGATGACAATTTTGAAAATTGTCTTAGCAACTTTCAAATATATAGTACATTATTATTAACTACAGTCCACATGTTATACATTATGTCCCAGTGATATTTATTTTATAGCTGAAAGTTTGTACTTTTTAACCCACTTCACCCATCTTTCCCAACCTCTGCCTCTGGCATCCAACAGTGTAGTGTGCTCCCCATGTCCATGAGCCTGTTTTTCTTGTTCAACTCAACATACGAGTGAGGTCATGCAGTGTTCTTTCTCTGACTGGCTTGTTTCACTGAGCATAATGTTCCCCAGATCCATCCGTGCATCACAAAGGGCAAGATTTCTTTTTATGGCTGAATAATATTCCATGGGATACAAATACCTCTTTCACACTCTCTTTACCCACATACCCATTGATGGACACTTAGGCTGCTTCCGTATCTCGCCCACTGTAAATGATTTGTCACTGAGGGTGCATGTATCTTTTCCATTTAAGTGGTTTTGTTTTCTTTGGAGAGATACCCAAAAGTGAAATTGCAGGATTATATGGTAGTTCTATTTTTAATTTGTTGAGGAATCTCCATACTGGTTTCCATAGCGGCTGCACCAATTTATGTACCCGCCGGCAGTGCAAGAGTTCCCCCTCCCCCACATCCACACTAGCACTTGTTTCTGTCTCTCTGATGACAGCCATTCTAACAGGTGTGAGGTGTTCGTCTCATTGTGATTTTGACTTGCAGTTCCCTGATGATTAATGATGTTGAGCACCTTTACATGTACTTGTTGGCGATTCTGTATGTCTTCTTTAGAAAAATGTCTATTCAGATCTTCTGGCCAGTTTTTAATTGGATTGTTTGTTTTTTGGCTACTGAGTGGTATGAGCTCGTTATATACTGGGTTGGCCAAAGAGCCTGTATGGTTTTTTCCCTAAGATAACACATTTTCATTTTTATCAATAACCGTATTGCCCTGGCTCTCTCCCAGGTGGTACAATGTTGATTGTTCTCAATGTCTCGATTTGGTTGCTGTCCACTTCAGCTGGTCCACTGGCCGTGGAGTGTGGGAAGCAACATCTTTAGCATGAAAGTTTACTAACTACTTTTGACACGTTCGATCAGTCACAGCACCTTCTCCATATGTGGCACAAATCTTTTTTTTGCACTTCAGTTGCATTTTTACCTTTCTTGAAATATTATGCTTTATTTTCTCCCATCGCCAATGAAGTTAAAGATAACTAACTACTACTAGAGCCACCTTATGGGGAAAACTTAATGGACTTTTTGGCCAACCCAATATTTTTGGATATTAACCCCTTACCAGATACATGACTTGCATTTTGTACATTGACTTTTAGGTTTTTGCTGATTTCCTTTGCTGTGCAGATGCTTTTTAGTTTGATGTAGTCCCACTTGTTTATTTTTGCTTTTTGTGTCAGATCCAAAAAAGCTGTCGCCAAGACTGATGTTGAGGAGCTTATCACCTATGTTTTATCATTTCAGGTCGTACATTCAAGTCTTTGATCCACTTGAAGTTAATATTCTTATGTGGTATAAGACAGTGGCCCAACTTCTTTCTTTCTTTTTGTATGTGGCTATTCAGTTTCCCTAACACCATTTATTGAAGAGACTGTGCTTTTTTTGCCACGGTATATTGGCTACTTTGTCATAAATTAACATTTTTCACAGTATGAATTCTTCCAATGCACAAGCACGGAACATCCTTTGGCTCCATCCTCTTCAGTTAGTTTTATCAACGTCTTACAGTTTTCAGTGTATACAGGTCTCTTTCACTTCACTGGTGAAATTTATTCCTAGGTTATCTCATTTTTTTAATTAAATGTTTTATTTATTTTTAGAGGGGAAGAGAGAGAGAGAAACATCAATGTGTGGTTGCCTCTCACACACCCCCTCCTGGGGACCTGGTCTGCAACCCAGGTGCGTGCCCTCACTGGGAATGGAACCAGCAACTTTTTGGTTGGCAGTCTAGCACTCAATCCACTGTGCCACACCAGCCAGGGTGCTATCTTATGCTTTTTGATGCAATTGTAAGTAGAATGGTTTTCCAAATTTCACTTTCTACTAGTTATTACTGTATAGAACTGTGACAGATTTTTGTATATTGATTTTTGTATCCTGCAACTTCACTGAATTTGCGTATCAGTTCTGACAGTGTTTTGGTGGAAACTTTAGGGCTTTCTATGTATAATACCATGTCATCTGCAAATAGTGAGAGTTTCACCTCCTTCTTTTTGATTTGATATCCTTTCTTTTTCCCATAATTAACTCTGGCTAAGACTTCCAATACTACGTTAAACAAAAGTGGCAAGGCTGGGCATCACTGCCTTGTTCCTGATCTTAGAGAAAAACCTTTCAGATTTTCACCATTGAATATGGAAAAGTTAGCTGTGGGCTGTTATATTTGGCCTTTATTATGTTGAGATATATTCTATTACTACTTTGTTGAGAGTTTTTCATCATAATTAGATACTGAATTTTGTTAAATGCTTTTTATGCATCTATTGAGAATATGATTTTTATCTTTTAATTTATTAATGTAGTGTATCGTTCTCACTGAATTTTGATTGGGATTAGACCTGAAAAGACACAGGAAAATGTTCTGATTCCATAAAGCAATACTGGGCACTTCTAACATGTCAGTGTGAATGTGAAAATGAGTACTGCTTAATCAGGAACAGTAAGAGCCCACCATGTAAGTGATGTATTGGTCACTTGACACATTACTTATATTACAGATAATGTAATTACTTATGATTTTTAAGACAGTGTTTGCTTATTTGTATACTTTTTCCTGCTTGTTACCCTAATTCTAAAAATAATTATGGAATAGGCCCTTTTTGATACTCCAAAGAATTCCATCCATCCAAAATTATCCTTGTAGTTCCATGAATTTTTGCTTTATGTTTTTGGAGGCTATATATTTAGAAATGTTTTCCTGGTGAGTAGAATGCTTTATGTAATGAGTATTTTTAAACATATAACTTTATTTTTTTACCTTACAGTTTATTTTGATCATAACGTAGCTGCTTCAGCTTTCTTTTGGTCAAAGCAGTGGTCAGCGGACTCTGGCTCGCAGTCCGGCCCCACGTGCAGCTGTGTGTGTCAACAGTGCTGCCCTGGAAGACTGCCACGCCTGCTCTGACCTACTGTGGTGACCGTGCTCGTGCCACAAGGGGCAGAGCTCAGTGTAGCTGCACCAGGGGATGTACACAGAGCCCAAAACATTCACCACCTGGCCTTTTATGAACACGTTTGCCATTACCGGGTTACACCATGCACAGTATATCCTTTTACCCCGGGCATATGCCTGGGTCTCTTGTGATGCTGCTGATATATCTGAAGTTAATTGGACCACCTACTGCTTCCTCTTATGATGCTTTTTGTTTCTCTCTTTCCCCCTCCTCTCATTTCACTCTTTTGGATTGTTTTTTCACCATGTTGTTCTCTCTTCCTTAACGGTTTGCTGCGTTATATACACATTCTGTTTCTCGTCATCATCAACACTCATTCTTAATATACCAAACATCATTTTTTTCTTACATGTAATCATTGTGTGCTTCAGTTCTATTTTTTAAACTCCCAAAGACATTATTACTGTTATTTTATACATAAATTTTAGGTTAGATGTATCTATATATGTACCACTTTCTTTGTCCTTTTTATCTTTTTAAAGATGGGATTATTTTCCCTTAGCCTAAAAATTGATATATCTTTTTTAAAAAGATTTTATTTATTTTTAGAGAGAGTGGAAGTGAGGGGGAAAACATCAATGTGTGGTTGCCTCTTGTACACACACCCCCTACTGGAGACCTGGTCTGCAAGTCAGACCTGTGCCCTGACTGGGAGTCAAACCAGTGACCCTTTGGTTCACAGGCCTGCGCTCAATCCACTGAGCTGCATCAGCCAGGGCCTGATACATCTTTGAATATTACTTCAGTAAGGCTTTCTGGTGGCAAACTTTCTTTTGGCCTTCAGAAAAAAAGAGACAGTATATTTAGACCATTAAAATTTAAAGCAATTGTTTGATATATTTGGATCAGTATCTGCCATGTTTGTAACTGTTATCTGCTTGTTGCATTTGCTCTTTGTTTCTTTTTAAACCTTCTCTTTCTGCCTTTTCTAGTTTTCATTGAGCCTTTCTTAATGTATGAATTACAAATTACTGCTTTTTAAATTGTTTCTAGTGGTTACCCTAGAGTGCGCATATACATTCACAACTATAGTGGACCTTAAATAATCGTGGGGGGGGGGTGTAGTCTTCTTACACGAGAATAGTAGACTCGGTGTAAGTATTAAGGTTATGTATACAAATAAACTTTTGTTTCTAGACTTCTGTACTTCATGCTTCTGACATATTTGGAAGTGAGTTTTAGAAGCAAGACGTGTTCCACAAACCTGATGAAAGAAGCAGCAAAGTCTTCATGCAGAGAAACTCTTCGTAAGATACCTGAAGCCTCTGTAACTCGGTGGAAACAAACAGCATATGTTTACATTGATCAAACAGGAAGGGTAGAGCCATCCTCTCCCTGTGAAAGACAAACATCAGTGTTTGAATTAGAAATACATAGCATTTGTTTAAAAAAAGAACAGATTTTTAGGCATTATTTTGCAAAACTATGAACCCATAAAGGAAAACCTGACTGTTACTGGAGTGGCCAAAAGTCTGTTACTTTTTCCGTAAGATGGCTCTAGTTACTGCTTAGTTGTCTTTAACTTCATTTGAAACGATTTTGTTAGATTGCATTGTGACAGCTGTCACATCAGTGTGCATTTAAAAAAACATCAAAATTGGTGAATTTTGGGGCAGCCATTTTAATATTAAAGAGGAAAGAAAATACGCAACATTTTTGGAGAACTATGCTTTATTATTTCAAGAAAGGTAGAAACGCAATTGAAATGCGAAGATTTGTGCAGTGTGTGGAGAAGGTGCTATGACTGACTGAATGTGTCCAAAGTGGTTTGTGAAGTTTTGTGCTGGAAATTTCTCGCTGGACGATGCTCCACAGTCAGGTAAACCAGTTGAAGTTGATAACAATCAAATTGAGACATTAATTAAGAACAATCAACAGTATACCATGTGGGAAATAGCCGACATACTCAAAATAAAGTTACTAGTGAAAATGAAAAAGTGTTTTTTTATTTTATGGAAAAAAACATATGGACTTTTTGGCCAGCCCAGTACAATACTGGTAATGCTATTCCTTATAGATCGGAATTTTTAAAAATCTTCCTTAAACTTGTTCTTGGGTGTCGGGCATATAAAGGAGCTACTGAACAACCTAATTTTACATTGGGGAAATTATATTTCTATCATGCATGCCATGTATTATTTCCTTGAGTATTTAGAATTTATTATTCCTACAGAATTTATTACCACATGCTCACTCAAATCAAGGTTTTATGGTAGCATTTGAATATGGCCAATTAGCTAACAGTTTTAGATCCCACCCTTCTGAAAATTAAGAGGTACTTTTCTGCACAGCATTCCATTCTAAAGACAACTATGTTCATAGTTATGCAGAGGGTCACACTCGGCGACACCAGGCTTTCTGATACTCCAGTCTGCCTCTGACAGACACCGTGTGACTGAATACTGTCCTAACCAAAGGTGCTAAATGAATTCTCAGTTGGGATTCTCAACAGTCATTATCGTAACTATGATTTTCAAATAGATCTCTAAAGTTTCCTAAGTTTTTAAATGACACTAAGAGTCTGAATCTGGGCCCAGTTCATAGTTTTTAAAAATATTTCAATATCTGTTTGGGTTTTTTTAAGTTTTTGACAGAAAGTGATCTTGGGCTTAACAGAGAAAAAGTTAATATTATTCTCAGTTGCAGATGTAGTTTACTTCTTTATGTGATAACCTGGATCAGACACGAATGGCCTCCGGCCACAGTGCTGACAGGGGCTCTGAGGCTCTTCACACTTAAACCTGCCTTCACTAGGAGGTGCCCCCAAGGCCTGACAGGAGCTCCCCATTCCTTCCCTGGGAGGTTCTTTCAGTTTCTAATATGTGGCAGTTTTGACAAAGTTACAATGTAGTAGAGTAAAAAAAAATCCTTCTAGTTGGCATTTAAAATTTTTTTTCTACAGTTTTTCTGACCTAAGGACAATGATAAGAAACTGTTTTGCCAGCTACACAGAGGGTCAGCCTTGGTTTACACTTCCCCACACCCAGCTCTGCCTGTCGCGGACACCGGGTTGGTGCTGACACCCAGCGAGCTGGGAGAAAGGGCGCAGGCCTCCTACCTCCCACACACAAGGAAGTCAGAATGGCCTTTTCCAAACTGCTGTTTGTCTAAGCCATTTACCCTGCAGTGGAGCTGAGCACTGAGAAAACAATTCTGTGATTCCCACCTTCACGTAAGGAAGGCATGTGGCGTGATCAGGCCATGCTGTGACTGTTTAAATCTCAATGTGTTGCCAAAACAAAAAGCCTGAATTAGGTTAATTTTATAACAGAAGGATGAACTGGTGTATCACAGAAATCTCCACTCAGTTTTTTAAATTCCAATTAAGTGACTTAAAATTGCTTTTTTAGATAGTGACAATAAATAAGTATGGTTGGATTCTGAAACAAACAAGTACTTAGAGATTTGAACTGTCTTCAAGTTTACATATACGCCATATAAATTTATCAGTTAATTTAAAATTTGAGCCAACAAAGCTTGTTAAACTGTGATGCCCCTGATTTGAACCCCTCTTTTTGGCAACAGGCAGTCAAGGTGCCCTGCCCTAGGTCACAGGCACCCCTCCCTCAGTGTCCGTATGGAGACCTGCCCTGGCTGAGCATGAGACAGTGCCTGTCAGCTGAGGGCAGGGACATGGCCCTTCTCCTTCAAGTCTCAGGTCAAATGACACCTCCTCCCAGAGGCCATTAGCCACCCCATCTGATACAAAGCTCTGTCCAGTAAAAACTTTATCTCAATCTGAAATTTTACTGATTTGGTGATTATCTGTGTCAATTCAGCTGGAATGTAAGCAATAAAGGTGCGAAGCCTTGCCTATTTTGTTCTCTGCTATAGTACCAGGCCACACACATTAGGGATGTGATGAATATTTGTTATTCCCCTTTAATCCATTCTCTTCATCATGTTACCCTCTCTCTGAAACCTTCCCAGGCTTCTCGGCTCCTAGAATAAAATCTACACTCTATTTCGTGGCCTACACAATTGTTTGACTCTGTCTCTGCCCACTTCTCTAAGCCACTTCACACAACACCCTCTGTGGCTTTCTCTCAGTCCCTCACACATGCCACCGTTGTTCCCAGCCTTTGCCCTCATTTCTTCTGCCTGGAATGCCCCCCCTTTTCAAAGAACCAGTTCTATTCAGTGCTCAGCTATTTAGAGAGGTCTTCTGTGTTCCCCAAATCTAATAGCATACGACCCTCTCCCCTCCCCTCTGTCACACTATTATATCATGGCTCTCCAAAATAATTTTGGCCACGTGCTTTTTCCCCATCAGGATGTTAGCAGGGCTATCATCTATTGTATTCACTATTATAGCTCAAGCTCCTAATATAGTATGAGGCACTTGGTAGGTATTCATATAACAGAGTGAGCACAGTGCTGGGAAATAAATGCTACCAATAGAGAAGCAACATTAAGTTTAACTCAATAGTTCAGTTTGGTGTTTTAGACTAGTTTTGCATGCAGCTACCCTAATAGAGGGGAAAACCTGAACTTTCTGCTTTAGGTAGTTCCTATTTATCCTGCCAGACATGTGATCTTAGAATTACCTGGTAGTAGTAGCATAAAAAAAAAATGTGTCCCGACTCTAGAATTAGCCACTAATTGTGCAATGCCTAAGAATTACCTTTAAAATATCTGGAGCTAGTACCGTCTAGTCTCCACTAGCACACAGTCATGCAAGTTTACTACATCATCAAGACGGCCCCCAAGAGATACGGTAGTATGTTTGCTTCGCCTCCTCCGAACGCCCTTTAGGCTGTCTGTGTTGCTTTGATGCCTCTTCTACTCCTTCCTCCAAGTATGTCCTGTTCATCATCTATGGTTAATTTGCAAACTCCTTGCCACTCTGGACACATTTAAGGTTTTCAGTGTTTCCACATGGCGCCCAGTTCTGAATGCAGACCACTAATGATGTGTGACTCACGTAGATGGAGTGCAGCGGGACTGCTCCAATAATGTGGTTTAAGAATTCATTAATTTTTTTGAACATTTGTCAACACTGAGTACACAGAGCTCACGATTAAAGAAATATCCTTTTTGTTCCCCATGTAAGTTCTCCTCCATGTCTCACTTTGCCCAGACCACGGGTGTGTGTGTGTGAGTCCCTGTTTGTGTTCCAATGCGGGAGGTGAGCTGTGGGTAGTACGACAAGGTAGAGAGTGACGAGCTTTGGCTACACAGTGGATAGGTCTTACATGATGACCCGGGCACCATGAACTGCGGGTGTGTTTGAACAACGGCTCATGGGAGTGGGAACAAGGAGTGTGCGATGATGAACAGTGGGAGAAGGAAGCCAGAAACCTCGCTGAGTGCACAGGTGGTCTGTGTGGGGAGACCGTGCACATTTGCGTGCTGGGGGTACCTATGGTGGGCATGCACTGTACTTAGGGAAGGAAACATTAGTCCGTGTGATGGAGATTACACTGGAGGCAGAAAACCACTTAGGAGAGCACTGCACCAAGCTAAGGGGGACAAGACACCTGAAATATTTCAAAGATGGAAGCACAGGCCTGGAAGACCAGAGAGAGAACAGCTGATTTATAAAATCTTGAACCTTGGTTGGTTCTCTCCCAATTAAAAAGAATATTCTTGTTCCCATATTCTTCCCAAGTAATAAACACTGAGTGACCCTTGCCATGCAAAGAGACACCTCTTCTCTCTGGACCTCTGCTGCCCAACCCCTCAGCCTCCATGTCCTTGTCTGTGACTGTCTCTGCCAAAAGCAGGACCAACACGCTGTTTCTTACCAGGATCGGGTTATGTAATTAAAATGCACTGTAAGACTCCATTTTACTTGCTATAGACTTTACTAACCCAGAGATGCTATGTAAATAGCATCCTTAAGTACGCCCTGGGACATAATGTTGCCACATGCCTACTACATGTTATGTCTGCTACATGTTATACCTAGCGGCATTTGATTCAGTCCTGAATGACCACAAGAGTCCATCCAGACACAGTGAGCTGGTTAAAATACCCTATGAATACAGCGAAAATGACTTACTCGTTAATAATCAAATCAGGGGCAAAACACAGCATGTTCCCATGTGACTGTTTGTATGATCTCCATCCCAGGGCAAATGACATGAGGAACATCCATGAATACTGCAGCAAGGTCATCTGGTCATCCAGGTGTAAGTTCCTGAATCCTGAAGCAAGAGAATCAAAGGCGTGAGGAAAAACCGCAGTTGCCGAAGAGAAGACCCATCTCTCTGGACGCGGCCAAAGGCCCAGCTGGGATCCAGCCTTGTTTGGGGGGACCTCTGACAGAGGAGATGAAGCTCCAGGGGGGCTCAGTTTTCCTTGGTCATGTGACATGTTAATGATCAAAGCCCTCAGTGCTTTTTAAATGTTTTTTAAAATCTCGCCTGAGGATATGTTCTTCAGATTTTACAGAAAGAAACAGCCACGTGAGGGAGAAACACAGGGCCTCCTGCGCACGCCCTGACCAGGGGTGGAACCCGCCAGCCGGGTGTGTGCCCTGCCTGGGGGATGGAGCCCACAGCCCTTTGGTGTATGGGACAATGCTCCAACCACCCGAGCCCCCGGCCAGGGCCCTCAGTGCTTATTTAATAGCATCCGATGTTCGAACACTTGAGTAGGCAAAAGGTGACAGAAACTGGCTACTCTTAAGGAAATATAAGCTAATTAGTAAAGAGGAAAGCCAAGAGTATTGGCTTGGGACATGAAATGAAAAACCTTCCTCCCATATTTATGCCACTTTCCCCCTTGACGCACTGGGGGTGCTACAGGCCCTGCCACGCTTGTTCTGTGTCTCTCTGTGTGAGCACCAGCTGCGAATCACTTCCGACTGTAAAGGCAGGGAAGAGCGAAAACAGCCTAGGTTAGTGTGTTCGGACAGTGTCCCTACACCTGACTTTTACCAGTTTTATAAATAATCGGATTTTTAAGAAATGATACACTAAAGGGAAACAACCTGAATTCTAAGAAGTATTTTACATTTTCTCCCCCTACTTAAGTGTAAAAGGAATTTTGAGGAACTGTGACTCCGTTTGAGATGTTACATTGTCCCATCAGAAACCACTACCCTCCGAGTAATAACCTGAAAAGCAGAGGGCAGTATAAAACTCGTACTGCAGACGCTCCACACTCCCACAGCAGAGGGTGAGAAGTAGCCTGGGACCCGAGGGTGGAAAGCCAGAGTGTTTTTGTCTAAGAAACACACTCACAGAAACAGAGCACAGACTGGTGGGGGTTGCCAGAGGGGAGCAGGGATGGATGGGAAAGGTGAAGAGGAGTAAGAAGTACAAACTTCCAGTTACGAAATGAGTAAGTCACGGGGATGGGATACGCAGCAGAGGGAAGAATCAATACTATCTTAACACCTTTGTGTGGTGACGGATGCTACTAGACACACCGTACTGATCACAACTTAAGTACAAAAATGGAAAGTACAAAGGTTTGCATCTTACCTGGTAGTGCCTTTGCCCATTTCACCGCTGCAATCACTTGCCGTCCACCTAACATGTTGAGTGTGGTCATGATCCGCCAAGAGGAATNACAAACTTCCAGTTACGAAATGAGTCACGGGGATGGGATGCGCAGCAGAGGGAAGAATCAATACTATCTTAACACCTTTGTGTGGTGACGGATGCTACTAGACACACCGTACTGATCACAACTTAAGTACAAAAATGGAAAGTACAAAGGTTTGCATCTTACCTGGTAGTGCCTTTGCCCATTTCACCGCTGCAATCACTTGCCGTCCACCTAACATGTTGAGTGTGGTCATGATCCGCCAAGAGGAATCCGGAATAGAGCTGTCGTACCCTGCGAACAACACCTCGGGTTCGATGACCTCCAACAAGGACACCAGGGTGGGGCTGACTTGTGGCAGCGCTGCAGGGACTACTGTTTTGTGGGCAGGATTTTCAGGAGTTTCTTGTGCGACCCCTGTAGCAGCTTGCTGAATTCCTTTGATCTTCTTCTTTGTTTTTCGAGCTGTGAGCATTAAAAAAAAAATACAGAAATGAGTTGTGATGGGAAGGTGGAGGTGGCAAAGTTTATTCAAGAGATGTTTTAATTTCTGAAACTATTTATAATGAAAGTAAATAAAATTTTTTATTTAGCACTCATAATAAAATGAAATGAGAAAAAAATTTTTCTGCTACAAATAAGCCAGTTACTTTTCTATTTTAATTACACTTTATACAAAATTATCTTACAATAATAAATACTATGTTAAAGCAGTCTAAGCAAATCACTTACATAATTCTTCCATAAAGTAATTTCTGTCTTTTACTCCAAAGTTAAAATTTTCATTGGTTATATAATGCAAATTACTTTTACTATCAATTTAAAGAATCTAAGCTTGTCATACACAAGAAACTCTAGCTTAGGGTTGCTCTAAATAATGGCAACATATAGAGAGAAGAGAGCTATACTGTTTAGTCCCTTGCACAAAGATCCCTTCTTATCAAGATAGAAAAATGACAGAGCAGATCACATGCTGAAGATGGCATTAGTTCTAACAGCAGAAAAATCCATTTTTTTGCCTCTAATAATGAATATGACTTGGGACTAAAAACATTTGGGTAAAGAGAAAACCTTTACATTTTTTCAAATAAATTATTAGTGGGTAATTTCCCTTTTATAAGAGATTTATATTGATGACTATAAACCTAAAGTGTCCATTTTCATAGTAACATTATATATAAAGTAACTAAAGTTATCTTTTATCTTTGATTTAGTTTGGAATAGTGTAATCAGATTACAACATGGATTTGGTAGTTTTTTTAGTAAACATAGTCATACTCTGTTGTTTTAGTGACAAATAAGAATGATTATTTTTTAGTCTTTGTGCTGCTGAAGCAAGCGCAGAAGTATAATATTCTTTGAAAAAAAGATTTTGTCTATCTTTAGAGAGGAGAAGGGGGGGCGGCGAAGAGAGGGAAACGCCGATCAGCTGCCTCTCGAGCTCCCCCCCCTGCGGACCTGCCCCGCAACCCAGCGCTGGGCCGACTGGGCATTGAAGGGGCAACCGTTCTGTTCCCCAGGCTGGCACTCAGCCCACTGAGCCACTCCAGCCAAAGCCCACTTGACTCTCTGTATCAAAAATAAAACTATGTTTTGTAATGATTACAATGCACCTTAAAATGAAGTTAAGTATAAAACATTTGGGATCATCATTAAAAAACCTGATATTGATTCAGGTTTTTTACCTGATACCCGAGCCTGGTAGCTCAATCGGTTAGAGCACTGACCCAATAAGCCAAGGCTGTGGGTTTGATCTCTGGTCGGGGCACATATAAGAAGCAACCAGTGAATGCATTAAGTAAGTGGAACAGCAAGTCAACATTCCTCTCTCTCAAAACAATTTTTAAAAAAACCCACCTTATTTGTAGTGAGATGCTAGGCACTTCAGGTAAGGCTGCCTAAAATATATCTTGAGAATTATTTACTGTGAGAAAAAAAATCCAATCACACCCCTTGCTGCACTGAGTTCATGGAAAGGCCAAAGGAACCACATGGTGTCCACTCTGCTCGGACACCAGCATGTGCTGTTTAACTGGTCTCTCACAGGACATGGTTCTAACATACAAACATGATCATGTCTCTGCCCTTATTCTACCTAATTCCTCCTCAGCTTCTTTTACATTTCAAGTTCAGTGTAGCTTCTTCCAGGAAGCTCTCCTTGCCTTTCAGGACAGAATCAGGCGAGCCTCCCCCTGTTGAGTGGCTCTATTCCTTTGCAGTGTGCCACGCCGTTCTGTGACTTCCCTCTGCGCCCTAACTGGACAGTGAGCTCTAGAACACAGGCACTCTGCGGTGCCTGCCCTCCTGGTGAGTACCTGCTGCAAGGAAGTGTTACTGTCACAAGAAACTCTGAGCATGTGGGTCACCAGGTCACCATCATCACCTTCATGGAACTTGAAGTTCCAATTAAAGCAGAATTCTAAAGCTCGTAAACGAGATTAATGTTAATTATAAAACTTGTTACATAAACAGGGTACCTTGAAGAGTTCCCCCACCTCTGAAGATCAAAGTAATGTTGCCTTAAGTGTTGTAATTATGTAATTACATAATTATTATTATGTAATTTAACTGTTTAAGTACAGTCGGGCTATACTGAATTCAGTAATAAGAACTGGTGAATAAACTTAAGCAAAATATGAAATTTCATTAAAAAGTTTCAGCTTTTATTGAGCAATAATATAAAATTGTGCTAGGCGAGCACATATATACTGTAATAACTAAATTATTACATCTGATTACTTATATTTTAAAGAGTTAGATTTGTATATCCTGTGGAGACAATTCCTTTCAGGTCTTTCTTTACCTTCCAGATTCATTCCAGCTTGGAGACATTTCCGATAGCGGCATGCTGGGCAGTTCTTTCTTCGAATTTTATCAATGATGCAATCATTTCTTCCAGCACAAAGATAATTATGCTGTCCTGTATGGAAAATAAAGGCACTGTTAAAATGTCACAGGGGTGAAAGGGTGTTTTTCTGGAGAGGCTGTTCTGTTTTGGGTGGAACCCAGCCAAGCAGCAGAGGCACCGATGGCGGGAGGTACGGCATGCTTGCTCACGCTGCCATGACAAAGTTGAAAGGGCAGCTGAAAAAAAATCTTCCTTATTCTGGTCAACAAATTAAACATAGGACATTAACAAACATTACAGAGCACACAAATAGAAAAGTGCACAAATCATAAATGCACTGCCTACAACATTTTCACAAACCAAACACGTACTCAGTGCTCCAGTCAAGGAGCTGAGCGCTACCCCACAAAGGTGCTCTCAGCCCTTTCTTCATTCCCAGTCCAGGGGCACCTCTTTCTTGATGGACTGTGCTTTCTACAGTTTCTTCTTTTAGTGGTTACGGAAGGCGCCTGTAATCCCTATTCTATGATGACTCTGACCTAGTGCTAAGGAGGACTAAAGACAAAGGACACAGGCTTTAAACTACTGTGAGAGTCCCAAAGGGAAAATGGCTTTCATTCAGCTTCATGCCACCACATGCAAATAAACTGTTCCTTGTCCCAATTTTAAATGAAGCAACAAATAAACACTTCATCTTGAAAGTTAAGGTTCCCATCAACTGGTTAAGTGAATCACAGATCTGGCAAACTAATCTACTGTATATAGATCTTAAAGAGATTTGTTAAATATTTCATATGCTTATAAGAATGTTTGACTTCACCATGGACCCCAGATATTAAAAGACCACTACTGTCTAAAGTCTTGTGGTACCATTACTAAATAATTGGGTGCCAGAAGATGTGTTAGAGGGAGAAGTGTAGTTTTCCCCTGGCAAAAGTTTTCATGGAAAATTTTAAAGGAAAAGACTCAAAATCTCCATGCCCCCCCCCACATAAGCACAATCTTGTTATTTTCTTTCAGTATGGTTACTGAATAATGAATAAATAATAATAAATAATGTAAATATTTATTCACAGTAAATAATGAATGTTGAAGAAAACTATCTGAGGATCTGCTGGCCAGGCAAAAACAAAGGACTCTCCTACACAAGGTCAGCACAGCTAAATAAATACCCCAGATAACCATGAGTCCATGTACCTTCCACTAGAGGGGATGGTCTTGAAAAGACTGCAAACCTCTTCTCTCAAAAATAAATCATGTTCAAAGAAAATAAAAAAGTCATTTCACTAGACTGAACAAGCTTCCAATTTTTAGGAAAAGATCCTTTATGCATAGGACAACCTAATACTTGCCTTGGGTGAAAATAAACTTAATACTTCTTCCTAATATTAAGTCACAGTGACCTCTAAGCATTAGTTCTGAGTAGACGGTTAACTGTATCAGGTTTGATTCTCTGTGACAAATAAGCCACAGAGTTGACTAATGGCCCAGTTCCAGAACTGGCCTCTAACACCAAATGTCTGCCCGCTCTCTCAGTTCCTTTCTACAATGTGTATGTTTGTAGCTGCTTTACTTGAACATAAAGAGCAAGCATGAACCCAGTGGTCTGGGTTAATAGGACAGTGGTCTGGCTGGTGGCTCAGCTGGTTGGAGCACTGTCCTATGCCAAAAGGTCATGGGTTTGAACCCCAGTTTGGGGTGCCTACGGGACCCATTAAAGCAAAAGTAGGAACAACAGATGTATTCATAGTTGAAACAGTTATAATATAAAAAATTTCTACTCCATAAAAGTATCACCAAATCACCATCCTGCAGTTACTTGGAAAGACAATTGAAAAAATTACTCATTGCTAAAATCAAAACATTCTAATGCTTTATTCATATGCAAATGAAACATCAGCATGGGTACATTATGCTGAGAATGACTTCTTTATCCCAAGTACAACTATGTCTTAGGCACATCTAAGAATCTGAGCTACAGGATCAGGGGGGAGGGTGGTTGCATCTTTAACTTAAAATTAATCCTACCTATCTGGTTATTAGTATGAAATTGGGCAAATCTGTGTCTTATAAAATAAGGAATGGTCACTTTTTTACAAGGCATGACCAGGAACCACTAATAGTCACTCCTTGTTAACCCTTTGATACAACAATGGGACATCTCAGTTTGGAGTCTCCCTTTGTCTTACGTCCCCTGGTAAACTCCCTTTCTAACTAATAGACATGAAGGAGAAAAACCTCCAAGCCAACTGGAATTTCTTAACATTATTTTGTCTTCGTTGTATTTATTTTTGTGGTGTAAAATCTATTTTTGGCAAGTGCTTCTAGTTTCTATTTGTGATAGGTGTGGTAGCCGACCACAGGATGGCCCCTATGGTCTCTATAGTCCCTTCCCATATTCTACCAGGACTGTCTGTGTGACCAAACAATATGTCAGAAGTGACAGTATGTCACATCTGAGACTCAGTTATGAAGACATTGTTCCCATGTTGGTCACCCTTTCTCTGGCAGATCGCTTGCTGGGGGGACATTAGCTGTTATGCTGACAGCAGCCCTGGAGTAGGCTTCCGCGGTGCGGGCCTGAAGCTTCCTGCCAGAAGCAACGTGAATGGGGTGGAAGCAACCCTTCAGGTGACTGTGCCCAACCAACGGTCTGAATGTCACCTCACAAGTGTCCCAGGACTACCCAGCTAAGAAGCTGCTCCCAAATTACTGACTCTCAGAAACTGTGTGACACAATAAATACCTCATTTTAATCTCATTTTGGGGGTAATTAGTTATATAGCAATAGGTAATATAGTAGGGATAGTAAAGTTGTTGTTTTTAATAAGAGAATGATCAAAAAAATCTTAGTTAAACAGGACAGTGGTCTGGCTGGTGGCTCAGCTGGTTGGAGCACTGTCCTGGGCCAAAAGGTCATGGGTTTGAACCCCAGTTTGGGGTGCCTATGGGAGGGAACCAAGTGCTGTTTCTCTCACATCTATGTGTCTTTCTCTTGCCCCTTCCCTTTCTCTAAAATCAATAAACATATCCTCTGGTGAGGATTTAAAAAATTATAATTAATAGCTAGGACAGTGATATATAGACAAGAACAAGATCATCAAAGTGGTACAGGCAATGGGTAACACAGCAAAGAGCACGTTCTAGGGTTTTCTGCAATCTGTATACCCTACTGGAAGTATCCAAGTTTTCAGGGTGAACTGTGACTGCCGGCTTGAGCTTCTTTCTTCACCTGCTCTCAAAAGCAGTGAGGTGCACTGGGAATGGCACTGGTAGGGGCCAGGAAGCCCTTGATCTGAATTGCAGTTCTGTTTCCTACCTGTGGGATTTCAGTGATGTTTATTAAGTCTTCTGAGCCCCGCCCCCATCTGTAACTCAGGAAAATTAGCGCCTGGCTGGCTGGGCTTCTGTAAGAGTTAAAGGCGGTTGTGGAGAAGGTTCTCCTGCAGTGCCTAACACACTGTAAGCACTGGATGAAGCGCTATCAAACAATGCCCATGCCCTTGCTTTCATCCCCGGACCTAACCAGATTGAACGAAAACTGCCAGGCGACAGGTTTTTATCACATGCCTCTCAGGGTGTCAGGGCAACATCCAGGTGAAGAGCCTGTCTAGGGACAGCTGTGCTTCCGTCCTAGTTCAGCCAGCTAAGCTCCCGGAGCCTCAGGGCCTCAGGCCATCAGACCCAGAGCATGGGAGCAGCTGCGAGTTCTTGCTGAAAGTAAGTGGTATGACACATAAAGCATAGTACTTGGTGCATGGTCAGTGAAGGGCAGCTCGTGCCCATCTCCATTACGATCCACCAGCAAAGATCAAATGTACCGCTGTGCAAAGAGAGCCTAAGAAAAAGGGACTCGGGAGAAAAGACCACTGAACGCCTAACCCCAACAGTACTGGAGCTACCCAAAGTTGTTTTCTGTGTGCAGAACAGACACTATCAGAATATCGAATAAAAAATTGAAAATATCCTTGATGTGGGCTGCATGGACATTAACAGGTAAAACTTATGCAAATTTCCTAAAAATAGTTAAGTATTTGGGTATTTATTATAATATGACAATTTGGGGGATAATTTATTTATAGAAGATGTTATAAACGGAGTGCTAAGTATAATATGAATCATACAAGTTACATCCTTATAATTTTTAAGAAGTGCTCCAAAATATGTATCTGGGCTTCAAAATATTTTCATCATGTCTAAATAGGTTATCAAAGGAGTACAGAATTTTAGACCTGAAAGGGATCTTGAGAATGTTTAAGCATTAAAGGGTGCTTAACATGGTCCATACTTAAACTTTTATTATTAATCATGTAATCTAGCCATCACACTTCACTGAAATATTTAAATGGTAAATGTTGTGAAACAGTGAAGCTAATATTCAATTAAATTTTACCTAAAAACAAATACAAGAATTTAATTCTGAAGCAGGGATTAAGACCAGAGGGCACGTAGTTTGCAGTGGTGTTTTTTACCTGCGAAGCATGTTTAGCTACATTGCTCCTTTCCCAGTGCGCCGGGACGCTTTCCGGTTGGGCACACTTGCACCCGACCAGCACTAACTGCCCTCCTTCCTCCAGTTACACTGCACTTGGCCAGAATGACACACTTGGTCCCTCCCTGTAGGCATTTCAATCTGTAATCTGTTTTAAAGAATACTTAGTTAAAATGGAGGAGAGTGAAAAATATTTTTTAAGATACCATATTTCTTTTAAGGCTCACTGTCTCATTCTGAATTTCACTTTCAGAAATCAGTGTCAGTGTTATTTGTGATGCACAGCAATACCGTGTTACTCTTACCACTGTACTTACATCATAGAAATAACTGATCAGTTAAGAAAGTGCTGAATAAAGTAAAGTGAGGACGAGAGGAGGCTTCCTTCCCTCGAGTCTGCTCTACATAGTATCTATTACTACCCTGTTAGAGGCACTTCACTGCATTTCACTAAGCAGAAGTGGGCTTTACTGAAGACTTTACTCAATAGTCGGGGGCTACTAAACTGGCCAAAATCTGCATCCCTGTGCTCTAGGTTGGGTAACGAGTGATACTATACTTTGCTAATGTATCAAAGAAAGTAATCCAACAGTAATCCTGAGGAGGAACAACAAAGCTGGAGGAATCACACTACCTGATATCAAACTATACTACAAGGCCAAGTAATCAAAACAGCCTGGTATTGGTATAAAAACAGACACATAGGTCAATGAAACAGAATAGAAAGCCAGAAATAAACCTACACCTTTACAGTCAATTAATATTTGATAGAGGAAGCAAGCAAGCACATACAATGGGCTACTGATAGTTTATTCAGTAAATGGTATTGGGAGAATTGGACAGATACATGCAAGAAAATGAAACTAGACCGCCTTCTTATACCACATACAAGAATAAATAAAAAATGGATTAAAGACTTAAACATTAGACCCCCAAACCATAAAAACCCTGCAAGAAAACATAGGCGGTAAAATCTTGGGCATCGCTAGTACCAATAGTTTATCCAATATATCTCCACAGGCAAGGGAAACAAAAGAAAAAAATAAATGGGACTACATCAGTCTAAAAAGGTTTTGCACAGCAAAGGAAACCATGAACAAAACAAAAAGACAACCCGTGGAATGGGAGAGCATATTTGCCAACATATCTGATATGAGGTTAGTATCCAAAATTCATGAAGAACTTATAAAACTCAATACCAAAAAAACAAGCGATCCAATTAACAAATGGGCAAAGGACCTGAACACTTTTCCAAAGAGGACATACAGAGGGCCAATAGACATATGAAAAGGCACTCAATGCCACTACTCATGAATGACATGCAAATTAAGACCACAATGAGATACCATTTCACACCTGTCGGAATGGCTGCCATCAATAAACCACCAAACAACAAGTGCTGGCGAGTGTGGAGAAAGGGGACCCTTGTGCACTGTGGGTGGGGATGCAGGTTAGTGCAGCCACTGTGCAGAGCAGTGTGGAGAGACCTCAAAACATTGAAAATGAATCTGCCTTTTGACCCAGGGATCCCACTTTTGGGAATACAAGAAATCCGAAGAAATCCAAAACACTAATCTGAAAGAACATAAGCACCCCTATGTTCACAGCAGTGCTATTTACAATTGCCAAGATAGGGAAGCAGCCCACCTGCCCATCAGTAGATGAGTGGGTAAAACAATTATGGGACATTTACACAGTGGAATTCTACTTGGCTGTAAAAAGATGAAGGAAATTTTATGCTTTGCAACAGCATGGATGGGCCTGGAGAACATGCTAGGTGAAATAAGCCAATCAGAGAAAGACAAACACCATATGATCTTATTTATATGTGGAATCCAACAAACTGAACTAACAAGCAAAAGAGAGACTCCGAGAGCAAGCTGACAGCTCTGGGGGGTGGAGGGATCCAGCAAAAAGGAAAAAGGACTCATGGGCATGGACAATAGTGTGTGGATTGTGGGGGAGGGAGGATGTAAGGGGGTTAAAATGGTAATGGAAAAAATACAATAAAAATTTTTTTAAGTAATTCAAACAAAAGAAAATGACTCACCTAATTTTTAAGGATATGCAAACAGAACTCTAGCCAAAAAATAATAATCCTTCTCATACTATGAATGATTTCTTTAAAAATTAATATAATCAGAGCAATGTTTAGGTAATTTACTGAGGACACATGGCCCTCAAACTGCTTTCCAGAGGACCAAAATACATAATTTTCCCAAGAGAATTCACTGGTGTTGTTAGAAAAATACCAGTGACTTCCGGTAATAATTTGCTATGAAAGCAATTTCTCCTTTAAAGAGCTGATGCTTCTGTCCGCAAGCTGAGACTACGTCAAGGGTGAAGCCCGTGTTATTATCACACGTCTAGAGCGAAATCACTTCCTCTAAACGCCTTCTTTCCTGACCTCTGGGCAGTTCATCGCCTGCCCCTCTGCACTGCAGTCGTGGCGCCCTGTCAACTCAGCCTGCACGTCACGCAGACTGTGACCTCCCAGAGGGCAGGGGTCAACTCTCATGTTGTATTTACACCACTCAACACCATGCCTTGGTCCAAAAGCAAAACACCCTCTTGTCCTCCCCGGTTCTGTCACTCACTTTTGCCAGACTGAAATAGTTGGTGACTTTAACCAATCAATTTATGGGAATCAAAGCCTGTGATTCTAATACAGTGAGGGTTACGCTGCTGTCTAAACCCAACACACCACCATTTCACACGATACCACTCCTCACAGTTACCTTCTGGTCTCTGGCCAAGCTCCCTCCCTTCAGTTTATTTTCTGTTTTATTCTACTTTTTAGTTGCTTAGTTGCTTTTTAGTTGCTGTTCTTAGTTGCTTTTTAAAACTTCTCTTTCCTCCTACAGATCTAGGAGACCCCCTCCACCCACCCCTAGTACTGATTTCTAGGCTTAATGAGCTTTGTCTATAACACAATTTCAAAATGCAGTCTGAGAAATAAGAACCAAAAAAAGGAAAACAATAAAACTCTTCAAAACACACACTACCTTCCACTGCTCTTTTGAAGAAGACTTTACAGCTTCCACAAGTCAAGACCCCATAATGACACCCTGAGGCTTCATCAGAGCACACCAGGCACAGTTTGGGAGGTGGTCCCGCTGCTGCTGAGGAGGTGGACGGAGGAGAGCTCACATCTGGTCTCATGCCAGGGCTGAAAAAGGAAGAGAGCAGTGATGTCATTTAACCGTCACAACTGTCAAAACATAAACACCAAAAAATACCGAAAGTTCTCTTAGCCTCTCACTCCACTAAACTGTGGCTTCAAGTACTAGCAAGCATTCAAACATCCTACCTACCTAAATATATTCAAATAACTGTTTTATGGAAAATTAAGGGTGAGGTCATTTTCTTTTAAGTATCCCCTAAAAAGATTGTGCTTCACTAGAAATTACAATGTTTTGTTGTTTAGGGTTTGTTTATATTTATAATCACCTTAATCCATTTCACCTTATGAAGGTGATTATTAATAACTTTTACATATAACACTCACTCTTGATGAGTTTTGCTAAATATAGTTATATAACCAACACTACAATCGAGAGAGATCACCCCCAACAGATTCCTCCTACCCCTTTAATTGCTTAGGACATCAACTTTTCCCCCTAATTTTAATATATTGGGGGACATCTTGATAAATTTAATCATATCTCACCACAATTCTCCTCATCCCCCCTGTCCCCGCTTAAGCCAAAGCTGTTTACAGCGGGAGTCTGGTCTGACACCTCTCATCCGCAGTGTCACCCTGGCCAAAACCACAGTTTCTCATGATGTAGAAGAGACCGAGGCAGAAACATTTCTTTGTGTGACTTTCCCGTCTGCCTTGCTGTGTGACTGGATAAGCACTAGGCTTTCGATAGCAGGGACCGTCCTGTCCGCCCCACCTGGCAGAGATGTGCCCTGGAGAAAAGATGGAAAATGGGAATCTGCTTCCTCTACTAGGTCTCACTTTTCATTTTACCGACTTTTCACCAAAAGAGTACAGGTCTAGTGTTTAAACAAACATTCTTTTCCTAATTTTTGTTTTGACAATTTTTAAACACTCAGAAAAGCTGATTTGTTCAATGCATATATACTCTTTACCTGTACTTAACCATTCTTAACACTTTGTCACATTTGCTTATATATTTATTTATACACCAACAAAACAGTGTTCCTTAACAGCGAACACTTCATAATAGACCATGTGATGGTTTCTAATGTGATATTTTCCTAAGGAATCTTCATCTTACAGACTACCTTTAGCACCAAAACTGCTGTGTAACTCAAAAGAGTTTCTGACCGTGTACCCGTCGACAACTAGAAAGTGTCTTTAAAAAGAGTTTCTGGAGACTACCCATTCCTTTTCTGGTTATGTGTTCTTTAAAAATGTGAATGGTAGTAATCTACTGATTTTGGAACTATATATATTAAAAAGGGTGTTATTTATCACCTATGTAGGAAAGTTCATAAGCACACCATTACTTCTCTCTAAAATTTTCACAATCTGCCTATTTGCTAAAAGAAGAGATGGTGGCACTGAGGAAGACCCTTCAATTGGGTGTTAGCTGTCCCTTTGTCACCCTTTATAGTTGTAGCCAATAACAGTACAGTAGGCCCTCAAATAATGTAGCTATTCAATGTTGTTCTGTGATTCATTGTTTCACTTAAAGTTGCAGAAACTATGGATGTCTATGGAGCTCACTGAGTTAGGACTCAGCGCATTAAATCTCAATTACAAATATACTCAAATTCACAGAGTAAACTAAACTTGTTTTGGTTATCAACATGGTTAGAAATTACTTTTATGAAGTAATATCTTTGTTCTGTTTCAGGAATAAAAGTTAAAAGGTAATTACAGAATGACAATTTGTTTTATAAATGTCACTCAAAGTAACTAGGTCACTAAACCCAAAAGCCCCCCCCTACATTCCGTCCTCACATGAGGTTTATGGGGCCTTGCCAACCCTCGTCCGCCCAGGAGGCTTAGTCAACAGGACAGCACTCCCACCATCCCAGTTCTGGGAATAGGCCCCAGGGGTTCACGCTGCTCTCTGAATACTGTCAGGAAGAATTTCTGGATGCTTTCGTATCACAAGGCGGTGGGTGACTCGCTACTAGATCTGGGAGAAGGGACTGAGAACATATTGAAAGCCTACAATGAAAGAGTAACTGGAGCTAACTGTGCTGCCGTTGGGCCACCCCTGATGAATGGAACCTGTGACCAATGCAGAGGAGCTGCTCTGGGCCCAGGTTCTACAGAGAAGCAGGAAGGCTTTGGAGTGAGTGAGCGGAGCAATGTGTGAGGGAAGCAAAACTTCCTTGGCTTCTGTTGGGAAGATGCTCCTGTTCCTGCTCAGCCAATCTCTGTCATCTGACATCTATTTTTAGGGACCAGCTGTTTGTATATTTAGTTTATGGAAAATAAGTGCAATATTTAAAAATTTGAAATGCTAGTTCTCGTAAGTAATACTTATATGTATGTATGTATTTAAAATTAAATAGCATTTGTAGTACTTTATAGTGTTAAACTGCTTTCAGGAATAGAATCTCCTCTATCCTCTCGACAACCCCGTGGAAAGGATGCCACAGGCTCTAGGTGAGGTCGTGCACTAGTTGGGGTTTGATTAGAGAGCCTGTAAACTGACATGCTTCAGGTCCCGGCTCTTGCACTGAAAAGCTGTGTGACCTTGGTTGGTATCTACTCCTTTGGGCCTCAGTTTCCTCATGAGTAAGCTCTTTCAAGAAAGAGCTCTTTCTCTTTCAAGAAAACTGGAGATTTCCTGAAAAGCATTACATAAGTACTATGTAAGTGGAAAATAGTACTAAGTCTAAAACCTACAACAGTACTCCCAAATTCTCACTTATGAATTAAGAACATCAGTCCATTGAACTGTGAGCTACAGATGACAGAAGAGAGAGTTACAACTAAATGAATAAATGGATTGGTAGAAGCGCAGCCAAGGACCTGACACCCCTTCACAGTCACTCTGGGCTACATCAGATGAGAACTGAGCATGGGGAAGGCTGCCAAGTATACCACAGACATTGGTGGAAAAAATCAGTTTTTGTCACACAAATATGAGGATTATCGTGGCCTTATAACGAACACCATTGGAGAAATGGATGAATGCAGAATGATATTCAATGGCAGATGCAACCTGATGATACTGCTAAAAGAGCTGGGCTACAAGAAAACGGTCAGAACTCAAAGGAAAACCATATGGAATCACCATTTTTTAATGATACCTGGCAGAAAGACAGCAAATGCAGCACACTATAATAAGAGTGGCATTACATCCTGCAGCTGCTGAGGTTCTGTTGGTGACTGACATACACTCAGGGTGCTTTCTTTTTAGTGAAGAGTCACGGGAACAAAATGACTGTTTCCAGTGAACACCTGAATGCTGTTGCCCATTCAGAATGGATGCCGAGTTATTCCTGAGGCTACTGAGTTTACAAGAGAAAAAACATGTATAAAGTTGGCTTTTTCTATTTCATTCTCTTGAGGAGAAGCAACTGATGGAGGAAGGATCACTGATGGACAGTCACGGATTAGTTAATCACACATCATGGGAAGCATGTAAAAGGTGCATGCAAATTATGCCCTTTAGCTCAGCACATGCTTCCTGGCACCTGAGTGCCAGGCACCGTGAGGTACAGAGATTGTATCATATAAGGCAGTCAGGTCATGCATGATATACATTACTGAAATGGTAATGCACCTTTAAACTCTGATCCATGTAGGAGTGGTGGAATATTTTTTTAGCTGCCTCTTGTGTCGCAGTACTACTAGGAAAAGAATCAACTACATATACAGACCAGTCGTTTCAAACCCCTGCTCCAGGGTTCTGACAGCGGTGCAGCAGTGGCTAGCTGACTGCCTGACTCTATCTCCTCACTAGTGCCATTTTAGGAATTTTTGTGTGGATGATATGACACCACATTTACACAAAGGACTGGGCACACACCTGGTGATCACCAAACAATACATCTCTCTTCAATCCTCCCCATTAACTTCTTTTTTCTCCCTCCCCCAATTCCTCCTTCCCTTCTGGAGTATCCTAGGGGAAAAGAGAAGTACTGTATAAATAGTCTTCCCTGTGAGGGAAAACTTAGCAGTCCCTTAGAAACTCAACAACTCAGCTTTGTAGAGGTGAGTGTGCCAATGTGGAGTCTGAACCACGTTGGTGAGCTCTTTGTGACTCTGCCACATCACACCCAGTGGCCCGTCTTCTCCCTGAGAAGGGCTCTCCTGCCCACGCGTGGTTTTGTACCAGTGTTCCCTGAGTTGTGCAGCTCTTCCAAGTGTTGACACAACTCATTATCTAGAGCAAAGGTGTCCCCCTTGTTAAGCTCACAATGGCAGTTATGTCTTCCAAAGTTCTCAACTTTGTTTGAAAGCTCTAATTTTTATAAACTGGCAACAAGTACTGTCAGTTGTCTTCCTTTACACGGTAAGCTGACTTCATTCATTTTTGAGAAAACATGTCAAGTAACCAAGGCAGAAAGTTGCAGGTTAGCCAGGGTACATCACGAGGAAAGTGGCTTGTTCAGCTCGGTCTCACGTGTGCTTTTGAGTCTGCCATCGAATGCTACAGGCTGCAATTGTGCTTTCTGCATCTTCCCATTCTGTCACACCAACAGGTGTGTTTAAAAGACACCCGTTCAAGGGTAGAGATTTAACACAATTCCTATTTGCTTCCTTAAGGATATTCTTAAGAGAAACTGGAGGCTTGCTTTTTTTTTTTAACCATGAATGCATGGCAGTGAATACAGTGCCTACTGTACCTACACTATAATGCCAGAAGTTTAAGTCATCCTCGTTTTCATGCCACTCATGCAAATATCAAGAAAGTGGACAAGGCAAATAAAAACTATGTACCATCATGAAAATAGTTCTGGAAAAGACCTGTGGCCTCCCTGGGGGTCCAAGGACAACAGGTTGAGAATTCCTAGTATAAAGAATAGTGAGGACTCTAAGTCAGAGAGGCTAGAATTCATTATCTAACTACAAGGTAGTAGTCTGGTGACCTTTTAATCTCTCTAAATCTCATCTGTCCTATTTCTAAATGGGGGCTGTAATGTACTTGGCAAAATGAGAGTGTGCTTATTACTAAGTCAGAGGCTCCCCCAAAGAGAACAGAACAGAGATGATACACTATTTACAAACCCAATTGGTGTGGTTGGCTTATCCTTCAATGTAAGCATATTTAATCAACAGCTTTTAATGAAATGCAATAAATCCATTAAAAAGGGCAAAAAGTATATCATTACCTCATAGAACAAGTATTACCAAACATGGGAAAAAATCCTGAAAATAAAGCTTCTACACTGGATTAATTTTTGCCAACTACAAATGGAATTAGGTATATTCTCATCAGATTAAGAGTTTTGTCCCCAAACCATAAAGCAGCTGGGAGCAGTTTTACCTGCCAAGGGACATTTAGCATTGAGTGGAAACATTCTTGGTTGTCAAAGCTGGGGAAGTACCACTGGCATCTGGTGAGAAGCGGCTAGGGTGCAGCTAAATAAACTGTCCAGAATGCACGGGACAGTTGCCCACGACACAGGATCATCCAGCTACAAATGCTGGTGAGATTCTGTAAGAGTGAGGAGTTCTTGCCACAAAACTGTAAGCAACATGAAGTTGAAGGGAAAAATTTCAACAAGGGCCAGAAACACTTAAAAACCTTCTAAACTACCTTTAAAATGGAGCAGCTGCGCTACGGAGGTAGCCCTAAATACTATTTGATCCAAGACAAGTCCAAAAGGAGATGGAAAACAGAGCTTGAACCAGGACTATATGGGTCTAGTGATTAACTTGAGTCAGTAATTTAACTTTATTTTTTCCTCCAGTACTAGCCATAAATAGTGGTTTTTACACATTAAAATCACCTGCATTTCTTTTCTTTGTTCATTAGGAAAAATGTAAGTACTCAGCTGCACATACCAGGCAAATGTATTTTTGACTGCCCATTTATCCCTGAATTAGCTGAAGGAGTACTGATTTGTTGGCACATACAGAATGTGACATCGTCAAAGAAGGCAAGAACAGCTCTGATAAAATGGCACTCGTATTGCCTTCTTCTTATAAAAAAACTCACCATAAATGCAGATACCTAGAGCAGCACACAGCCGAGCCAACATAAAAAGGGGAAGGTAACATATCATTTTCCTACTCCCTAAAAATAAAATATAATAAAACTACAAATACATTGGTTTATGAGAAAATCAAGTCATAAAAAGATGTAAAAAACAAAAAAGTTAATACAGGTGAGATGCAAGCTCAAAAACAACTCCACAGCCATCGGTTTCAACCCTAATGGAATGAATTCTGAAATTTTGACCATTTACTGTAATTTCTAATATAACTACTATGAAATATTTAAATAAAGGTAACAAAAAACCCCACCACTCATTTTCACCTTAACTACAACATTTTAAAATACCGTATTCCGTTGTTAGAGGGACCTGAATTCCTCTCACCACACTTAGTGACCCTCGCTTAAATGCAGAGAGTTTGCCGACTCCAACCCTTTCCCCACATTCTATTTATGACTCCCTATAACACCCCGTATCTTTTCCTTCCTGTCCACACCCACTGCCACCATCATCTTGTGTGCCTGCCCTCTCCTGCCTTAGCCACCACAGTGGGTTATGCTGAGCAGCCTCCAGGCTCCGGCTGCTTCTCTTCCCATTCCACCCACCACACCGCCAGAACTCCTCTTGTCCACTGTGACCAGAAGTCTCTGGGCTCCTCCACTGTGTACAGTACAAGCCTAGTGTGGTCCACAGCTAGGACCTCACTAGCTGGTCCTCACTGTGGTCCTCTTCCTTCTCTAGTTCTGTGTCTTCCACTCCTCAACAGCAACCATTTTTGTGTCTGTGATTGCCTCAGGGGTCCTGTATCCTACAAATAACTATTAAGTGACTGCAGTGTCCACCAAGACAACTTCCAGGTTTCCTTACCAGTGCCATCGATCACTTTACACAGGTGATCCTATAATACCTTCCAATGTATGTTTCTATCAATAATTCCTTTTAGGTAGAGTTCAGCATCTTGTAGTGTCCAGTACAGGTTATTTTATTGAACGTATTTATAGGTTATATTTTCATCTGTTCTGCAGAAGAATTTGAGGTAGCTAATATGGTAGATTAGATATCTATGAGGTTATACCCAGAACGCAGGCACCACCTCACTATCGCACAAGCTCTTTCATTATGCACATCATCCCCTTTAATTCTCTCCACAAACCTATGAGAGGGGTATTACTTTCAATGCCCTACAAATGAGGAAACTGAGCCTTAGAGAAGCTGACTTGTCTAAGGGAACATAGTAACTAATGAAGTCAGGATTCAATCCCACGTCTTTCTGACACCAAAATTAGCATTCTCAGCCAGTATTCCGCCTTCCTACAATGGCACAGTGCACCTAGGCCTTCAAGCTGAGGAGCGATGCCTTCTGCTCTGTGGAACTGAGATCTGATTCGTGGTGATACACAGTGAAAAGCAGCAAATGCCCTGTGCCTGCTTCTAAGCATGGTCTGCAAAGCAAGATTTCTGTCCGTGTAAGGGTTGCCAGAGCAGGTCAACGTGGTTCCCTTTAAATTGTTCCCTTAAAATTGTGCAACAGTCTGTATTGTTTGGCTGAATTTTTAAATGATTCACAAACTAATGTATATTTCACACTCAATGACTTGCACAATTCCTAAATCCCCACAAAGGTGTTTGTACTATAAAAAACAGTTTTTAATATTTATATTAGTATAAAATAAGCAGCAAAACCCTCAGAACCAACCTCAACTTGTCAGGGCACATACTCCCTCCCTCCCTCCCCGCAGGCAAAAGCTCAGGCTTCGACTCCCAGATTCTTAGCCTTAGTGTGATCCAATTGGAGCGAATTACAGTGATACTTTCTATGGGACATCGGAGTTCCATCTCATAGAAACTAAGGTCGACAGATACTCAAAGTAACGGTTATCATGGATCTAGAATGAATGGTTTTAACTAATACCCATTTATTATCTATTTAACCTGCATTCTCCAGATATCAAGAAGGCTAACATTTTTAAAAAATACATGTGGATTACTTTAAAATTCAGTGATTTCCTTACTTTTGGTAAGATTCATTGGTAAAGTATATAATTAATTATCAGTCAAAACATACTAAAAATATATTGTGGCATTGTATATATTTATAAATATAAATAACATATATCTAACATATTAAATATATTTGTCCACATACTCTTTTTTCAATAACATTTCAGAAATAACAGTGATAAGCAATATAAGCTATCATGTAGTTTCTCTTCTGCTAAATGTAGCAATAAAAAAAAAGCAAGCTTTGGTTTATTTCTCACAGTCCATGTAAGTGTTGATTATTCCAGGTCATTTTTTAAAAATCGTCACCTGAGGATATGCTTATTGATTTTTTTAAGAGAGAGAGAAACATCATTTGGGTGCCTCTATACATGCCCCAACTGGGGCGTGAACCCGCAACCTTTCAGTGTGCGAGGCAATGCTCTGGGCAGCACAGCCTCCCAGCCAGGGCACTGCAGTCATTTTATTCACTCTCAAATATTCAACAGAAAAGTAACTTCTGTTTCTTCTAACATGGTATCTGCTAACATTTGAGAAACCTATATGGAATGGAGGAGAAACTTTAAAAGCAAATAATGCTGTGCCTATTGTTTTAAAGTTTTGGGGGGATATTCTTCAGAATATAAAAATTTCCAGGGCACAGGCAGCGCTCTTTGGAGGACAAATAAATAGTAACTATTGTTGCAGTGGGAAATTTGCAATCTGGAAGCTCTGAAATTGATAAATATTTATGACCAATAATAGTTTTATTTCTAAAATAATTTTCAGATTTAAAAATAAAACCAATACTGCAATTCTCTCAAGCTTGTCTTAAAAGTTCTGTCAAAGTTGGTATCTTCACAAAAGTATTGCAAAAATTATTTTAACTAAACCTAATCCCTCCCTTAAAAGAGTAAGAATGTGAATAGTCAGCCATTAGAAAGCATTTTAGAATTGAGTTCCTACACAAGCAGCAAGTTCTGTATGCAGGAATCAGAAGCTGCTGAGTACCAGCGCAGACCTGACATTCCCAGCCAGCTATTGCTCCAAAGTCTAAGAGAAAGGAAGCTTCTGAAAATCAAGCTCTCAATTTAAAATAGCAAAGTATTTTTTAGACCTGTTACTTTCAGCAAAATGATCACTTAAAAAACTTCACAATTCAACACAGTTAAACACAGCAACAAAAAATTTTAAGGTTCTGAGAGGGGCAGGGGAGAAAAGGAACTAATGAAATGATTGACAAAATTTTCAACCATTGTTTAAAACAGAACACAAAACATCTTCCATCTGACAAAAGCATGAATCACAAAATTGATATTTTTAAGGAGAAGTCATTAATTTGTAGCATAAATATCTGACAACTCTGGACTAAATGTTTCATTGCTGAGAAATGATTCTCCCCCAGTAATACTGAAAGCTGGCAAGTTTTCAGGCCAGCGTGCACCAGGACCTATCAGATGGGCAGTCAGTGCGTGAGCCTGGCTACCCCAGACTGACTCTGAGGCAGTTTGGACAACCCAGGTGTTCATTTGGTGTTTTCTTATCCACCACTTTCTATAAGAACCACAGACTGGATCTTAACACTCGAGACTTAATAATTAAGAATACCCAAAGCAAGAGGAAGAGAGAGTCCTTCAAAACTACAATGGAGGTAGTCAGCTGAAGTTTGCCTGAAGAGGAAATCTGCCCACTCCCCAAAAAGGGGGCAAAAGGATATAAACTAATATAAAGGGAACCTTTTTTGTGATTTCTGAAATGTAGTATAAACCCCAAAGGTGAGAAGAGTGAGAAACACTGACTAAAGGAAACATACACAACAGAAAACACGGGGTGCTCACGTTTTTCCCACCTCAGTGGATAGTGGGGCCCGAGGGTCTTGTTTGAAAAGGAGGCAATCTGCTGCCTGCCCTGCCAGCACCAACACGTGAACACTAAGGGCAGGAGAGTGTGAGCCTATGAAGGTGCTTCTGGGTGTACGCCTGTCCCATTTTTTACTGAAGTGGGAAAGGTAGGCTTTTAGCTTACCTTTTAACTCACAGTTATACACTCAATATAAACATGTCCCCCATTGAGGAAAACTCATTACTGTGTTCATAAAGCCCAAACTAGCTTTTTTCATAGTTTCTCTCTTTATATCTAGTCCATAGTCTACTCCAACATTATTGTTTTATATTCAACTTGACAAATAAAACTAAATTGAAAGATACTGCTTAAATTATAAAAATAATACTTAGAAAATTTGAAAAACATCAAAAAGTTTAAATTAGAAAATAAAGCTATCATAATTTTGTTAGAGAAAACCAGTAAACACTTTTATACATATCCTGAATCTTTATAAAAACTGTATATGTTTATTTGGGGGCTAACACTATAGATGACTGCCTTGTATGCAGCTTTTAACATACTAAGCACTATTCACTTGTTGTTCATCACTTAACATTTTGAGAAAAATTCCTATTCTACACGAATACTGTTTTATTGCACCATTCTTCGGTGGTGCAAGTATTGAGCGGTGGCTCAGTACTCCCTCATTACTGGTCGCCCTGTTTTGTCTGTTTTTCACTGTCTGTCCCCAGGGGTGCAGGGACCTTTGCAGACACCTCTGATTACACGCGCACATCCTTAGAAGGACGAGGAGAGCCAGTGGACAGGTTCTGGATGCCCCACAGGTGCTGTTGCGCTGCCCGCCCTCCCTTGCTGGAGAGGAGGCGCATGCACCGCCCCCCATCTTCACTCCCCAAAGAAAGCACACCTGGTTGATAACTGATAAAAACTGCCTATTTCTCTATGGGGGTGTTTGTCTTGTCAATTTGTAAGAATCTTTTAATATTTCAGCACAATCTATTGAAGACATGATCTAAAAAGCCCTAATTTTAAGTCATATTTTAAAATATTTCAAGTCTGATGGTATATATACCTATGATGTTCAGAGCCCTCTTGCTGGCCATATTACAGTCTGAAGTGCATGTGAGCTTGAAAATAAAATGACTGGCCAAATGTAGTTCTGGTTAAAAGATATGGTTAACGCATGCTTTTATTTCAGCTCCCTCTGGAAACCAGTACAATGAAGGTGCGGCACTTGTCTTTAAAGGCACAAACCTCTAAAAATAAAGACAAAAGAAGCAATATTTTGTCAACTATATCACAATAATCCTGGAAGAGGGGAAGAAAAGAGATAATAGCAGCAACATTTTACACCGGTTTGGGCTTTCTGGGCCTGTTGTTGTTCAGTGAGAAAAGCTAAGCGGCAACCCTCCATGACAGAACTTCCAAAGTCTCAGAAATTGGGGGTACATGTAGGGATCAAAATAAGTTCATAGTCTGTTTAAGAATATTTATAGGTTTCTCTTTACAGAAATGACAGGCCTGGGTATGGGGGCCAACTTGCCTATAAAAAAACCAAAAATGTTGCATAAAGATATTTTTGAAGGATCTCTTAAAGAACACTTATAAGCTGACAAAATGATTAAGGAATTTGGCTAAAACATAAAGGAAAGCCCCCTGGTCACTTGTGCTCTGAGAATGTTTACACATTTAGACAAATTTTGGTTTCAAATAGAAGGACAGAAAACCCACTAGAAAAACAGACAAAAAAACCAAATTTGTATATAATTTACCAAGTAGAAACTCCAAATGGCCAGTAAATATATGAAAAGACATTCTGCTTCATAAGTAATTAGGGAAATGCAAGTTAAAACCACCATGAAATACCATGATACACCTACCAGACTGGCAAAAATTAAATATTGGACACGAAGGACCTGAGTTGCAATGGCACACTACTCTGGAAGACAGTGTGGCATAATCCAGTAGAGATGAAAACAAGAACATTTTATGACCCACAAACTCCATCACTCAATATATACTCAAAGAAATTAACGTGTCTGTACAATAAAATGTATAAGAATGCTGACAGCAGCATTTTTTTGTAGTAAACCCAAAGTAGAAACTACTCAAATGTTCACAGTAATGGAAAGGATGTATAAACAGCGGTACCAGTCTACAGCTACCAACTACAGCATTATATAATCACATGGATAAGTTGTACAACGTAGAGTGACTAAAACGTGACAGTCTACTTGTTAATAAGTTCAAAAACATGCAAACGAGGCTTATTGTTTAAGGGTGTACATGCAGGTTGTCAGAAAGGCAGGAAAATAATAATCGCAGGTTTCAGGGCAGCAGTCACCTCTGGCAGTGGAAGGAAGATGGGACTACAACCTTGGAAGGTCATGCCAGCGGCCTCAAGTATCCATTAAATTGTATATATGTGGATTTTTTATTCTCATGTATGCTTTGTTTCAGAGTAAGAAATTTAAATTCTAAACAAAATAAACAGGTAGGAAAAGAAGCAGGTAAGGTAATCCTGCTATTATTACCTCCCCTACTCCAATCATTCTATTGTCTATATTCCAGAACTCCTAGACTGGTCCTCTAAACTTCTCCCCGTTTCCCATGTTTTTTTCTTTTTGCTCTTATTTCTGGGTTGTTTTTTCCCCATTACATCCCAGGCCTTCTACTGGGTTTCTCATTTATACTTTCATCTCTCCAGGTCCTTAGAGTTTGGTTTTATTCTGAGTGCTCGCTCTCCTTTTAAAAAACCCTTACTCTTATTTGATGACTGCAGTCTCTTTCTTCTGAACATATAAAGGATAAATATTTGTAAGTTCCTTCTTTCTGCATATTTTTCCTTCTGTTGTTTGTTTTGAGCTTTGTTTTTGAAAGTATAAGCTCTCCTTGAAAGCATGTTATCCATCCCCTCTCTCCTTCAAGGCAGGAGATTGGAGGCCTTTCATGGTAAAGGGCAAAGTGGCAGACTCTGGACTGGAGCGTTCCCCATGTAGCTGAGGGTAGAGGGATGTGCCGAAGATGACAAGGTGAGCATTGGAACCCAATATTGATGGGGTTCACAAATTATGAAGAACAGAGAGGAGAAGAGATTGAAGAAAAGTTTCTAGTGCCTCAGGGACCTGAGAGGCAATATCACATGGCCTAAGGTATATGTAAATAGAGTCTCAGAATAAGAAGACAGTGAGAAGGGACCAAAAAGATATTCAAGGAAATAGCACTAAAAGGAAATTGGAATCAATGAATTTAGCAAGGGCACAGGGCACAATTTACAAAATCAACCCTCTTTCTATATATGACAACAAGCAATATGAAAGTGAAATTTAAAATTAATGTCATTTATAATTGCAGCAAAACATACACACAGAAAACAGAAATAAACACCATGAAATGGTGTGTAAGAGTGCTAAGGAGAAACTAGAAACATCACTGAAAGAAACTAAGTGAGATCTAACTAAAGGGAGAGATACACAGTGTTACGTCTGTTCTCCCCAAACTGGTCTACAAATTCAATGCAGCATCAATAATAATCCCAGTAGGCTTGTGTGTGTGTGTGTGTGTGTTGTGTGTATAGAAACTGGCAACTTAATTCTACAATTTTCATGGAAATACAAAGACCTAGAAGATTCTGCATCCTGGTTCTGTCTTCTAGGGGAGGGCTAAATATTGTCAAAGACGATACCATTCATTTACCAAATGTTTTTGAGTACTTGGAATTAAATATATATAACGAAGGCAGTTCATCCCTTAAAACTGAAACGATACTTCAGTCTGCAGGCAAATACAAAACTCTTCCTTTAGATATTTTACAAGCTGTTATAGTTTCAAAATAGTAGTAATCTATGTTATTTGGATTTGGCAAAAGCCTAAAATATATTAAGTAAGTCACTGCTCCAAAGAATCAGCCATTGAATAATGTTAAAGGGAAAACAGACCAACTTAAAGGAAGCTTCCTTTTGCCCAAGGTTTGGTTGGATGTGTTAATGCAGAATTACAGGTGTTCTTTAAGTTATGAGGGTCTCATTTGGGTACCTTTAAAAATTAAAGGTAAATGCCCTGATGACTTATAGCAAAAGGAGATGTTCCGTGTAACCAAAGTCACTAGAACAGTGAGTTTGAGAAGAATAGCGAAAAGCAGAAGCCCATCACTCAGCAACCAGTATGCCAATAAAAAATGACAAAAGTAGAGCCCTAGCTGGGTAGCTTAGTTGGTTAGAGTGTCCTGCTATGCCAAGGCAGTGGCTTCAATTTCTGGACAGGGCACATACAAGAATCAAGCGATGAATGCATCATTAAGTATAACAACATATCGATGTTTCCCGCCCCCACCCCCCAATTTTTAAGAAATGACAAAAGAAGAAAGAACTCATCCACCACTGGCCTTGTCAGGGGCATCTGCACACACTGCTCACAACTGCCCTAAAGAGCCTTCCTTTCCAGTGCAAGAAGACGGGGTTCTAGATGCCAGCACTCTTCCACCAGAGCGTGGCACCATATCCTGGGATATCGCCATATTTTGTCTTACAGCCAAAGTTCGAAGCAATCGACATTAAATATTTAATATGAACCTGATATTAAATATTCTTATAGAATTATTCTTTTATTAATAAAGTAGAATCACTGGTAAAGAAAAACTCTACTTCAAATAAATTGTGACTGACTATGTAATTACTCAACTTACAACAGATAATTCGGGCAAATGCCCCCCATTCTTATTATGAATTCAACCTAAATGTTACTGCTATGTGCTTGACATGAATAGTTTTATGGCTAAGAAAACAGAGAAGGAAAAGGGAGAAATTAATGTTTGTCTTCACATCATGTCCTGGCTCACGCCCATCTGATGCTTGTCCAGGATGATGCGAGTTTTTGAGTCATAAGCTGCAGTACTGACGTTGTGCTCAAAATGACAGATTGGTCTCTCTGACCTTCAGCAGGAATCCGGGGCAGCCACAGTCAAAACAGAGTGAATAACAGGGTGCCATGCAGGTGTTTCTCAGAAAGAAAGTTCTGAAACATATTATGTTTCAAGAAGAACAGAATTTCTTTTATTTTGGTTACCTTATTTAATCTGTTAATCAATTTGCCTAATTTAATTTACAATTAATGGTTGCTAACTTTTACTTGAAGTATCAAGCGCTGTGCCAGAAATGATCTTGGTCATTTTCACCTTGGTGAGGTCTTTGAGAATGGGTTCTATTAATATCCCCACTTTAAGGACAAGGAAACAGGCTGAGAGGGTCAAATGCCCAAGGCCACCAAGGTGGTAAACTCTGTGAGCACCGGAACCGAGCACCTCAGGCTGCGTGCTGAAGAGTTTCTTGCCTGCATTCTGTCGCTGCTGTCCATTTGGAGGACACAGCCATGACAGTTAGAAGAATCAACTTTAGGAGAAGTCAGAAAAGTCATCAAAAGATTTCATGGCACTAAGAGAAAACTTTATTAGTGAAACCAAGAGAAGGAGATGCCTCAAAATGTTTTGAGATAGAATCGGAAAATATTTAGCAAACAAGCAAGGAAAGGTGATTGGGTTCTCGACCAAGAATTAAGAGATGTAGTATATCCTTAGATTACAAGTAAGACAGACAGAGATTCTGTTTTCATGAAGCTTCTCTAGCCCACTGTATAATACATGCAGGGAAATGGACAGGTATGATACACTGTGACCCAGGCTGTCCTGAGAGAAGGTGGAGGGGCCTTTGGCTGGAGAGGTGTCAGGGACACCCTCCTGGAGGACATGGCATCAATGCTAAGAGCTAGAAAAGTTAAATAGGAGAGGGAGGTCAAGGGAGAAAAGATAACATGTGCAGAGGCCTCCTGGTACAGATAGCACAGCTCATTTGGGAAACTCAAAGTAAAGGCAATAGAATAGAACCAACAAAAATATTGTACTAAGAACATTTGAAAATATCATCCAACCAAGGTTCCAAAGTGATCTGCAAGTCATAGGCTAAATTTCATAATGTGCAAATGGAAGACAGCATCTAAGGAAGGTGGTGGTGGTAAGACAGAAATCTTAGTAACACAGGCGTCGTACTGCATTTTCATATTTAGAATGGCAAAGCATTGTAGTGCGAAGCAGACTGGCCCACCAGAGACAGGCAACCAGACAGATCCCAGATGTCCTACCACCAACACAGTGGGTGCCCATCAACAACTCACTTTGCTTCCTTGGACTTCAAGTTTCTGCTTCTGAGACACAGATAAAGCCACTTATCTGGCACAGGCCAGGATGCTGGACCTGATAATTTTCTCAGGATTCTTTCAGTTTTAACATCCATGATTCTGTAACTCAGATACATGGTGGCAAACAACCAGAAATGAACAACAACAATATCACTATCTTAATAAGAAGCAGTAATAGTAGCTAATACTGCATATTAACGAACTGAGCAATGTGCTAGCACTTGAATTCCTTACCTCACTCAAACTTTGCTACAACCATAAGAACAGGTGCTATTACTACCCCCAAACAGACAGGGAAAATGCAAACTTAGAGAAGTTACCCACCCAAGGTCATATAAGTAGCATCTGGTGGAGCCTGATTTCTCTCCTAGGCATCCCAGCCACAGGCGCATGCCCTCCACCTGCAGTGTGCACGCCAGGCCGCCCCCCTTTCTCGCACTGTTAACAGCCATAGTGCTAGTGCTATTGCCCTGTATACACTGATGATACTTAGCTTTTTCAAGTATTTTCACATTAGCAATTTATCTTATCTTCATAATATTCTTGGAAGGTAGACAGAGTAAGCACTGTTATCCCATTTAGAGATGAAATGACCGAAGCTCTTGAGTGGCCCCTCTGGGGCTTGGGGCTGCCCCCGGGCTGGGGTCCAGGTTTCCTGACCTCCACTGCTGTGCTCCTCCAAACACAGCGAGTTACAGAGACTCAAAAAGCCAACACCAGAGAGCCAGACTGCAAATGTTTTCACTTAACCTTCAGTGGTTAACTAATTTATGAAAGGATGATTAATAAAAGGCTTTATTTACCTTTATAAATTGGTGATTTTAGACTAGTGATTTTTCTGAATTAAATTTTTATTAATTATGTTCTCATATGGTATAACATGGGGCAGCCTATAAGTTACTGTGCTGTGACAAAGAACTTAGCATTTAAATATTGTATTTTTCTATGTCTAGTTTGGAAAATCCAAGCTTTAAAAGGACTAAGATAAATTAAACATAAAAGAGATTATAGACTCCTAACACAGCCTTCTATATCCATAACTGTATAAAAGTTTGCTTTCTCTAACATGAAGTCAGTTAAACTTTATTTCAATGTATCCCTGTTAGCACACAAGTGAACCAAACAAGAACCGCATCAAAATAATAGCAACAAGAACAATTAATACTGAATACTTACTATATACTAGACATAGCCTAAGTACTTAATAAATATTACCTCAGGCTAATCCTACAAAAACGTACCTTATTCAAGCCTCACAACAACCGTATGTAGCAGATACTACTATCATCCCCAGAAAAGAAAAATACAAATTCAGAGAAATTACCTGCCCTAGGTCATATAACTAACATTTAGTGAAGTCGGCTTTTTCATTTCTCGTATGTGTTAATAGCCCCTTTCTATGGATGAAGAAAGGTTAGGTTATTCTCCTAAAGAAAGGGAACCAACTAGAAAAAAGCTGTACCTGGATCCCAATTGAAGAAGACCACTCTGATGCCAAGCTCTTAACCATTATGCTATACTTACAGTGTCATGCCTTTAATGAAGGGCAGATTATTAATGAGCCATACATTGATTGCATGGTATCAGAATCCTGAATTTAACTTACCAAAGTAAGTTACTGAAAAGCTAGAGATAACCAGCAAGCAATTGAGCTGGTACCGGCGTGGTTAAATGAGTTAGCAGCCGTGGTCCACTAGGGGGCTACATTAGGGTCACTTCATTGATTGCTTCTCCCCTCCAACAACACTTAAAATTCCAATGCATGTCGGTCCTACAGACCTCACACCCTCACACCCTGGAATGCTCTCCCAAAGAAGAGACATGAAAAGAGGAGAGGAGGTCGCGATTCAGCTACTTAACAAAGGTGGCCTCATTTTAGCTTTAATTCAGTTTATGATTTTCCTATCTCTCATGCCATCAGTACTTTAAAGTAATTAGAGAAAAGTTTTAGGGCTTTGAATGATAGATAAGAAACTGGGTTTTTATGTTTTCCCCCAGAAAGTTATAAATCTAGAAAATTAAAATTTCCCAAATTTGAAAATCTTTGGATTACAAGGAAAAGACTGCTACCAAAATAATTTTCCGATCTCAGGAAAGTTTAAAATGAAACATTCTTAAAACATGTTAATAAAGGATAACAGCAAAACTGATATGACCAGAAACTTTGAGGCTTACACATTTTTAAAATAACTAATTATGTAGCAAACAGTTTTTCAATTTAGGCAGAAAACAGAAGAATCAGAAAATCAAGTAAAATTCCTTCACAATCAGAGATTGCTTGGAAGAAACAAGGTTATTGAAAGCTGATTTCTGATGTTACCAAAGCAACAATGAGGAGGTGAGCTTCAGTGCTGTATGACTTACAAGTTAGGTTTTAGTAAGTAAAACTGTAAGGGGAATGAGTCCCTTTCCAGAAAAACAGCTTGTCTAATAAGGAATCTCCTCCCTCACTCCCTCTCTTTTCCTGATGCTTAAACGTAACAGTATATGAAATGTGTATTTGATACAGAAAATGTCAAATTTGTACATATCCATAAATATACAAAACTTTTGCAATTATCTTTACTGCAATTTATTCTAATCATCTTACTAAAGTAGTAAAAAAATAAAGACTAAAGTTCAAATTTTTTATTTCATAAACTGCAATCATTACTGTTTGTAAGACCTCAAACTGGAACTAGTACTGGCATTCCCCCCTTTACTGCTGTTTAAAAACAAAGAGAAAAAACTTGCACCTGAAAACTTATACCTTAAGCCAACGATTTCCAACCTTTTTCATATCATGGCACACATGAACTAATCACTAAAATCCTGTGGCACACCAAAAAATACATGTTTTGTCGATCTGAAAAAAAAGCACATAATTTTGATTCATTCAAATGGGACAGCGACTGCTGTGTTGGCTGATGTCATTTTTTTTTATTAGGGAAAAGAGGTCAGTGCCTGTGATTACATACTCAGGTATTTTGTGTTTTAAAAATTCTTGTGGCATACTGGTTGAAAACCACTGCCTTAAGCCAGTGCCCCTACTTCTAGGCTCCAACTCTCATGTTAATTATTTTTACAGGGCTGTTACATTGTTAAAAAATCACAGGCCTTTTTCCCCTGGTAAATGTTGCTCACATTATGACATGACAACGCATAACATTACAGATATTAGACACTGGCTCTTTGGGAAATCTATTTTACTATACATAGAACTGGAGATTGCCAGGAAACTATTAGGTATGAGCTTTTTCTACCTAAAGATTTCAGCCTAAAAAGGCCACCTCTCCCCACTAATCAAGAATATTCAATCACATCTCCATTGTAAAAACTTAGGCCAAACTAAACACAGAAGAGTATCATTTGTTAAAATGACTGATATTTTCAGGCAAGTAACAGCTTTGTCAAATCTGTGCTACTAAAATAAAGTTTTCATGCAACCCCTCAAAAGCTAACAGCTTCATCGTGCAGAGGATAAAGTCCAAATACCCCCAGTTGGCAAATACAGCTCTCCAGCCTGTGCCAATCTACCTTTCCAGGTGGAGCTCTTAGTCCTTTAAGCACCCACTCCAGTGTCAGCTTTCAATTGCTGTCATCCGCCCAGGTTACCTGAATTCCTGTCCACTCGTCTTTCTGGTCTGAGACCTAGACCCTCAAAACACAGGTAACCTGGCAGTTACCCAGCCATCAGTTCTTCAGGAGTCAGCCCAAATCTCAGGGACTCCACAAGGTCCAGAACTTTTTCCAGCACAGAGCATGATGGTCGATTAGCTACTGATTTTACATCAACTCGTCTTTCTGGCAGCAGACTTTGGAGCCTCAGTTATAAGATCTGTAATGTGACTTTTAATGAAATTACTGAAAACGCTCACTGCCACTAAACTACAACATTCAGTGAGTGACTCCAAACCAGGGCAGTGACGTTGTAAGGTCCTGTAATGCTATTATAACAAAATGACCTAACAATCAGATGAACTGGTACAGCTTATTTCAGCCTTATGATTTTCAGATTACATACAATATGTGCCAGTTCACCTACTTGGGGAAATTTGTTACTCCAAAAGCAACACTTGCAGTGCTATCTGAGCCATTTGTGGATAAGCACCTTCCTAGTGACGCTGCCACCCTGTTGCAGCTCTCGTATTATATACAGTGTCCTGTTCACGGGATAGTTAGTACCATGTTTTCTTTTCCATTTTTGTGCCTCCTGTGGGTGGTTTTCCCTGGCACAGTGCTGTAGTGTTTGGTATTCCTAAGCACAAGAAGGCTGTGATGTGCATTAAAGAGAAAGGATGTATATCAGATAAGCTTTGATCAGACATGATGTACCCACCATGAGTTCAATGTTAATGAATCAACAATATATATTAAGTAAGGTATTTTTAAACAAAAACAAACATAAAATAAGGTTACATACTGATAGACTGGCAAAAATATTGTGACCAGAGGCTTGTGGGAACCTAACCCTGTATCCCTCTTAGCTCATAGCTTTTGAAGGTCCAGGTTTGGCACGTGGGCTGCAGCCTGACAACCCCCGCTGTGGATCTAGATGCACTATCCACATCCGCCCGCGCATGGTCCGCATCAATTACGCATAACCATCCATCTACCCACCAATATGTCCCACACGGATCGCACCTTCATGCAACACAGACTGTTATATACCTATGCTTTTTGTTGGAATATTAACTAGTTTTTCTTTTTAAAAAAGAATCTAAGGGCTCCATTTAAAAATTTTGTATAAATATAGAAAGATAATGGGTCTTATTATATTTTTAAATATTTTCCCACAAATGCCCCTTTGGATTACTGACAAAGGAAAATACCCAAATAATTACTTTTCTCTCCATGCATGCCATCCTAGAGAAAATTTGTAAAAATTCCTAATTACTGCTGAGTAAGGTATGGTAAAACTGAAGAGGGTGGCTGGGGGAAGAAGCCTCTTCTGGTGTACCATTTTCTCTTCTCAGCCTTCGCAGCCCCCGAGAAAGGATGGGCAGAGCCCAAGATGACCGTGCTGTCTTTTTGTGGCGGTGGTGGGTTAAAATGGGGGCACCGTCTTCCTTCGGTGCTTTGCTACACAGAAACCACTGGCACTGTTTTCCTCACAGCACCATCCTCAGACGGGGCAGCAGTTCCCTCTGTAACCACTTCTGGCCAAGATTCCAGCCCCCCAAAAGGGATTCACAGCCCCTCCCCTTCGCTCTGCCACTGCAACTACTCTCTTCACCACAGCTTCTTCACCCCTCGTGTCTGACGTGTGGGGTGGAGTAGGGTCCTCTTCATGTCTCCTAAATTTTGCTACCATATATCCTTTCAGAGGACATCACCCCTTTTTGTAGGTCTACCTGGGAACCTGGCTATATTCCTCCCCAGCCTTTCACTCCTCACCACTATCCCCTGCTTGATGACTCTACCCACACACAGGCCTCAGTTTTTTGTTTTGGGGGGGGGGGTTTGGTTGATGGTCCGAAACACAGTATTTCCTAAAACAGCTCTTCGTTCACCTCCTAACCCAGTCCTTTTCTACATTTGTCAGAGTCTTATTTCATTGCCTTCAAACCTCCTCCATTTTCCTGCTTGCTTTTTCATTAATTGATACATTTAACAAATATTTATTGAGCATCTCTCATGTACCAGGCACTGGGGTACAGCACAGTGAAAAATGCACACATGGCCTTCTACCCTCATGAAACTTTTAGACTGTTGGGGGAACAAGGCAAGTGAGCAAACCAGGTGCAACCCAGTGGGATAACCGCTGGGACAAGGGGAAGGCCCAGTGCTGCAATGAGGAGGGACATCTAATCTGGATGAGACCAGGGATGAGACTTGTTTGAGGACGTGACGTTTTCACTGGGTTTGGCTACCCGTGAGGAGTTGGCTATGCAAGTAGAAAGGATATGGGCGTTAGAGGTGGGGTGAAGAATAAGGAACCACATTATGCAAAGAAATAGGGAAGTAAAAGCAGTTAGTAAAGGTTACAACATGGAGGCTTACCAGATCATAAGAGTCCTGATAAGTCACAGTAAAGTGTTACAGTGTCCTGGGGAAGTGAGGACCCTAAGGCATTATAAACGGGAATGACCTGACGAACACCTGCAAGTTTGAAAGCTCTAGCTGCAGTGCAGAGTACAGCCTGCAGATGACAATAAAGCCAATCAAAATGGTGATGCCACAAGGGTGTGGCAGCCTGAACTTAAGGCTAAAGAAGAGAAGATGGTCAGAAGTAGGTGGGTTTGTTAAGTCGTCAGTGAGTCAAATCCATGAGGCTTGATGACTGAAATATGGGGGCAGAGGGGAAAGGGTAACTGAAAAGTATGTCCAGATTTCTACATTGGGGAATGAGATTGACAAAGTACTGTACACCTGCTGAGACAGGGAGTGTGGGAAGCCAGAGGAAGCATGGGGTGGAATAAGCTGATGAGACGGTACTGGTCATGCTGAGTTTGAGGCCTATAACTCACTCAAGAGAATATACTCACTAGGTAGTTGGAAATATAGCAGTTCCCTCTTATGTGCAAGGGACGTATTCCAAGACCCCAGTCCATGGTTGAAACTGTGGATAGTACCAAACCCTACACACACAATGTTTTTTCCTATTCAGACCTTTTCTCTTAAGGGAAACATTTGATGGCTTCTCTTCGGCATAACCAGATTGTCAGCATCACCACTTGGTGTGCTTTGGGACCATTATGAACTAAATTAAGGGTGACCTGAACACAAGCACTGTGAGACCACGGCAGTCCAAGCTGATCAGATAACTAGATGGCTCCAGGAGGGGAGTGCATACAGTGTGGATCTGCTGGGCAAAGGGATGATTCACGTCCTAAGTGGGATGGAGCAAGATTTCATCATGCCCCTCACAATGACATGCAAGTTACAGCTTATGAATTTATTTCTGGAATTTTCCATTTCTTATTTTTTGGACCAGGGTTGACTATGGGAAACTGAAACCACAGAAAACAAAACTTTGGGTAAGAGGGGACTGCTCTAAGGGTCAGGAGGTCAAGAGAATGTCTGAGCTGGAGATACAGAAAAGATGGGTATCCACTGCACAAGGATGGAAGGCAACTGAAGCAACATAAGAAGGTAAGATTACGCAAGGAGAAGGAAGAATGAGGAGGTGGCCTAGGACAGAGCTCTGAGAAGCTTCAAAAGGAAGAGGAACTTGAAAGGAGAGGCCAGAGAGGTAGAAGGAGGAAAGCTAGAAGTACTGTGTTACAAAAACCTTAGGAAGAAACCCTTACAAATAGGATCCTATATCTGGCACAGGGTGATGCACAGTAGGTCCCTGGAAAGTGTCCATTGAACTTGACAAGAAAGTGATTGGTAACTTTGGAAAGAGGTCACTGGACTGTAAAGAGAAACCAGTGATTCTCCAAGGTCAACTGCCTCATCCTGCCCCCAGTGACCCCACCTGCCCCTGTGCTCCCTTCTCCAGCGCCACCTTGCTGTAGGTCATGCTTTAGTTGCCTGATCTGCACAACTGGCTCGTATGACACTTGCCAGAGTAGTTCTTCTAAGACACACCTCACAAACTGATCCTGGCTCCAACGCATAATAGCTGCTATGGCCTTCAGAATAAAAATCTGAAGTCCTTAGCATGACGTACAACGGGTTCTGTTATCTGGTCCCAATATACATATCTGGCTGTTTCCCCACATTCCAAACAGTCCACCTCCACATATTTGACTTTGTAAAAGAGGCTGATCTTAAAATTTTACTTTAAACATTCAAAAGGTCAAGATTTTCATAATGGACACATAGGTGAGAACAATTTCTTTTATTTCTTAAAAAAGGATGGATCCAGGGCTCTCTTCATTTACCCCAACATGGTGAGCAAATATCAAACAGAACTGACACATCACACAGACACTCCCTGTGGTGTTCCGGCATGAAACACATGACCCCAGGAGAAGAGAAAATTGTGTTTTATAACATTTAATAATGCATTTTATAAATACTAATCTGTTATATTAAAAAACTTTCCAGCCTATTATTAGTTCACTCATTTATTACATTCTCAGCTGAGTAAAACGACAAAAGAAAAAAAAGGAACAGTGGTTTTCCTTTGAAAGGGTCTCTCCTACCAATCTTGCAGAAGCTGCCCGATGGTTTCCAACTGGAAGATGGCAGTTTGTACAAACTGCACTAAACCAGTGAGAGTTGGAGCTTTCTAGTTATACCACATGCTTATTAGGAAATAATTATATGGGTTAAAAGCCATTTAAGACTTCCAGACCAATTTTAATCCAAATAAATCGGGGAGGCCTGTGGCATGTCTAAGGCCGTGCTGAAGATGACCTAACAGGTTAAGCAGGTTTTCTTATGTAATTTTAGGCATAGCTGAATCCCTTACAACATTCCCATTCTCTTAATTTTGTTTTCCTTTGTAGCTTCCTAAGATTTTCACAATCACACACGTGGACAAGCATGTGGCCAAGCCCCCCCACACTAAGAGCAGTGCGGTGGTAATAAAATATGCTTAGCAAAGCTGCTCCCCTTTTATAACTTACTCTGCTTGCCATGGTCCTATATTATAATACATGGCGAATGCAATAAATGATACAAATTGCATGTGTTTATATGTAAAGACATATAAACACAATATAAATGAGATGATCCTAGGATCAGTCATCAGAGGGTTACTGAACACTTTATAAATCCTATATCCAAAGCAAATAATATTTAAAAAATCTTAGTGAGAATGGTACAGTGAAAATTTATTATTGTCAAAAAGTCAAAATTTTGATTCATGAATTGTTTATCCTAGGTAGCATGATTTATAGAGGAACACTATGAAGTCTGTCGCCATTCTATAATTATAATTTAGCATGTTCTCAGTTACAGAAGAACCATTTTCAGTCATATTACTTGAAATCTCAACATCTTCTATAACATTATAAGATACATTTCTTATCTTCTCATATGTATCTTCTCAGATACATTTCTTATCTTTTTTACATGCTGGGTTTATTTTTCAGCCACAAAATATTATTAATATTTAAATGTGATAGAGTACTCCTATAATGGCCAAAGCTATTATGTTACCAATGGTTCTTGGAAGAAATATCAGAAGCATTTGGAGGGCTTTCTCAAATTACAGATTTCCAATCTCAAACCCCCAAATTCTGATTTGGTAATCTGGTGTGCACTCTAAGAATGTCCTGGGTGATTCTTTCTGACTTGGTGATTAGCTACAGAATCCAATTTTTACTCATCATAGTCTTTTTGTAGCAATTAGAGGTGAAAACATAATTTATGTTACACATACATGGGGCACAAAATAAAAAAAAACTATTTGGTGTCTCTGTCATTGCTAATTGTTTAGATGAATTCAAATCAAGATGAATGTCTTGACTGAATTTTTTTTTTTTGTAAACTGTCATGGATAATTTTAAGAGTTAACAACCAATTTCTTAGCATTATTTGCATCATCAACTATTCCAATTTTTAGCTCATTGCTATAACTTAAAATAAAGCATTATTGTATGAAATGGCAAATGCTAATCCCAGTTTTGACTCGATTTTCTAGTTTTCAAGAAGAAAGAAATTTTGTATTATTTGAGTTCTTAAGCAATGGTAACAATAGAGATGTCCAAATCTAGTTTAGATTTCTAGGTTTTTTTCTGTGTGCAAAGTAGACACAACCACAGGACTTACTGAATTTCATGAATGAGTTTTAGCTAGGTCCAGGAAGTTCCCCAATTATAATAGTAAAATACTGTCAGTATATGTGTTTCGTGCATTTTTTTTTCTTAGGAAGAAGGTCAATTACTGTTATCAGAAGAGGTTTATAGACTAAGAAAATGTAGAAATACTGATTCAGGGAGCTGAATTGGAGGTTCACTAAAATACACTATGAAAATAATTTAAAAATTATTTTCATGTTTGAACAAAGAAAGACGGGCAGTGTATCTAAAATCAAATATCCTGGTTCCAATTTGCAGTTTTATTAGTTTTAAAGTTAAATGAAAATACAGGCTTTTAAAAGATCTAATAAAGGGAAACATATGCTAATTCAATAAATATCTTTTTTTCCCAACGAAAACTTACTAATTTGTTTTAAAAATCTAATTTCACATCATGCAGTTAATCTCTACCCTGAAAGGCTTTTCAGACATTAAAAAGATTTTAAAGTGTTTAAAGGTGAATAATATAACCACTACTGTATGCTTAAGTGATAGTTTTAAGTATATAAAGCTTTATTGTAAAAAAAATTCTTAGATTTTAATGTTTTGATTTTTAAAATAAATTTTAATTTGGACAGAATTCCCTTCGTAAATTAACAAGTAAATAAAAATCTGCAAAAATCTTTTAGAAGCCTTCCAATTAGTAATTTTATTCCCTAAAACTGTTCTAATCTTAATTTTAAAAATCTAAGCACAAGTATTTTTTGAGTTGTGGGTACAATATAACAAAATATTAAGCAACACCATTAGGTCTTGACTGGTTTTTCAGTAAAAAATTGTTCAGGATTCAGCCGACTCCACTTTTCACACACAGATGACACTCAACTGACTGCCTTAGGTGCTTAAATGATTCACCAGCTCCAAACAAGGGCTTTGGGCAGAATATATCCTTAGTGAAAAAAGGAAGCCCTTTCCCTCTTTTCTAAGGTTTTTTTATTTGTTTGTTTGTTTTACCTTAAAATAGTGTTGGACAGTAAGTTAAATACTTTCCAAGTAGGTCCGAGAAACTCTGAAATATAATCCCCAATAAACCAGACAGGGTGAGGGCAAACCAATTTGAAAAATTCCTTTAAATGACTAAAACTTGCTTTTAAAAAGTTGTCATTATTTTGTGAGAGAGATTCAGATCCAGTGAAACTACTAATAATTTCCAGGGGACTCCTAAAAGATCTTGCAAGCCCTAAAAGACCTTATGAGGTTCTTAATAAATTAGTATGATTGTGACTTTTCCCCATGTTTAAAGAAGCGGAAATGAACAAGTTAAAAGGCATTTTCCTAGCCCTGACTGCAAATCACAAGCTTAATGCTGCCTGACGCCAGCTGGCACGGTGCCCATTTACAGTAAGTTGTTTACTCCCTGTCTACCAATCACACCACAGAGCAGGAATGCCTACAGACGCAGTCACACTGTCTTTTCAAGACAGAACGACTGAGAAAGAGGTATTTATGAACTTGATCAAATTCTCAGAGGTATTATTTTTAATACTGCTCCAAAATATTCCAATCCAGTTTCCATAATATCAGCATTTTTAAGTCAAATAAGTGCCCCTTAATAGACAATCTTAAAGTAACAGCTCATCAGTGGAACAGGTGGTATCCTCTAGTCATTTCAAGCACCTCCCTTTTTAATATAACTTTTAAAGGCCGCAATATCTATTTTAAAATGGATCTGAACTTAATCAATCAGACTGAAACCTTTAAATAGCAGAATAAGAGAAATGGAATGTCCAGAGAAGGAGTAGAAAACAGGAAAAATGAACTGTGATTATTGTGAGAAGTGGATAAGAAACACACAAAGACTCAAAAAAGTAATTCCTGGCTTGCCCTTGAAATCAGGTTTGCTGCTTGGCCTTTGGCGAGCCTCCCTGTACCCACACCAGCCAGTTCAGGGATAACTGGGTAATAAGAATACTTTTTTTCTTGGAGCAAACTTGTCTGCTATAGCTATTCTCCAGATGTCTTCCCAAGGTTACATGCCATCACTGGCATCACGTACAAAGGGAATGTCTCAGGCTCTATCAACATCAGTGTAACCACAGAATTAAGTCAACAAGCATTCTGAAAACCCCCCAGCTCAAAAGACCCTAGGAACCAAGAACTACTTTTTAAGCCACACATCTGTGAAAAACAATTAATAACCACTGGAATGAGAGAGATACCTTCAACAGCCTCTGGAAAGAGGGAGCTAATGACACCGCAGAAACACCCAAAGCTGGCTGCTCTAACACAGGTAGAAAGCATGGTAGTGTGGGATTTGGCCTCTCTGGCTTCTTCCTGCTACAGGGCAAAAGTAGGGTGACAGTTCCAGTGTGACATTCTTTTGAGCTAATAAAGCTACTGTAATAATCATAACCTTCATATCTTTTTCCATACAAAGAAGTATAAACCTACTTTTGCCTACTCCATATGCTTCTTGAGCCAATTTTTCAGTGGGTTCTAGAGACCTTTTTTTTAGTTACTACAGTATCCTAAACAAATCTTTTCATGACAGCCGTTTTCTAGCATCTCAGCAACTTTACATAATTCCCAAGGCCAAAAGGCTGAACAAATTGTTTTATTAACAATATAGGATTGTTTAGACCTTCAGAGATAGTCTGGATTTTTTGTTTTGTTCTGTTTAGCTTTTCCTCTGTGTTTTAAGTCCACTATGCCCAATACTTTTGGAGTTTTAGTCCCTGCAACTTTTGGTCTTATAATGTTTCTGCCACTATATCTTTTACCTTTTTGTGTGTCTCATAATTTTCATTTCTTCAAAAACAAATGTGCTAATTCTATTAAATAACTCACAGAATTATCCTATATTACTTTCTAAAATTTGGGGGGTGGGGGGAGGTCGGCATTAGTGATCAGCATACTTAGGTTAATCTGCTTTTGTAGAAGCCCAAATAAGAAAGACCAGACCCAGACAGTACTGCGACCAGCTATAGAGCACAGTGCATATGCTGTTTCCAAGATCTCATTAGGATGTGAGGTTTATAGACTTTAATCAGCAGGCAAATAAATAAAACCAAGTTATATCTTTGTTTTTATCGTTAATAACTAGAAAGGTACCAGACGCATGACCTTGGAAATTATATAATTTATAAACAGGATTTCAAAATAATGCTGAGGAAGTGGTACTACCTCACTTCTTCAGTCATTTCCAATCAAAAGGGCTAAAAATCATCAACTACTCATTAAATAGATGGAAAGTCTTATTTGATCTATGTAACATATTCCCAGTGCATTTGCTGCAGGAAGCAAGCTGGTTTGTCAACACAACCATCAACAGCTTGCTGCTAAGACTATACACAGTACTGACAAAAAAATTCAAATTTATAGGTTGGTAAAGATAATTATTATAGGAATAGTTCCATTTCTCAGATAAATTTCTAATGTTCACTTTGTCAATTTTAACCAATGAAAGAGATAGGAACAAAAACCACTGTTTTGTTAGTTTAAGAAAACCTTATTCCATACAAAATTGTGCATCACAGTATGAGAAAGCAAGAAACGGAACAAAATCAAAAGAGGCTCATCTTACCTATTAAGTGAAAAAATAATTCTCTAAGACATTTAAGCAGAACTGTGTCATCTCTAGCTCACAGCTCCATCATGGGAGGGCAGTTCAGGCTGAGGGCCTTTGCTACAAATGGGGGATACCATGCTCCCCCTTTCCTCCTCGCCTCCCCCATTGCGCTTTGGGAAGTTTTTCATAGTACCACCCATAAAATAGTACAAAAACATTTCTAACACTCAATAAAAAATAAAATATTGTGGTAATGCATTATTAGCTGTCCTCAGTGTGGGAGAGGGGAACTTATGCCTTCATTACTTTATTTTAATTTACTCGTCTCCTATTTTAAGGTGGTCCATCTAAGCCTCATATGCCTTCCCTGTTCCTCACCTTCCCTTATATGCTTGTTAGACTTCCAGGTCTAAAACTAGTTCTGAAATTTTGTTTTACTGGTTTACAGAAAAACCTGACATAAATAAGAAAAAACTTAAAGCAGTATTTTCTTGAACAAGTGTGTGTCAGTCAAGCAAAATGACCAGTTCTTTCACCTAAGAACAGCCAAGTTCAGATGGCTCTGGGCCACTGTGTGCTACAGAACAGGAAATGCATTGTTGGTAACGTTAGGATCAGGGTAAATGGGCTGCAAGGAAGTCCAGAGCGATAGTGCTTCTCTCACATCCTTTTTATCACCAGCTCTCCTCATTCTCCACCCCAATAAACAAAACATTTGTATCACTGTAAGTTCTGTTTTTTATTCATCCTTTCGAATGTTTTGCTGCCCAGACATTATTATTTAACATTTAGTATGAAGAGGACTCCCCAGCAAAGATGTTGGCTCAGCAGTGGAAAGGTCACAGGAGGACATGAGAAAGGAAGACAGATCCTGGGACATCTGCATTAACAGCAAGTATCCCATGCGAGAGTAAATGATTTAATTCTGAAGAGGGGTAGCCTTAATGCCATTTTGATTGAGAGTCATAAATTCAACAGCATCCTTCAAACACTCCAACCATTACAACCATTTAATATCTGGTACCATTAAATATGTATGGAAGGAAATCTACTGTAAATGTCAGCAAAGAATTCCACACAGAAGAGCCTCCTGTTTTCTTTGCCTGCAGTTTTAATATACTCTAATCCATTTCTCCGAAAACAAGTTTCAAGTTTTAAAAGATTAAACTTCACACAGAACACCAAACAGCACTCATATTCATAACATTAATCTGTACAGAAAGCACTCAGGGAGCTCAGTGAGGCTGCTTTGATAAAACCATTAAAACTGAAATGTAATGCCATGCTTACCATTAAACTTTGTATTTAAACAGAGTTTGGAAACCACTGTCTAAAACCTCACTTTGTCACCACGATCAGCCCCAACCATCATTTCCAAACTCACCCAAATCTTCTTCTCCTTGTGCACACAAAGCTCACAGCCCAGCAAGGCCCCCAAACCCGAACCCGTGTCTCTCTCCCAATTTCCCACGGGGGCTCTCCTCCCATCTGTACGCCTTCTCAGTGCCCCTTAACAAGTCAATGTCACTCACTTACCCATTTAAAATGGCTTTTTAAACGATTTTTGTTTATTTACTTTTAGAGAAAGGGGAAGGGAGGGAGACAGAAAGGGAGAGAAACACTGATAGGCAGCCTGCAACGCAGGCAGGTGTCCTGACCTGGAACTAAACCAATGACCCTTTCGGTTTGGTAGGCTGGGGCTCAAGGCCTGAGCTACACCAGACAGCCCTAAAAAAATACATTTTGAGTGACTATCGTGAGTCTCCAAATTTCTGCTTATCCTGAGCATTACTGCCTTAGAAACTTCCTTAACAAAAGCTTTCTCTTCTTATCTCCCAAAGTACCCAATGACTTCTGCCACTCATGAATTCTGAAGTGACTGCCTTTCTTAATAAAGGGGCCACGTGGCATATAGTCAAGACTGCTAACAGAGAAATGTACATAACTGTTCCCTCAGCTTAGAATTTTAAAAATCAAGCCTTTATTTCTAATGAAGAAAATAAAACCCACATCTGAATTTAAAAAATGAAGATTTGAATCCCATGTATTTTATAGAAAAAGCTTACATGGATGCATACAATTTGATTTAAATGGTATCTGATAAACACTGTGATAAAATACTTGCTCAAACACCATCATACCGATGAAAATGACACTACCAATGAAACTGCTGGCTGGTGGGCAGCAGTACCACCATGCAACAACTGAAAATGTTTGCCAGCTGCTACATGAAACACAGATTTCCCATGAAAAGCAATTTGATGGGCAGGGCATCAATACATACTTTTCAAACAACTGCAACTTCTCTGCAAAAAAGCTTATTTGTTCCAAAGTTGAACTTACAATGATGGTTCAGGATCACCTGTATGTTAGACAATATAAGAAACTCGAAATATTCTACAGATAAACAGTGCAATAGTTTGCAAGGGCTCTAACACTGGATTTTGGCCAATATGAATTCATCATTCAAACCAAGGGCCATAATAGTATTTTTCTTTGTTCAGAATTGGGAGACTTTAGAGAGGAAACATTTGGGATCTACATAAAGTGCTTTTAACATAGGGGAGTGAAGTCAGCAAACCAAATGGTGGAGTAATAAACTCTAGATTTCATTCTTCCATAAGAACACAGAAAAAAAAAAAAAAGGCAGAAACTTCCAGAATCAACCTTTTTGGATCTCAGAAAATTAACCAAAGGCTTGTTGCAACCCAGAGAATGTGTATTCAACCCCCATCTCACCTTGCATATTCTTGGTAAAAACAGTGAACTTTGGGGTGTTTTAATGTACCCAGTCCCATCCATCCCTGCCCCTAAGCTCAGTAGTAGCCAAGAAAATAACAGCCCACATTCCTGGTGCCAGGAAGTAGCAAAATAAACTTCACTTGCAAAGCATTGTAATGAATAATATTTTCTGACCTTTCTGGTGGCTCCCTGGAAGACCTCAGAAAGATTGTCTTTGTTTCGCCTAACTCATAATGGGCCTAGTGCTAAAGTGCGATAGTTTGTGGGTAAGAGGGGTGGAGGTACGGCATGGGGCAGGGTTGGGGGGGGGAGGTAATTTGTTACAAACATTCAGGCTGATAGTGTCTTAGTTTGCTTCTTTCTGAGGTGATGGATAACAGTTGAGGCAAACAACAGAGTAACTCAAAAAGCTTAGGAGGAAAGACTGGGGCTTTGGAAAGTCTGACACATTCCTGGGAACCCAAAAGGGGCCAAGCACGAGTAGGCCGTGCATACGCCAGGGAGGACCCAAGAAGGCCCCGGCTTTCAGCCGCTGCTGCTTAGATGCCGTCTGAACACAGCAGCGAAGGCTCCGACGGAACTGGGAGAGTGGAAGGCGTGCACTGGTCCGTGTGCACGTGCTCAAACACAGCCCCTAGGCAAAGACTAGAAGATTTTTTTTTTGCTTCCAGACATTTAATAAACTTTTAGGGTCCACAATGGACAAAAATTACAAACTTGACAGAATTACTTCAAAACAGTCACTAAACAACCAACCAACATCTACAATACATGGCAACAACAAACACTATAGAAGGGGGACAGACTCCAATTTCCAAAAGGCCAGAATTATAGGGCGTTCAAAGAAATATGAAAGTATGGTACATGCAGAAAATAATAAAAAAAGAAAGCAAAGAATAAAAGCTGCCTGAGGAAGCCCAGATGGAGAACTTTGTAGACAAAGACTTAAAATATGCTGATTTAAATGTGTTCAGTGACGTAAACTATATGTCTAAACAACTAAAAATCTAATTAAATTAAGATTAATACAGAAAAATTATAAAACTAAACCAAACAGAAATTTTAGAGTGGGAAAGTACGATAACGTGAATGAAAAATTCACTAGAGGCGGTCAACAGCAGATGTGAGCGAGCAGAAGAATTGGCAGACTTGAAGGCAGGTCAATGGAGAGTATCCAGTCTGAGGAACCAAAAGAAAAAAATAATGAAAAAGCCAGAGTCTCGGAGTCTGTGGGACAGCACCAAATGTGCATAACGGGAGTAATAGGAGGAGACAGAGAAGAAAACCTACAAAATATTTAAACAAATAATGATCAAAAACATGTCAAATTGAAAAAAGATATATGCCAAATTTGATGGAAAACATCCAAGAAGCCCAATAAACTTCAATAGGACAGATTCGAAAAGATTCCCAACTGTACACATCATAGGCACCAAGCTAAAGACAGAGAGAAGTAACTCATTGTGTACAAGTGATTTTTAATAAAACAGTTGATTCCCCATCAGAAACTATGCAGGGACAGACCAAAAGACAGGAGAATGACATATTCAAAATGCTGTAAGAATTAATGTCAACCAGGAATTCTACATGTAGCAACACAATCCTTCAATAATGAAGGAGAAATTAACACATTCCTAGGTTAACAGACACTGAGGCCATTTGTCCCCAGCAGATCTGCCCTCCCATGAATGCTGACAGGAGTCCTTCAAGCTGGAATGAAAGGACACTGGACAGTGACTCCATGGGAAGAAATGAAGAACAGCAGGAAAGATAACTACATAAGTAAATGCACAAGACAGTACAAATGTATCTTTGTTTGCAACTTCCTTTTTCTTCCTTCTGATTGAAAACACAACTGCATAAGCACTTGTTATAAAGCTAGGTAGACAGGCACACAATGTATACAGAGAGAATCTGTAACAATAACAGTATAAAGGGGAAGGAGCAGAGAGGTATAGAGACAATGTTTGTGTACACTAGTGAAATTAAATTGGTATTAACTCATATTAAAACATTGTTACTAATTAAGATGTTAATATAATCTCCAGGGAAACTAGTATGAAAATAACTTTTAAAAAGTTAAAGAAATGACAATGGAATTAAAATGGTCACAGCAGAAAATATTTCATACAAAAGAAGGTAGTAATGGAGGAAATGAACAAAAAAGACATGACATAAAGAAAAAAAGCAAAATGTCAAGTCCTGCTTATCGATAATTACATTAAATACCAATAAATGAAACTCTTAATTAAAAAAGAGATTGGTAGAATGAATTAAACAAACATAATCCAACTTTACACTATGAGACTCAACTGAGATTCAAAGACAAAAATGGATCAAAAGTAAAATCATACAAAAAGATATTCTATGCAAAGAATATACCATAGAGCTACAGTGGATATACTAATATCAGACAAGAGAGACTACACAAAAGATTACTCCCAGTGATGAAGGACATTGTAGAATGATAAAATAGTGAATAAGAGATATGAACATACATGTACCTAACAACAGAGCCCCAAAATATATGAAGCAAAACAGCATTAGAGAAATAAGCAATCTAATAATACTAGTTGGAGACTTGAATACCCACTTTCAGTAACAGAAAAACTTGACAATATCAGCAAGAAAACAGGAGACTTGAACACCATCACATAGCACCAACAATATCTAAGAAACATCTACCCAACACTCCACCCAGCAAAAGAAGAATACTCATTTTTCTCATGTGAACATGGGACATTTTCTAGGCTAGACTACATATTAGGCCATGAAACAAGTCAAATAAATTTAAAAGGTTGAAATCATACAAAGTATATTCTCTGACCACATGGAATGAAGTTAGAAATAAACAGATGGAAATTTGGAAAATTCACAAAAATAGAAATTAACTAGCATATACCTGAATAACCAATTGGTTAAAGAAAAATATCAAAAGGAAAATTAGAAAATATCTCAAGACAAATGAAAACAAAAATACAACATACCCAAATTTATGGGATGCAGTGAAAGCAGTGCTAAAAGAAAAAATTTTTAAAAGATTTTATTTATTTATCTTTAGAGGGGAAGGGAAGGAGAGAGGGAGAGAGATATTAATGTATGGTTGCCTCTCGTGCATTCCCTGCTGGGAACTGGCCTGCAACCCAGGCATGTGCCCTGACTGGGAATTGAACTGCGATCCTTTGGTTTGCAGGCCCACACTCAATCCACTGAGCTACACCAGCCAAGGCCTAAAAGGAAAATTTATAGCTGTAAACATCTACATTACATAAAAGAAAGAACACAAACCAATAACCTTGCCTTCTACCTAATGAAACAAGAAAAGTGAATAAATTCAAAACAAGCACAAGAAAATAACAAACAAATACCAGAGTGGGACTAAATGAAATAGAGAATAGAAAACCAACAGAGAAGATCAATAAAGCCAAAAGTTGCTCCATTAAAAATCAAAATACCTTTAGCCAGATTGACTAAGAAAAAAAAGACCTAACTTACTAGAATCAGAAATGAAAGAGTGAACATTACTACTGACCTTACAGAAACAAAAATAATTTTAAAGGAATACAATTGTATACCAACCAGTTAGATAACCTAGATGAAATGGACACATTCCTAGAAACACATAACTACCAATACTATCTCAAAAAGAAATAGAAAATCTGAATAGACCTCTAACAAGTAAAGACATTAATTCAGTAATAAAAATTTTTTAAACAAAGTCTAAACAGCATAGCTGGTGAATTCTACCAAATGTTTCCAGACAAATCAATAATAGTCCTTTTCAAACTCTTTCAAAAAAACAGGAGAAAAAGGAAACACTTCCTAACCTGGTCTGAGGCCAGTATTACTCTGGTATCTAAGTCAGACAAAGATACCACAATAAAACTACAGACCACTATCCCTTATGAAGAAAAATGTAAAAGTACTCAACGAAATATTGGCAAAATGAATCTAGTAACATTAAAAAACAATGATAAACTATGACCTGTAATTCCAGGAACACAAGGTGAGTTCAACATATGAAATCAATTAATGTAAAAACTGTATAAAAACAATGAAAGGTAAAAAGCACAAGATCATCTCAATAGATGGGAGAAAAGGCATTCAACAAAGTCCAATATCCTTTCATGATAAAACCACTCAATTTAGAGAAAAAGGGAACTTTCTCAACCTGATAAAGGACAGCCATAAAAAAACCCACAGCTAAAACACACTTACACTGAAAAATTTCCCCCTAAGATCAGGACCAGTTGATGCATGCCTGCTCTCTCAGCTCTGCTAATCAGCATTTTACTGAATATCCTAGCTGGGGAAATTAGGCAGGAAACAGAATAAAAAAGCATCCAAATTGGAAAGGAAGAAGTAAAATTATATTTACAGATGACAAGATCTTATGTATAGAAAATCATGAAGAACCTACCTAAAAAACCCACTAGGACTAATGAATTAGTGCAGTAGTTACAGGATACAAAATCAACACATAAAAATCAGTTAAATTATTATATTGTAGCAATAAACAATCTAAAGATGAAATTAAGGAAACCAACTTACAAAGCTTCAAAAAGATTTAAATACATCACTGGTGGGCTGGAAAATGGTACAGCCACTGTACAAAACAGTTTGGCAGGTCCTTGGAAGGATTACTGTATGAACTGGTAATTCCCCTCATAGGTGGTTATAAAATAGATATCAAAAACAGGCCCACACAAAAACTTGTACTGTAGTCTCCCCTTATCTGGTTCTGCTTTCCACAGTTTTGGTTACGTGCAGCCAACCAAAGAACAAAATCATTAAAAGAAAAATTCCAGAAATAAAAATTTCATAAGTTTTAAATTGCATCCTTTTTGAGCAGAGTCATGAAATCTCGCAGTGTCCCATTTTGCCCCGCCTGGGACATGAATCGTCCCTTTGTCCAACGTATCCATGCTGTATAAGCTCCTCGCCCATTAGTCACTGAGTAGCCATCTCAGTTATCAGGTCAACTGTCATGGCATCACAGCGCTATTTCAGGTGACCCTTATTTTATTTTACAATGTCCTGAAAGGACCAGAGTAGTGATGCTGGCACTTCAAATAAGCCAAAAAGAAGCCATAAAGAGCTTCCTTTCAGTGACTAGGCAAGTACAGAAGAGGAAGGCACTTCCCCTTTGAGAGACAACACATTCACCTAGCTTTGACTATATTTTATATTTTGGCATATTGCCATAATTGTTCTATTTATTATAGTTATTGTTGTTAATCTCTTAATCTAATTTATAAATTAAACTTTATCATAGGTATGGATGTATATTAAAAAACTAATACACATAGAAACTACAGTTCTACCTGTAGTTTCAGGCACCCACAGGGAGTATGAGAATGTACCCCACGGATAAGAGGGAACTACTGTACATGAATGTCCACAACAGCATTATTCATAAGAGCCAGAGAGTGGAAACAACCTAAATGTCCACCAGCTGATGAGGAGATAAACAAAATGTGATAGACTCATATCATGGAATGTTACTTGATCATAAAAAAGGAATGAAGTCTCATGCTGTTCAATGAGACAACATCGATGAACCTTGAAAGTATACTAATTGTTAGAAGTGGGACACAAAAGGACAAACTATATGTCATCTATATGAAATGTCCACAGTGGGCAAATCCAGACACAAAAAGTAGATTAATGATTGCCAAAGGATGCTGCTAAACATGTCCCAACAACAAAGAATAACCCCATTCAAAAGGTATCAGTAGTGCTGAGGCTGAAAAACCCTGTTCTAAGTTTAATCTGTTAAATAGGAAAAATAACCAAACATGCAAATCTATTACTATAATTTTGGGATGCTGTACTCCCAACTTATTAGGGTTTTAATTCTTCATTCATTTGACACTATGTATGAAATGTGACAGTAAAGGGATGTTTAATTATCAGTCTCAAGTTTAGAGTGTGCTTTAAAACTAGTTACTAAGTTTAATACATCTTTAAGATCTTAAAATTGAAATAAACTTTTTTTTCTGAGAGGAGTTTGACAATAGTGAAGATAAAGATTTCAGGAAATCTGAATTCCATCACAGTGTTCTTACAACTTTTTAAAGGATGTTCCTTTCATGAACATCGCCTACCTAAATGTTGGCTTTGAGGCAGGGACCCGGGACTCAAAATTGGCCTGGTGATACCACACACAGTGCTGTGTGCAGCCCACAGCAGAGGCTCTACAGCCATGTGTGTAACTGTGAGAGCAGTGAGCACTCTGGCGCCTGTGCAGTTTTCTAGCCTCTTCCTTGGGACTGGAACCTGACCACTCACCAGTCTTTGGATTCTGCTTTGTAAGAGAAGACAAAAGGTGTTCACACAAGTTTACAAAGGAAACATGAATGACGGTGTTCAAAAACCATGAACCTGGGTAGAAATACTTTAATTTATAAAATACATGCACTTCTGAAAAATATGAGAAGTAAATATTTTCAGATGTATAATCCTATGAAGCAGAAAGCACTGTAGTGGGAAAAGGCATGGAATCAGAAGTCATGACCTAATTTCAAATCCTGACTGCTGGATTAACATCCAAGTCACTTAATCTCTCTGAACCTGTTTCCTCATAAAAAACAAAAGGATAATTTAAACATGCTCTAAGCATTTTACCACACTGTGAAGATTGAATAATAAAACTTGTAAAAGATGTTGTAATAAATAATCACTTCCCTAATAAAGAATACATTTCAATGAAAGTTTTATTTTTTTAAATGAACAAAGTTAAAAATTCATGCAAGAGGCGATTAAAGTAGAAACTGGCTCTCTGGGTTAAGATGTTACAATACTAAAGCAGTTCAATAGATCTTCATAGAAATAGTCCCTCCTATTCCTCTTCCCCTAACCTTCATACCCAAAAGATGCTTCCTGGTATCTATTCAAAAGTAAAATGCCCAAAGAGCTCTGAAACACACTGAGGATGCTATCAACTTCTTAACCTTACGTTCTGTGTCATCTGGGCTGACAGCCGGGAACCAATGACAAGATGGTACCCTTTGCACAGCATCCAGACAAGGGAGCCTATTGACTTTCCACTTTTTAAAAAGACCTGTAAAATGTTAATTCTGTGGAGCAATACACATTTATTATCATTCCTCTCAAAATTAATTATGAATATATCACTATTATTTAGTCATCTTTACTTAAAATGAAGGGACAAATTAATTCAGAGAATAATGTCTCTTCTGGAGCAGAATGATAACTTAAATTTCTTAAGCTATTCTTTTAGGCAAGGGAGTCTTGAGGCATGTGGCCAACATATGAAGGAAACTGGCTACCAATCTGTGTATGAGAACAGGTTACGCCTTCCAGGCTTTAGCAGTGACTAGCATCTAGCTGAGATTGTATTGGTTTGGCTTCCAGCTATTACTGGTTCCGCCCCCACTCAAACACCTACTTATCTGAGCAACTTCATGACAGATGCAGAAGCCCAAAAATTCCCACTTGGAAGTTTTTACTCAGTCTCAAAAATTCAATAAAATAGCAATTAAATAAAAGAAAAAATACCCATAAAGTTTAAAGAAAGTGAAAGCAGATCTATATAAAAGCAAATGATAGGAACCTATACTGGTTCCTATAACAAAAGCTAATGGTTAAAACTCAGATCCAAGAGTTAAGGAAATCTGGAAATCTGGAGATTCTGGACATGTATCAATTCAGAATAAAGCTGTTCAAATCTGTCCTTTAAATGTCCCTGGATTCTTCAGACCACAAATTCAAAGTCAGGTGCAAAGCATGGAGGGCTGTTAATAAAAGTACAGAAATATAGGAAACTAAATGTTTTCTGTGAACCCTACTCTGATAACTAAATGAGTCCTTAATTGACCAAAGATCACTAAAGAGAAAAACTGGTAAGAGTGTTTACATTGGATTCAGCAGTTCTCTTTTAAAATATTTTTTTTTCATTATATGTACATCCTCTATTACATTAGGTGGCTACCTGAGGTTATCAGACAATTTAGTAATACCTTAAATACCAGAATGGAAAGTTAAGCTTTCTTAAAAGAAAACTCAATTCAAATTCTGAAAATTACTTTTCTTTTAAATTCTCACACTGTTATTCCATTCTGAAATGTGCCCTTGATTTTGATTTATAGCTAACGCAGGTTCTTACCACTGTATGGGATTTCATTAGAAACCATTTTGATCGCTTCTTGTTTCGTATCAGTCTTTTCCCTTGTTCCATAAGACTGTAAGCTCCTGGGCAGGAACATGGCTTTCCTTTTTAGCCCTAACAGGACGTGGGAGTGCTCAGAAGGCAGAGGATCAGTGCTTGTTGACACATTACTACCCACAGCAAAAACTGCAGCTGTGGTGCTGAGGAAGCAGAAAAGTATGAGGCAAAGGAACTGTGGGCTTGGCAAGGAGAGCTGGAGTGCACATCTCATCTCTGTCACTTACTAGATGGGTGTCTTTGGTCCACCTCTTTTACCTCACTTACCTTTTGGCTCTTTATCAATAAAGCAGTGGTAAAGTATACTTTTCCTTCAGCATTACCATTAGATGAGATCACAAGGGCGAATGTTCACTAAATGGTCAGAGTTCCATGTGGTAACTTACCATCATCTATGCCACTGTTGCTAAGATAAAATATTAATCCCATTTTTCCCTTTCCTAAATAATTATTCTGCCTACTCTCAAACTGCTGAACTGATCTTCAACTTTTTTTCCCACCTCTCTTCCTTGGCCCTCATTTAACACCAGTAAATTTCAAAACTCCTTGCAACAGCTCCCTATGCTTTATTTGGTGACCATGTTGTTTAGACATGTCTTTGAACCTTGTTGCAGCTTTTAGCACATAGAAGTTGGGGAGGCTTAAACTGACTCACAACAAGAGTCCCTTGCTTACTAACCTTCTGTTCAACAAGCACAATCACTGCTCTGCCTTCTAAACCACACACACGTAATTTAACATACTGGTTTCAGTCAATAAGGCAGAGGAGTTCCAGAATTTCAAAAAAAAGATTCCTTTTAGCCATTTTTGTAACCATTGTTTATTCCAAGGCCTAATCTCAATTTCTTTATTAAAACAAAGCACATACAAAAACTGCCTTGATTTCTAAACATTTTTTAAATCTACTTAAATGGTACCATGAAAACCAAAATGTAAATATTTCACACCCACCATACTGGCAGACAAGTGAAAGAGCAGCACTACCACATGTTGGTGAGGATATGGGACAAGAAGAACACTGGTCACACTGCTTGGAAACAACCTGCTATTGATTACCTGGAAGGGGGAGATGCACGCCTTATGTCCTGCTTATTCCGCTTCTGGTATAAACCCCTAAGAGAACACTCTTAGCAAGTATGAACCAAAAGACAGTTTTATAGCAAGACTGTTCAAAACAGCAAACGTCCATTAACAGGATAATAGATAAATGTGTATGTTATATCCATTAGAAAATATAACATATGTACCAATAAACTTCAGCTTACATGGATGAATCTTAAAAAGTTAAAAAAACCCCACAGGTATAAAAGACTACATTCAATATTAGCCTGCTACATGAAGTTAAAAAAAAAAACCCTGAAAGTAAATAGAAAGATACCTCATTTTATTGTGCTTTGCTTTAGTATGCTTCACAGATACTGTTTTTACAAATTAAAGGCAATACCCTCTACCAGCAAAAAGATTACAACTCACTTAAGGTTCAGATGATGGCTAGCACTTTCAGCAATGAATTATTTTTTAAGATATGCACATTGCTTTCTTAGACATAATGCTATTGCACACGTAACACACTACAGTATAGCATAAACATAGCTTTTATATGTACCAGGAAACCAAAAAATTCACGTGACTTGCTTTCTTGTGAAGGCCTGGAACTGAACCCACACTATCTCCAAGGTATACCTGTAATGTATTATTTAGGGATGCATAAATTGGTAGTACAATCTTAAAACAAAGCAAAAGAATGCGAAGACACAAACTCCAGCCTTATCCCTCCCTCGGGTCAGGAGGGAGTAGATGGCTAGGGAGGGGCGCACAGTGAGTCCTACAGGTAATGGTCAGGACCTCTTCTTCACGTTAGGCGGCAAGCGCTTGTTTCACTATTCTGGAAATCCCATAATACAGGTATGCTATGCATACTTTTTTCTATATGTGTGAAAAAAATCATTAAAAAGGGGTTCCTATGGTAGTAACAGAAAAATGTGTTTTCAAGATAATTTGTAAATTCAGTTTCTCTTTCCTGTCTTATTTTGCCACTCTATTAATATTAAAATATGCTACTGCCTTTACTGCCTTTTCAGGATGTTTACTATTCAATATTTACTTTATTTAACTTTCCCATATTCTAAGTCATTAACAATCTGTCTCAGCCTCATATCAGTGCAGAGAGAATTTAACAGAGGAGTAAATAAAACCAAAGGACTTAAAACTCATGGTGAAACGAAGAGGAAGACAGAATAAAGGATCTGAATTTACAATCTGAGACTTGAATTTTCAGGTCATGCTTTATTGAGTATCTAGATTGCGCTTCTTTATTCAGGTTCCTTTGGGCCTTCTCATTCTATCTATATTCAGAGGCCCCTTCTTGTAACTTGGGATGGTTACCATGCAGTGATGAAAACCACAAACTTCGGTCACGGGAAGCTGGAAGGCAGGCAGATGCTAGGTTCAATGCACTGCTGTGCCAGACTCCAGGCTGGCATTAGGTCAGCAGCTATATTTGAACACAGAATCCTTCACAAGTCCTTACTCTTTCAATGAAGAAAAGTCTGGTCATCCCACCTATTCTTACATTGAAGATTTCAGGAATTTTATGCAGAACAAATCACTGAAAGCTAGTTACACAGGCAACACACAATTTTAAAAGAAAAATATAAGAAAGCTTTTTAATGCTTCTCATGAAACCTGAAGCAGTTACAAAACCTAAGACTTAAACCTTACTTGAGAGAGTAAGGGGGGAAAATATATGTATATACACAGAAAGATGTACATTGTAATAGTAAGAAAAAAGTTAATCTTCCAGGACTTAGCAATAATTCTTGTTACAAAGATGGTTGGCTAATCAAGACGACACTGAGTAACCCTTCAGAACTAGACGGACTAATGAATGAAGAACCATGTGAGAAATACATTAAATCTGTTGAGGAGTAAAAATGGAACCCCTTAAGTAAAGTAGCACAAAACAACTTTTTAAAAAGTTCATTTACATTCCCTTCAATGGAGGCCTGGTCAAACACACGCCACGTAGTTGCTGAGATGAAGCAGTGGAAGGACATCTGTGACACAGTTTAAGAGACACAGTTTGAAAAAAAAGACACAATTTGTACACACACACAGATTTACAAATTAGAATGCTACTCAAATTTTTGTTCATTTTAAAGAATTAAAGTTATGAATTTTTATTTACAAGTACAGTTGACCCTTAAACACAGGTTTTAACTCATAAGTCCACTTATACGTAGATTTTTTTTCAATAAATATGTACAGTACTGTAAATGTACTCTCTTCCTTGTGACTTTCCTTATAACTTTTTTTCTCTCTGCTTACTTTTTATTGTAAGAAAAGTATACAATATGCACAACATACAAAATATGGTATTCAACTATGCTACTGGGAAGGCTCCCCTGGTCAATGATAGGTTATTTATAGTTAAGCTTTGGGGGAGTCAAAAGTTACATGCAGATTTTCACCTGCACCGAACTTCGAAGCCCCATCCCCCATACTGTTCAAGGGTCAACAGTAAATTGTGAACTTCTGGAAAGTATCAAAAATATCAGAAGTAATCAAAAGAGTAGCACCTATTATAATAACACCCTGCCACTTATGATTCTGTCAGGACTCTACTACCCCAAATTTAAATGATATAAGCTTGCATTATTTGCTAAAGTGATTAGTGAAAGAGGAATACAAGAGTTAAAGTGTAAAGTACTTTTCTGAAACCAAAGAAAAAATCCTCATTTCAAAACAGTTGTGTTAATTTCTTAATAGTCTTTGGATAAATATTTGAGAGAATGCAAAACACAGGGCTTGGTTTGGTATTTTGCAACTTTTTGCTATTTCTCTCCCCTTTTAAAGTGGGCACAATGCTCTACCACATTTTCACAAACTCTCAACGTTAGCTTTTAAGGGAGGCTCCCCGAAATTAGGCCTGTGCCAACTAGAATTTTTCTAAGGCAAACTAGGAAAAACGACTCTTTTGAGTAGTTTGAGTGTCTGTTAGAAAGTTAAAAGGTGAGGAGAAAAAAACGTCAGGGTGAACTTGGAGGATTACAGAAAGCCAGAAAAGGTATATTTGACACACAAAGACAGTGGGAAAAATAAATTGAAAAAGTCAAAAATTGAAGGGGGTTATTAGCGCGCACCCCTTCTTCTTCATCCCACAAACACAGTAGGAGCTACATGGTTAAGAGTGGGAAAGAACCTCAGGTAAGATTCCAGATAAGGACAGGAGGCCCCTACAGAGCTAGGACTTAATTAAGGGAGCCCCTTCTTTCTCTCTGCTGGGTAGAATGCCACTGTGTAAATGTACCTACCCTTTTCGACAACATGAATGAAACTGGAGAGCATTATGCTAAGTGAAATAAGCCAGGCGGTGAGGGACAAATACCATATGATCTTACCTTTAACTGGAACATAATCCACGAGAAGAAAGCAAACAAAATATAACCATAGACATTGAAATTAAGAACAATCTAACAATAGCCAGAGGGGAGGTGGGAAGGGACAGTGGGTGGGGGGAAGGGTTTTCAGGAACTACTCTAAAGGACACGTGGACAAAACCAAGGGGGAGGGTGGAAGCAAGGGAGGGAGGTGGGATGGGAGGGAGGTGGGATTGGCTGGGGTGGAGGGGAGTGGTGGAGGGAAAATGCAGACAACTATAATTGAACAACAATAAAGTAATTAATAAAATAAATAAAAATGTTTTAGCATAAAAAATCTGAGTTTCACCTTAGAAAATAGGGGGCCAATTAGTTTTTTAAAAAAGTAAGCCCCTTTACTTCCTACACAGGATTCTTTCCAGCACTTCTCCACCCAGAGCTACCTCTATATCAGCCCACGTTCCCCCTAGGCTCATGACCTCTCAGGAGAAAGTCAGGCCAGACTCAGTAGGCAAGCGGAGCCAGACATACCTGCCCAGCTGCTTCTGGTTCATTGTCATGTTACCTGGGGATATGGACTATTTGGCTATGGTGGGCTTCTCCTCACATTAGCAGGGTCCAAGTCCCATGGTCATCTCCTTAGTAACAGAGTTTACTGGCACCCTTGCTGACTTCATGGAGCAGTGGTTCCAAACCATGGGTAATCTTCTAGGGAGTTTTTGAAAATATTCAGATTCTTGGGCTCTATCCCTAGGCCACTTAAATGAGGATGGTGGTAAGGAGAGGCGACGTGCAGAAATCTGTATTTTTCTTAAAGTATCCCAGGAAGAACTTGGGATACCAGTGCTCTTTCTTTTCCCTAGGTGAGAGTGAGAGTAAAGTTTATAGTGAGGCAAGGGAAGAGCCCCTGGAGATAGGCTCAGGGACTAAGACTGGGATGAGCTGCTGCCGCCCATTGCTTCCCTGGGTGCAAGTCTCGTTGGGACCCTTAAAGCTTAGGATAGAAGCAAAGCACATGCCTGAGGAAAGAGGGGTTTCAGGTGTGCTTGAAGAACAGCTCAGCACCACTAGTTCTGAACATGAGCCTTGACTGATCTGCTACCTGTGACCTAGGCATCAGAGTTTAGAAAAGTGCAGTGGGGGAATGGAGATGAGGAATGATAGTGGGAAGGAGGAAAACAAGGCTGATGCTGCTCCAAGACAGACAGGCAGTACTTACTCACGAGCTTCCTGTGTTCCTGAGGGAGATGCTGTAACTGAGGTACACTGGAAAGGCTCTTTTCTCTCAAATTAGCTTACTTTTTTACTCAAGACAGTAAGATTCCTGAAATTCCACCATTACGATTTCATTCCTCCCTTAAAGTTGTGTCACTTGTTAAAATACAAATACCCCTCAGTATTCAAATGTTATCTTTCACTGATGCAGCTTCTTTTTTACAGGCCACTAAAACAAAGCAGGTTTGTGAAGGGTATTGTGCCCCTGCTCCTGGAGGGGAAGGAAAGGGGTGCCTCCCCAAACAGTCATGACTCAATGTGGTGGGTTCTGAAACTTGCCTCAAAAGCCAGCGTAGGGCAGAACCTGTGGAACTGTTGTGAGCCTAGGACAAACCTGATGCACAGGGACCGTGGGTGTGCAGTGCGAGGAAGAACCACCTGCTGATGAACCACCTGATGATGCAGGGCCTGTCCTTCCTCCTACACTTGCTTTATCACCTTCTGGAATACTATTCAGCACCTGCTACAGTTAACTGTCTCTTAGTTATTTCATGTATCTGCATCATGTCTCCCCAGCCAGATACAAGAATCTCTGCCATCAGAAAGAACGTGTGATTTCTCTTTCCTCCCCCTGAACAGGTGGGAGGTCCTTGGTAATATGTTTATAGACCCACCTGATCAACAGGTGGGGAGAAACACCTTTCTACTGCCATCTCTTTATGACCCTCCACTTCTGAGCACTGGACTTACTTGCCTGTCAAAATTTTCTTCTTTCCAATCTAAGATTCTTTCCTTAGCACGGTTGATTTTTACTGATTTTGCAAACTTGTATTGGAATAAAATTAACAGTGAATATTTGGGGAGAATATCCCTGGGTCCCCAAAATGTCTGGAGAAGTGGAAGTTCCCTTTGGTTTATGGTTGAAAATGGTCTTTGTAAAGAATCTGAGAAATGTTGATTTTTAAAAGAGCAAAGACTAAAAACTATAAAGGCCAGTTTAGTTTAAAAAATAAATAAAACGAAGGGCTTCTAAGTCAAAAACTCTACCAAAATATTTATTAGTAATCAAAAAACTATACCCAAACTTCCTTTTCTCAGAATGTGTAATCACTAAATGGGACAGGCAGCTCAGGAGTAGACGGACAAACTGGCTTGCTCGGTTTCCCATGACCGCCCAGCTAACGCCATAGGCACCTCAGCCTCAGCCGTCACTTCTTGGAGAACACTTAGTGGTGCCTCTCCCACAATGAGCAGTAAAAACTCCAGTTAACATTTCTGGTGGGGTAGATTCTGAAACATCTGGCTCTTTGTGTGACTTAAGTTAACCCAATTTTACCAAGTGTTGTGTGTGTGTGTGTGTGTGTGCCTTTTTCTATTTCCTACTGGTAGAACAGAGAGATTTCAGTGTTGAGTTTCTATCCAACATAACAACGGTTTTCAGCACAAACAAAAGAAATGCATTTCTAGGTGCCCCTTTTTAACTTTTTAAAAGCAGTCAACATATAACTGTTCATGTGGGATCATACTGGTTTTTCCCCCGATCTCATATAACACCTGATTTCTAGGTGTGACAACTCCCAAATCCAGGTTTAAGGTACCCATGGTATCTAAGAGAAGCCAAAATTCTTTTCTATTTTTATTTTTTAAAAGATTTTATTTATTTATCTTTAGAGGGGAAAGGAAGGAGAGAGGGAGAGAAATATCAATGTATGGTTGCCTCTGGTACATTCCCTGCTGGGAACTGGCCAGCAACCCAGGCATGTGCCCTGACTGGGAATTGAACTGTGATCCTTTGGTTTGCAGGCCCGTGCTCAATCCACTGAGCTATACCAGCCAGGGCCCAAAATTCTTTTTAAAAAAAATCTAGATTCGGATTGTGTCTAGTGTTATAGCTCTTGCCCCATGAAATCACAGTGAATCCTACCCAAGGAGACCTACGGATTTTTTATCTCTATCTTGGTCTAAGCCATTCTTTTCTTATAGGAAAATATTCCAGTGAGTAGTACCCTCATTCTGAAGCCACAGTTAGTCAAATATTTCCCTTCCCTAACACACCTTCCCTTCTTCCCTTTTTATTCCAAGGAAATGATTGGGTTTTGTAGCTTTACTGAAGTGTGAGAGACAGGTATACAAGCAATTTTTAATCTTATATTAATAAAAGCAATTATAGAAGTACTTAGCAGGTATCCAGCCCTTTCTTTATAATAAATTACACAAATTCATTATCACAAAACCATTATTATATGAAATGTTAACAGGACTTATCAAAGAAAAAAGATCAAAACTGTGAATAAGAAAATGGCAATAAATACTTATCAACAACTGAATCTAAAAATCAAACTAAGCAAAGAAGAAGAACAGAAACAGAATCACAGATACAAAGAATGTTTGATGGTTGCCAGATTTGAGGGGGGCAAGGTGTGGGGGATGGGTGAAGAGGTGAGGGGATTAGGAAGTACAGATAGTCACAGAAGAGCCACGGGATGTGCAGTACAGTATAGGAAATGGAATAGCCAAAGAACTTACACTCATGACATGAACGAGGTGGGCGGATTGCCTGAGGAAGTGTGGGGAGGTAGAGCAGGGGCAAAGGGGTAAAAATCAGGACAACTGTAATAGCATAATCAATAAATTATAATTAAAAAATAAATTACGCATGAGAAATCTGAACACACCATATGTGTGCTTACCAGGAAAGTTAAGTAACTGGTGCAGGAGTGCAGAAAAAAGTGACAGAGCTAGAATCTGAACCTCAGTTCATCTCTAAATTTCAAGCTTTTTACCCTTTTGATTTCAGTGACTCTGCCTTTCCAGCTTGGGCAAGTTTCATAGGCAATTAGAATATCGCAAATGGAATGATCAGAATTTCAAATGCACCCAATTCCTAGTACTACTGTGACAGGTTGCAAAAAAAAAAAAAAAGACTCAGCGCCATGTCACTATGGTCATGCCTTCTACAGCATAACTGTGCAGCTCCTCCTCCCAAATCTAGACTGGCCTTATAGCTTGCTTTGACCAATTGAATGTGCTAGAAAAGGTTGTCCCAAGATTAGGCCTTAAGAAACTTTGCAAGCTTCTGCTGATTCTTTGAAGCCCTGCTGCTACTCTGAATAAGCCCTGGAGATACTGCTGGATAATGAGATGTGGCTGTCAGCCGTCAGTCACTGCCACAGTCAACCAGCCACACATTGTGTCTGTGTCTGCCACAGACATAATGAGTGAGCCCAGCTGCAATCAGCTGAGCCTGTCCAGATCAGGAGAATTGCACAGCTGACCTGTTGACTCATGAGGAATAAGAAATGATTGTTATTTTAAAGCTACTACTTTTGGGGGTGGTTTGTTCTAGAGCAAATACTACCTGGCCCAAGTACCAAACAAATCCACTTCGAGCAAGCAGAGAAAGTGAAACAAAAAGTTACTTCTAAGAAGGGCCCCGCCTGAATGATGTGGCTTAGTGGGTTGGCTGTCTTTCCACAAAGGGAAAGATCCCAGGTTCAATTTCCAGTCAGGGCACATGCCAGGGTTGTAGGTTTGGTTCCTGATTGGGTATGAGAAGCAACCGATCAATATTTCTCTCTCACACTGTTTCTCTCCCTCTCTTCCTTCCTCTTTTCCCCTCTTTCTAAGCCCAGGCTGGTGTGGCTCAGTGGATTTAGCACAGGCCTGTGAACAAAAAGGGAAAGGTCCCAGGTTCAATTCCCAGTCAGGGCACATGCCTAGGTTGTGGGCTGAGAGGCAAACCATTGCCGTTTCTGTACCCCTCTTTCTTTCTCCCTTCTCTTCTCTCTAAAAAATAATAAAATCTTTTAAAAAATACACAACTAGAAAATAAAGTCCTTTCAATTGCGGCATTTAATTCAAACTGAATCTTAAAAAGCTATTTTTGAAACTCCTTCTCTGAAGAGATAGAATCTTTGTATTATACTATTACTTTCAGGAATGAATATTCTCTTTAAGAAAAAGCCAAAGATATACAAACAGGTCAGATAACAGAAGCAATGACATTATGTATGAATCCCCAAGACTCTGAAGACATGAGAGGACTGCTCTCCTTCAGATTTATTCTAATTTACCTTAACCAAGTTCCTACGAGTTTCAGGTAGTGGAAGAGTGTCTCTGAGTGAAGGAACTTGGTAGAGGGAGAGTGGGAGGGCCAGATGGGAAGTGCTCGGCACTCATTCTGACAAAATGCCCATCACATATGCATTTTTCAGTTCCTCTTCAAACTTATAGCCAAAAAGATCAGATAACGGTACTAGAGGTTAAAGTCTCCATTACATAATGATAACGACAGGCTTGCCTCCAAGAGCTTGCTGGTTTGGTTCCCAGTCACAACAATAAAGCAAGTTTTAAAGCTGGTGGAGGGCCTTTCCTTCAATTTTTGAAAAATACAACATCTGTGAAGCACAATAAAGTGAAGAACAATAAAATGAAGTGTGTCTTTATTTAGTGAAAAGTTAAAACCACAATGAAGCCAGTTTAAGAGCTATCAATTACTGAAGAAGGCTTATGCATAGGTCATTGCACAATGAACAGAGTTCTCAAGAAGGAACCTTTGGCCTGAAGCTGTCTAATCTCAACCATCTCACTAAAAGCCATAGCTAATATTTCATGAGAGCTTTATATCTGCCAGACATGTGCTACAAGGTTTACATGCATTATCTCATTGTGTCCACTATAAAGGTGAAAGAACTAAGGGTGTATAGAGTTATGAATTTGCTCAAGATGATACAACTGTTAAACCCAGAGAATCTGACCACAGAGTCTTAATTCTTACCCACAGTCCTACACTAACTGTACTAGGTCTTGGTGTCCTCATATGAAAAGTGAGGACCCATATCAAGACTTGATCCAGTTGGAATTCCGTGGTTCAATGACAGTAGTAAACATCTTAGTGGTTTGTGTTTTGGTTCGTGATAGGGATTGGCACTGTCCCCGGAAAAGAAACACCTTTGGAGAAGATGCTAACACTGACGACTCCATCCACTCCTTTGCTTCTGTGCACAGATAGGCACAGACATGAAGCTACTTTGGGAAACAACTGCGCTACCCATAAGCACATACTCTGGTCAGCTCCAGCAAAGAGCTGGCAGCCCGGGATTTTTTCTTCAATGCCTGCCAGAGTGAGCACTAATTAAATGTCAAATGAATGGATAAATATCCCACAGCCTCTACTGGAAGGAGCCTGAAATTGGATACCATTAATATTTGCCACAAATCTTTTAAATGCAAACATCCATAGACCGTAAGCTCCACAAGGACAGAGACAACATGGGACTTGCTCACTACTGTATCCCTTGCAACATAAGCTGCCTGTATATAGTAATATTGCTAGTATATTACCCCTAAGGGGGTAAAATACATTATTTACAAGGCCATGCCACTTGTTTCCTCTTCCATGGTTTTTTGTTCAAATAGCTAACCTAAACCAAGTTACCTTAAGTGCTTGGTGCTGTAAAAAAAACATTCCTTGTCTTTAAGAAGTATGAATTTAGTTGATGAGATAAACCAGAAATATATAAAGAAAGCAGAAATAAGTCAACAAATATTTATTGGACACCTACTATGTGCTGATTACTGAGTTGGGGATAAAGAAATGTGCAGTCAGCAGGTGCCACAGGACACCTCCAGACGAAGGAGAGGGTGGGATGAGCTAGGCTAAATTAGGGAACATGTGCAAAGTAAGTGGACACTGAACAGGTCTGGATGGCCATACCATGCTGAACACAGAGAGAAGCCTGAGTGCCAGGCTGTAGACATCCCCAGCCACATCACACACTGGTACACAACATTTGTGGCATGGAATTTGTTACTGATGATGCATGTATTTTCATTGGAGAGAAGAACATAAACGCGGGAAGGCTGGACTGTGATTTGCTCTAATCCTTGTGAAAAGTAATCTAGAAATAGCTGTTAAAAAATTTAAATACACATACCCTTGACTCAGCAACTCCACTTGGGGGAGCTATGCTTAGAAACACAAATTGATATATGAAAGGATACCCAGAAAAGAATATTTTATTGGAGGCTTGTTTGTAGTAGCAAAACTCATGAAACCACCTGAATGAAATAGTGTACAACTATTAGAGAGAATGGGATCCACATTTATTGATGTAAACGGATGTTCAGGGTATACTGTTAGGCAGGAAAAGCAAGGTGTAGAGAAAGTGGCATAAGATGCTCCTCTTCTTATTTAACAACCCAGGATGCCTTATATGGGGGTAGGGGAGAGACAGGCATGAAAAGAAGGAAGAAAAAGGAAAGGAGAAGTGATATGAATGTTTACAAACTTTTCCTGGTACCTGTAATTTTACTGAAGGGAATGAACACACATTATTTTAGTAAATTTTGAAAAAGCACTTGTGAAAATAATATTGTGAGAACAATTACAAAACAAGCTAATTCAGACTGTCCCTATAATCTTGCTTATACTCAGATATGCTTTCTTGCATAAAAGATAGACCAGGATGGAGCTGTGTGAAATTGTACATAACCCAAATCCTTCAAGGATGCAAAGGTTTTCATGTGGCTCTTTGCCATGTGCCAATTGGCATATGGGTGGTGGTGGGAAGAAGATGGAGAACCACTACGCTATGAGCAACAAACCAAAGATGTTTTTTGATTAGGGGAATAATACGAAAGCAGTGTTGTTGGAAGACTAATCTACCACTGAGTGCAGAATGGATTGAGAAAAGAGAAGGAAAATATAAGAACACATTCAAGAGACTGTGGAAGTAGGAAGGGTCTGAAGTAGGGGACAGCCAGTTTTTTCTGTTGTGCTAGTTTCTTGGGGAACACAACTTAATGCTCCCCGCCCCCCGGCGCTTCCAGCCTTTGTCACTTATTCCTAACCTGGTCTCTGTGTCTTTGTGGTCTCATAAGTGTTCCTTATTATCTACTTTGATAGTTTAATATAAATGTCAAAGACTGGTTCTGCTCTCAAACTTTGGGTTTCTTCTTTTAAAATATTATAAACTAATCACTACTTATGTTGTTTTATTTAGGGTTTCACTGATTTCTCTGGTGTTGACTTTTGAGAATGTTTACATATTTTGAGGAATGGTTTCAACATCAATCTCTCATAATTATATTCTGTTCTCTCTCTTCTACTCTAGTTTACTTGACAGCACAAACTACTCTTTCCCCACTCCAATTTAATACATTGTCTCCTAATTCTACAGTCATTCATTATCTTCTGTGGCTGCTCTCCTTGGATGCCTTTCAGAGCCTTGTCCTTGGTCCTCCCTCTTTCCTTGTCCTGAACACTAAAGCAGTTCATTCTTAAATGATCTACTCTGATTTTCTTGTTTTAGCTAATGCTGACTTACCTGGCATCTTCTCTTTTCTGTACTGTCTTTATCATATTAGTTTGATCTCTCCCACAACTCTTTCTCACCCAAGTATATGTTTACTGATTTTAGAGACAGAGGAGGGGGGAAAGAGAGAAGGAGAGAGGGAAGGTGGCAGGAAGGTGGCGGGGGCGTTGGGAGAGAGAGAGAACGAACTATATCCACACCCTAGGTATGTGCCCTTACTGGAGGTAGAACCCACAACCTTTTGGTGAACAAGATGACACTCTAAGCAACTGAACCATCTGGCCAGGGCTCTCCCACAACTTTTAGTAGAAGAGATAACATATTTTACTAACTTTCTGAATTGCTATTATATACTATAGATAGAACAAGTCAAAAAACTATAGACAGACTTGCCCAACTTTCAAGCTAAGTCTACATAAATGTATATATTAGACTGCTGCTAGAATAATTGTAATTTGTAAACAAGTGAAAAACATAAAGATGAAAACTTCTGCTACAAAAGGTTACTATCCTGAGCAAGATAAGTGAAAGAAAACAAAGCCAGACCTCAAACTCTTCTCCAAGCCTCGGTTACCCTGATTTGTTCAATGGTGAATGTACCAGAGTTGTTCTAAGAATGTGTGAAAAGCAATCCATTTCAGTCTTAGAGCAAATTTAAAAACTGACAATTTAAAATATATTTTCTTTATATATTTTCTCTCTCTCTCGCTCTCTCTCTATATATATACACTCTGTATATTTAAATGCTTGTCTATCTTGAAACTGACCTCCTATCTGGAGAAGATACCCTGAGCTGTCATCCTTCTTAGTGAAATTCACTACCTGCTGATATTTCTCTTCTCTGGAAAAACAGAATTGCAATCCTTCCCTATGCAGCTTATTGGTTTACATGTAGAGTTTGTTTATTCATACATATTTAACATGTATTTATTCAAGTCTTACTAGGTGCTATACACTCTTCTACTTGCTGGGATATAGGAGTAAGCAAAACAGACTATATGACCAATCTCCTAACACTTATATTCTAGCAAGGGAGCAGACAAGACAAACAACCAGATCTCTAACGTTGAGGGGAGGGATCACTGTGTGGAAGATGCCACTCTTTCAGACGGAGTGGTCAGAAGATCTCTCCCATGCAGCTGGCATTTAGGGGGAGACCTAAAGTAAACTGAGAGAATGAGCCATGTGCTACTGGGGGGAAGAAGATTACAGACAATAGTTCCTCAGTTTTGGGCTCATGCATTAGGAGACTTGGAAAGAGGACAATGCTTCTTCTAGAGAATAAGGAGATATTCTCAAATGATTAGAAGAAAAGAATGTCTTATACCAAGGGTGCATAACCTGAGGTTATACATTAGGGTGAAAATTGTGCTTTCTCCTTGTCTTGTACCACAGATGTACAAGATGACAGTATGTACATGTTAGTTTTCTCCACAGGTGACTGAATTTTCCTGCTGGTTCACTCCTAGTCCAGCCAGCTCATACTTTCCATCTTTTCCTTCTTCCTCAGACTCCTCTTTACCCCTTTTTTATTCCAAAATAGCTCAATCAACTACTGTTTCCTAGTCATCCCCACACTTTCCTCTATGAAGCTTTAATTATGCCTTTCTGAGGATGTTTAACATCCTTCAAGTGCACATTTCAAATAGCAAATTGGGCAGGAGGTGGAACAGTACAAAGGTCACCAGAACAGTGATTTTCAACGTTTTTCATCTCATGGCATACATAAAGTAATTACTAGAATTCTGTGGCACACAATAAAATATTTTTTGGCCAATCTGACAAAAATATAGGCATGATTTTGACTGGACAGCTACTGTTGTGTTGTTGGCTGTTACCATTTTTTCATTTGACAATCTAAGGGAAAAGTGGTCAGTGCCCCCTGACTAAACACTTAGGTATTGAACGTTTTAGAAATTCTGGAGGCACACCACAGTGCTGCAGCGCACAGGGTGGAAATCGCTGCACTGGAAGGTCACTGAAGAGCTCTGTGATATTGGGGAGTTGGGGTTTTCATCTTCTTTATCTCCATGTCCACTGCCTAGCCCCACAAATGCTTGCTGCTGCTAGTGCAGCTGGCAGGACCTTTGAGATCATGGTGTTACCCTCCCACTCCACCCAAGTCAAGATTCCTTTCTAAGAACGTGCATTTGTCTATCTTGCACCAACACAATGTAGTTGTGTTGACACAATGTAGTTAACAACACAATGTAGTGCTGCTGCATTACATTCCCCAGTGATCATACAGGTTCGCAAACATAAAAAATCTGATTTAACCAGACACTGGAACTAGAATTTAGAACTTTCATTTCCTTTTTCCATAGGTCTCTTAGTTTTAACTTTTCCCTATGCGTTCACTTATTTACTGTTTTCTCTTGTAAATATATCTGTGGTACCCTGAAAGCAACTGAGCAGTCCTGTTAAATGACATCATCAGTTAAAGGGTCACTCATCTCTAATATACTGAATTAGAGATTATTTCACCTATTTTTCTTGCCTTCCCTTTAAAAATATATCTTCTTCGATTGTATTTAAAAGCTGGTACCATGGACTGTACCAACACTAGCCCATTGTACATTGTTTACTTATGAGAAGCATTTTCTACCTAAGTGGTTTCTACCAACCTCCATGCCAACAGAACAACATCTAGGAGGTTTAAGAACTAGGAGATTTAAGGCTAATAAAAGGGTAGAGATATAAAACCAAAATTAGCAATAGGCAGACCTGCTATGCTACAATGGCTCTTTACTTGCTTTCCTCAGCCAGTGAAAACTTCTCTAAGTCATTTTTGGGGTAGAAAGAATATTTGAGGAAAAAAGGTTGTTTTCAGTATAAACATAGAAAACAAAATTCTTAAACACACAAAGAATTTTGGCACTAAAAGCTTGGTTACAAAAGGTATATCCTAATTTTAGTGCCACTGCATGTGGCTTTATGATTTCAAAGGCTGGGACCCATTCCAACCCTAGCATTATATGAATAATAAAAATGACCAAATTTCTTTAAAAAGACAAGTAATTATAACCTTAATTCACTTAGTTCTCTAAGTACTTTCACAAAGAGCAGAAAATTTGTTTTCAGGTTATAAGGGATAAAAGTAGAAACTGTGAATTTTGTATTTTATGGGTTTAAGTAATCTTAGTGGACTTCAGTTGCTCTTGTCATAATGATAGTCAATGCTAATTTCCTGATACATGGAGAACAGGAGTGGAAAATTAAACCATTTGGGAGACTGTTATAGGAATTTATATTTACTTTATAGCTGCTATCATCACAGGCCAAGGCAAAGGCAGACCCACCTTATTTGAATATAAACAGTCATGAAAAAAATCAAGCGTAGAAGTGAGTAATCTCTACTTTTTCTGTACTATGTCAGGAAAGGGAATATATAAGTTGTTAACATAAAGCTCCTTGATACCTTACAGAAAAGAAGTCAGAACTTAAACACTTCAGCACCACCCATTGCAGATTAGTTACCTTGGGGAGGGTAGGTGCTTATTTCAGGGATACTCAACACAGTTTTAAACATCTTCTATAAAAACACCTACATGGGTTTTTTAAAAAAAATAACCTCAGTGAAAACAAATCTTATAAGTTTGAAGAGGACTAAATTTCTGTATTTCTGGAAGTACTCAAATCATATGGAATCACATAAATAAGGTAAATTATCAAGCTAAGGAATACATTCAATACATTTTTGATTAAGCAAGAACATTTAGGTGGTTACTACAGTGTAATGAATTGAATCCAGTATTCTTTTATGGCTTACAAAGTGGTTCCGAAGGCAAATTCAAAAGAGGAATAATACACATTACTTCCCAAGGTGGAGGCTTAGAAATACAACTTTCATTTGGGGTTTTCTGTTTAAAAATATTAATCTATTTAATAGTCATACCTTGTCCCTAATAAACTCAGCTGGATTCCAGTTAACAAATTTCACATAAAGTTCTAATTAAATTTTTTAAACTTTCTCTTTTAAGAAAGCTGCCTACAAACATAATTAAGTTATAGTTTACACTGGGATGTTTACCAATATAATTGCCATTTAACTTGTTTCTGTACTTGGCTCTTTTTAACAAAAGAGCACCATTACAAAAAAGACATTTATGATTTGGTTTCATCCATCAAATTTGTCTTATTCAAGTTTTGGTCAACCACTTGACCAGTAAAGAAAAAGTAAGTAAATGTAGTTTATAAGTAAGTTCCATAATTCACCCAAATTTATGTACTTAGGATAAATTTTGGTATTCGATATAGTCAGAAGCTCTTTTTCACACAGCTTTGCTAAACGTAATAAATGTAAAAATTCTTTTAAGCTTCTAACTTCCTTCTCATTTTCAGGCAAACTCAAGTTTCTTGGTGAAAAAAGACCTTGCACATTGGTTGTTTTAAAGAGCACTGACAATAAAAGAGAAAGGGGATATTCTAGCACTCACTACTAAAAAGGGTAACAATATGGGTATGAAAACACGCAGGAGAGCAGACTTTTTGATCCATTCCTCCTTTACATATTAAGATTCACTGATGACAAATAAAATGTTTAAAGATCCAGGAGGAATTAAATTAATAATTTAATTTCGATATTAAATTATTTCCCTACAGATCAGTATTGACTTTTCCTGACTACTCTTTTCTTTTTTTCCTCTTTAAATGTCTCAAATTTTCCCACCTGTAAGATTAAAGTAAATAACAGCTGCCTCAGTACTTCATAGATATTGACAGAATCAGTAACTTAATGTAGAAACTAGAATTAAAAGCCTTCATAGGCTTAAGAGATTTAAACGAGATGAATGAATACCAAGTCCTCAGAATAGTGCTGCCACATAATTAGTACTCAACATTATCAGGATAAAAGGGTTAGAAATATATAAGAACGTGGAAATTGTATATTCTTTAAAACCTAAACAAGTTGATTTCATATTAACTTTCATAAACACCTGGCTAATCTGTATTATGTTTCAGGTCTCTAGAACTAGAGACCAGATGTTAAAGGCAGCCTGCTGAGGAGCTCAGATACTGAGAATTAGGGTATTCAACCCAGCAACACCACTAATTTGGTGATCTTTCTCTGGGGAAGACCCACTAATTTGGGTCTCATTTCCTCATCTGGAAGACAGTGTGGGGAGTGCATGTGCTCTCGTCTCCCTCAGAGCTCACCTGTAATCACTGTACCTCTAACGCATGAATCAAGCTCTGAGAACCCAAGGGCCCCTCACCTCTCTGGCACTGCCAACAACAGTGCCTATGTACCACCAATTACATTCTTTTAAATTCTTATCTCATAAAAATACCAAATCTGGGTTCATTTTCTCCTCGTGTACTTTGTAATATACCAAAAAAAAATTAAAGAATCAACTTTGTATACCATTCCCTACCACAATTGCCTCCTTCACTAAAGTGATAGGTTAAGAGGATTTTAAGAGTTTACACAGAAATACACAGATGTGTTTATCATAGACTGGCTCAACTTAGCCATAGAACTCAAGTCTTCTGATTTTTGGTCCAGTTCTTCTCTACTATATATCTACTATTGAATAACTAAATCATATCATTTAGAAAGGATTTGAGGGATTTTTTTTAAAAGTACCAAATTTGCAATTAAAATCATCCTGAAATTAAGAAAGCCTTTATCCCCAGTAATTACAAAATAAAACAACAAAACATTAAAATAACAACAACAAAGTAAAACAGTGTTCCCAATAAACTGGTAGAGGTTTAATATTCAACATGTGACTATCATAAGGTCATAAGTCATCACAATGTCCCAACCAGCATGAATAATAAATCATGAACTAAATTATTTGTCACTTCTCAATAGCTTTTACAAACTGGCTATCAAATACACTCTCATAACAGATAGTTAAGTATTATGGAAAATTATGAAATCAACTAGAAGAAAGGCTAACTTTATTAGAAAAGGAAATTAAGTTAACATTTATTGTAACAAACTGTATGTTCTAAACACTACATGCTTTGGTTAAACTCACAAATTCTTAGTCACAAAAATAAAAATTCAATGTGAGATGCCATCATAGACATTTACAACTAATCATATCATTAAACTTTTAGACTTTTCTCTATCTATACACACACATATATACATACATTTGGTGCCCTATAGGGTGAATGAAAAAATTCTAAAATAAGGTATGTTTATTAAATTTGCTGCACTATAGACACTATTAATCTTGTTGAAACTTCTTCAAAAGAAAAATATTTGAATGCACTCAAAATTAATATTTGAGTTACTCAGTAAAAATGTTTAAGCATGCAGCTCTACCAAAGATAAGCCATTAATATTTAAACTGGCCAAGAGACATTCAAAATAATTGACTTTAAGGACTATATTGCAATATAAATAGTTTTAAAGACTATCTGGCAATTGCAGAACCTTATAATTTATTCTATATATGTACCATTAAATAAGAGTATAATTTCCTCAATATTCCAGCAGAAAAATACACAACCCATGAAAATAAATTACTAAAGGAAAGGGTTGCATTCCATAGTCAGATGACAATGAACATAAAAATGTGGTATGAAATATAAAGTGGTTATAACACAAGATACCATCATTATTTCAACTGTATTCCAGTACTTAGATTCTCATTGATTAAATAGCAGCTTAAATAAAAATTCAACAAATATGAACTTGATCTTCGCTGAAGTAATCTAAAAAGAACTAAAATGTTCATTTCATCTTTTTTTTTTGTTAACTAAGCCTAGCAAAGCCAGTGATGTAGCCCTATAAACAGGGCTTTATTGACACAATTAGCTTTAGATTTCTATTTCAAATGAAAAACACTAAATTGTGATCCCAGTTGATACATTCTGTTATACACAGCCCCACAGTTTTCTCTTTTTTGGTCCTCTGAATTCATGACAGTTGACCAAATTGTTGGTTTCTGGAACTGTTCTCGATATTTTTAAACTTGTCTTCTACCATTCCACACCTCACCGCTTCTCCCTCTCCCATCTGCCTTCCCCACAACGCCCATTAATTCACAAACTCCATGGGAAATCCTGTATTTACTGGACATTTGTGAAGGTAGTGAGGAAAAAAGAAGGCAATCTGTCAAAATTACTTGTTTGGGCGTGAAATCACTGTCTACAATGAATTTTTAATTGTGATAAAATGGCCCATTTTTCTAAAATATACCTTGCTGTGTAAAGTGAATACAAATATCACCATTAAAAGTCACATAGAAATGATCATACACAATTCAAAAAGAAAGGAACACTTAATGGATCTTGTCTTTTTTTAAAAAAAAGGGAAGTCCTCCATAGGAATATTTTTATTTACCTCAGAAATACAAAACCCAAGTAGAATAAGCTGGAAGAAAATGAGAGCACTTGGCTTTCTGAAACTACAAGAATAAGGAGCTCATGGGCTTTTAAACCCTTCTGTAAAGGTCAGTGAGTAATTGATTTTTTTCAGATATAGCTTAATTCAACAAAATATTTCTTGAAACTTCTTTTGCAACATGATTGACCAATATATGTATTTTCCATGACTGAGAAATATGGAAGCAAGTGCCCATTAATGAGGCAAATACTGCATCACACAGTTATCAGGATGTCCTTCGAAGGATGAAAGCACAAATCTATTTTGCTCACTTAATTGGCTCACTTTGGTAGGAATACACAATGAGAACTCACTGCTAAATAAAATTAGGTGTGATTTTTAATTTTTTAATTTATTAATTTTAGAAAAAGAGAGCAAGGGAGAGAAACATCAACTTGTTGCTCCACTTATATATGCATTCATTGGTTGACTCTTGTATGCGCTCTGCTGGGGGACTGAACTGCGACGCCCGGCATGCCAGAATGACGCTCTAACCAACTAAGCTACATAACCGGGGTAAAATTAGGTGCGATCTTTAAAGAAAGAACAAATATGTTTTAAAAAATATGCCCCAGACTTATTTTAAACCTAATGTAAACTCAGATTTTCTAATAACTAGGCTATTTCAATCACCTGCAGGCCAGAGTGATAAGACTTACATAACCGACCAATTAATAGAGATGCTCTTTCACAACAGGCATTCATACTAAAATAAACCCTTTTGATCCAAGCTCTAAAAATCTCCAAAGGCCTCTAAAGTGATTTCTACCCACATATGAGTTCCACTATTAATACAATTTCCATTTAACTTACATATATGCAAAGTATATATGTCAGAATAAGTGTTTCATAAAGTTTATAGGCATTCAATAATATATTGAAATGGTCAGAATAACTAACATCATTTGCAACATCAACAGGTAAAACCCAAAACAGCATTATAATAAGTCATGTTATCAATTACAAAAATATGTAATAGCCAAAGAAATATCACAAAAAGTAATTTCAGTAAGATCTGACCACGTTAGCCCCACATTTCTGTATCGAAGTCATTACATACTAAATCGAAACACCTGAATACACGGCGCATGTTATCTTTTTAAAAACCTTTTACTAGTAAAACAGCCATAACAAAGTACAGGGTTTAAAAAAAGATTTTTATCATGAAGCTGAAAATAAGTAAATAAATACACAAAACAAATCTCCTTTAACATTCAGCAATCATTTTGTATATGTGAATATCAGAAATATTAAGTCTAAAAAAAGATAATTGATCCCTGGCTGGTGTGGCTCAGTGGACTGAGTGCCAGCCTGCAAACCAAAAGGTCGCCAGTTTGATTCCCAGTCAGGGCACATGCCTGGGTTACAGGCCAGGTCCCCAGTAGGGGGCGAGTGAGAGGCAACCACACATTGATGTTTCTCTCCCTTTTTCTCCCTCCCTCCCTCCCCCTCTCGCTAAAAAGAAAATAAATAAAATCTTTTTAAAAATAACAAAATAAGAAAATTGAGTGCTGATTGGTCTGGTTCAGTGGATTGAGTGCTAGCCAGCAAACCAGCAGTTGTATATTCACACAGGGCACATGCCTTGGTTGCTGGCCAGATCCCCAGTTGGGGGCGTCCGAGAGTCAAGCAAGTGGCAATCGAGTGATGTATGTCTCACACAATGATGTTTCTCTCCCTCTTTTTCCCTCCCTTCTCCTCTCTCTAAAAATAAATAAATTTTAAAAAAGATAATTGAAACACTCACTGCCAGAACCTTTAGAAGTGGGGGAAGAAAAAAGTAGGATGTAAAGAAAGTATTGACTAAAAAGGGGGTAAATAAAATAAAAACAAAATCTCTTCCTTCTGCCTCCTCTACTCCTGAGAAAACAGTCAACATGATGTTAATGAGAAAAATGAGAAAGGGACAGAATTTGCATCACACATTCTGTGCTTGTACAGGTCTTCAGTTTCATTATGTCAATAAAATTAGACACAGATGCAATTAATAATGAGAGAAGTTAAAATCAACATAAATGTTTGCAGCTTCATTAGGTGCCAATCAGCACAGCCCTAAATCCTATGACTGAGTTTACAAATTGATCTTGCATCATTCTTTCTCTCTAATCTTATGCTTCAGGAACTGGTCAACTTTTTAACACTAGTAATAATCCCAATCAAAGCTCTAATACCACCTGAAACCATTCACTTTTGATTCTTTTTAGCCATTTCATCATTAATGCCAAAGTGAAACAATGTTGAAAATCAAATTATTCAGACATCTGCCTTAACAGGTGTTACAAGTTTACACTTGTAACATAATTTATTGAATTTAAGTATTTAAAAAGTATATTAAGTTAGAATGGCTAGTATATTTTACTTCAAGAATGTATTTGAACATCAATTAAGATTTCTCCTGTTTTACTATCAATGAACTTAATCATTAAAAAGAAAATACTTCACCGTGCTCAACTGTGACATTCATGATTTTACAATTCAATGTGGTAATTGGCTGTTGTGCTGTGCTGACACATTGGAAGGAACTACCTTCCCGCTTAAAACAGAGTGTGAAGTTTTTTAAAAAGCGTTCTGAGAAAAAACAATTTTAGGTGATATCTTAAAAAGTCAAATAATTTTTTTAATTTAAAAGAAAATCAAGTTAAGTTATTAGTGGCATTTAATATTTTTATATCGAAAGTCAGTATTCAATACATGTTGTGGTCTCAACATGTTGATTTGTCTGCTAATCATTTAGGGTCATAGCTAATGTTTGGCTAGAACCATGTAATGTAGAGAGAGGATAAAGTAACCAAATTTATATCGGGGTTGTTGTTTGGAAACAATAGACTAATTCAACGATGGTTAGAAAAGAAACATTGTTTCAATTTATTTGGAAGAAGCTTTGTTCTGGGTAATCATAGTTCCCAATGTTAATGCCAAAAGGTGTAAAATTTTCAAACATTAACAAATGATCCTGTATAAAATACTACACCTTCATTAGACACAAACTACTGGTTATAATTCAAATCACAAATTGGCATAAAAAGAATCACTGCACTGGCTATTAAAGAATCGTGAAAGAGCCATATCATCACTGCTTTGTTTACTGCCATAAGGTTGCTATGACGTTCAAATTAAAAATATGTGAAGGTACTTAACACGTCGTAAATTACTATCAAAGACATTATTAATGATCTATTGGTAACTATGTTCACCTGACTCATGCTCCAGATTCCAGACTTTATAGTGCTTAATGAAAGTTCACTGTGCACTGAAAATAAGTCTTGTTCCAAGCCTTTAAAAAATTTTTTTAAAGATTTTATTTATTTATCTTTAGAGAGAAAGGGAAGGAGAGAAGGAGAGAAATATCAATGTATGGTTACCTCTCGTGAGTCCCCTGCTGGGAACTGGCCTGCAACCCAGGCATGTGCCCTGACTGGGAACCGAACCGTGATCATGCAGTTTGCAGGCCTGCACTCAATCCACTGAGCTACACCAGCTGGGGGCCCAGCCTTTTTTATAGTAAGGAAAATGATAATACCTTGGTGATTATCAGACCAAAATGCATGAATAATCCCTAAAAGTTTTCTAAGACACATTATTTTACTTTGTATAATTACATGTCTTATATTAATCAATGCAATAATTTCCTACTGCTTAGTCAAATCAACCAAGCACATTCAACCATGAATTCCATTGCCAAAAAAATTGAGATAGAAAAAATTTAAGCACAGCATGCCTTTTACCATTTAAACACAAGAGTTTAAGTGATAAGAAATATCTCATATCTCCTTACTAAAAATACTTTAAACCTTCAATTCAGAATAACAGCAATACAAAGTTGAAGTAGTATTCTTTTAAAGATAATTATTTAAATAATAGGTTAGTAGGTCATCTACATTAAGACACACAAGAGCCAACGTGTTATTATTTTTGATGTGAAATAAGTCTTTTAAAAGAAATAAAACATAGCCTAAATCTAAACTTTTCCCCAATGAGAAAAGCTTCCTATTTAATGAAAAGGAAAAAATGAGAGACACCACGGTATTAAGACATCTTTTAACAACAACAACAAAAAAGTATTTTAAAGAGAATTTTAAATAAAGTCTTTGATGCCTCATTAATGGGAACAATGACTATCACTAACATTAAAGAAAAAACTTAAAATGCTTATGTACAAATAAATCCCTGTGTCTACTATACCTTTCAAAAACAAAACACCCCACTGATCAAGCTTGTGTTTCTACAATCACATTTTTATATTTTCTTTCACACTTAAAATGTGATATACAACCACCACTTATATGAATTGGGGATGGGGATATGGATAGAGAATTTAACCCCCTTCAATGGATACATCTAAATTTAGAAGTTTTTCCTAGTAACTCCATTTTAACAGACCCTTTTGAGGTAAAACAAAAATGTCAGTATACTTATAAATGACTAAGAAAAAAGAAGACAGAGAACACCTCCAACGACAGTTGAGAAACCAAGCTTAACCGTGTTGGCCATCAGTTATCTGAGAACTTGTGGGAACATTTCAAAGTAAAAATCTGTTTTGCACCACCAAGTTGCCATCAATTCCTTTCTTACAGAGTTTGATCAGCACATATGATTTGGCTATTTTACGTCAGGAATCTGGTGGGTAAGCCCCACGTTTAATATGATGGGTCTGGTACACTGCTCACTGCATTGCTTTGACTTAGTTGGTGCTCCTTATTTTTAACTCTTTAATGTCAAGTCAACACTTCCCAAGTGTGCAAATACAGCAGCACAACTTTTGATTATGTAAAGTATGAAGGGCACTTTTCATTGCCATGTAAGCATATGCTAAAACAGCCAAAACGGACATACACAATGAACGTGTTGTATCTGCAGACACCGAATCCCCTTGGACTCACACGCTCTTTACTTAAGATAGCTGTTAACGACTAATATTATTTAAATTTTTAAATAGAATTTTCAACCACTGGCTAATGGGATACTGAATAGCAATATTCAGGAAAAAAAACTTGAAAAAAAGTGTGTACAGAACTATCACTTAGGTTGTCTACCATACCTATTTTAAACTGATAAGAACAGATACTACACTTGGTCTTAGCCAAAAGGTTGAGAAGAGATCTACCATACCTATTTTAAAAGACTACTTAAACTTATCTGCATGAATAAGCACAAAAATCTCTGGAGAACACACACAAATAAATGAATATTTAAATCTATCAATCTGCCTCAGACATTAAGAGAAAAACAATCTTACCTTGAATAGCCATTAGAAAAAACCGATTGACCAGGGAAGTTCAAAGTCCCCAAGGAAGTCAAGTTGTCATCTCCAGATCCTTGGCACCTATTCCAATTTTCTGAACCAATAGGGATTGGTGGAATGACATTAAAAACAGGTTTCTGATCCTGCTGTTGAGAAAGGGATGCTGTATTCATATCATAGTGGTACATCTGTCCTCCTGAGGTACTCACGCCGTGAACAGAAATGGCAGACATTTTATTACCAATCATATTTGTCCCAGAAAAGCCTGTTTGACAGTAAACTGGGCCCAGTTTCTCCTGCTTAATTACTCCAGGTGTGCAGAGTTCGATGAAGTCGTCTTTTTCAGTTTTCACTTGGGGCAGTGTCACACTGGTGGGGCTCGATAAGATCAGATCTCCACTATCCTTAATGTTAGGTTTAGTGTCCGGTAAAATGAGAGGCTTACAGTCCTCATTCGAGTTTCCTTCCAAAAGGAATGGATCATCCTCTCCTGTCAGGGGAGAAAGCAAACAGTTTTCATCTATCAAGAGGTCTGATCTCCAAGGGCTCTCATTCATCTCTTTACCTGGGGACCCAGAACAGAACTCCAAATCCTGCAAAATGTCAAAGTTTCTTTGGTCTGTGTTATACAACCTCACATTGCCCCCGTTGGTGCCAGTCTGGCTCTTCGAATTCTGTGGTTCTGAAGACACATCAGAGCTTGTTTTCGGAAACTCCTGATCTGTGGGGGCAGCAGACATAGCAGCGGATGCTGAACTCTTGGGGTTCTCTGGAACACTGGTCGACTTATTGAGGTTTGCAATGCTTTCTTCCAGAAGCTGTAAGTCTGTTTCCCCAGAGGAAAGGCTGATTTGGCCCTGCTGTGGGAATCCCAGATCATTACCCATCACTTTTGTGTCTGTCTCTCCCATATACAGTCCCATTGAGAGTGAAACTGCCTTGGACAGATCTGGCTGCTGCGCATTGCTTCCCGAGCCTTTCGGAAAATCAACCAGAAGTCGTTGCTGCCTGGGGTCTGACTGAGAAGCAGCAGCCAGTGAGGATGGAGATATAGGAGCCTTCACAATAGCTCCTCCCCTCAGGGTTTTATAGAAGTCCATCACATTTCCCCTCTCCGGAACAAGCACACTGCTGGGGATTTCTTCTCTGTTGGTTGGGCTTAATGATTCCTTGGAGTCCATCAATGAATACCAGCTATCAAAAAAAAAGGGGGGGGGGACATAATAAGCTATAAAGTCACATTATCTCTGTGATCCGATTAGTAAGAGCCTGGTAAATGAACCTTTTAGTTAACTCTGAATCTAATTCCCTGTTATCAGAAGAGCAGCTTCTGTCTTCCAGAATAAAAAAGCCATGTCCCCTGCCCCAATTTAGTGTGCCACATTTAAAAGTACAATGCGGTCCATTTGCATGGCTGAGAACAAAATTGTATCAAACTAAGCTTGACTATTCATCCTGCCACTCACAGAACTGTAACTTCATTAATTATAGACATTATAATTCATTACATCTGATTATTCTAAAGGTTCAAGTTGATGTCAAAACATTTCATTAAAAAAAGAAGTATGATCATTAAAATTCCAGCCTCTTTTCAACCGAAGCTGTTTGCTTTTCTGAGATTCAATACAAATAAAATTTGGTAAATACTATGCTAGAATTCTCTATCTCTGATTATTCCCAAATTCCCCTCCTACTAGCTAGTCACACATTCAAACCTTTTAGTAAAACCTACTGGTAAACCATGCACATTTTATTTGAAAAATAAATAGTGACGATCTGCTCGAGTTCCAATAGGCTAGGAAAAGGCTCTTTTTTTAAACTCACAATTCTCACTCAATGTACCTGTTGAATAGCATCTGTCTTCAAATTCTGGACATACGAAATGCAGTACATTGTATATAGGCCAACTAAAATTTAGATTTTAAAAAGTAAAATAGCAGTAGCTTTTTGCTATAACTTTAGCTTATTTAAATATAACAAATGCAGTGCCTCTCAATCTGTACAACACAATAAAATATAGATAAAGCTACATTTCTTTAAAACTGCTTATTGCCCTCAGTATGAAATACTGTATGTATCTCTAAATTAAATGTCCCCTTTCCAAATATCGAAGTACTGAACAACAGAAAAACCCAGTACTGTAAAATTACATTCACGTAAATTCAGTAAATTTACATTCATATAAATCCAATAAAATGCTCAAAATAATTTTCTCTGCATTCTAAACCTTCACCTATGCCAATTTTGAGCCTATTCTCAAGAGGGTTAGGTTGCTAGTGTATTGCTAATAATCAGGATTTTTAAAAAACGGGCAAAGACTTTGATAAGCACACTTGCGACATTATGGTGAAATCCCATCCAATGAAAGGGAACTTTTTCCTCTACGAGTACTTTAGAAGCATAAACTTCACACTAGCCCCTACTGAAAACGGAGTGTGAGGAAGGTATAGAGAAGGGTGGGCATCCGTCACTACAAATCTTGAGGGTAAACTGCTTATTTCCCTTCCCTCGTTGAGCCGACAACCATCTCCAAACACAAGATATTGAATGGAACCAAATGAATTTCCACGAGCTTTGACAGCTGCCTTCACACTGGAAACCAAAACAATGCCTCATAAAACCAAGTGATCCCTCTCTCCAACGACTTTATCCCCCAGTTCGGATTGCAAATAACCCAGGCACTCTAATCGGCCTTAATGGACCATACCGTGGGGTTTTAAGTGGCATTATCAAGCCCGCAACCCAAATGTCAAACGCGCGCTTGTCAAAAATCGCAGCCGAAAACGAGGACGGCTAGGAAGGGTCTTTTCCGAAAAGGGATCACTTATGAACGGCAGGCGCGAAACCCTGTCCAGTGCCAAAAGAACCAACTCGGGGAGAGGGGAGAGGGGAGCGGGACGGGAATAAAAAGTACGAGGTGAAAACAGAAATGCGTCCAGACCTGTTGAGCTCTCGCCCGGCACGCCCACTCCTACCCGATAACGCCAGCCCCGCGAGGTCTCCGAGCAGCAGGCTGTCAGCCCCCGGAGACTGTGCGCTCACACTCCCACCGGCGAGCCCGCCAGAAGTGAGAAGCGCTGGAGCCTCGACAGAAGCCTGACGCGCTCGCTCTTGCGCTCAGGGTGGAGTGGAAATACTCCGACGAGCAGAGAGCAGACGCGTTCGGCTCTGCGTTCACCAGAAAAATGGGTGTCTGGGCCGCCCCCTGGGAGGGGAAAGGAAGGGACTTAAAAAAGAAAGGGAGGGGGCGGGCAGTATTCCGCACCAAGGAATCAGAAGCTGGAAACCCGTGGAAGCTCAGGAGGGTCCACTCACAGAGTCAGAGCTCAGGTTCCTCCCCCTCAGCCCAGCCGGGGGGCGGTGGCCGAGGGGGAGGAAGAGGCCAGCGCTGTCACCCGCGCAGTGTCCTTTCGTCACCGTCATTGGGCCCTCGCCGGCCCCCACCCCCACTCCCCGAGGCTAATAAAAGTTTGCAGGCTCCCGCGGCGGCCCCCGAACGGCACCTCTGGGAGCGAGCGCCCGCTCGGGCCCCGGCCCCCAGCCTCTTACCTCTGCTTGAGGCGCCGCTCACCGCCACGGTCCGCAGCTCCCACCGCAGCCGAGATAAACAACTTAGCGCGTGAAAGCAGGAGGGAGAATTTTTTTTTCTAAAAAAAAGGAAGTAAACAGCGGTCCCCTTCTCCATGGCAGGGGGAGCCCCTACCTAAGAAAGTCTCGCATTTCTCAGCTGACAAGGCAGCCCCCGCCCGGGGTCCGTCTCCGCGGGCCGGGTCTCCCTGGCGCGCGTACTCGGTCCCGGCGCCGGCCGCTCCAGCTGCGGCGTCTCGTTCCACCCACCAGAATCCGTCCCCGACGGGCGGGCTGAGACTCAGGCTCCCGTCACAGACTCGAGATCGCAAAATGGAGGAGGAGGGAGGAGGGAGGGAGCGCGGACACGCAAAAGGGCCGCCCGGACGCGGCGAGAGAGCGGGACCGAGCGGGGGGGGGGGCGGAGGCGGTGCCACGGCGCGCACACTCTCGCACACACACGCGATCCCACTCCACCCCAGGTCGCTCCCCGCCCGAGGGGCCGCGAGGCGGCGGCGGGGAACGGTGCAACCTGTTGGCGACGCTCGGCAACTGCACGGGCGGCCGCGGCCCCTGCCCCCCAAGGCCTCCTCACGAGCCCCGCCACCCGGGTCTCCAAGGCGCCTGCACGCTCGCGGCCCGGGCATGGCCCCCGCCCAAGCAGCCCGCCGCCGCCTTCGGGCGCGTGGGGATCGTCCACGCTCACCCAGCCCCCAAGAAAAAAGACAAGGAGGAGGCGGCGGGGGGCGACCTAGACTCTCCAGGGCACGTTTAGGAGGGAAGCCGAGTTTCTCTAGTTTCTCTTCTGCCTCCTTCCCGCCCAGCTCCGCAACTCCCGACCCACTCGGGAGCTCTCCCTGTCGCTCGCAGCAATTGCCGCCAGCGCCCTTGCGGGTGACAGCGGGTTGACTAGAGGAGGTAGGGCGCGGCCCGAAGGAAAGCTGCGGGGGTGGTCCGCGCCACAGTCCCCGGGCCGAGTTTCGCTTAGTGTGTCACTTAGCACGGGGCTCCGGGGTTGCACGGAAACGGTGCCGCAGCGTCTCCGACGCGCTCAGGGCTGGCCAGCCTGACACGCCCTCTGGGAAGGCTTGGGGAGGGCAGAGCAGAGGAAGGGGTCCGCACATACGTACTCTGGGCCGGGGGACAGTCCTATGCCGGCAGGTCCCCCACCCCCGCATCGTCTGAGATGCCCGTCTGCAGCCGCCGCCGCGCTCTCGCACTCGGAGAGAAGTTGCAAAGCAGAACCCACCCTCCCCCGCGCCCCGTTCCGTCCCCCACCCTCTTCCCCGAGTCTGAGAGGCGGCGGCGGCGGCAGAAGGAGGCGCCGCCTGCCAAATTCAACCCCCACCCCCTCCCTCCTAGCGCGCTCACACTTGAAGGAAGTTGCACGCCAAATGCAAAACCTCCAGCGAGCTGGATTTCTTTGCACTCCCCCCCTCCATTATTTTAAGGAAAGCAGGGGGTGGCAGGCCTAAAAGCAAGTTGCAAATGAAATAGTAAGTTGCTTGCAAAGTACACCCCCCCCCCACCTCCTGACCTATCCTTTCACCCCTCCTGGGCCCGCGTCCGTGCGTCCCGTGGAGGCCCCTCCCCGAATCGTGACTTTTGCTGCGCTACACTACAAGCGTCGCCCACCCTTTTCACGTTATGGGACCCTAACCTCTCCAAATAAAATAAAACACACGCAGCTTTAAAATGTCAGCATTAAACTCCCTCCAGCTGTTCCCGTTACGCGCCTCCCCTTCGGCCCGAGGGAAACACGTGGCCAATCCCGTGGGAGAGGGGCTGTGGCAAGGGGTGTCTGCGCGGGAGGTGCCCGCCCCAACCCCCGCCTCAGCTCCCGGCATCCGGAGGGCGTGGGGCCGGGACCGGGACCGGGACCGAGCCTCCTACCTTGTGCAGCATATACTATGATTTTTGTGACTCGGGGAAGGGTGGTGCTGTGTTGCTTTAGTGTTTCGGGAGGTAACTTTTGCGCCCCCACAGGTGACAGCGCTTGCCAGCTTCTGACGGGGGCGGAGGCTGCCGCAGCTCCACCTAGTCCCTGCCGGGGCGCCCGGCCGCAGCCACTCTTCTCCTCAGGCCACTTTGATTCCGACGGCGGCCGCCTCGGCTCTGACATCTTCCAGAGGGTTGGGGAAACGCGTGCCGGAAGCCGGCTGCCGCCATCTTGGTAAAGGACGCTGACGCCAGCCGGGCCGCGCGGCCACCATCTTGGCAAAGGTTCTCCATCGGGGCATAGGCAGTCACCCGCCCTTGGTTCTGAAGAGGTTCGCTACCCCGTGTTGTCATACGTAAAAGGAGAGATCTAGGCCTTTAGCAAGCTGCCTTTCCTGAGACGATCTACAAGGGTCTCTCCTAGACGATTCTAAGCCACCATCTTGAGAAAGGAAGAGACGCTCGCTGCCTCGGAAAAGAGGGAACCAAAAGTCTGTGCCAACGTAGAACCCTCTGCCAGTAGAATCTTTAAGAAGGGCGCTGAGTAACTCAGTGGTTAACAACCCCCACCCCACCCCCCGACTGAATCCAGAGGAGGTGACTTTCCTTTTTCTTTCATTTGATGCAGGTCAACTAGAGGGAGGCCCTTGCCTTGACTGCTCATAGTAGACAATAAGTGAGAATTGACTGCAGAGCCCTACAGTTGCCTACTAGCCCGTTTTTCCACCTTCCAAGTCTCAAGTACTGGAATCAGATTTCTTCCGTGGATCGGTTTCCAAAATCACCAACAGTATCATGGGGGGAAATCAAGATCCAAACTTACAATAATGTTATGCATATTTTAAAAGGCAGTTAAATAACTCATGCTAAGTATCCTTCTAAATATGCTTAAATATTATACTAGGAATTGTTTAAATACTTCACATATAAAAATATAAAGTATATAAAGGAACCATAAGTTATCTAACTTATCCCCAAACCACAACCCAATTTCTAGTTGAATCTCTGCTTTAAGAATATGCTTTATCTTATCTGTTCAATTCTAGGAGGTAAATACTCTGCTTTTAAAATAATATCCAATTTTACGAACGTTCCCAATTAACTTTTTCCCCACTCATTTTTTTTCTGTAGGTCCAGAGGACCATCTTTAAATTGAAGAAGATTCACATTATTTTAAATTCAAAATTGCCATTGAAAACACTTTCAATTGAGAAAGTGTGGAAGTTTCCTGATTCTTTTTTTCAGAGGTCTAAATGTACCTGTTTAATTTTTTAATTTGATAGAAAAAATATTCTTTAGTTTTTTATTTTCACTTGAAAACATGCTAAAGTATAAATTAAACCAGTGTGTTTTTCAGAGTTAGAATAGTTACACTCCATGGTTCACATTTATTGACTGTCCCTCTCTCCTCAACTCTTTTTGCTGACAACAGCTTAATTGATAGATACTGTTCATGAAAATTAGAGAAAACTCAGGCCTACCGAGGATGACGTTATCCAAGGGCACATGCGTACCCTAAGTGTGGAAGGTAGAATTAGACGATATTGAGGAGGTGTTTCTTCACTGATCTCATCATTCCCATGAAAGAGTATGTAAATCCCGTGATAGGCTTGCAGTGTGTGTGTATGGAATGTAATTCAAGAAATGAAATTCACTGTACCAGAAAGAATGGGAAATTAAACATTGTAATAATAACAGCAATTCTAACAATAGTAAACTTCCTTACTTCTGTTGGTTCTAACTTACAGCTTCTGTCTTCTGGGTGCTGTTGAAAGTGTTTTATACATACCATCATATAGACAATTACGAATCTGTAACCCTGGGAAGTTACAGTTACTTCAAGAGAATAAATAGGATGAGTCCCCATCTGAGAGGGAATATAGTTGTCTCAGCAGTAGAGGTGGAAATAAAGGTGAGACATCCAAACTCCAGCAAGGCAAGGACCTGATCTGTCTTGTTCACTGTTGTATGTCCCACTCTGAGAATAGAGGCCAGGGCATAGTAGGTACTCAGCAAATATTTTACAGGGGTATAATAAGACAGTCAATGAGACATAATATCACTTTTCCTAGGTGGTTGTGGAGGCCAAATTAGTTAATGAAAAGTATACAAGTATTATTCAAGATCCTCATTTTTATTATTTTGTGTTTAAACACCTGAGAAAAACAAAAACACAAAACAAAACATGAAAAAAAAACAAAGACCCATTATTATGTATTTTCATAGTCTCCTGTACTCTGGTAGCACATTACAGTGACAGTTCATTATTTGTGGACTCATTTATTAAATTTTTGTCTTCCCCATTGGAACATGAGCTCTGTGAAGGCAGGGCCTGTGTTTCTTTTTCACTACTATAGCATCTGGCAAAAGTGAGGCCTGCTCCAGTGTAGTTGCTGGGGTAACAATATGGGTATAATAATTTAATAGTTCATCAAATTATAATATCAAATTATGTATCAAATTATAATAGTTTTAACTCGAACATTTCACCTAAAATGTCATGATAGTGTGCTTGAGTGTGCTATTGTTATGTTACAGAATTACATACTTTTGATTTTGTAATAAAAAATTATACTATTTGTGCTGGATCCTGTATATCACTACTGCATAGTATGTGCTAAGTGAATGTTTGTTGAATGAATAGATGACTTAATGAATGGATGGATGGAAAGGGTCTGAGACTCTATCCTAAGGCCAGTAAAACCTTAAATCTAAATAATAGCCCAACCACCTTTTACATTTATATAGCAATTGATATATTTTGCAAGTGAGTTCTCCCATTCTGTTCACATTTTATTATTTCCATTCCCATTAAAATAATCCAAGCCTCACTGCCAGATTACTTCCCTAAAACACGAAATCATGTTGCATTCCTACTCAGGTGGAGCTACTCATGGTGTACGTATGCAATAAGAGGGCAGTTGCCAACAAGTTCTTGCTGTTAATGTTCTGGGAAATACTGAAGCTATGCTAAATAGGGGAGAGGGGGGAGCAGTTACTGTAGTTAAGATTGGAATTTGACATCCTATCTGAGATGTAAATAGCAGGTTTTAAATTCTGCCTGTGTGACCCTGGACAATTGTTTAACTTCTATGGGCCTGGATGGTTAGAAGCATAGGGAATGGTATTTGGGTTTTATGTATAGAAATCCTTCAGTGAATGGTATTTCCATATATGTAATAAAAACGAGGCATTGAAAAGACTAGGAAAATACATCAAATGTTAAGTCTGCAGGTTATAGAATTATACTTTAATGTAATTTTTAAAATTTACGTTAAAAAAGTAACTACAGTAATTCCCTCTTCTATTGTATACAGCTCCCCAACTTCCATTCTGTATTTATGACTATCTTTTACCTGCTCTCAGCTGATGTAGTTGGACGGGTATTTAATTCAATTAAAAGTCAGTTAAAGCAAGAAAATCATAAAAGACTATCATACTTGCAAATTTTAAGCTTTAAAACCTAAAACCTAGAATCGAACATTTGTTTTCTAATCCATGGGTGAAGGTCTAAAGCCTCTGGGAGCCCCCTGACTGGAGTCTGATGCCTCTGTTCATGTGTAAACATCACACAGCATTAGGGCCAAGAGCCAGACTGGCTGGGTCGCCTCTGCCTTTGTAAGGGATGTAACATCGGGCAACCTGATGATTTGTGCCTCAGTTTCCACCATGCGTAAAAGGGGGATGATAATAGCACTAACTTCAGTTATTGTAAAGATGAAACAAGTTCAATATCCGTGAAGTACTCAGCGTAATTCCTGAAACTTATTATTTAATCATCATTAGCAATTATTAATATTCAGTATTACTATTTCTCTCATTTAAAAAACGGTGAAGCAAGAATTTTAAAGTACTTACAAAATGAGAGTACAGATTTCTAAGTTTTTGTGATTTGTCACCCCTGCCCTTGCCCCAGTTGTCTTACGCCCACCTCATCCGAAAGCAATTGTTTACAAGGCAGCTTTTCATTTAGATTGTATAGAACAGCAGCTATTGCTTTTTTAAAAATCATATTTCATTATTGTACTTAATACTTATTTAAGTAATTACAATTACAAGCTCAAATGGAATAAACACGTTTGGGGGGTGGGGGAAACACATAGAACTACTGGTGAGCATACAGCTTCACAGGCGGGAGAAGACATGTGTAGAGTATAAGAACTAACCCTGGCTCCAGGGTTCAGCACATCCTGGGCCTCAGTTGGTATGTTTTCCAGGGAGCATAAAGAGCTTAGATGAGTTGAGATGAGTGCAATGAGTAGTTTTGGTGGAGACAGAGCCAGCTGAAGAAAGATCCAGCTTATACCACTTTCATTCCCACACATCATTTATCACACATTTCCTTTTACATAAGGACACCTCCTTTGTGACTTATTTTTGTATATCCCCTAATTCCTCATCATGGTTCTAGTTTTATTTATTATGTCTTTCTATCTCCCCCTACACATACTTTATGACGCTAAATGTAAATTGGAATCAAGTAAATTTTTATTGTGTTTATGTAATTAATAATTTTGAATGTGATAGATCATTGAATATGTTAGTTTTATATTAAACCAACACGAGGAGCTTTTGTGGGTTGTCAAAACTGATTTAAAAAAACGTTTCTGCACCTATCATAGCTGTAAGATGCCTTTTAAAACTAACACCAGAACTTTAGAAAATACTTCTGTTCTTGTTTAACTCTAGGTAAGAGGTCCAAGGGAACCCAGCTGAGTTTTGAATGCCCCATCTTTTCCCTGCTTCAGTATTTGCGTTTGATACTAGACATGGCTATTATAAACAATTCACACATGGTAGAGCAAGTCCTTAATCATAATGAATTCCACTTTGGTACTTCTCTTTGTAATTGGAATTAACATCACCACATAAACTGGGAAATGCTAAATACCAGCATCCCTGGTGTCTTGCTGCTTCTTATGATACTTCCAATGACTTCATCGGAACAATCTAAAATACCACATTTGTGCTCATATGCATGAAATGCTCTATGGGTGTCCTGTGAAGTCTACATTCTCTATGCTGGCAGAACTTAGTTTAAGCAATACCTGATTCAAGGATAAGGTAAATATCAGCAGATGAAAAGGGTAAGTTTTGCAATATGCAGGAACCTAATGTTTTTAGTGTTTGGAGACATTTAGAGCAGGCACACTGAATAACTGTAGCTAGTATTACGTACTTTGTTTTCATTTGTGGCATTTGTGGCTGGCCATTATGTCATTAGTTTTCTTCCTCTTCTGATTTAATCTCCTTTTCTGTCCCTCGTTCTCTGGTAGAGATTGTTTTAATCTGCTCAGTTTGTAGGTGGAATCTATCAGCTCATTTTTGAGAACCTATATTTTCATTTTTGTGCTGACATCCTATTTATTTATTAGGTCACACTGAGTTTTATTTTCTTTTTCATTTGTTTATTTTTAAAGCTAAATTAGAAATAGTGGAGTTTAAAAGATCAAAACATTCTCGGTATGGGATCCTTGAACAAGACGTGAGTGTACTTTTGAAAGGCACTGGTGTGGTCCTGACATCAAACTTTTAAAATTGTAACAAATGCCAAATCAAGGTATGAATGTACTTTGTATAAGAAATGTTATTTCAGTAGTTTGAAAACAACCATGGTGGAGTATTTACACTATAGAAATTGGAAAACACAAGTCAGGCATGATTTATTTTGTTGATTGTCCCAACTTAAGATAGTGATAGGAGAAATTTTATTTTTTAAAGATTTTATTTATTTATTTTTAGAGAGAGATGGGAGAGACAAAGAGAGTGGGAGAAACATCCATGTAAGAGAGAAACAGTGGGAACCATATGAGAGGCGCCAACTGAATTGGCGACACAGGCAGGTGACCTGACTGGAAATTGAACTGGTGACCTTTTGCTTCATGGGACAAAGCTCCAACAAACGGAGCCACACCATCAGGGTTGTGATGGAAGAAATTTTAATAATGAAGATTAAACATAGAAGTGTGTATTTACTAATAACACAAAACATCAAGGAAACGTTTTCTCAGTATTTGAAAACTACTATCTGGTCAGTGAAGAAGTTGCTCCCTTCATTGAAAACTGAGTGAAGCTCATCCTATAACTCTGTTGTGTCACGTTTGTCCCCTTGAAAATCCATAAAGACTGCCCCACTCCTGACAGTTGAATGATATAAACGATCATTCCGCCTACACCATGGAGCCGGCCTGGGGGCTGAGAGAGGAAGCAAAGAACAGTGAGGAGGCAGGGGCATTGGTTTGGGGTAGGGTGGGGACTTGTATGGGGTGGTGGCAGTGAAAGTGGGAAGCTATGGTGGGACAGAGGAAGCATTCTGGAGACTAAAGGAAGGCAGGCCAGTCACTCAGGAGCTCTACAGACTTCTGAGAATTGCTGTGCTAAAGGAAAGCCACCTGGCAAATACTAAGACAGCTCAATGGTTGAAGGAAGTGAGTGCCAGGAAGCTGTACCTGAGAAACAGAGTGAGGAGCAGCAATGTGAAAGGAGGTAAGGAAACATTGGCACTATTAGAATTTAAGTAAATACCTTAGAAATGCGTGGAAAAAGGTGGGCTTCATCACCTTGCAGTGGAGGTGGGAGGAAATACTCCACATGCCAGTACCGTGCCATAACCGAACTCATGTACTTAGAAGTTTTCTTACTCATCTAGAAACTTGCTTGAGATTTTTGCCTACATCAAAGGATTGTTTATTCATCCCAATGCTTCGATCCTCACCTGATCTATGAAGGTTCTTTTTTTTTTTTTTTTTTTTTTAGCATTTGCCCATTTTAATTTTGAAACTCCCCTCACTCAGTCACCCTGTGCTGCATGGACAGTGATGCAGGTTTCTTTGGACTTGATTGCAGTTTTTCTTGCTAGGTCATAAAGAAGGACACTATCATTAGCCAACCACTGTATCGCCTACTAGTTATCAGAACGCTCCTCCCTGCTTCCTCCCTCCCAGCCCACAACCTATACCCCACATTGCAGGCTGAACATTTGCAAGGCACGTTATTGAATTTTATGAAATTTTAAAAACAGTGAATGTTTCATAAAAATAAGAATAACCACTCACCATTCATCCGCCTTTCAACTCCAGTGACCAGAGAAGGGACAAATTCTCAACTAAACTGCTACTAACAATCAGCACTTTCAGGGTTCAGTTGGATGTATCAATTTGGTTCACTTGGGCCTTCTGATAATTAGCTATTTTATTGATAGTTTCAATTAATTATGGAATCTTTATTAATAGTAGGGACCTGCCCAACTAGTTTTCTCTCCCATACATTTATTCCTTCAGCAAAATATAATTCCTTCAACAAAATAGCAATTATTACATGTTGGGCCCCACTGTAAGGCTGTGGAAACATAAGAGGGCAAAGATACAAACTTTACCCTGGAGGAAACACATACAGATACAGTAACAAGTCATTATCACTTCAGACATATACACCAAGAAATCATCGGCTGTTTAAGGAGAAGGAATTGGTGTGGGTATGGAGATTAAAAGGGGGGTTCCTAGGAGGTGAGCATGACTGATTTAAATTATAGAGGGCTCCTTCCAGGTTATTTGGTAATTTATCGTGGAAATAATACTTAGAAAGAAAGCTTGTCATTATTAGTATTCTATCAGAACATTTGGGGGGGCAGGGGAGGATTTAAAAGAAACCAAACTGTTAAAACAAAGAGAAGATTATCGATGCCTTTAAAAGATGAAAGGAAGCTCAGTGTTTGGCAGGCTGGATCCAGGGTCTCAGATGATGTCAGGAGGACTTGGGTTCCATCACTTAGCTTTACTTTCCTGTGTTGACTTTTTTCTTGGGGAGGATATCTCCACCTGGTGGCCCTCAGTGCCTGGATTTAAAACATCCTACCCACTTAGTAACTTCAGTGGAAGAGAAGATTTCCTTTCCCTACCCAGTGATATTAGTGGACGTCCCTGAAAAGTATTACACTGGCGTAGCCGGGTCACATGCTCAACCCTAAACCAATTATTATGACCACAGGATGTAAGCGATGTGTACTGTGATAGGTGGAGCCTACGTCAAGTGCTCACCACTGACATCTAAGAGGTGAATACAAATCAGAGAGAGGAATGGAGGGAAGGAAGGAGGGGAGAAAGAGAGAGAGAGAAGATGCCTCCCCACCCACACAAATAACTGGACTTTTAAATTAAAATAGGAGAAAGGGTATACTGGGCATACAGAAAACAACAGATGCCCATTACAATAGTTCCTTATCGGAATATTAACAGTGACATAAACATCGTATTTTACAATATTAAGGAGGTTACTCATTACCTAAAATGTTTGTCAGCAAGGGAATGAACCTTGAAATCAAGTATAGTTGTTGCAAGTCCTATTAATTTCCCTTCCTGATTTTAATAGGAAAAGAATATAGATGTTTACTTAAAAAATTTCAAATAGGACACAAATAAATTGACGTTTGCCTTGCAGAAATAGTATCTCTCCTTAACTGGGCTCTTTTCAATGTTTAAGCTAGTTTTATGGTCTTTCACAGAAGAAACTTGTCTCTCTTGACTGTGACTCCAACAGATGTAATGGGGCAGAGAAGGCTGCTGAGCCTCTGTCTGCTTCCTTTGCTCCTTCTGCCTGGACAAGCTGAATGTCATGCAAATTTCTCCAGCCTGGGCACTGGGCAGGCAGGAAGCCAGAACCAGTAATAGAAGCAGGAGGCACTCCATGAATACTTGCTGATTAATTTTAGCTCCATAGGCCTGATGGGTTTTCCATCCCTATAATTACCATCAGCAAATAGTTATTGAATGATGTCCAGCATATTTTTATTCCTCTTTCCTTGCTCCTGATTTTCATTTTCTATTTTACTTCTCAGTGATTTCATCCCATGTGTTTCTGTTCATCAGGACCAACAGTGTCCTTGATCAGTTTCTAATTGCTCAATTTTATTCCACCTATCTATAGATACCATCTATACTAGCCACATCTATCTATCTATCTATCTACATGTCTATTCTTATTATGAATAGTTAAAGTCCTGTCTGGAATTAGTGAGGGAATAAATGATGAAAAAGAAGAGAAAGAAATAGGTTATTGAATGGCTATTTTGTTAGCACATTCCACAAATGCTTTACAAGGTAATCTTTATTATTATTATTATTATTATTATTATTATTATTATTATTATAGAAATAATGCTTACTAGGGCTGTGAGTCCCAACAGGGCCACTCTCTAGAGTGACTAAAGAGCAGTGAGGAGTGAGGGTGTGAGTTATGAACATGACAAATGGGGACTATTGTACAGAAGGGAGATTGGGGGCTCCCAAGAAAACTGGTTATCGTGGTGCGGATGGCTTTGGGAGAACAAAACATAACTTTAGCTATCCCTTCTGTCTTTAAAAAATTTTTTAAAAAATAATACATTTTGGAGGTGACTTTTCCCGCATGCCCCCCAGTCCACCACGGATGAAAGTAAACATGACAGAGACATGATGTGATCTGCTGGGGAGGAGAGGTGGCCAGTTTCTCAGGGGAAAAAGGCATTGAGCCCCTTCCTCCAAGGGCTTTTATTGAATTGTAATACACAGGAATACAGGGTGGCAAGGATCAAACAGTAGATAACATTTCAAAGAAATCTGAGGGCTTAGTCTGAGTCGGTGTCTGTCAGGAAGAGAGTTGCACAAATTTTGGGAGACATACTCATTTCCTCTCGGACCCTTATCATATGAATGAAAGCATTCTTAGCAGAGCAGATTTCACAGGTTTTTCAGGAATTCTTTGTGATGCCAGATTCCGCCCCCCACCAACACGTACTTCTCCCAGAGGACAGGACACGGGGACTCAGGCTTTGTCAAAGCTGGGGGATGAGGGTCCATCACTCCCTCTTTGTCGCAGCCCCCCGAGACCTTCCATGATGGCCTACCAAGTGATTGTGTCCGGCCTAGGTTGCCCCTCTTCTGAGGGGGTCTCACCTGTCTCTGACCATATGACCAGACTCTGGGGGCAAGGAGATGAAGCAGAGGCAGCATCTGCTGCCAGAGAGAAGCTTTGTCTCCTGCGGCTCGCACTCCGGAGGTCACACTCTGCTCATCCTTAGCCATGGGGGTAGTTACAGTTCCTGAAACCAGGCAGAGTGGTCCATGACAATACATGCTTTAAAAACACATTCTTATTTTTAAAACTGCAAACACAAGAAAGCAGAAATATATAAAGTAAAAAGTAAAAGTTCTCTCCCCCCAGAATCCCATTTTGCAGATTAACTATTTTTAACAGTTGGTATGTGTACTTCTGGAACTTTTATGTTTATTTATGTGTGTATGCATGCATGCACATATATGCAGTTTAAAAAAGCAAAAATGAGATTTTACTATGCATATCTTTCAGCTATTCATAACACATTTTGGGGGCATCTTTTCATGTCAACATTTTCAGGTAAGATCACAGTTTTCTATTGTTTGGCTATGTTATAATTTAACCTTCATTTGTTGAAAAATATTTAAGTTGTTTCCAAATTTTCAGTATGGTTAGCCACGCTGCAATGAATATTTTTTCATGCATATCTTTGCACTGTTGTGAAAGTATTTCTGTAGCATTGAAGTGCTCAGGCAAATGTAATTTATGACAATTAGTAAGCACCCAAATGTACCACATTAATGAGCTTATAAAAAAAGGCTTATCCATTGCCAGCTCATTTTCTACTTTCACCTTCCTTTGGGCATTTTAGAAAAATTCAATTAGAGCAGGAGTCATGGATAACTATGCAGAATAGGCTTCTACCTGAAGATCCCTCGTGTCTTGCTTATGGTCCTAGTTTTGCTGAATCCATCCTTATGTTAACTGTATATAAATTCAAGAGGATTGGTTTACACATGAACTGGGAAGCATCACCTGCAAGAGATTAATTAGCCCTGGGAGGAAGGGGCTCAACGCTTTTTTCCCCTGAGAAACTGGCCACTGCTCAAGGCCTTTTTCCTCCGGGAAACTGGCCACCTCTCCTCCCCCAGCAGATCACATCATGTCTCTGTCATGTTTACTTTCATCCGTGGTGGACTGGGGGACATGCGGGAAAACCACAATGCTTTTGATGAACAACCTCTCTCCTATGATGTCCTTGATCATAACCATATGGTGGGTAGATATTATTTTTTGCCTGCAACACATCCACCCTCCACACATTGTACCAGAACCTCAGTTTTTGTTTGGAAAATTGTCCTTTTCTGAACTTCAGTCCATGAGCATGCAGTGGGATTAACCCACCCCAAAAATCTGTGGAGGGGCCAGGCCTGACCTTTGTTCAGAGATGGGCACATGACACTTCATTCTAGGCCTGGGATTACTCAGAAGCTTGCCCTTAGTAATAGCTAAGCAGTTTGGAGCGGCTTCATTCTACCGCTCAGAGCCGCCATCAAAATGAGGTTGACCTTCCCCTCAACACCAAAAAAAGCAAGAGAGATCTGGAGATAGAAATATTCCCAATTATATAATTTGAATGTCCAGATCCTGGGGCTAGGGCTACCCCTAGATTTGATGATTACACACTCTGATAAGTAAATTTTGTTTGTGGCGGCCAGTTTGCGTTAGCTCTTGAGCACTTGCACCTGAAAGGCTCCTGGCCTAAGAAGTAAAGGCCTAAAACATGAGGTGCTGCTCCTTCTGGAAGAGAGAGGCAACTAAAGTTATCAGCCATCTCGGGTGACCCCCAAAGGAGGAGAAGCCAGAGAGAGACCTTACCTGCTTTACGAGTTTGCCTAGAGTTTCCTGTTAATGATTGACTAGGTGAGATGGTCAGACTCCTTAATTTTAAATACACCTATTTAAATGACAACATCGCTCGCTCTTCAGTTAATCCACTCATTCCAGCTACTTCTGCCTCAGATTTTTATTTTTATTAATGTAGAAATTGCATCTCTAGTTTAGGCTATGCATTAAAAGAAAAAACAAATGAACAAAAACAAAACAAAACTGGTAATCCTCCCAAAGAAATGTCTTACCTTGTTTCTCTTTAGGGAAGCCTCAGTTATTACTCTGCTTTCCATATCAATCCAGCCTTATATTATTGTTTGTTTATAGTTGATTTGATAATACATTAACTTAAACATAGTACCTGTAAATATGGTCTAGTGAAGTATGTATTAAAATTATTTTAATATCTATTATTGGTGTTTTTGAAACCCAGTCTTGATAGCTGAAGGGAAAACTCTACTAATATGAAAAATCAATCCCTTGGTTGAATTAAATTCACAATTGTTGTATAAATATTGCTACTGTGTTACATATGTATACTCTATACTCCTCGTTTGTAGCGGGGAGTAGGTATGGTGGTGGATAGGGATATCATTAGTTGGATTCAGTAAACATTTATTTAGTTATTAATGGCTCCAGCTCAATCTGAAATAGACTTGAGACTACATCTTGGTAGACATATGTCTTTAGGCAACTTACTTAACTTCTGAACTTTAGTTCCCTTATTAGTAAAATAAATAGTGTTTGCTTCGTACGGTCCTTGCACAGATTAAATAAGCTATTCTACAGAAAGTATTTCACACAGTCTCTGACAATTTGTAAGTGCTCTTATGTTACATGGTTATTGTTGTCACTAAGCCCTGTGCAAGAGGCTGACAGTGTAAGGAAACCAACAAATCATTTCCATCCTTGCAGAAAGTAAGATGTATGTGAAGACACGCTCCATATCAGCTTTTCTCAAACTAAACCACTTTCCCCCTCCTGCCATGGATTGTAAAGCAAGGCTTGTTGAGCACCTGCTGGGAATTCTGTGAAAGAAATTCAGCCACTAGCTGGAAGTTTTCACTGTATGATTTACCAGCTCCTCACAGCTTTGGGGGTCCCATAGCTCCATATACCACACAAGTTACATGTTGCTGTGGGATTCGATCCTTATGAAACCCAAGAGAACCACAGAATTTCCATCTGCTGAGTGTGCTCAAATAAGGATATTTAAAAGCACAGAAGTTAATCACATGCTCGTTAGCCAGCAAAATTCTACAGCCAAAAGAAATTAAAGCCCAGAGAAGTGGAATGATTTGTCTGAAGTCTCACTGATTTGCCAAGGAACCAAAATGAGCATGCAAGCTTTCCTAACACACTGAACACAGTGATGTATATATATCTTCAGACATCAATATTTACCTTTTATGAATTTATTGCTGGCAATACGTCAACTCACAAAATCATTTGTTTACTTCTATCAATGGCACCAAAAATCCCTTTCATATCACCATCAAAATTTGTATAACAAAGTGGACAAAGCACTGAGCCAGGGGAGAAGAGCCTGGGTACTGGTTTTGGATTTAGGACCCTTTCCTGGAGTAACCCACCTTCCAATTTCTTGACCTGAGGAACTGTCTTTTCCATTTGTAGACTCTCTTTCTCTGCTCTGGGCTCTGGACTTTCACTGCCCATCTCTTTTAACATGCACAGAAGTAATTATGCTCCTCTTGCTCTCTCTCCTTCCTATTGGATGCCTATATGCAAGGCACTGGAGGTAGAGATAAATAAGGTAGGCTCCTGTCCGGAAGGCAGGACCTCCTGTCTCCCAGTGAAAAGGAGACAGGAACACAGATGTGATACAAAAAAATGCAATAAGAGGTACACAAGACGTACCAGGGGCACCAGAGGTCAGAGGGTGAAGGTGGGAATCTGGGAAGGTTCAGGAGAAAGCAGGTCAAAACTTCAAGGATGAGCAAGAGTTGGTGGTGGGCAGATAGATCCAGTCTGAGGCTCCAGGGATGGTCATGCTGGAAAGAAGAATAGTGGTCATGGTCATGCTAACAGAAGTGGCTTGGACTAGGGCACAACTGGAAGGAACACAGACTCTGATGCTTCTACTGTGTGATCTTTACCTGATTATTCAGTGTCCCTGTCTATTAAATAGGCATCATGATTGGCTTCCCTCTGAGGGCTATTGTAAGGATTCAATTAGATTACATAAACTAATCTCTGTACTTGACACTAATAATAGTAGTAGTTAATAGTAATAATAGTAGTAGTAATAATAATAATATTAATAGTGTTAACATTTTACTATCCCCAACAATATATTATTATACCCATTTCTTTGTCTCCTCTCCCTCTTATTAGGACACAACCATATTCATATTTTGCTATTAAATATATTCTGTTTATAAATACTTTCAATAACACCCAAGTATTTAAAGTGTTATGATAAAAAAAGTGGACTTTTCATACAATACCTTCAAGAGATCAGACATATCACTAATTATAATGGTTTCCTCTAGCTCAGTATGTCAAGTGGGGGTGATTTTTGCCCCAGGGGGCATTTGGCAACACCTGGAGACCTTGTTGGTTGTCACAGATGGAAGGGTCTACTCTCATTGGCATCTAGCGGGTAGAGGTGAGGAATGGCCCTAAACATTCCACAGTGTGCAGGACAACCTCTCACGGCAAAGAACTGCCCGAAGTGCCAGGAGTGCTGAGGGTTGACAAGCCCTGGGCTAGATGTAATCCACATACTACTTATTTTCAATAATCATCAGAAAACACAGTCAAACAATGATCCTAAGTATCCTAAGTTCAGCTGCAAAAGTGGGTACTTCAGACGGTTTACATATTTTAACATATCCTCTGAAAACAAAGGGACTTCAGAGCCCCTGGTAGGATCACTCACACTTTTCTTGCTACCAAAATAGTGGAATTAAAAAAATCATTTTACACTTCTGGGTAACTAAGAATAACATCTTTTGTAGATGATGATTTTAATGAAATTCAGCAAAAGCAAAAGAGAGACGCGATTGGCCCTACTTTGGGAGTCTATTTTTCAGGCAGCAGTTGTGGCGGGATTCCATCGCCACCCCAAGTTGGCTCCTGTAACCATGGGGCGGGGCGAGTTAAGTGCCCTTTGAGTTCTTATGGTCTTCCTAACACTCCTGAAGGAGCTGGGCCCGTGACAGGGGCGCTCAGAAGGATTTGTGTGTTCATGCTTTTCAAATGAGATTTGCTCCAAGTATTGGCTTTTCTCAACTACAACGGTCTCAACCGTGAATGGGCCTTATCTTTCCTTCCTTCTGTCCGTCCTCCTTCTAGAAGCAGCACCGTGGTAAAGAGTATGAACTCTGGGGCAAACCTGCCTGGGTTTGAATCTAGCTCTGCCACTCACTACCTATGTGACTTTGACATGCTTTTTAACCTTTGTGTGCCTCAGTTTCCGTATCTGTAAAATGAGGGAAGACAACAGTACCTGCCTCAGACATCTGTTGGAGAGTTAAGTGAGTGCTTACCTAGAAAGTCCTTGGAACATAACCTGGCACATATACATAATGAATACATATTAGTTGTTTCTCTTACTACTTATTCTTATTTGCTCTTATGGTGCATTCATTTGCTCATCGGATACTCTAAAGTAGAATTAGGTATGATGAGGACTTGGTCGAAGGGACAGGCCATTGCAGGGCATGCAACACAGCCACAGCCAGGACCAGCTGCGGGCCAAGGGAGAGAGTGGCTGAGGTGAGGTTCATTGCTCGTTCAGTTCTCCTTCTTGGTTAGATAACCAAGAGCTTGTTCTTCCTTTCCCTTCATCTTTCTCTTACTTTTTCTCCCAACTTCACCAAAGTCTTCCCTGCCTTGACCTTCATAGTGTGTCATTTGGCCACTCCTTCTAGGTTGGTTTCCATCTGAGCTGTCCGTCAAATAATTTGGGAATTTGTTTAAAGTACAGACACTGGGATACCACCTCAAACCTACTGAGCTACTCTCTAAGGGTCCAGCACAGAGATCTTAATTTTCATCTTCATGTGAGAGGCAGCATAGTGTAGTATTATGGAACTTGACAAGGAGCCAGCCCGCCAAGGCTACTTGCAAGCTGTGTGACTTTGGACAAATTATTTAACTCTGTGTCTCACTGCCCTCATCTGTAAAATGAAGATTATAAGAGTCCTTATCTCATAAGGTTGTTGTGAGAATGCCTGAGATAATGCCTTTGAAACTATTCCAGGAATATTATAAACATTAAGTAAATGTTAGCTGTTTCTTTTCTCTTTCCCTTTCCTTTTATCTTCTCACCTAAAATCCCTTCTGTTATTATTGTCTTCTCTCCTTCCAAAATTCATGCATTGGCTATCTACTCAGGACAAGGCTTTGAGAACTCAGGGATGAATTAGATGTGATTCGTCTTCTTTGGGGTTATAGTCTAATGGGGAAAATAGACACATAAATACTATAATGAAGTGTTCCAGGTTCTCTACTCTGATACATATACACACACACAGAGCATTGATGTAAAAGTTTTCTTATAAAGGAGAAGGGGGTGAAAAAAACTCCAAAGGAGAAGGGGCTCTGGCATCCAGAGTTAGAATAGAGATGTAATCAATCTATTCCATATAACAAACATTTTCAGAAGTACCAACTACATACCAAACACAGGTCATAGTGCCTTTTTGAAACTGCTTTCTTTTAGAGAATTGCAGCTTCATTGTTAACTTGATGTTTTAAAAAGTTATTAATCCAGAATAGCAAAGTAATCTTTAAAAAGAAGAAGAAAGTTGGGGGACTCCCAACTCCTGATTTCAAACCTTGCTATGAAGCTACAGCAACGGAGACCCTGCACTATGGGCATAGGATGAGTAAGCAGAGCAGTGGAAAAGGACTGAGTCCAGAACCCTCCTGTCTGTAGCCATTTACTCTTTGTCAAGACCGTCAAGACTATTCAAAGAAAGAACAATCTCTTCAGCAAATGGTGCTGGGACAACTGGATGGCCATAGGCAAAAGAATGAAGTTGGAACCTTGCCTTGCATCGTATGCAAAAATTCACTCAAAATGGATCAAAGAGTTAAATGTATGAGGTGAAACTATGAGACACTTGGTAGAAAACATAAGTGTAAATCTCTGTAACCTTGGATTAGGCAGTGGTTTCTTAGATATGACATCAAAAGCACAAGCAAACAAGGAAAAAATTGATATAACCTGGATTATATCAACATGAAAACTTTTCTGTTTCAAAGGACATTAGGGAGAAAATGAAAAAGTCCACAGAATGAAGTATTTGCAAGTTACACATATGATAAGGGTATTGATCCAGAATATACAGAGAACCTTCACAACTTGATAATAAAAGACAACGTTATCTTTTAAAAACAAAATGGATTAAGTGTCTTGAATAGACAGTTCTCTAAAGAAGACATATGAATGGCCAATAAGCACATGAAAAGCTGCTCAACATCTTAGACATTAGGAAATTCGCTAATACATGAGATATCACTTCATACCCACAAGGATGGCTGTAATGAAAACAATGGAAAATCATAAGCACAGGTGAGGACATGGAGAAATGCTGTCAGTTACAAAGTAGTGCAGCCACTGCGGCAGCTCCTTGGAAAGCTAAGCAGAGCCATTCCGTCCCTGGGTGTCTACCCGGGAGAAATAAAGACAGGTGTCCACACAAATACACGTGAATGTTTATAACACCACAATGCACAATAGCCAAAAAGGAGAAACAACCGAAATGTCCATAAACTGGTGAGTGGATAAACAAAACACAGCATGTGCGTGCACCAGCACATCATTCAGCCACGGAAAGCACGGAAGTGCTGATGGGCACATGCTACAACACACAATGACACATGGAGGCAGATGGGCACGAAAGGCCACATGCTGTGTAATTCCATTTATGTGAAATGTCCAGAATAGGCAAACCCATAGATACCAAAGTCAGTTACTGGTTGCCCGGGGGTTTGAGAAGAAGGGAAATTGGAGTGACTGCTAAAAAGCACTCAGTTTATTATTGGTGTGATGGAAATGCTCTGGAATTAGATTGTGGGAGAGGTTGTACACAATTATACAAAGATTATACTAAAGCCCACTGAATTGTACTTTTTAAAATGGCGAACTTCATGTCAATGTATTGACATATATTACCCTATGTCAATAGCAACAATAAAGAAAGAAAAATGTTAACTACAAGCTAACATACGCTTTCTATTTTCTTTGAAATAGTGATAAATTGAATGCCCTGGCTGGTGTAGCTCAGTAGATTGAGTGCAGGCCTATGAAATAGTGATAAATTGATATAAATCAGCTAAAAATAACAAGGCACAAGAGTTTTACCATTAAATTTGTTTTATAAAAAAACCCACACATGTTCTTTTCTAGGTGAAGAGCAAAAGTTTGTGTAGATTATGGTCAAGAATAGTCAGGGGAAGGGTAGGCCCTGGGTTTGAAAAACTTAGTCAAAATGCCTCTGACTAATTTTTAAACTCCCATGTGATAATTTCGCAACTGCTAATCAAAGAAGCACTCTGAAAAAAATACAGTTTTTATTAAAACTTTACAGTACACCAATCAGCAGGTCAAATCCTGCCACACAGGTACAGGCTAGTCATTTTGAGAACTGAAGGGGCTCGTGCCAGGCACGCAACCGCAGTCAGCGTCGGGGTGCTCTGGGGTCAGGTGCATTGTGGCGTCTCCGGAGCGCCGCCCGCAGCGAAGACTCGGAGAAGCAGCGCCTGCTCCCCAGCCCTAAACGTGCTAGTTTTCTCCTAGTGTCTGTTGTGGGCGGAGCGGCCTTGTCAGTGGACGGAGGATTTGATTTGCTCGTGGGAATATAATTCATACACCGTATGAACTTCGTCTCTCTTATTAAAGTGTATATTTTCCTTCAGTTCTGCGCTCTTTTACAGGAGTTCATAAAAGCTAAGACATTGTCCTCTGAACTCCCGAGCACACCTGGGAACGAGTAACATTTCTGACCTTTGAAGAAGATCCAAAGTTTGCACCGTGAGAGGTTAGGGTTTTCAGTATTTAGCGTGACAAATTCTGTTCTTACCATTTCACTCCAGATATGACTTTTAAAAAGTTATGTGAATGCGATCTCTCTTTTCCAAAATGCCGATTTATGTGGTACTCACCCTTCTCTCCTTGTAGTGATGAGAGATGACACACTGTCCACGTGATAAGACCATGTGAGGTTCTCAGACGGGGCACAATTCAAAACCTACGAACTGTTTATTCCTGGAACTTTCCATGTAATATTTTCAGACTGCAGTTGGCTGTGGGTAACTGAAACTGTGGAACGCAAATTAGAAACAAAAGCTAAAGTTGAACTGTGTGCTTCTGCCTCCTCCGTAGCTCAGTTCAAACCTGAAAACCTGGCTGGTACTGAACCAGAACCAACTCTCTGGATGGCACTTCGGCTACACAGACCCCAAAGTGCCAAACATCTGCCCCTCGAGAAAGAAATTGTGCTTCTAAGAATATGTCCTACCTCGTTAACCATAGAGATGCAATGTGCAATACTAAAAAATTAGTGACCACCTTGATATCAACCAATACAAGAAGAGTTAAATAATGTTGCAGCCCTAAGGTGGAATGCTATCATCAAAAATCACAGATTTCTAATTACCAGGGAAAATGCTCATAATAAAATAATAAATGCATATATATTATTATTTATACTCACTTATATATTTATTATCTTATACTTATTAGTAATATATACTTATTTATATATACAGATATGTGTATGCATGAATTGTATGTGTGTATAAAATATATATACTAATACTACCTTTAAAAATATATCTTTGTGTAGTTCATGCTATTGTGTTAGATTGTGTTTTCTAAAATACATTAATTTATGCTAAATTACATCACAGGAAAGGCTTGCAAATATTAACCAGGGCTACCTCTGGCCAGTGGATGATGGTTATTTTCTTCAACCTACTTTTCTGTACTTTTCTGCTTTCCCCAGTGAAGAGATGTTACTTTTATGAGAGGGAAAGCTCCACAGTGCATGTTATTCTGAGGAAAGATGCTGGTACCCTTTATTTCATAGCCTGACTCCTCAGCAAGTCCCCGCCCTGTTTGGGAGGGTGGGCATTTATATGCAACCACTAAAAACACATCTCCACTTTGAACTTAGGAGACTCTGGATTCCACTTAGGAACTCCCAGTTAACCATTGGTACCAGATAAACATGTCTTGAGCTCAATCACCTGCATTGTGACTTGAGCAGAGGTGTGAAGAGGAGAGAGGAAGTTTTAGTCTTTGTGGCTTCATGGGCTGTACTGTTCAATGTCCCTTCAGGCAAAAAGACTGAAAAGGTTTAGACGTGGTTTAGGGCAACAGGGCAGGGACTGCGGCTCTGGAGCTTCCAGGAGCACAGGTAGACCACAGCTTCCCCTATGCGGTCATTTGCACCTCATGGTTTTCAACAGGAAGTCTCAGAACCCCCCAGAGAGAAGACTGAAATTCTGCCCACCAACCCCTTGCAAACGATGAAACCAGGGTGCTTCAAATGCAGGTCAGATTATAGAGGAGCAGGTGCCTCCGGGGCAGAAGGAAGCGGAAACTCGGCTGTAATTCCAGTGACAAAGGTTGGCCTTCCTGGAGAGTGCAGTAGTCTCTCAGCTGATAGCAGGACTTGTCCTTGCTCAGGTACCCCGAGGGCAAATTCGCAGCCTTGTAGGAAGGTACAGTGGGTGGGATTTGGAAGAATAATAATCCTCTAAAAGTAGTTATCACAATGGAACTCAAACAGCTTTGCAGTGGGGCCCCACGCTCAGGGCACTGAAGCAGTTGAGTCCTCTAGCTTTGAGTTGCAGTTAGATTAGCCTGGGCATGAAGAGGACTCTCCCAGAGGTGGTGGTGGTTAGTGGCAGAGATGATGGGAGCAGAGTTTCTTCAACCTTGGGGAGGGTGCACCTGTGAAACTGTCAGGGTCTGCTGCTGCTCCTTCAAGGCTTGGCTCACCATGCTCCAGTGAGAAAGCCCTCCTGGCAGGATTCACTAGCACCTGTGGCTGAGCTAATTTGCAGTGCATGTAACCCCAAGTGTTCTTGCTTGCTTAGTGGGGAACAGGGCTTCCAGCTTTAGGCAACATGCTATTCCAAATTCACCAGCCTTGGGCCTGCAGGATTTCAGGTGGTGGTCACCTAACACAACAGGGATGGGGACTGACTTCTAGTTCCAAGGGACATTGTCGTGGCAGCATCAGAGCTCAGGTCTGTAGATTCTCAGCACGATGGGGACACTCCACAGAACTGGGATTCCTTCACCAGAGACAGAGTTTATTTCTGGATTCCCCTCCCTCAAGGGATCTTCTCAATCTGTCCACAGCACGTTTAGCAACCTCCCCTCAACAGCTGCATTCTCTGCCCCATCTTTATTATTTTCTTTCTCCCAAACTTAAGCCATACATAATGACAGAGAAGCAAGCAGATATGGAAAACCACCAAATATGACCAAGGATCGACAGTAGTGGAGTTAGAGTTTCTCTTTTAAAGGAGGAGGTCTGGGGTTGGGGATGCCTTCATGTGAGGAAATCAGGCTACTTGTGAAATTCTTTCATTATGACAGGCCTTTGGAGGGAGACATGCAGGCAGGGAAGCTTCCTGGAACCTACTAACGATCCCCCAAAGACAGCTGAACTGACTCAGAAAGTTTACTCTGATGGTGCTGCTGATGTAGCTAATAGTTCCTAAGCTTATGCTGCCTGAACTTGGGAGTTTTGTTTCACACGTCCTTTTGAGGTAGGTAGAGTGGAAATGATGGTCCCTAAGTCACAGCAAAGATCCTGAGGAGTAGGGAAGGCTGCTCACTTGCCCTAATCTCTCAGCTGGTAATGGGTGGAACCAGGACTAACCAGATAATGTCATCTCACCCAGGCCAGAAGGCCCTGTGTCCAAGACAAGGGTGTTTTCCTTGGCCCTACGGTTATGTTGGAATATTGAGTTGTGAGGGACTTAGAGCTTGGCTAGATTATCTGGTCTGTGAGCCTCTCTCTTTCTCTCATACTGCACATCCAACCCTTCAGAAAATACTGGTTTCACGTGCAGAATACATGCTAAACATGGCCGTCACCACGCCGGACCCAAGTCTTCACCATCTCCCATTTATTTATTTTTATTTTTTTAAAAGATTTTATTTATTTATTTATTTTTAGAGGGGAAGGAGAGAGGGAGAGAAACATCAATGTATGGTTGCCTTTTGTGCATCCCCTGCTGGTAGTTGGCCTGCAAGGAACCGGTTTGCAACCCAGGCATGTGCCCTGACTGGGAATCGAACCGCGATCGTCTGTTCGCAGGCCCGCGCTCAATCCACTGAGCTATGCCAGCCAGGGCCCCACCATCTCCCATTTAGACAATTGCTGCAGCTTCCTGACTTGCTCTCTACAGTCTGTTCTTCACAATTGCTCTCTACAATCTGTTCTTCGTTTCACCTTGTTGAAACTAAGACAGGTCCTGGAAGTCCCTGCCTTAAAACCCTCCATCCATAGCTTCCCATCTCACTCAGAGTCAAAGCCAAAGTCCACACCCTGGACCTAGGCTGCATTGCTGGCCGCCCCTCCCCATGATGCTCAGTTTCTCTTTGCTCCAGCCACACTGGTCTTCTTGCTATTCCTCAAACTTGCCAAACATCTTCTTACATTAGGGCCTTGCTTCCTGCTGCTCCCCTGCCTGGAGTCCCCCAGATACCCCCATACTTTGTCCTTCACTTTATTCAGATCTCTGTTCAAATGTCACTTCCTCAGAGAAGGCCCCCACCCCACCACACTCTATCTAAAACAGCCCCCAAGTGGTTTCTCTCCCCTCACTTTGTTTTCATTTTCTTCATAGCACTTTCTACCTCATACATTAGATTTGTATTTTAAAAAGCACTGTCTGGCTCTCTTATCTAGATGTAAGCACCATATGAGTTTTGCTTTGTTCACTGCTAGTCATATCCTCATTGCCTAGAATACTGCCTGCACTTATTTGCTGAATAAATAAAACTGAGAAACTCAGAGCAACACCTTTCTTTTTAGATAAGCCCATCTCCACCGCCCCCACATAAATGTTTTCTTCCTTTTCAATTTAAACAACCCAGCACACGGCATCAGTCCTATGATCATTTATTTTTCTGATGCTATCACCTCTGGGTGACCTTTAGCACAACACTTGACTTCCTTAGAACTCACTTTACCCAGCTGTAGAATGGGAATAAAAATACCACCCATCCTGACACTTTCATGAATCAGCCTCTGAAAAGTCTCATTCTGAAGTTACAGCTGAAGCCATAGGAAGGTACAAGCTGTGCGCTGTTTCTCTCTAACCTTGCACAGAGCAGGCATTCACTAAGTGCTTATCAAAGTTAATATCTGCGGGACATTAGCTGCACCTTCTCCTGCTGTAGTCATAGCAGAAGCTGGCTCCCTTTCTGGGCAAAGGCTCTGAGAGCAGCACCAGAGGAGTGAAGCCTGCTAGAAGGGGCTCAGATTCCTGTCTCCAGAAGAAGCCAACTATCCAATGCTTAGTGAAGAAATAGCTAATGCTGCTGGGCTGTTTGCTTTGAACATGAAGCAGGGACTGTCAAAAGAGAAAAACTCACATCAGAGGATTTTCCTCTCGGGATAACTTTTTTTCAGATTGACCCTCATTAGGCCCCTGACTCCTAATTTTGGTGAATTTCCTGGTTCAGCTCAGAGCCACTGAATCAGCAGATATTCTCAGAGTCAGACCCCAAGAGAATCTCATATGTGAAATAAAGGCTGGTGCCAGGGACTTTCTGATGCTCAACCAGATTTGCAAAGTAGGTAAGTGCAGGAATATTCACATCCAGCAATTTGTTTCTGTCCTCACCTCTTTCTCTTTTCTTCTCCCCCTATTTTCCTTTCTGACTATTTTTTCTTTCTCCTTCATTCATGCATTTTATGGTCCTGCAGGGCCTGGCCAATCACTGACCCTCCCATATCCAGTGATCTTGGTACCGAAGATCTAAGTTTTCTCCTTTTTTTGGCCATTTAGAGAAGTGTGTAGTGATTTCCCCAGCAGAAGTGAAAGTGATCAGGTCTGCTCAGATGTCCGTACAGGCACAAGAATGACAGTCCCAGGAGCAATAAAAAAGGAAGGGGGACTTTTGAGGGGCTGAGAACAAACCTCACACATGTCTGACCACCCAGGGGAAGGAAATCAAAATGTGCGTTCCAGGCCAATTTTGCCATTGATTATAATTCTTTGTCATCAAGAGGGTGACCAGAAAAAGTTTTTTTTTTCATTTTGGTTTTTATACATTAATTTTAATAATTTGGACTTCCTCCTTAGCCTGAGGAGGAGCTATACACGGAAGCACAATTTATAGTTACTTTGAAGATGAATAAAACATTAACATATCTTTTGTTTCCCCTAAAATATAATACCTAAATTAGCACTGTGCTCTCATTACCACCCCACACATGCATTTAGATTGTAAATAAGCCCAGTTTTGAGCACATTTTTAAGGCTTGAGCAAGTGTGAGGTGTCCTAGGTGGCCATGTTGATACTTATGAAGGTGACCTTCAGAAATGTCCCATTTTAAGAACATCCAGAGCAGAACCAATAATCTTGGCTTTGGCCCCAGTCAGAAGGTTTTCATCTAGTGCATTTGGTTCTAATCATGGCAGAATATTTCAGGTGGATTTGTTTCCAGAAAACTTGCTGGACACATCGTCAAATGGCAGGAGTTGCAAAAGTGTCATTGTTTTACATTATGTATCTGTGGATATTACACCCAGAAACTGTGCCTTTCTATCCCGTTAGCTGGCCTCTGCAGAGTAGCAGCAGGTTAAATTGTTGCCATGGTGGCAAGGATCATTTTATGGTACATTCGTAATTGTTCTAAAAAAAAGTAACATGAGATCAAAGTTATCAGAATTAAAGGTGCTGCTTTGCTGAAGAAGGAGAAAAGATGAACAATTCATTCAGAAAGTAAGAAGAGATTGTCCCTGTGATTGTCTTCATTAAATAAATATAAACAAGGTCTTTACCCATACTACATGGTTCCACAGAATGCAGTTTCTTTAGATTGTGGTCTTAGCTCCCACAATGTTGCTGGTTTATTTTAATCTTATAGAAACTAGGTTTTTATTCATGATCTTATTTTCTTCTTTCCTTGGGTTGGTAGGAAGCTCAAACACTAAATTTATAGACTATCTTTAGCAACTCAGCAGAAGTTTATGTTGACTTTTTTTCATTCTTTTTAATGAAGGGGGGTCATGAGGGTACATTAATTTTATCCTTGGCTTTATTTTCTTATGCATATTTTTTCTTCATTCTGATCTTTCCCACCCTTTCTTTTCTCCTTTTCTATTATATATAGTCTTAAAAGTTGTTATGCAAGGAGATGGAGCATGAGTATTTAGATAAATCTGGTCTTAAGGTGGTAAACTTAACACATCCCAAATTATCATCCTGATGATGCTATTTATCCTATTTCACTATCATTTTGAGAACAATACATTTAGAATATTGTCTTCCTTTCAGAAGTTAAGAAACAGTTTAATTCTTTTGTGAATTAGCACACACTGAACTTAGGTATTGTTCTTTGTCTTTTTAATTATGTTCACCCTTTTTTTAACCCTTTGCCTCAAAATAAATTACTGTGAACTATGAACTGGGGTTCTATTAGTCGTCAACTTGGGGATTCACTTCTTCTGAAATGTCAGTGAGTATCTTCTCTCTCTCTCTTTTTTATAGTTCTGGGAGGGGTGATGAATCGATTCTGATCCATCACACTTTTTCACTCTGTCCAGTCACTGTATCCCTGCATTTATTTTTTTACTTTCTAAACAATGTATCTACTGATCATTTGGCCATTTCATATTCTCTGTCTGTCTCTGTCTCTCTCTCTTCCTTTCTCCCCTTCTCCTTCTCCCTCAGTTTTTCCTTCTTTCTATCTCTATCTCTATCTCTATCTCTATTCATCTCTCCATTCCTCCCTCCTACCCTTCCTCCCATTCTTCCACATATGCTTCCCCAGGAGTATAAAAGTAACAACAATATAATCAGGCCATTGAAACACAAATAAAGTCATAGAAATTATAGAAAAGGAGGAAGAAACAAGCACAACAAAAATCTAGTTATGATTCTAGTCTTAAACTCAGTCTGGGATCTCTCTTAACTCGCATAAAGGGGAAAATCAAAATAGACCCTTTAAGTCAGAGGAGCAGACAACTTGTGTACAACCAGACTTGGGTGGGAAGAAACAGAAAAGAAAGTTGCAGGGGACACTGTAGATATTTTTGAATATATAACAAAATGAAGATAACCAGACCCACGTTGAAATTATCCTGACTCCTCCCTTTCTTTCATGACTGACGTCCAATCCTTGAACAAACTCTGTCATTTCCAGTTTCAAGATAAATCCAGAATCTGTGGTATATTTCCTTCACTACTACTGTCAGGATGCATGTCATCAGCACCTTTTGTGTGGACTGGCATGGCCTCTTTTAGTGCTTGCCCGGCCCTGCCCCTGCCCTTGAGCACGCTCTTCTCTGCCCAGCATCCAATGGGATGATGTGAAATATGGCTCCTGTCTCTCTGCACAAGTCCTCAGTGGCTGCTTTTCGTTTCCTCTCACTCACAGGTAGAGCCCAGGTCCTTCCAATGACCTACTCGGCCCTACAAGCTCTGGTCCCAATCTCCCTGAGCTCTCCCCATACTCATGGGGCTTCATCCCTGCATCCCAAATGTCTGTACTCAGGCACGCTCCCTTTGCCTGCAGAGATCCCTGGGGTGTGCACACGTCTCACCCCTTAACTCTTTCAGATCTTTGTGCAAGTGTTTCCTCATCAGAGAGACCATCTCACTTGAAGTCTCTATTATTCTACTTAGAATTAGGGCTCCTCTACTATCTGCCCTCTCTAGCCCCTAGTTTTATTTTTCTCTGTTGCACCTATTACTACCTAACATAACATACCATATATTATCATACCAGCTGATTTGTTGTCTATTGCTCTCCCCACCCTCCAACTAGAGTGCAAATTCTCTGACAGAAGGTTTTGTTTTGTTTTTAAACCGTGTTGTTTATGCCTATGCTCCACCTAAAACTGTGCCAGGTCGGTAGGTAGCTCAGTAAAAATATTTATTGAATGAATAGATGGAATCAACGTGGCTCATTGGCACAAATTCTACACAGATGAGGCGATATAGTGGAGTGCCATCTCAAATACGTGGACAGAATGAAGCAAGGTCCCCATTGACAAAGTAAAGTAGAAAATTAAGGCCATAACCAGTTATTAAGGGCAAAGAGGTTTTTTTTTTTTTTACTGTCATAGGATCATATAGAATCAAGGGACTGAGAGAAACTTGAGCGCTCAGTCCTGTCTCCTGACTGTCAGAACAAGAGGGTACCTTTAAATCATGTGAAAAAGGATCTTTTCCGTGTTTGAGGGCATGGGGAGAAATGCTTTAGTTTTCCAGTCACTCAGAGTTGTCCCTTCCAATGTTCAGCAACCCGTCCTCTGCTTCCCTCCTTGGGAAGCCACATCTCTAACTCAAACAACACTCACTGTAATGAAGAGCCAAGTGCACCCGTGTCAACCTCCTGCTTCTTTGTGTCTTCAACTATCTGGCCTCAAACAGCAATAAAACAGAATACAATGTTCCTCAGGTATCTGGGACAAAAAATCAAAATTCTACCAAACAGTACTGAAGATTTTAGCTTTTTCCTGAGTTGCCATAATTTCCTTTAAATACATTTTTTATTATAAAATACAAACAGCTTGCCTTTTTAAAATTTTAAAGCAGGAAGGAACTGCTAGGTTATTTGTTTAGACCTTATATATTATGGGTCAAATTCTGTTAAGGCAATGTGCTATACTTTTAAAACATTGCATAGGGTAAGATTTTCTGGTCTAGCAGAAAGCCCATTTTGGCCATAATATTATTTATGTTGGATATTGCTTGAAGTCAGTTCAAGCCAATAGCAAGTTTCCAGAAAAACAGCAAGTGTGAGAGAAGGTAGGTTAGACTGGAGGTCTTTCCTAGTATTTATGATTCTTTGTGTGGTTGAAATGGTTTAGTCTTCAAAGTTTTTTATTTTGTTTTTTTTCCCTTTCCTCCCTCCCTCCCTCCTTCCCTTCCTTCTTTCTCTCTCTTCCTTCCTCCCTCCCTTTCTTTCCTTCTTTCCTTCCTTCCAACCATCCATCCATCTATCCATCCATTCATCCAACCACCTTTGCTTATATTTTGACTCTCTACTTCTTTCAGTCTTTCTGTTCTTTCTCCTTACTTTTCCTTTTTCTTTCAATAAGTTTCTTTCCTGCTTTTTAATTTATCTTTTTAACTTCTCCTATTTCCTTCCTTTTCTTTTAATTCCCTTTTCTCTTGGTTTCTTTCCCCCTCCTTCCCAGCTGCCTTTCATTCTTTCTCTCAGCAGCAAATCACTTGACATTTCAACAAATCGTAAAGTATCAGTAGTTTTATGGACTGGTGTTAACACCTATTATGACCAGCCAGGCATTGCAAACTGATGGGAGTGCTGATAGAGTGGCTGTAAGGCCTTGTATGGAAAGTAGCCAAGTCGGCACATGGCTATTACTTAATGATGCCCAGAGACTAACAGGAAGCATTCTGCAAATTGCCTCACAAATTACACAGTGGCTCCCTGCCTTCTCGTTACTGGCATCTCGAAAGTAGATTTGTGAAACTAGGTTTGTTATCCAATTTTTTCCCTTATCATAGGAAGCATCAAAACTACCTTCCTGAACACAAAAATTAAAAATAAGTTTAAACAAAAAGTGCCATAAGCAAAGAAAGTATAAACAAACTCGGGAAATATTTACAATATGACAATCAAAAGGTCCAATTTCTATAATATATCAAATGTTCATATAAAGAAAGTATAAACAAACTTGGGAAATATTTGCAATATGACAATCAAAAGGTCCAATTTCTATAATATATCAAATGTTCATGTAAATTATTTATATATACACATACACATGTCAATAGAATATAGCAATTTTTGTGAATAGAAATCCCCACAGAGCGAAATAAAAATGGTCAAAAAACATAAGATGCTTAACTCAACAATTAAAGAAATTCAGTTTTTAAAGATAATATGTTTGAAGAAAATTTTTTAACAAAGTATCATGCTTTATACTGGCCTGAAGAATAATATTAGTGTACATTTTCTCTTCCTTAACTTTTAAAACCTTACCATAAACACCTTTAAGAGTGACTTTAAAAATAGTTTCTCACAATAAATAATTTTGCCAAATAACATCCCCTTTTTGTTCTCTTAAAAGTCTAGATTATCCCTGGCTGGCGTAGCTCAGTGGATTGAGCGCGGGCCTGCGAACCAGACAATCGCGGTTCGATTCCCAGTCAGGGCACATGCCTGGGTTGCAGGCTAATTCCTAGCAGGGGCCAGTTCCCAGCAGGGGATGCACAAGAAGCAACCATACATTGATGTTTCTCTTCCTCTCTCCTTCCCTTCCCCTCTAAAGATAAATAAATAAAATATTTTTTAAAAGTCTAGATTATAAAAAATTGGAGGGTATTTTTCTGAGTAATGTTTTATTTAAGTCCAATTTTTCAGACTGTGTCATCAAATTATTCTCCATTTCCCATCTCTACTGAAATACTCAGAATATTAGGTATCACTGCCATTTTTCAAATATATGTTTTAAAACTTCATGAAACTGGAAGGAATTGGGTCACCCATGAGATCACTTTTATCTCTTACTTAGTCAGTACAACGGAAAGCTAAAATTGCAGGATTTGAAGTCAAACAAAACCTAGATTTAATTTTACCTCTGATATTTAGGACTGTGTATTTTTGGAAAAGTTGCTTATTCTCTCTTTTTTAAAAGATTTAATTTATCTATTTTTAGAGATAGGGGAAGGGAGGGAGAAAGAGAGGGAGAGAAACATCAATATGTAAGAGATATATCAATCAGTTGCCTCTCCCATACTCCCCAACTGGAGACCTGGCCTGCAACCCAGGTATGTGCCCTGACTGAGAATTGAATTGGCAACATTTTTGTTCCCAGGCTGACACTCAGCCCACTAGGCACACAAGCCAGGGCACTTATTCTCTTGAGCCTCAGTTTTCTCATTTGCAAAACAGGACTAATACCAGCATGTCTTTCAGATGGTTATGGTGAGGCTAAAGTGATATATAATCCATGTCAAGCACTTAGCATAGTACCCAACAGAGGACCAAACAAACTACTGAGATAATAATGGTGATGGTGATGATGATGACTATGATGATGGTGATGAAAGCTTAAGAAAGGAAGGGAGCTGGTCATAACTATGAAAGGAACTCCACATCTACAGCTTTAGAAAGAAGAAGCACCTCACCTAAATGCTAAGAAAAGAATTTGCAACTTATTCATGGTTTGAATCAGTCCCTTGAAATCCCACTGAGTCAGTATAATACAGAATGATATCTCACTCTGGTGAATAGCCAAGCTGTAAAATCTTCTACAAATTTAAATACAGCAGAATGAGGGAAACAAATCAGAAAAGAGAGTGACAATAGTCAGAACAGTAGGGAAGGCAAGCACACATCCTGCTCTATGTATAATTTTGACACAATATGGGTCAACATCTAATAATATTCCAAAGATGATGAGAGGTAACCTTGACAACCCAGCTGATGCAGGCACTCACTGAAAGAATAGGAGATTCACAGAGAGACACAGGAGAAAATCTGGGCCATTTTCTTGGATCAGTGATGGCTCACAGCTTTCACCTTGAGGAAAACTCTCTGTGACTTGTAAACCAAAGTATTCCTTTACCTTAATCAATACACATCTATTAAACATTTGTCATATGCTAGGCCTCAGTGATATAGAGACATTCCTTGCCCACAAGAAGCTTCTAAGGAAGGACACTCTCATCTGCAGCCAATGAGGGTGCAGCATACCCCACACAATAACCCTGCCAGCCATGGCTTATTGGTGTCATTGTATTGGCTGAGAAAAATGAGGCTCAGAGAAAATACAACTAGGAAAGGTTGGGTTTAAACTATGCCTGGGTTCAGGACTCATGCTGAGAGCAACAAAAATGAAGTGGTTTCCCCCCCCCCCCCCATTGGGATCATGCTAAGATTAAGAGTAAGAATAGGCTAGGTTTTGCTGCAGGAGCCAACATTCTACAAATCTCAGTGGCTCATCGCAACATTTTATTTCTGGATCATGTTACATGTCCACATAGGTAGGGAGGGGACCCTACTTGACATAGGCCCTGAGCTCTGCCATCTACACTGGGCCACCTCCTTGGTTGCCATGGTAGAAAAAGAGATCATGGAGAATCCCTGAGAGCTGGCTCGGAAGGGTCACTTCCAGCTGCAGCTCACTGGCTAGACCTTGTCAATGGCCTTCCCTAGGGTGGGGACTAGGGTGAGAGCCATGAGGCACCTAGTGCAAAAATTGAAGGAGGCCCTGGCTCTTAGGGTCATGCAAACATAGGAATAGCACTTGTGCGACTCTGAGAGCCCATGGCTCTTTCTATTTTTTCACCGTAGGCCCCTTGCTGGTCCCACGTTAGTTCTGGCCCTGGCCCTCCTAACTGAAAGGGGCTGCAAGATGCAGTTTTGGTGATTAGGATGTTGAAGAAAGGTGTGTATTGGTGAGTACTAGGAATGGGAATATGAGCTGGAAATTTTGACTTCATCTGGGACACTGCCTTCTGCTCCTTTCTTCCTACCTTCTGATCCAGGCAGTCACCAAACTTTGGGACTTAAGCACATAAAGCAAAAAGTGTTACTATTCCAGGTGCTTGCTATGCATCAGGTATTGTGTATGCCTATTTATGCTCATTAATTCATTTATGTATTTCTCACAACCACCCAATGCAAGTGTTCTTACTACTAATCCCGTTTGAAAATGAGCAAACTGAGCCTTGGGGAAATTGAATAACTTGCCCCAGGTCATTATTTATAAGAGGTAAAGCTAAGATTTGGACTCATGTCTAACTAGAGTAGTCCCCCCATCTATACTTTTTGTGCTTCGTGCTTGCTTTCTGTGGTTAACCGTGGTCTGAAAATATCAAATGGAAAATCTCAGAAAGAAACAACTCAGAAATTTTAAATGGTGTGCCATTCTGTGTGGTGTGATGGAATCACTCCCTGTCCTGCCTGGGACGTGAATCCTCCCTTTGTCCAGCCCGTCCTCTCTGCATGCACTAGTGACGCCTTAGTCACTTGTAGCCACCTTGGTCATTAGATCAGTTATTACAGTGAGACCACATTCATATAACTTTTATTATAGTATACTGTTATATTCGTTCTATTTTACCATTAGTTATTATTTTTATTTTTTAATTTATTTTTATTGTTGTTCAATAAACAAATTTTTTAATTTGTTTTTTATTGTTGTTGTCTACATCTTCACCCCACCCACCATGCTCCCACCCCTCACCCTACCTATCCCCACCTCCCACCCTTGAACCTGCCCTCTTTGGCTTTGTCCATGTGTCTTCCATACATGTTCCTTGACGGCCCTTTCCCTATCTTCCTCTATTATCCTTCCTCCCCTCCCCTCTGGCCACTGTCAGTCTTTTTCTTTATTCCAATGCCTCTGGCTATATTTTCTTGTTTGTTTGTTCTGTAGATTAGGTTCTATTTAGAACCTAATATTTTCTGGTTTGTTTGTTTGTTCTATAGATTAGGTTCTCTTCTATTAGAAGAGATCATATGGTATTTTTTCTTCACCGCCTGGCTTATTTCACTTAGCATAATGCTCTCTGGTTCCATCCATGCTGTCACAAAGCCTGGGAGCCCCTTTCTTCCTGCTGCATAGGAATTTCCTCAGAAAACTAAAATAGAACTGCCTTGTGACCCGGTGATTCCACAATTGGGATTATACCTTAAGAGTCCTGAAACACCAGTTCAAAAGAACCCATGCACCCCAATATTTAGAGCAGCACAATTTACAATAGCCAAGTGCTGGAAGCAACGTAAGTGCCCACCAGTAGATGAATGGATAAAAAACAATGGCACATTTACACAATGGAATACTACTCAACAGAAAGTTACTGTTATTTTTTGAAAGATTTATTTATCTATTTTTAGAGAGAGAAGAAGGGAGGGGAAAAGGGGGAAACATCAATGTGAGGTTGCCTCTCGCGCGCCCCCTACTGGGGAGCTGGCCCGCAACCCAGGCATGTGCCCTGACTGGAAATGGAAGCAAGGACCCTTTGGTTCGCACACAGGCCAGCACTCAGTCCACTGAGCCACACCAGCCAGAGCTAGTTATTGTTTTTCTTTTCTTACTGTGCTTAATTTATGAATTAAACTTTGTCATAGGCATGTATGCATAGAAAAAAACATTATATATATATATACAGGGTTTGGTACTGTCTGTGGTTTCAAGCCTTTGCTGGGAGTCTTGAAATGTATGGCCCATGAATAAGGGGGTACTACTGTACAAACCTTCTCCTCCTCTAAAAATCTTAACTATATGCCACCCATCCTTGTGGGAACTCACACTTACTTTGTATCCCAAATTCATTAAACAAGAGTATGGCCAAGCTGTGTGGGTAGATCAGTCCAACCCATAAGATAGCTGGAGCCAACAACACTGACTTGCAACTGGTAGGAAGTATACATAGATGTCATCGTCAATGATGCTAAGCTTCTGTCTTTGATTAAAGGTGATGGGATTTTGGTTTCCACATGAAAATTCAGTGTCTTCAGTTATTAGCAGATGTAGGATATAGAATGAAGGTCAAAAGATCTCTACTAATCAGATGTGTGATCAGAGCACACCCTTCCTTTTACTTTGGCCAGCAATCAAATAAAGGGGCTGAATCAGACCCCCTAAGGCTACTTCCAATATCGACCTTACAAAATTCTGTGTAGATGGCAGAGATAAGCACGGTCATAGGAAGGAAAATATTTTTAAAAACATAAAGATATGCGCTAGCAAATATGAAAATACTACTATCTCAAACAAAATAGAGAGAGTGTCTGACTGCTAATACTAATGCAAATTTGTTATAATATCTCAACACAAAATCATCCCCTAATCAGACAAAAAATGTAGGGTTAATGGAGAGAAAGCCCCATTGTTAATTTGTTAATTTACAAATTCCCTTGTGAATTTACATCAGTTGAGTTTTCTTTTGTCAAAATGTTAAAAAGCGTTTTTATTTTGGGTTTGTTGTGCAGAAAATATAGAATGAGTGTGAATGAGGCTTGACGTTTGACTCCTGAGGACACGCGGAGGATCACAAATGGCTGAGATGCTGAGACATCATGAAGACAGAGACAACGCATGCTCTTTACAAAGGAACGGGGGGGGGGGGGGGCGTGGAATGAATCTGTTTAACGAAGGAGGAGGAGCAGTTTGAAGCAGTCGTTAACAAAAGAGTCATATGCGACAATGCATGCAAAAAACTTAGCCCTTCCAATTGTTATTATTACTTTTTTTGTGGAAACATCTGGCAAAAACATGTTGAGAAAGAAGAAAATTCTTCTGTTTTGAGCAAGCAGGATCTTGCTGGGCAGAGATGAAAACTTGAGCTAATTACTGGATGTCTGTAAAAGGAAAGGGCCAGCTTTATATTTGAGACCATTTTTTTCTCTACAGGGTAAACTGTCTAATGTAAAAGGAGTTCTATGCTGTGGGAAATAAATACAGGGTAGGAAACAATGAATTGTACCAAATCTATAATACTGTACCATAAGGGTTATTAAAATAGCATTCAGTTTTTACTTGCTTTTATAAGCGTGCCAAGGGGAAAACCAGGCAAATTTGAGACTTGTGTGATAAAGACCACAAAACTCCACATTTTCTCATGTGTAAAATGTTGCAGATCTTTTCTCTAAAATGTCCCAGGTATTACAGAAGTCAATAATACACATTTTGAAACTTCATTTTGCATTTATTTTAAGACTATAATATCCCCAAAGTTTTTTGAAATCTCCCTTTTCAATGCCCTTTTGCTTTTTCCTATAACCCAATCTTTATTTTGTTCATTTTCCAGAGTTGTAGATTCTTCAGCCTACAAAAACAAAAGAGAAAGAAAAAAAGAAAGGAAGAAGGAAGGAAGAGAGGAAAGCGGAACATTCTATGTGACCCTGTCAAGATTCTACTAACCAAAGCCAGCCTGGAGGGTGACTACCCCCAGACATTTACCCAGTCCTACAGACAATAAGCCATTGTATCAGGATTAGGATCTGGTTTAGGCAAAGGGATGCTTAATCTCATTGGCTTCTTCCTATAGGAACAAGATGCTTGGGATCACCCAGAGGGAAATTTTCTGAAAGTCTGCTGAAGTTGATTGAGTGAAAAAGTATCCCTCCAAACCAATCTCAGGGAGAATTTGGGTGAATATTTTTTAAAAAATTCTTTACAAAGAGCTAGGCCAGTCACTATCTACCTTCTAGTTGTGTGACATCACCTGCACTGTCAGGTACCTGGCTGAGACCTGTGGGCTCAGGGACACAGGGAATCTGGCTTCCGTAACCCAGTCTCCTTGGGACCACACTGTACCTTGGCCATATCTCATGCAATGGCCGATCGCCTTCTGTCCATACAAGCACCCCACTGCCAAAAATCAGTTCTTAGACAGTCAGAAATATCAAAACTATTTGGAGGACAAGCCAGCTGTACTGTTCAGTAGTGACCTTCTCTCCCCACACTTCCCACTGCTCCCCACTGTTTCTCTAAAACTGAGACTGTTCCATCTGTCATTTACCATCATTCTTACAATGTTGGTGTCTTTAACCTGGAGAGCTATTTCTCTCAGACAAAATGTCTATCAGAAGCAAAAAAAAAATTGAGAGACCGAAAAGATTGTACGGCTTTTCTGATTTCTGCCTGTTGCCTGTGCATTTAGGTTTGCACATCTTTGCAAACAGGACAGTAATGTCCACAAGGGGCATGATGGTGCTTCTTTTTGCTCAGCATTGTTCCTTCTGCCAGACCTTAGAACTGTTTCTGGCCCTTAGAAGAAGCTCAAAAACTTGACCAAGCATTGAAATGAATGCATCTACTTTGGCTATGCATTGTTCTTGGTGCTTTGAGTATAGATATAAATAAGACATCGTTCTTGCCATCAAAGCCTGATAGAGGTCTAATCTTTCCAACATGTCTGCCAGTGCTGCTGACTTTAAGGGAAGCCATTGAAATGAAAGTTCCCATTAAAGCCCTGGTTTAAGGATCCTAAAGAAAAGTCTGCTCCCAAAAGTCTTTCCCATTAGTCAGACAGCACATGGTATTTCTTGCATTTATGGATGACAATAACATCAATGGCAAACATAATTTATGGGTGCTTACTCTATGTTGGACACTTGTCCAAAGTGCCTTGCATAAATTCCCTAATACATGCACAGTTGCCCTTAGGCAGTAGATGTTATAATCCTATTATTGATGAAGAAAGAGAGGCTCAGAGACTATGTGTCCTGGTTGGAGCACCCCCTGCACAGCTATTCATTGTGGGTATCTGTTTGCAGCCCTGGCTTGTCAGATTTCAAACCTGGGGCCATAACCATTCCCTGTTTGCCCTTCCACTCCTTCCTAAGGACAGAGTAATTTTTTTTTTTTGAGAAAAGGAAATAAATTGACAGGTATTACTTGGTCTGACTCTGTCACTTATGGAAAATAAAATGGGATTCCTTTGGATTTGATTCATCCAACCAACCATTTACTGATATGGGGGCTGAGTACTGCACTCCTGCAGCACAGGTGCAGAACCTGGGACACCCCGTAAGCCACACGGGTCCTAAGAGGCAGACTTCCAGTCTGACTGGATCACCCTCCAGTATTCTCTCTGCTGTATGGGGAGAGAAGCCGCTGGGATTTCAGAAAGGCATTTTCTGTTCCAGGTTTTTACCAAAGGATGGGGCTCCATGAAGCATTTTCCCATCTTGTCGAAAGTAGTTTAAGGAGAACAAATTAGTGAGTAGAATCATATATGACCAAAAAATGCATGCCTCACCTGGGTCTGCCTCCTAGTCTCTATCACCCTCTAAACCAGTGGTCCTCTGCAGGGGTGATTTTGCCCCTGATGGGACACTTGACAATGCTTGGAGGCATTTTTCATAGTTGTAACTGAGGCTGGATGGGTGCTATGGTATCTAGTGGGTGGAGGCCAGAGATGCTGCTAAACACCCTACAGTGCACAGGGCAGCCCCCAACACAAAGAATTATTTGGCCCAAAAAATCCCCTGCTTCAAAGCAATGTTCTCTGTATGCCTTAAGGAAAACCCTTATTCTTTCAAAAAGTATAGAAAAACCAGATGGCTCAATAGACAAAATAACTAAATGAACCACATAAAATACAATGTGTAGCACTACAGATGAGAAGGGAGATCTTTTACTCATTTATTTGAACATGATGTTTGATATGTTTCTCTCATTCCCAAAGAGGAAGGACATGTATGGTAAAAATTTTAAAAATTGCAGTATTTTGAAAACAAATTATTATACAATTAATATAATACCAGTTGAGGTCCAGTTTCTATCTAAATAAGCTAGAACAAAACAGAATGATACAGCCAAGTTTAATACAGTCAGTGAAGAAAACTAAGTGTTTATATCTGGGGTACAATTTGGGTGGGAGTGAGGACAGGGTTGCTTAGAGGTGTTTCTTTAAGGAGGTGATGTTTAGCCCTGGCTGGAATGGCTCTGTGGCTCTGCTGGCCTGAAAACCAAAGGGTCACTGGTTTGATTCCCAGACAGGGCACATGCCTGGGTTGTGGGCCAGGTCCCCAGTAGGGGGTCACATGAGAGGCAACCACACATTGATGTTTCTCTCCCTCTTTCTCTTACTCTTTCCCTCTGTCTAAAAATAAATAAATAAAATCTTTTTATAAAAAAGGAGGTGATATTTAGACTGAGATCCATAGGATTAATGAATCCTATGGACACGTCTGGGGACAACGTGTTCCAGTCACAGTGAGCTACCTCACAGCTTCTGTTTGCTCAGACTTCTGGCTCCAGTGTCAATTTATCTTGCATGTAAGTTTTCATTCCTTTTTAGCTCCCACTACTTCTGCTCATGGTCTTATTCTCTAATTATTCTGCTGTCAGCATAGTAAGTGGAAGAAGATGAGTAGGTCAGTTCTCTCTATTCACCTCTGGCTTGTATGACTTTCTAGTTACTCCTGTTTCTGCAACTAGAGTTTAATTTCTTTTTGGGCAGAAGCCAGTGTCCTCAGACAACCTTGCTTTGCAACTCCTGGAAGTCTTCCTGGCCATTGCCATGTGATAATCCCTCTTTCATATGGACGAAGGTAGAGTTTTGGACCATGTGGTAATATAACACGTGTGCAAGTCCACTGTTACATATAAATTTACCCTAATTACAATGAGACATGGAAAGGAAAGCATGAGATATCCTCTGACATCTTTATACCTTTCTTCATATAAATCATTTTGGATACAAAAGAGAGAGGCATGTCCCATCTTCAGCTCCCATCTCCACGGACCTTGGCTGTGGATGGACCTCTCTAACTGTGCTTCCTAAAATTGGGTGTCATCTTGTTTGGCCTTCTCAAACAACTCAAGAAAGAAGCTTTATAACCAGAACCACAGAAACAGTATGAATAATATCTCATTGTTACTTAATATTCTGTTCAATAGAAAATCAAAAAAGACTTTATTGAAAAATACTTCTGGGTGATTTCTGTCTTTCAGAGTTCAGAATCTTTCATCCAAGTCTTTTAAAAGAATTGCATGCTTAGTTTAGATTTCACAGGAGGGAATCTCTTACTGAGAGCCATGAATTACTCTAAAATGGGAGGGATGCCCGCTGATTTTTCTTTTGTTTTCACCAAATGCACAGCAGGGGCTGAATAAAAGGTGCTGCCTGAGAAGACTAGTCCATAGATGTTGTTTAATGAGCAAAGAAGGGGAAGCATGAAGTCCTAGACCTGCCCGCCTCTTTGGCATCTCACTGCCATCTCCTCCCAGGATGGTCTTTCATTCTTTCTTCCATTGTGGTACTTATCGCATTCCACCATCGTCAATATTATTGTCATCATCATTGCCTCATCATTTTGAGTTATCTACTAAGGGTTGTTATTGAGGGTAGCTTTGGCAAGCTTTTAGAAGCTTGGTTGTCTCAGGCATCCATTTGTGCGTCTGTCTGTCCATCCACCCATCCAAGCATCCAGTCTTCTAAATAAGAGAATCTTAGACCCCAAGTTATTAAGCTAATAGTACCATTTTGAACATAGAAAACTACTTCATGGTTTGAGTTCTTAAGCTACACACAAGTGGGAGAATGGGGCAGAGTGGGGGACAGATGAAAGTGTGTGTGTATGAATCTGAGTACACACAGCAGCTAGGAGATACATAGTTATTCAACAGCTACTTGTGAAATAAGAAAACAATAAATATGTAAAATTGTTTTTTGGGAGATTTATGGCTTCTCTTGGGAAAACCCCAAGGTCTCAAAGACCTTTTATGAGAAGCCACAAATAATAAAGGCCACTTACCTAAAAAGAGCAAGCACAAAGAGAAGCTAACTTAACTCAAGGGAAACATTGAGAAATAGGGAAGCACTGAGAAATAAGGAAGAACCTTAATGAAGAGGAAGTAGAGTGAGAAGGAGGCAAGCAAAACCCATCAAGCTGAAAAAAATTTAGCATAGCTATATTACTTCTGTGTCAAGCATGGTCTTAGGCATTGAGACAGAATATGGGAGCCCAGGAGAAAGAAGAACTGTGACTCTGGCTCTAAAGAAATCCTTGCTGTTCCTCTAGACTCTCTGCACTCCCACCTCTCCACTCACCAGCACTAAGGCAGCTTTGCTTCTCGGTGGGGCTTTCTTGGTGTCCTAAAGCAGGATAAGGCATAATCTCATTTCTGCACCCATAGCTCCCACCCTATTCATCCTTCTACTAAGGACTTACTGTTTTATTAAATGTTGTTTACTTGTCTGGATCCCTAACCTCGCTGTAGTATTGTAGGGAAAGAATTTTGTCTAGGTTATCTTTTAATTTCTAGATCCTAGCACAGATACTCTGTTGATACCTAATAAATGGCTGAGAAATAGAGGAGAAATGGTGACTCTATTATCTTTACTAGGTAGAAAAACACAGTGAGACTTTTAGATTTTCCTCCCTCCCCCACTTCCTCCCTCCCTCCTTCCCCCCACTTTTTCCTTCCTTCCTTCAACCAACCATCCAGCAAATACTGGTATTTCCTAAATGTCAATCACTTGGACAAGACATAATAACACTAGTTCTTGAGTACTGAATCCCTCTTAGAGGATTCAGCTCAGACTCATCAGTAGGAAAGTAGGATGCAATATGATAACAAAGAGGCAGATAGTGATGATGGTGGCACATGTCAAGAATATAATTAATGCCACTGAATTGTATACTTAGTAATGGTTAAAATGGCAAATTTTATGTTATATATTTTACAAAAGAAAAAATTTGAAAGTATCTATTGCATACTAAACTTACATGAAGTTCAAATGATAGGTGAACTAATCTATAGTCTGGAAAACCAGAGGGTATAAGGTTGGGATATTTTTATCGGAAAGGAGTAGGTGTAAGTTTTGGGGGAAGAAAACATATTTTATAAGTTGTTTGAGTTGCTGATTACATGGTTGTATACAATTGTCAAAACTCATCAAACCAAACATTTAATATCTGTGTTTTTAATTGTACATTAGTTAGTTCTCGATTAAAAATTAAGGTAAAATTCAAAAAGAAGGTAGAAGAGGAGTTGATATGAGCAACAGGAGAAGCAGTGAATCCTACAAGGGGTGGGGCTCAGGGAAGGCTTTTAAAAAGACACATAAATGTGAGCATCAGCAAGGAGATAATCTACATGGCTGGAAGGAGCGAAAAGAGACTCAGAGATGGGAAGTGACGTATCCAAGTTCACACTGCTCACTGAAATGGTGAAGCTGAAAATAACACCCAATTTTCTGCTTCCTAAGCCGGGGCTCATTCCCGATACCTGTCTTTCAGCCCCAAGCCCACTGCTTCACGTTCTGCTATGTGATGCTGCATTTCCAAGGCACTTGCGCTTCTGTGTTATGTTCTGCCAAGGGGAGGCAGTGGTGGACAATGGGAAGCAGGAGGCAGGGAGAGGGTTCAGCGTGCAGCTCCAGTCCGCTGTTTTCTGGTATTCCAAGTACTGGTGACGAACATCCATTAGACATGAGCACCAGCCCTGCAGTGTCCCCTCAAAGGTTCAAGTACCCATCACCTGGTGATCCCAGCGAGAAGTCCCAATGCCAAGACCCTAATGCCAGGGTTATGAGTTCAGGCAACGCAATCACCCTTGGGGCTCTGAACTGAAATGAAAACCAAACTCATGATCTTTTCCCCCAAAACCATGTCTTCTCCCAGGGCTTCCAAGCTTAGTGAATGACATCAGGTCACACAAGGAGTTACCCTAGACATCTCCCTCTTCCTCTCTCCAAAACCAACACCATATCCTGACCATTCTGCTTCCTAGAAACTTCTTAGATATGCTCACCTCTTCTCTCCACTCCCACCCCAGAATAAGCTACCATCAACTCTTGCCTGTACTTCTGTCATAAACTCCTAGCTGGTATAGCATTATCTCTGCCCACCTTGTTGACTACCTATTCTTATTTGATTTCATGCAGTTGTAAGACACTGAATCAAGAGATTTGATGTCTAGTCAGAGCTCTGTTGGTATCTAGTACAGTCTTGGGAAAGTCAGTTAATTTCCCTGGCTTCTGGTTTTCCCAATTATAAACTATTAGGATAAACATATATGCACCTGCACGCATGTCAATGATCAAGGAAGGCTTTACCGAGGAGGTAGCCCTGGACCTGGATATTAAAGGATGGGAAGAATTTTCACTTGTGCTTTAAGTGAAAACCATGGCCCAAGGAATAGGCAATGTGTCCTTATGTGTTTAGGAAGAGCACAAAGACAGCAAATAGCAGACCCCTCCATTATAAGGCCAATGTCCTGGGATGCACGATGAGATGGATTGGAATGATGCTCCTTCCCCAGGCTTCCTCACTTCACCAAAGGGCACCACTGTCTATGAAATGCTCAGTCCAAAACTTCAGCATTATCTATGAGTTCTCTTCTTTTCTCCACCAACCCACATTCAACCCATTGGGAAATCTTGTTGGCATGATGGCCAAACCCAGAGCAATTGCTCCCCACCTTCTGCTTCTCTCCTCTACTGCCACTGAGGTCAATGCTGGCACTGTAATAGCCTCTCCAGTGCTTTCTCTCCTCCATACTCATCCACTTATAATATGTACATAAGGCAGTCAGACCCTGGGATAAAATTCCAAGCCAGCTAGCCCTTGGAATAAAATTCAAGTTCCTCACCATGACCAAAAAGTTCCGGAATGATTTGACTCCTATTGAGGGTGCTGTGTTTTGTGGCCCAGATTCCTTCCAAGCACAGAAGGACTTACACTTCTAGCTGTTGAGGGTGCTGCTCCCTCTCAACCCTGGCTGTTCAACATGGGGATGTGGAGGCCTCTCCCCTTTGTCCCAGCGTTGAAGACCTATCCCAGTTCAGAGGTCCCCAGGGGTTGACTAAGGTCCTTTTGTGGGGCACTACAGCCCAGCTTCTCCCTCTGCCCACTTTTACTTACTTCCTCCTCTTCCCTCCCTAGTTGGCAATCCCAAGAACCAAGGAACCCAACTGACCACAGCCCCTGTAGAACCTGTGTGGTGTTGTCCTCCTCCAAAACTGTCACCTCGCATTTCTTTCAGTTCCTGTACTGCACTGTCCTACTTCTGGCTCCAGGGCCATGACTTTGCCTGTTTGTTCTCCCTGTCTGCAAATCTCTTTCTGCTCTTTGTCTGCTTAGCTAATACTCATCCTTCAGAGGTCACTTCAAAAGAGACTTCATAGGAAGTTCATCGCCCATCTGGCAGACTAGGACAGGGTCCCTGTTATAAACTCTCACAACACCCTCAACTTTTTCTTGGCACTTGCCTTTTATCATGTGTTTAAGATCTCTCTTTCCTGCTAGAATATAAGCTTCAGAGGGTAGTGATTTTGTTTGCTTTTTTCACCCATGTCTGCTTAGCACTGAGCAGACTGCCTTTCATTTAATAATACTTAATACATTTATTTGTTGGATGAGTGAACAAATGAACCATTTAATTCCCTTGTCTTGTTCCTTAGTGATAGGCAGAAAAAGGCAATGATGAGGGTCTCAGTAATTGTGGCTGACAACAGATTGCTTTTTCTGCTCACTCAGAAAGCAAAATAAAACAACAACAAAAGAAACATAAGCAGCAACTTAAAGAGGAAAAGTGTCTGGACCACATCCAGAGTGAGAGCTGCAGTCCACTGAGGATGACTGGTACATGCTTCAGCCAACACAGCATAGAAAGTGTGTTGGCCTCAGGAGAGATCCGCAAAGTCCTTCTCTGTGTCCAATGTAGAGTCCAGTGTGTCTCCAAACATGTAAAATGTGTCAGTTAAAGTAAGACTCAATTCAGGTCAAGAAGCATTGGTCTTTTCTCTTAAAATTCCTAGTTTCCATTTTTACATTGAAATCTTCAATCTTTTTTTAACTGTGGCCTGGTATACAATAAAATAGCCAATGTAAAGAAAATGAAGTCCTTTCTCACTTGTGACTCAAATCCCGAAGCCAAAAAATAAAAGATGAATAAATTAAAGGATGTAAAAATTAAAACAATTCTCCATGGCAGAAACTCCATAAGCAGAGACAAAATGCAAATGACACACTGAGAAAACTAACTGTAATTTGTATTACAAAGTGTCTAAAGAATGACTTGAAACTTATACAAAAAAGACTAAAAAGTATGTAGAAAAATAGGCAAGAAACAGGTACAGAGAATTCACACACACAAAAAGGCAAAACAAATGTCAGCTAAACATCTAACAAGATTCACAGTTTCACTTTAAGAGAAACTACATCAGACACCTTTTATGATACTGGTAGAAATCTGAGTGTCTGATCCCTTATTCACTGGTGAGCCTGTGGGGAAACAACTGCTATCATTCATTGCTTGTAGATACGCAAATTGCTAAACTCCTAGGGAAGACAATTTGACAATATCAATTAGCAATGCACATATCCTTCATCCCAGAAATTCCACTTTTAAGACTTTATCCTACAGTTGCACTAGTACATGTGTGAAGGGCCTATGGAATAAGTTATTCATGGTAGTATAGTTTGTAACGGGAAAGATTGGAGATTTATAGCACATTAATCAATGAGACATTTTATGATTGATTTCTAAGTAAGGCTTAGCAAAGAGGTTCAAGGTACATTGTTAGTTAAAAAAACACAAAATGAACAAGTGCATGGCAACACTTTTCATATAGCAAAGAGGGAGAAATAAGGATACATGTTATATTTTCACAGAGAAAATGGGGAATAATAGTTTTCTTGGTGGTGGGGGGGGGGTGGGGCATGGAGTTGTGGTGTGAGTACCAACTAGAAGAGACTGGGGAGAGATTCTTCACTAAATTCTTTTTGTTATTGTAACTGAAGAACAGTGACGACATTACTGAATATTCCTCCCTAAAATTTTGTATTACCCACTCAAAAAATAAATAATAACACGGAAGCCCCTATGGAATAGAGGGTATCACGTGGGTACCACATGTGAGATACCACGTGGGTATCTCACATTCCCTGGAGAGAGCGAAGATAGCACCTGCCCCAAGGAGCTTTCAGTCTACTGTGGAAACCATCTAAACACAGGGAAAAGAGGAGTGAACTGGAAAGGTAGTGACTGTATTAAAAGAGACGTTTAGGACAAAGTGGGGGAGACTAGAGTTTAAGTGGTTGGGTTCCTGGGGAAGGTACAAGGAACTACGTCTTCAAGACCGAGCCATTTGGGAAGGCAAGAGATCAGGTCAGGCACAGTGCTAAGCCCTTTTTGGAGGCCATTTGCTTCATCTTCTCAAAAACATAATGAGAACTCTGTTATCATCATCCTCATTTCTACAGGAAGAATGTGAGTTACAGAAGTGTTAAGTAACATACTCAAGATTATTTAGCTTGTAACTGGTAAGCCAGGATTCATATCCACATCTTTCTTCAGGGGCACCCCCACTCTTATTTAATTTAATTTAATTCTATTTTATTTTTTTAAAGATTTTGTTTATTTATTTTTAGAGAGAAGGGAAGGGAAGGAGAAAGAGAGGGAGAGAAACATCAGTATGTGGTTGCCTCTCACGTGCCCCTACTGGGGACCTGGCCCACAACCCAGGCATGTGCCCTGACTGGGAATCAAAATGGCGACCCTTTGGTTCCCAGCCCTCACTCAATCCACTGAGCCACACCAGCCAGGGTTAATTCTATTTTATTTTTAAAGAAAGAATTGTTTGTCCTCAGATAAAATTTATGCCCAGTAAAATGCAAAGATCCCAAATATCTGTTCAATTTGGTGAATTTTTTTAAAAATATTTTTAAAAGATTTTATTTATTTATCTTTAGAGGGGAAGGGAAGGGGAGAGGGAGAGAAATACCAATGTATGGTTGCCTCTCATGTGTCCCCTGCTGGGAACTGGCCTGCAACCCAGGCATGTGCCCTGACTGGGAAGGGAACCACGCGTGTGATTCGCAGGCCTGTGCTCAATCCACTGAGCTACACCAGCCAGGGCTCAATTTGGTGAGTTTTGACAAATGTGTATACTTTATAACCAATACTCCAAACAAGATACAGACACTTTCATGAAAGTTCCCTTGTGCTTCCTTCCAGTCAATCCCAACTGCTGTAGAAAACCATTGCTTTGATTTTTAGCACTGTAGACTAGTTTTGCCTGTGTTGTTGAACATATTAGTACTGTGTTCATTTTTATTGTTGAGTAGTATTCTATTATTTAAACACAGCACAATTTGTTTATACATTCTCCTGCTGATGGACATTTGAGTTGCTGCCAAGTTTTGGATATTAAGAATAAAGGTGGTATGAACATTCTTGTATAGGATTTTGTGCAAATATATGCTTTTATTTCTTTTAAGTAAATACCTAGGAGTAGAATTTATGGGTTATAGACTAAGTTTATCTTTAACCTTGTAAGAAATTACCACCTTTACACAGTGGCTCTCCTATTTTGCAATGCATGAGAATTCCAGCCACTCTGTATGCCTGCCAACATTTGGTATTGTCTTGATTTTGGCTACTGAATTCTTTTTTCAGGTGCTGTTGGCCACTTATATACCTTCCTTGTGAAGTATCTATTCAAGCAGTTGCCCATTATTTTTGTTGTTACTGATTTGCAAAAGTTCCTTATACATTCTGGATACAAACCCTGTATTACATATATGTATTATAAATATTTTATCACTATCTTTTGATGAGCAGAAGTTTTAAATTTTCATGAAGTCTAACTCATCATTTATGATTTGTCCTTTTTGCATTCTCTAAGAAATCTTTTTTATCCCAAACTCATGAGGATATTATCCTAAGTATTTTTTTCTAGAATTTTTCATGTTTGGGTCTATAGCTGAAGCTTTTATGGTTAGTCCTAAGATCCATTTAGAATTAACTTCTGCTTATGGAATAAAGTTATCAAGGTCCTTCCTGCCCCAACCCCTTGTACATTTATCCAGTTTTTCCAGGACAAATCATTGAGAAGATTTTATTTTCTCCAATAAATTGTCTTGGATTTTTTTGTTGTTGAAAATCTGTTGAAAAGTATGTGCAGATCTGTTTTTGAACTCTGTATTCTGATTCATTGATGCATTTGTTAATATTTATGCTAGTGTTAATGTGTCTTGATTGCTATAGCTTCACAGCAAGTCTTGAAATTAGGCAGCGTGAGTCCTCCGAATCTTCCTTCTAGCTCAAGGTTGTTTTGGCTCTTCTTAGTTTCTTTGCATTTTAGAATCATCATCACTGTCTTCAGAAAACCCAGTTGAATTTTATTGAAGATGCTTTGAAAGTCTTTCAAGGAAAGACAATCGTCTTTCAAGGAATTTGTCCAATTAATCTAACTCATTAAATTTTGTTGGCATAAAGTAGTTTATAATATTTCTGATTACCCTTTTAATGTCTATAGCATCTGTAATGACATGTCCTCTTTCATTCCTGATGTTCATAATTTGCTCTTGTTCTTTCTTAGTCTTCCTAGTTTATAAATTTTATTAATATTTTCAAAAAAAGAAGCTGAGTTTTGTCAAATTTTCTTATTTTTAAAAATTTTATATCATTAATTTTGCTTTTATAGTTCTTTTTTGCGATTTACTTGGGAATTAATTTACTCTTTTCTTTTTGGTTTCTTAAGTTAGAAACACAGATCACTGAATTTTGCTCTTTTTTCTTTTCTAATATTTTATTTTATTTTTAAAATATATTTTATTGATTATACCATTACAGTTGTTGTTCTATTCCCCCCTTCATTCCCCTCCACCCTGCACACCCCTCCCCCACCATTTTGCCCCTTTAGTTTATGACCATGTGTCTCAAGTTCTTTAGATGCTATATTTCCCCTACTATTCTTGTCCTCCCCCCTATCTATTTTCTACCTACTGTCTATGCTATTTTCACTACCTTTTCCCCCCTTCTCCTCCTCCCACTCCCCTGTTGCTAACCCTCCATGTGTTCTTCATTTCTATGGTTCTGCTCCTGATCTAGCTGTCCTCTTGGCTTGCTTTTGCTTTAGGTGTGGTTGTTAATAACTGTGAGTTTGCTGTCCTTTCACTGTTCATATTTTTCATCTTCTTTTTCTTGTATAAGTCCCTTTAACATTTCATATAATAAGGGCTTGGTGATGATGAACTCCTTGAATTTGATCTTATCTGAGAAGCACTTTATCTGTCCTTCCCTAATATTTTAAATTGATAAATTTTCTTTGAGGTGCAGCTTTAGCCATATCTCACACATTTTGACCTGCTGTATTTTATAGCATTTATTTTGAAGTATTTTCTAATATCTCCTGTAATTTCTTCTTTAATTCCCATATTATTTAAAAATGAATTATTTAAGCCACAAGTGGAAAACTTATTTGAACAAATAATAAAGGAGAACTTCCCCAGTCTGGCAAAGGAAATAGACTTCCAGGAAACCCAGGAAACTCAGAGAGTCCCAAAGAAGTTGGACCCAAGAAGGAACACACCAAGGCATATCATCATTACATTAGCCAAGATTAAAGTGAAGGACAGAATCCTAGAAGCAGCAAGAGATAAGGGGACAGTCACCTACAAAGGAGTTCCCATTAGATTGTCAGCTGATTTCTCAAAAGAGACCTTACAGGCAAGAAGGGGCTGGAAAGAAGGATTCCAAGTCATGAAATCCAAAAAACTACATCCAAGATTGCTTTATCCAGCAAAGCTTGGATTTAGAATGGAAGGACAGATAAAGTGCTTCTCAGATTAAGATCAAATTCAAGGAGTTCATCATCACCAAGCCCTTATTATATGAAATGTTAAAGGGACTTATACAAGAAAAAGAAGATGAAAAATATGAACAGTGAAAGGACAGCAAACACACAGTTATTAACAACCACACCTAAAACAAAAGCAAACCAAGAGGACAGCTAGATCAGGAGTGGAACCATAGAAATGAAGAACACATGGAGGGTTAGCAACAGGGGAGTGGGAGGAGGAGAAGGGGGGAAAAGGTACAGAAAATAGCATAGACAGTAGGTAGAAAACAGGGGGGAGGACAAGAATAGTAGGGGAAATATAGAATCTAAAGAACTTGAGACAAGTGGTCATAAACTAAAGGGGGGAATAGTGGGGGTGTGCAGGGTGGAGGGGAATGAAGGGGGGAATAGAACAACAACTGTAATGCTATAATCAATAAAATATATTTTAAAAAATAAATAAACTCTTACCAAAAAAAAACAAACAAAAATGAATTGTTTAGTTCTAAAATATTTGAGGATTTTCTAGCTATCTTCTTGCTATTTAGTTCTAACTTAATTTCACTGTAGTTGGAGAACATACTTTTATTTTAGTGTTTTAAAATTTATTGAGAGTTCTTTCAGGATATGATGTAGCCTGGTAAATGTTCCCTATGTACTTGAATATAATGTATATTCTATAGCGATTTCATATGGGCTATAAATACCATTGAGATCAAAGTGACTGACAGTGTTTAGATATTCTGTATATACCACTTGCTCATTTAAGAACTGTCTACTTGTCCTACCAATTAGTAAAAGGGAGGTTCAATTCTCTAACCATAATGTAAATCTGTCTAATTCTCCCTTTAGTTTTATAAGCTTTTGCTTCATGTATTTTAAACCTCTGCTTCTAAGTTAATACACATTTATAATTGCTAGACCTTCCTGATGAAATAACCCTTTTATTATTACAAAATATTTTTCTTTATCTCTGATATTACTCCTTCTGAAGACAGCTTTGTTTGGTATTATCTAGCCACATTAGCCCTCTTACGCTCACAGTTTGAGTGATATATATTTCTCATCCTCTGCTTTCAACCTAACCTTACATTTAAGATGTATGTGCTATAGACAGAAAATAGCTATGCCTTGCTTTTGTATCCAGTGGGAAAATCTCTGCCTTTTAATCGTAGGTTTAGTCTACTTATTTTTAATGTAATTATTGATAAGGTTGGGCTTAAGTCTACATTCTCGCTATTTGTTTTCTAGTCATCTGTCTTCATTCCTTTATTTATTCTTTTCCATTTCCTGCTAGGCTAATCAAATATTTTAATATTGCATTTAATTATTTTATTGGGTTTTCAGTCTTTTCTCTAGGGATTAAAATATGTATTGTTTACTAGTGGCAGTCTATTTAGAATTAATATTCTACCACTTCATATAAAATAGTTAGAAAAGTATTCCATTACCTCTATGTCTTTCGTGCTATTCTTGTCATATATTGTCCATGTGACGCATAGTAGGAACGTGATAAAGGTACATTGAATGCGGGTATGGCGTCAGGTGAAATAGCTAAGAGAAGAAAGAGTCTTATTATAATTCTGACCACCATCCAGCTGTTTTTTAAGTCCATGATTGGTGGTAGAGATCATCATTCTCAATAACTACTTACTGCACATCTGGGGGGGCACAGCTGTGACACAGAGAGAAGAATAAACTTTAAAGAGTCAGGATTCTTTGTTGCAAGTTCTAGAAATCCAAGTCAAACTGGCTAAGCTAAAAAACAAAGGCAAAGGACAGGTATTTATTAGTTTTCAAAACTGAGAAGTCTAAGAATGCTACACCCAGGGACTCAAATGATGTTATGAAGCCTCTTTACATCGTCTTTCTCTCTGTGTGTTGGCTTCACTTTCTTTGATGGAGGTAGACTCTCTCCACAGGGCAGAAAAGATATTTCTTTGAAAACCCTAGGTCTGTAGTTTTTTAAGCTCCGCAAAGTCACAGAATTCTGATCGGCCCAGTTTAATAATCTTCAGTCACATGATCTTTTCTGAACCAATCAGTGCATACCAAGGAATGTAGTACAGTGATTGACAAAGACTGAATCATGGGCTCTATTGATAGTTGATTGAGGGATAGCTGATATTCCCAACAGGCTCTCATGGAATGAGAAACGAGTTTTTCAAAGAACTTTGAAGAAAGTGAATGGAAACGCAAATGGGCAGACAAAAGCTGGCCATTCCAGTCTATTATAATTTCTTTTAAAGTCTTGCCCGTACTATCTTTTGCACAACTTTAGCCAAATCACTTCCCTTCTGTAGCTTCAATTTCTTACCTGCACAATGATCTCTGAGATTTCTTCTATCTCTAAGGTTGGAAGCAATAAAAATATCCTTCAAAATGAAATGAATAAAGCAAAGAATATTTATATAATGAATACAATACAGTAACAAAAAAAATTAACTGAAGTTGCATATCAAAAACATAACGTTGACCAAAAATGCAATTTGAAAAAGGCCAGATACAGTATTATAGCCTTAAATACAATTTTGGAACACAAGATAAAAATGTAAAAGCACGATTAACCCCAAATTTGGTACCATAACCATTACTATTGATGGAGGGATAAGAAAGGGAAGTGGAAAGAGTACAGAGGGGGCTTCGACTCTGTAATATCTGTAATGTTTTGTTGGGTAAAATATATTTAAAAGTATGGTGTAATATTATGTGATAAAATCCAGTGGTAGGCACATGAGTATTTTTTACTTTACACACTAAACTTTTCTATATGCTTAAAATATTGCAAAATAACAATAGGTATAAGTAAAATACTACTTTACATAAATCAACTCATTTAATCCATGTATTACTTATCTATAAGAGGGCATATCAAATGGCTGGGAAACTTTAGTCATTGTGCACATAAGCGGTGGGCAATGACTAAACTCTGGAACTATGGGATGTAGTATAGTAATGAAAGCCAAGAATGCTAGGCCAAGGCTGAAGGAAGTCCAGAAGGATTTTAATGTGGAGAAAGACATTTCATGGCTGGGTTTTAGGAGGGCCAAGAGCAAACTGGGAGATTAGAAGGTGGAGCCTGAAAGTAGGTGACCAGCCATGAGACTGTCCAGCAGAGGAGAGAGAATGAGGGCAGTGGCTGAGAGGTGGACGGGTGGAGATGAACCAACAGTGTGTGAGAACTGAGCTAAGTGCTTTTATATTTGCTGTCTTGTTTATACCTCTCCAAACCCTACAAGGTAAATATTATAATGCCATTTTGTTGATGAGGAAACTGAGCTCCTCTTCTCTACTCTCTGAGACCTGATTCTTGGTGGTGAATCCCACTGTGTTGGAAAGGAAGCAAATCCATGCCATTTGCCTTCTATTGGCTCTTCCCAACTCACACTGTTTCTGAGAACTTCCCTGCAACAACCTAAAAATTAAAACTTCCTTGTTGCTAAATATAGACCAGTGAAATTACTCATTATTAGATAGTTCTTGATTTTAAAAAAATCTGCAAAGAATTCCTATAATGGCATAGTAAGGAAGAAAATAGCCCCACTTCATTAAAAAATAAATGGGACTGTTAGAGGTGACTAATGCACTCAAGTTTTATGAGGAGAGTGAACCCCAGGTACAACTGTGGATTCAGGAAGTTTGCCTTAGTGGTGCTGTGCCTCTCTACCCAGGGAGACCTGGTGCTTCCTAGAGGTTTCTCTGGGAAGTGATTAGCACCAGCTTCCAGTTGAGGCCCAGCTGAGGCCAAGCCCTGTGTGTGGTTGGGTGGGACAGGATCCTGCCCTCCAGCTGCTGAAAGCTTGGTAAAAGATTAACAGCAGGGCACAGAAACCCCCTGCAACTTATGCACATAAAATTAGTTTTCTGTCAGCTTACTCATCATCACATTGCAGGAAACAGCTTGGTAGACTTTTATGAAATCTGGAGGGTATGCTTAGGACAATCTGACATAAAGTAGTCACTGTGGAGCACACAAAAATTAACCTTTTTAAAAATTAACTTTGAATACTTCTTTCCAGCCCCTTCTTGCCTGTAATGTTTCTTTTGAGAAATCAGCTGACAGTCTTATGAGAACTCCTTTGTAGGTAACTGTCTCCTTTTCTCTTGCTGTTTTTACCATTCCTTATTTTTAACCTTAGGTAATGTAATTATGACGTGCCTTGGTGTGTTCCTCCTTGGGTCCAACTTCTTTGGGACTCTCAGCTGACTTCCTGGAAGTCTATTTCCTTTGCCAGATTGGGGGAAGTTCTCCTTCATTATTTGTTCAAATAAGTTTTCCACTTGTTGCTCTTCCTCTTCCCCTTCTGGTACCCCTATGATTTGGATGTTGAAATGTTTAAAGTTGTCCTGGAGGTTTCTAAGCCTCTCACTTTTTTGAATTCTTGTTTTTTCATTCTGTTCTGGTTGAATGTTTTTTTCTTCCTTCTGGTCCACTCTGTTGATTTGAGTCCCAGTTTTCTTCCCGTAACTGTTGGTTCCCTGTACATTTTCCTTTATTTCACTTTTTATGGCCTTCACTGTTTCCTCTATTGTGCCACCATACTCAACCATTTCTGTGAGTATCCTGATTACCAGTGTTTTGAATTGTGCATCTGATATGTTGGCTATCTCTTCATGGCTTAGTTGTATTTTGTCTGGAGCTTTGATCTGCTTTTTCATTTGGGCCATTTTTTTTACATTCTAAAAGTTTATTTAAATAAAAAATACTTAAAACCCTTTTATATTTGTGGTTTCCATCAGTTTAGAAAGTGCATTCATATGTATTATGTCATTTAATGTGCATATCAATAATACCAGGCTGGTATGAGGTGTGAGAATCCCTATTTTTTAAATAAAATTTTAATTTTAGAATATATTTAAAGAAAAGTTTGAAGATAGTACAGAGAATTCCCAATGCCCCATACCCAGTTTTTCCCTATTATTTGTGTGGTACTTTTAACGTAGAACTGAGACATTAATATTAGCTGAAGTCCATACTTTATCCAGATTTCCTTAGTTTTTACCCACTCTACTCTTTGTATTCCAGGATCCCACCCAGGAATCCACATCACATTTAGTTCTCATGTCTGTTAGAATTCTCTTGGCTGTGACATGTTTTCAGACTTGTTTTTTATAGTCTTTGCAGTTTTGAGGAATATTAATCAGGGATTTTGTAGAAGGTCCCTGATTTGAGATTTTTCTCATCCTTATTTTGAGGTTACACATTTCTAGGAGGAAGACTAGAGAAGAACTTTCCACATTATACCATGCGAGTGCATTGAAACAAGATGGCTTGTCACTGTTGATGCTAACTTTGATCACCTAGCTGAGGTACTGTTTTTCAGGTTTCTCCACTGTATTATTGTTCCTTTCTTTCCACATTGTAGTCTCTGAAAGGAAGTCACTATGTACAGCTCAGACTTAAGGAGTGGGGAGTTATATATACTCTTCCTTCTTGAGTACATTTACATAAATTATTTGGAATTCTTCTGCATGGGAGATTTGATCCTTTTCCCCCATTTATTCATTCCATCATTATTTATTATCATTGTGGACTTATGAATATTTATTTTTTACTTTGGGTTCTAATTCAATACTACTTTATTTTATTCCTAACACTGTCATGGCTTTGGCTGCTGGAAGCTCTTCAGCAGCTTGGCTATTTGGCTATTATGCACCTTTGACAGGCTCATTGAATATATTCCCTGCCCCAGTTCTAGGGTCAGTCATTTCTCCAAGCAGCCCTGGTCCTTTAATTGGAGAATGGTATTAGAAAGCATGTTCTAGGAACTAGGTATGCTTGCAGCTACTGGGATGTCATTGCTCCTGGGTCTTTTAGCTGAAATAGCTGATCACTCCTAAGTTATGTTGGAGAACAGTGAGGTTCCTAGAGATGTTCATCTTTCCTTAAAATACTGAAAACTTCCTATAGTATCATATTAGTCTCTGAGCATGTCTCTTACTTTTCTGTTTAGTGAAGTAGCTTCTTTCTGTTTAGTGAAGTAGTGGTCCATTTTGTGAGTTTCTCCTCCGAAATGCTTTTTCCTCTTTCCCATCACAGTTACTGTTTCTTCCCTCATGCTCCTACTGCACCTTGTTAATACTGCTAGGAAGCACTCATCATAGCATATGGTACAATTAGTTAACCTATGCCTGTTCTGCTGCCTGATGTTGCCCACCTTTCATGTCCAGTAGGTGTTCAACAAATATTGACAGAACTGTTTTTTACTTACACAGATCATGTTTGAACTTGGACATTAAGAATGAGCAGGATATAAAGAGGATGCCTTGTAGGGTGCCTAAAATCTTGCCTCTGCCTTCCGCATTTCCCATTTAGAGTTCTCCTTTTGAGTTCATATTTATGGCATCAAGTGTAGTAGACAAGGCCACAGGGTCCTTGAAGGACATACAGGCAGTTTTCTTGGTTTAGTCCTGTAGCAGCTGTTCCTAAACGTGCCTGCCCCTTAGAATCACCCAGGAGCTTGTCAGTATATGGAATCCTTCCCCAAAATCCACTCAAGAACTTTAATTTCAGGGTGTCTGAGATGAGGAATAGAGATCCATATTTAACATCCTCCCCTAAAGGAAAAAAAGCCAGTGAAGCCAGAACAGTCTGCCTGCAATTAATAATTTTGGAGTTTCTGTGAAATACAACCTCTCCAAACCAACCTGTAATATTTGACTGTTTAAAAAATTCTACTAAAACTCATGTATCTTCTCCCATAGTGCGTATATAGGGTAACTAAAATATATAAAATTAAGTGAGTAGAGCGATATGGCCCCAGAGAAGGTTCTGAGAGAGACTTTTTTTGTATTATAACCTTAAAATTCTCTTTATAAGGTTAAACTTGGCAAAACCAAGTTTGAAAGGGACAGTTTAGAGTTTGGTAAACAGGCTAGTCTCAATGCTCATGATTTCTTTGAAGGTCCCTCAGTTTGTACTGTGGATCTGAGAAATACACTTCTGAGAGCAAAGGACTGAGCTCACGAAGTATAATCTGTCAGCCATTACAGCTTTTCCAAAGCTGCTTAGGAGCCTTGCTCATCTTCCACAAGCAAAGATTGCTCTACAGTACATCTGTAGAGTACGAGACATGTACTCTATTTTTATTTTTTCACCAAACTTCTTCTTTTCAAGTAAATTTATGAAAGACTTTCCTTTTTTCTCCCTCCCCAACCCTTTCCTCTTTTCTTCCTTCTACACTCATAAAACTCATTTGTTTGAACTAAGTGCCATTGATCAAATAAAATAAAACATCAGTTTTAGAATATATTAAAATAATTGTAGATTGTAGCTTTCAACTATAGTCAATGATACAAATAAAGCTGAAAACTAACAGAAATGTTGATAAGATGAAGTGGGCTTTTTTTTTTCTTTTTGAAAATAAGGATTAGAGAAGAGCAAATTAGTAATTAGTTTGAATGCTTGGTTTCCAGTTCATTGTTTTTACAAAAATTAGTGTTGCTGATGTTGTAAATAATATTTTATTGTAGAAATCTACTCCTTTTACAGCTTTGTTTATTTCACTATTCTGCCGTTAAGGATGATTTTTTTCATGTCAGGAAAGGTAAACACTTTAGTCCTGCCCCAAATGACCACACATCCTACTTTTGTGGTGACGATGATGACAACAATAAAAAAGTCAATGTTTTTGACTGGCTGCCATATCCCAGCCCCTTTACATGCATTATTTTATCCAACTGGCATATCAACCCGCTGAGGCGGGGAGATGTTATTATTTCCATTCTCAGAGAGGTTAAATAGCTTGCCTAACATCGAACTGCTAATGCATGGGAGACCTAGCTGGGCTCATAGTACAACATACCACGCTTACAGTGTGGCATCACAGTGCCGCATCCCCAGTGACTCACACAGGGGCTGGGGCCATGCACAGTGACATGATGATGATGATGATGATGACGATGGTGACAGAAAAATATTTCATTTCTGGAAAGTGAAGCATCCTATTTATAAAATACCTAAAGTTTTCTCAATTTTTCACTGAAGAGTAACATCGGCAAGATGGTGCAATAGGAGTTTTCAGCTTTCACTCCCATCCCCAGAACACTGATTTTGAAAACCCCATGGAACTGGAGTACATTTGTGGAAGGCGAGAAGTACAGCAGGAAATTTCTAGCACATCACTGGAGAAGAAAAAATCCAAAGGATACACGGAAGAGGGGAAGAAGAATAGTTTCACTTTATCCACATCACTCCTTTCCCAAGGTGTCAGAGCTCAAAGCTAAGAAAGACCCCCTTGGCCCTGTTTCTCCCAGAGACAAAGTGAGGGTGTAGTGAGTAAGCACCAGTTTCCCCACCTGTACATGCTGCAGTCCGAGGGGTCACTCCTTTCTCTCTCACACAAGAGAGAAGTGGGAACTCACAGAAGTGGCAAATTACAGGATTTGGAACTTATCAAAAATCTGTGGCTTCACATGCTCTATCAGGAGGCCAGCTGTGGGATACCTCCCCTGTGGATCCCCCAACTGGCCCACAGGCACCCCCAATTCTCTGGTGCTTTCTCCCCACCATGCCTGTTCCAAACATGCTCCCTCACCATTGGTGAGTGTGAGCTTTTGCAGACAGCTCACTAGCAAATGCAGAAAGTTGACTTAACATTGTATGATTGGCAGAAGAGCTTACATTACCCAAATGTCACAAAATTATTTGAGCTGATTGCCACTGCGGAGACACTTTCTCTTTATGGATCACATGAGTGAAGGGGACTTACTTGACTACCTAGAAAATCACGGCCCCAGGAATGAGAGGGAAGCCCGAGCAATGGTCTGGCAGCTGATATCAACAGTTCAGTATTGTCACCAGAAGGGAATTGTCCACCAGGACCTGAAGCCAGACAACATACTGATTAATGGTGAGCAGAATATCAAACTCGCAGACTTTGGCTTTGGTGGGGAATTCACTGACCATGAATTGACTACTTACTATGGCACCATACCTAATATGGCTCCAGAGATCTTGCAGTGACAATCTTATAATGGCTTGAAGGTTGATGTTTGAAGCCTGGGAGTAGTTTTGTATAGGATGGTGATGGAGGATATGCCATTTCTGAAGGATGACTTTGGGGAACTGGAGAAAAATACACTGAGTGGATATGTACCATACTTTATATTAATGGAAGGTCAAAAACTTTTAAAAAATTTAGTGACCCTTGACCCCAGGAGAAGACCAACACTTAAAGACACAATGAGTGATCCATGAGTCAACATGGGTCAGGAGGAGGAACTGAGGCTGTATGGCAGGCTGTCCTTGGGTAACATTGACCCCCAGGTGACAGAAATAATGAAAGGCATGGGATTTAGGAAGCATGAGATTCAGGAATCACTAAGACAGAAAAGACATAACAGGGTGATGGGAACATACCTGCTCCTAAAAATGACGAAAACCCAGATGAAAGGGCTGCACCATCTGAGTAAGGCCCAGGCTCTCCCCTGATCCCAGAAGCAGGAAGAGGACAGAAGAGCCTGCAGTTTCTTCAAGTTGCCTGGGGTAGGGGATGAGTACTCCCCTACCTGGCCTGAAGCCCAGGACAGTTACCCCCAATGCCTCCCTCCAGTGTGGCCCTGGGAGTTTCCCCACCACCCACAGCAGCAGCAGCAGCGCTGCAGGAGCCCCAGAGGGAACCACCAGTGAAAACTGCCTCCAAGCTGGACAGCCTGATGTTGGAACCTAGGGCTCTTCCTCTGGCCACAGTTGGGGCTGGCAGGAGGTGGCTAGGAGGGTCTTCAGTTTTTTCTTAAATCATATGTGCTTTAGGCTGTCCACTAACAAGAAGCATTTTAAAAGGACAAAGGTCAAGCCAGTATAATTTTTAAAATATTTGAATAAATGAGGCCAAATAAAACTGCCATGCGAAGACTGGGGCTGACTTATTTAGCCAGATGGTTGCTCCTCTTACCCATCTTTGTTTTACTGGACTTTATGACCTCGAGGGTTCCCTTCAACCTCAAGAGCCCAAGAGTGCAAGATCTGTTTGCCATTGCCTTACAGAACTAGTGGGGAAAAGAGCTACATGATTTGTAAAGACAAAAATATATAGGCATATAATTTAATTACCAGTCCTTGAACTGATTTATTTCCAGCAGCAACAACAAAGTCATACAGACCATGACACAAGTCAAGTGATTACTCTTTAACTACAGACAATAAAGCGGAGAGAGAGAGAAAGAAAGAAAAAAGCCCCTCTGACTTCATATTATGGCTTCGAGCCAGACTGCAAAGAAGGAATCTGTGAAATTCAAGGTCTTGGAGTCTATTATTTTTCTTTGCTATTATTTCTGAAACAAGACCTGGGAAAAATCAATTCAGTTTCAGAAAGAATATTACTTTAATTTTCTACATAAAATTATCAGGAAGTCTGAGTTAGAAGAGGAGAAAAGACAGATAACTGTCACCCAAATAGAAATTAAATAAATAAATTAAGTGAAGCAGAGTACATTTATATTACCAAAACTCTGGTCATGAGACAAAACACATCTTTTGGCAAATACTCCTAAGGATTTAAAAAACAAACCAGCGACAAAATCGATGAGGTAATGTGCCTGAAAATAAACTCTCCCCTGGAGTATTAGAAAATCAGTGCTAGATAAATCAAATCATTTTATTTTGATGTAAATGTATTCTTAAAGCTTTTAATTAGACTTCACCCTAGAACATGTGATTTTCATGAACAATTAACTTATATTCCCTGTTTTCATGTAACTGACATACAATTTTTGAAAAATGAGGAAGCTCTTGGAAAAGTCATTCTGCCTACCACTGACGAAAATAGTGATTTTTTGGTACGTGTGTCCTACTTTCAGGATAGGCTTCTCACCAACCATAAACGCAATCTGCCTCTACTTCAATCGCTACCAGACGTCAAAAGAACAGCAAAGGAATCCAAAGAAGTTGGTGATAACACTTGAATGAGTCTCCACTGCAAACATGCAAGTGGCTCACAGTCTGGTGGGACTATTTCATTCCTATTAAGGTTTTGGCATTTTAAGGGACTTTAGTTTTTATTCTTCAAGTTTTTTCCCTTCCCACTTGATTTTCAGAAGCTCTTTCAGAGTTTTTTTCCGGTTGAATCCCTGGCCTGGTGAGAATCAGTTAGGAAAGGCTGTGGCTGTGTGTGTGACACAGACAGATGTTTCCTTGACTCTCTTCCCCCTTGCCAGGTAAATGCCATTCCAGCTTCTGGGTGGAGAATCAGATAAAGTTGGGTTTTGGCATTCAATTCAGTCAAATTGTTGAGTGCTTACTCTATGGCCAGCACATGCTAGACATTGTGTCCCAGTACCAATGTGCTCTATGTGGAGAGCTTACCACCTAGAGATAAAATAGCTCTATTCTGCGGGGCAGGGGGCACACACTACACCTATTCTCACTTAGATATACAGAACTCATGGGCTGCCCAATTTGGGCAGGGCTATCTCCTCTTGGTTAGGCCTTCTCCTGAATTTCTGCTTCCTGAATCAAAACTCATCCTCTCTGTGTCTCGCCCCCTTTGGGTATTGCTCCCAAGTGACAAGAGCAAGTCTGATCCATGACCTCTCAGAGCTGGAAGGGATCTCATAGCACATACAGTTCAATGTTCTTGTTTTTATGGGGGCACAGAGTCCTGAAATGTTCCGCTCAGTAAACACTTACTACACATCCTCTTGGGGCCAGTGAGCGTGGCAGCACCTGGGCTTGCACATGCAAGTGAGGCAAGATTCCTGCCATGATTATGTTATCAGAATATCATTACAAATAGGTAATTAGAATACTTCAAGTGTGAAAAGAGAGGTATGTTTAGGCTATTGTGGTGCTTGTGAAAAGGACAGAGGGGAGGGCTTCTTGGAGATGAAGTCTGTGCCGAGTGGTAAAGGGTAACATGGAGTTGGCAAGGTACATGTCGGGTTAGGAAAGGCACAGGGACCCTGCAGGGAAAGGCCTGAGCAAAGACATGAACAGACTCAGTTTGGTGTTTGTGCATGAGTGTGAACTGCGGGGAACTCAGATGGCTGGGATGATAGTGAGGTTGAAAAGCAGGCAGAGGGTCTTGCATGTCACTTAGGGGCCTTGGACTTGACCCTGCAAGTAATGAGGTTGGGGTGGGGAGACAGGTAGAGAGGGTGTGACAGTGAAGAATTCCAAGCTGAGACAGGGTTAGATTTGCATTAGTTGAATCATCATGCAAACCATGGAAAATGGATCTGACAACAGATCCCGGGTAGGAGGGCCAGTGAGTCCAGGACCCTGGCACTCTCTTCTGAGCTCAGGGTTCCCCTCCCATACCATGTCGTCCTCATGGCCTCAGCAGGAAGCATATGCCTTCAGAAAGCCCCCGGTCACTTCCTTGGTTTTACGGGCTATTCTGCCCCATGTACATCCATTCCTTCATCTGATGTAACAACACTTCCATTTCCTTTTGGGGGAACAATCCATATCCCACACTCAGTCTGGGCTTTCAAGGGAGGCTGACCACTACTCCAGGCTCCAGGATTTCTGGTATCTGACCCAGTTCTGGCTCATCAGTATATTCTGTCCACCTAGGGAAGTGCTCAGTGATGGACTTGTGACCTGTGCCAGGCCAATGAGATTCAGTTCCACCATGGATTTGTCAGTTATGTGAATCCCTCTTTTGGCTTAAGACCATTTTATTAGCTATCGCAAAGCTGCTAACAAACATTCCAAGAAATATTTCTAGATGCTTCCCATGTCTCAGGCATTGTTTGGATAGACTCCAAATGGAGATGCCATGTGCCACGGGATGGGGGCGACCAGGATATTTGGGGACATATATCTAATTGATGACTGTTTTCTTTAGCCAATCCTGAAAGCCAGCCCTGACCTCCAGATCCAAATGATCACAGCAACATAAGCTTACTAAAAATATGAGCCTTGTGAAATTACTGGATTTCTTTGGCAGGCGGGATGGGTGGACATACAAAAGGGAGGTGCAGGGCACCTCCGTGGCTTGCTCTCCTTCTGTGGGTGGTGGCCTGTGTTTCTCTAAATCACAGCCCCTGATACTGAGAGAGCCACTCACTGATTCCTGGTTGATTGAAGGAATGACTGAGTGAACTCCATCCCTCATCCCCCTACATTGTAGTGTGAGGTCTTAAGGTGCAGAGCAATTGACCTGAAAGGAAACAGGTCAGTAGGAGCTGAGTTTTCTTATTCAGATTACCCCAGGAAGAACTGATGCTAAGCAAGGGTCTTTGGAGGGACAGGACCAACATCAGGCGAGATCCTAAGGAAGGCTGTCCTCTTGCCCACTCCCTGACTCTCACAGGTTGACTCTGTTACCGAACAAGGGTTGGGGTGGGGGGGGCAATACTTGGCCCACCCAGGGATGCCAAAAACTGCTTCAGAAAACAGAGACCCCTCCCAAGGACGATACACTAATATCTATTGGGCTCTTCTGTCTGCCGCCAATTGGAAAGACATCTCTCAATGCCAGAGATTTGTGAAAAGGAAACAAAATGTTTATTTAATGCTATTCAGGCCTAATGCCTTCCTTAAAATATTAAAGTCTTTAAGGGTATACACCTACACACACACACACACACACACACACACACACACAGCGCTCCCTTCTCCCACTGTCCCAACTCCGGGTACCGTAAATCAGGAAAAGAGCACACGTCCGTTTTTCAGGTCGCTGGCACGTGAGCTGTGTCGCCTGTCCAGGCAAGATCTCCAATTAATTCAAAGTCATGTGGCACCTTTCACTGGCAAGAGTTCTTTGTACCAAGTTCCAGTCAAAGTCTCTCCTGCTTTCCAGGCCACTCGGCCAAAGGGAGCACCTCGGAGCCGCGTGGGCCTCTTCTACCAAAGCCGCACTCCACCAAAAGTGCGTGTCTTTCTTCTTCACCTGGCCGCAGGGATCTCCATTCTGGCAAAGCTGCGTGGTCTTCCCTTCCACCTGGCCAAGAGGGGGTCTGCACTCTGCTGAAACCTCGTGTCTCTCCCTCCTAATGGCTACAGGGGTCTATATCTTTCCAAAACAGCGTGGCTCTCCCCCTCACCTGGCCAAGAGGGGGTCCTCACTCTGCTAAAGCCACATAGTTCTCTTGCAGGCACTATCTCAGAGAAGCCGCCCCAGTTCCAGCCTGGGTAGCAGCCACTCATTTCTCCCCCACCCCCACCCCCAAAACTTGGCCACAGCTATTTAACATATCTATGAAACCAGTTAAAGGTTATAGATATGTTAAATAACCATTCCAGAGGTTAGCTGCAAAAACTGTTGCTATGCAAAACAGCTCTCAATGGCCCTGCTCCATTCGTCCCTTCCCCCAACTGACACCTGGGTGTCAGTGAGGACATCTTAATAATATTTCCTCCAATATTCCTATACACTTTGAGTTCTGGACACCATTCCAAATCTTTTCTGCCCCCCCCCCCTTGGCTGCACCCTGTATCAACTAGAGAAACATTTAGAAAGCCTTGTGAGGCACAAAGAAGAATAAAAATATTGCCACAGTCCCATTATGCAGAGCTAATTACTGTTAACAGTTTTTGTGCGTAAACTTCTAGGCTTCTTTCCCATGTGATGTATTCATGCAAATCTATAAATGCATGAGCACATTAGAGACACCCAGGGCACAGGATCCTGCCTCTGTCGTATGCCCCTGGCTTTTTCCACTGCACAGGGTATCTCGAGCACTTCCCTTCTATGCATAGCATTCTTAAGCAGGCTAGATTAACCTCCAAAGTGTTCCAAGATGCCTTTATCTAACTCCCACATTTCTATGTATGCCAGCTGCCTGAAAGCAGTTTTCTCTTGGCTACTATTCCAGGGAACATCTGTTGGCTGCCTCTTTCTCCTTCTCCTGCAGCAGCCAAATGATCCACTGACCCCAGAAAAATTATAGGGCCAGGATCAGGGACGAGCCCTAGTGATAGGACCTAACTTCGAACATGTACGCAATGCTAGTAGCACAGTCATTCATATTATTGTTGTTGATGGTGAGATATAAATGTGATCTCACCATGCACTCCCTTAGAAATGCCCCGTGGCTGTCCACGGCTTTTAGGATAACTACCTACATCCTCGTCAGCTAAAAGCTCTGGGTAGTTTGGTCCCTGGAGACCTCCCTAGCACCATCTCCCCCCACCGCTCTTGAGGTCTGGCCAGTACAGCCCCCCTGCCCTGCCTTTTCTAATTCACCAAGTGAGAGATTACAGGAGGAAGGTAGTTACTCATTTTCCCACTTCCTGTCTGGAACTCTGGTTTCCTTTGAAAAGGTGATTGTAATTACTAGGTTAACACCTTTCTAAATAGTGCTTCCCATGTAGGGTGAAGGGTTTCCCGCCCAGGAGCTCACAGAGTGGTGGTGCAACAAATTGGCCCACTCCAAACTAGTTTTTGTTCTTTGCTGCCAAATATAAGTTTGACTTTGTGTTTCCGAAGTGTGTCTCCACCCAGGCACGAAGGAGGATCACATCTCCCATAACTCCTAAGGATCTGTCATGGCTTTAAATAGTCAGTTCTAGGCTTGAAAACCACCGATTACTCTTTTTGGTTAGTGAAATTCAAGTCCTTTGCCTGACATCCAAGTCCCTTCTGGCCCAGGCTCCCCTTCTACTGTCCCCTTCCAGAAGGTAACTCAATAGGGAAGTTCCATTTGGATACACCATCCCCCCAACTGTTACTTTGTTGTTTGGATTTTTGGAGTGCTGCTCCCACTGCCCAGAATGCCCATCCCCCTCTGCTTTGTGCCTGAGTGCCACACACTCATTCCTCTGAGATGAGACAAGCCCCAACTTCTCCACTAATGCCTTTCCAGCCACCTCAAATGAAAGCCAGCTGCCCCTCCTGTGATCTCATTCACCTCCTGCCTCTAAGCAGCACTCAGCCTTGCTGGTGACCTCTCTGGTCCCTTTGTCTCTGATATCCACCTGTCCTCTGCCCCCTTGGCGGATACATCCTTCTCTGCACAATCACTAAAAGTGGAATTTCTCCAAGGATGGCCCTAGGCTCTCTCTCCCTTGGTTAATCTATGTGCAAATGACTCACAAATTTGTATCTCCAAACTAGATATTTCCTCTGTGTTCTAAACTCTTCTATCTACCTTCTAGATTCTCAACAGTATGTCACCCCCAGCTTGTCCAAAACAAATTTATTATCTTTCCCTGTTCCTGACTTCCCTTGCCTTCAGTCTTATACCTTTCAGGGTTTCTTCTCTTGGTGAATGTTATTACCATCCGATCCAGCACACAAGCCAGAACACTGGGCATGCTTGTTCCAGACATACTTAGAGGTACCTGCCAGGGGCCAGGCTCTGGCTTTCATTCTTGTTGTTGCATTGTCTTTGTTCTCTGCTTGCATTTGACCTCCCTCCACCAAGACTACGAGTTCCTGGAGAGCAGAGGATCTGCCTCTTACATGTCATTCCAGGCCTTAACTGCAGCATACTGTTGGATTCCTAGCAGGTACTCAATAAATGTTTACTGGCTGCTTACACAGCCATAGAGCAATCTGTAATGAACAAACAAGATAGATATTCAGAGGGTGAAAGAGGACTGCTCTTTGATTCTGCAGTGTTGCCTATTATCAGATACTTGGTTTGAGTAAATGTAAAGGATTGTAAGGTCTCTTCCTGCTTTTAACCCTGTGATTCTGGGGAAAGATGTGTGTTTTTAAAACAGTGGGCAGCCTGATTTCAAGCTAATGCTTCTACACTGTCAGATGCGCATGTGGTAATGGAAGAGCTGAATTCAGAACAGTAATTTTGTTCCTTGTAAAGCAATGTTGGAATAGGAAGCAAATACCTTTTCATTGTTTTTTTCAAGCATTATGGTACAACACATTAGGTCATCTAGATGAAATAAAAGGTTGAGTCCTTTCTGTCTTAGGGTGAAGGGTTACATAAGGTGAAAGGGCTACAGCGGAAATGACTTATAAAACTAACCCCAGACATAAGGAAGTGTCAGATTGGTGGCATTTGTTAAGCAGTTACAGGCATTTTAATAGGAAAATATCAGATCAACAGATGTGAATTTTATACCTAATTATGAAAGGTTATTTTGGGGTGGGAGAATATTATTTAATTTCAATGATTTAAAACAGACTTCTGCATCTCGGAGTTCCTGTTAATTACACATTTTTATTTTTCACTTACAGCTGACACCCAATGTATTAGTTTCTGATGTACAGTGTAGAGGTTAGACATCTATATAACTTATGAAGTGATCCCCCAATAACTTCACTCACATGGCACCATACATAGTTATTACAATATTACTGACTATATCCATGAGGGATTTTTTTTAAAAGTGGGATCTTGAGTTAACTGAAATGATACATTGCATTATATATAAGTTTAGGGAATAGAGGAGAACCTAACTAGTCCAACCCCATATCTAATGCTCTATTCCTTACACAACAGGGATGCTAGGTAGAATCAGGCTGTATTTGAATACCTCCAGTGATGAGGTGTTCCCTACTCTATCTTTGAACACATCTGATTATTAGAAAGTTTTTTTTATGCTTGAGTCCAAGTCTTGCCATGTGGTTTTCACCTGTTTATACTCACTCTTCCCTTAAACGCCACACAGAGACCGCAGAGGACAGCACCCAGAGTCTCCAGAGTTGCGTTTACTTGTTGTTCATTCTTTCACTGAGTCTCTATGTGCCAGACACACTCAGAGAATTGTAAAGACATAGTAATGTCTCCAAGGCAAGGACCTGTATTTCCTGTGCTTCCATAGCATCGGGCACATGTCAGCATTCAGTGGCTGTTAATTGAATGAAAAGTGGAAGCCATGACTCTGAACTGGAGATGCTCACAGTCTGGTTGGCAAACTCAGACACAGAAAAAATGAATGATAAAGAAAAACTAATAGATCCATGAGAAAATGTACAAAATGATATCAATAAGAAATTAATGGAAGGTAAAAGCCAAATGACCAATGTTTAACAATGTTTAACATGTCTGACATGTTTAACATGACTGGTAGTCAGGAACATGTAAATTTAAGTGACAACCTACTATTTCACACTCATGAGATTGAACAATCTGAAAAAGTCTGACCAAGTGAAGAACTGGTTGGAAATATGGGACAATTAGAATAATATCTTGATGGAACAGATAATTGGTAAACCAATTTGGGAGTGTCGCGTAAAATTAAAAGCACAGAAAGTCCGACCCAGAGATCTTGTCTCTAGGTGTATACTGTGGATAAATAATTGCATGCGTGCAGAAAGAAGCGTGTAAACGGGTTGATTGCAGCACTGCTGTAGTAGCAAAGAGCTGTAACTAATCTAAATGTCCATTGACGAAAGCCTGGATAAACGAATGGAGCTCTATGCACCGAGCAACACTGACCACACAGCAGTCAACCTGAATGAACGAGGTCACATGGATAAGCACGAATAATTCTCAAAAATCCTAATTAGCTAAAAAAAAGCCAGTCAAAGAGGGCTAAGTTATAATATTTTCACAGATTTAAAATAGCCTAAGCAATATTATGAAAATAACCATACAAAATGAAAACATGTGTGAGAATGATACATACCAAATTCAGGGTAGTATTTGGCTATGAAGTCAGGGTAAGGAAATGTCACTGAGACAAAGTAGACAGGACACTTCTATTGTATTTGTGACGTTTCATTTTTATTTTTAGCTGGGTGTGGTTCACATGAATGTAAAATATAAGAACGTTTGACAGTAAGAAACCCTTTTCCATGTCTGTGCTTTGGCCATAGCTGATTGGATCAGTTGGACACCTGACTAAGCTAGACTAGATTCTCGTAGATATCCGAAATATTTTTTTCAAGAAAAAACACAATGATAATTGTATGGCAAGGTGGTGAAATACAGCTATTATAGATCTCACTCTTTCTTGCCACCTTCTGCCAAATACCTTCCCAGACCCACTTCCTCAGGAGACACAGTCCTAATGAATGGCACATTAGCAACAAACAAACAGATTGATTATATTTTTTCCTCTGGTGTTTTTTGGTGTGTGTGTGTGGGGGGTGAATGTTAAGGCAGTTTTTACAAAAGGCAAAACTCAGGCTTCAGAGGGATAGGTTTTTTAGGGCAAGGGCCTCGCTGGACACAAAGGGACAGGTAGTGCCTAGAGGCTCTGTATTTGCACTGACTGGCCTGGAACATTTTGGGTCCTGCAAGAAATTGGGTGGATCTTATACTTTTGTTCCTGAAGAGTACAGTGAAGTTTTCCATCTGAGAAAGTCTATAGTTGAGTGACATGTTTCTGATCACAAGAGCCCTCAAATTTATATTAGCTGAGACAATCTGACCTGTGTGTATAGAAGCTTTGAAGAATAACAATTATTGTGTTCAAAATAGTCTTTTAAGAAAACCAAATAATTAAGGTGATTTGCATAAGGACCCCTTTTTCTGGCAGCAGCCCCCATTGATAAATGACCCCATTCAGAGAGGTGGGTATGGAATTCAAGTAACATTCTGTTTCTTTGCCAGAAATGTTTCAATATCTCCCATGTTGCTGACTGTCACTTGGGACTAAGAAAACTGTAGAATGTAAGGGAGAGATAGAAGAGGCTTCCTGGAAACCCATAAAATAGCCTATTAGGTCAAAATGATCATAGGATCACAGATCCCTGTGGGCTCTGCTTTAAGTATAGCTTTATGGAGAATACAGATTGAGGCAATTAGTCCCTTCCAATTTTATGCAAGCAGTAGCAATGGGAATCATGCCAAGAGGGATGATTAAGGATTAAACAACAGCATGGGAACTTGATCAGAAGTTCTAAAAATTTGTTGCCAGCACCTAATATTTCTCCATCACCACCTACTTGATTGTGAAAGGCCGGGGCCCTTCTCCTGGACCCCACCCCGCAGTCCACTTACTGCTCAAGGGAAAGTTGAGGGAGAGGAGGATTCTGTCTCCACCAACTTCTAATAGGGAACACGGCCAAGAAAGGCAGGAAGAAGCATGCTCATTTCCAACCTTTTTGGCAAGCTTGTGGGAGCAAAAGCCACTGCCAATTCTATTTTTTAATACAAATTTTAAAAGGGTTGTGTCTACACATGCAAAGGGAAGTGCACAGTGCACTGTGTTAATTTAAGCAGCACAATACACACACACACGTGTGTGTGTGTGTATTTGTAAATAAAAAATAAAAGCCCAACCCTTGGCCTGACTGTCCAGGTTTTTGTTGTTGTTGTTGTTGTTTGTTGTTTTCTCACGTGTGGTTGATCCAAGTGGGGCTGAGAGACTGAAGGGTCACGACTGCTTCTGGGGTCATGTGTCAGCTGCCCAGCTCTGCATTTATCACCACCCCTGTCCCAAGTGGGGCCAGAGAACATCCGTGGGACTTCTCAGTCTGCAACTAGGAGAAGGAAACTTTTCTTCCTTTTGGAAACAGAGGCGAGTTCCTAGATGTAGCAGACCCTGATGTGAGTAACACTTTGGCAATTTGAGTTGGGTAAGTGTGGAGAAAGAGGAGGGGGTGCGGGGGAACAAGATTGGGAGTGAGACTAGAGGGCACGCAAGGCCCACATCTCTCTCCTCTAGGCTGTATTTACTGTGGCTGCTTCCCCCACAATATTTAAAAAGGCTATTTGACATTGTCCATGAAAACTTGTCCTCAAATGATCATCTAGAGAAAAATATCCCTTTATTTAGTTTGTATTCATTTTAATAGCCTTTTGATATTCTAGTCTTTTTAATGGACAAAGTACCCTGGTCTTATGTCATCACAAATTATGTTGCAATGAGCATCCTTATATCTGTGCCTTCACACACTTGCCAATTTTGGTCAAGTTCTTGGAAGTAAAAGTTTTGTCTCTTTTGAGTGTCCTACAATATCCAGTCATGCTCAGTTGAGTAGTGAACGCATGGCACGTGCTAAACAAGAGACAGTGGAGCATCGCCATTGGAGCACTGCCATCAGCCAGTCCCAGCTCTGCAATTCAGGGCACGTGTGCCCTTGAGTAAGTTGTTTAACCTTTGAAAACCGAAGCTTGTCATCTATTAAATAGAACAACAACAGTAACATTTTGAAGTAGCTATGTGGCAAGTACTATCTTAAGTGCAAGACTTATTTATTCTCAAACAACATTATGAAGTAGGTACTGTTAGTAGCTTCTTTAACAGATGAGGGAAGTAGGCACAGAGAGGTTAAATAATTTCCCCAATATCACACAGCTAGTAAACAGCAGAGTTATGATTTATCTCCTGGAAGTTTGGCTCTAGGGACCGTCTTTTATTTTATTTTTAAAAATTTTTATTGAATTTACTGGGGTGACATTGGTTAATAAAATTATATAGGTTTCAAGCGCATAATTCTCTAACACATCATCCGTAGATTGTACTGTGTGTTCACCACACTAAATCAAGTGTTCTTCCCTCAGCACTTATCCCTCTTTGCCCTACTCTCCCTGCCCCTCTCCCTTTCCCTCTGGTAATCACCACAGTGTTGTCTGTGAGTTTGGGTTTTTTTTGGTTTAATCCCTTCACCTATTTCACACGGCCCCCTCCCCTCTGACAGCTGTCAGTCTGTTCTCTGTATCTATGAGTCTATTTCTATTTTGTTTGCTCATTTTGTCCATTAGATTCTACATATAAGTGAAAACATATGGTATTTGTCTTTCTGTGACTGGCTTATTTTACTTAGCATAATACTCTTCAAGTCCATCCATGCTGTTACAAAAAGTAAGATTTCTTCCTTTTCTTTCTTTTTTTTTTAGGGCCAAATAGTATTCTGTTGTGTACATGTACCACAGCTTTTTTATCCACTCATCTACTGATGGACACGTGGGCTGCTTCCAAATCTTGGCTATTGTAAATAATGCTGCAATGAATATAGGAGTGAATATATTCTTTCAAATCACTGTTTTTGGTTTCTTTGGACATATTCCCAGAAGTGAAATCACTGGGCCACAAGGCAATTCCATTCTTAATTTTTTGAGGAATCTCCATACTACTTTCCACAGTGACTGCACTAGTCTGCATTCAGGCTAACAGTGCAATAGGGTCCATTCTCTTCACACCCTCACCAACACTTGTTGTTTGTGATACATTGGTGATCGCAGTTCTAACAGGTGTGAAGTGGCATCTCGTGGTTTTAATTTGCATCTTTCTGATGATTAGTGATGTTGAGCATCCTTTCATAATGTCCTCTTTCGCAAAGTGTCTTTTTAGGTTATTTGCCCATTTTTAATTGGATTGTTTGTTTGTTTGGTGTTGAATTGCATGACTTCTTTATTAATTTTGGATATTAACCCCTTATTAGATGAATCATCAGCATATATGTTCTCCCATTCAGCAGCTGTCTTTTCATTTTGTCAATGGTTTCCTTTGCTGTGTAGAACTTTTTACTTTTATGTAGTCCCATTACTTATTTTTTCTTTTATTTCCCTTGCCCAGGCAGATATATAAGAAAAAATACTGCTATGAGGAACATCCAAGATTTTACTATGTTTCCTTCTAGGATGTTTATGGTTTCAAGTCTTCCATTTAAGTCTTCAATCCATTTTGAGTTTATTCTTGTGTGTGGTGGAAGAATGTGGCCTAGTTTTATTTTCTTGCAAGTGTCTGTCCAATTTTCCCAGCACCATTTATTGAATAGATTGTCTTTACCCCATTTCATGCTTTTGCTTTCTTCGTCAAATATTAATTGACCATAAAGGCATGGGTTTATTTCTGGGCTCTTTATTCTGTAAGAACAGACAGATCTGTATGTCTGTTCTTATGGCAGTGCCATGGTGTTTTGATTAGTATGACTTTGTTGTATAGTTTGATATCAAATAGCATGATCCCTCCAACCTTATTCTTCTTTTTCAAGATTACTGTGGCTATTTGGGGTCTTTTATGGCTCCATATACAATTTCAGAATATTTGTTCTAGTTCTGTGAAACACAGCATTGGTATCTTGATAAAAATCTGTAGATTGCTTTGTGTAGAATGGACATTTTAAAGATGTTACTTCTTTCTATGCGTGAACATGGTATATGCTTCCACTTATTTGTATGTTTTTCTATTTCTTTTTTCAATGTCTTATAATTTTCTGCACACGGTCTTTTACATCTTGGTTAAATTTATTCCTAGATATTTTTTGTTGATGCAGTTCTAAATGGGATTGTTTTCTTAGTTTCCTTTTCTGATAGTTTATTATTGGTGCATACAGAACCCATCTTTTAAGCACTTCCTTACAGGGGACTTGCATGATCAGAAGATGGGTAGAAGTGAAAGGAGAAAGGGAGAGACAACTAATTTAGCCTGATGTGTGGCCTCCAAAGAATTCATGAGCCCTGGCTACAGCAGAGTTATGAGGCCATTCCTTCCTCCTGCCTGCAGTGCACGTCCTTAAGAGCAGACAAGCTTGCCTACCGGATTTCCTTAAGATTTCTTTTCCACGAAGAGGAAAACTGGGAAATAAGAAGCACATGACTCTGGTGGTTGTCTGTTAAATCTTTTAACCCAGGAATCAACAGAATCATGGGAATATGTTTAGTTCTTAGACTGGGAATCAAATGGGACTGATTAAGGAAGTTGAAATGACTCTGAAAAATTACACTTCCATCTGAGAAAGCCAAAACAGAGGGGTGGAGCTAGTCACAGAACATGACCTCAGCTAGGAACAAGGGACTGTCAGGCCTACCATCTGGGGACATTCTTTCCAATCAAGTACAATGTGATGTTCCAGAGGGTTAGGCAGGGCTCCTAAGGGTGAGGCCGGTTGTTCCTGGCTCAGTGCTTTACAGGCATCACCTCATGGAGTCCTCACAGCCGCTGTCTGCGGTAAGTGGGATTATTAGCTCTGTTGGACCAGTGAGGAAACCAAGGCACAAGGAGGGTGTGACTAGCCCAGGAGTCTGTGCTCTTATCCATCAGAGTCTGAAGAAGAGGCTCTACGCTGGGTGTAGTAGTGGTGTCTAACCTGTAGACAAAGGGGTAGATGAGGCGGTTCGTACAGAACATTGAGCACAGTGGCTGGTACGTGGTTAGCACTCAAAACAGTATGTTACGAACCAAAAAATACAGATTTCTTTTTTTACTGGAGTCAAAAATGACAATGATTAAAATTAGGCCTTTTGCATCTCAATTGTCTCTGTTTTATAGAATCATGAGTATCCAAGTGTCTCTTGCCCAGGAAGTGGAATAAATAAAGTGTAGACGGTATTCATCAGTTCTAATATGTCATCAGTTCTAATGAAGCCACGAGGGCTGTTACGGATTGATTATTTTTACCAGCAAGTTGCTGGAGCCAATGTGTGGCTTCAAAATTGCTCTTTGTGGAACTGTGCCATCCCTGGAGTGGGCATCCAACCATAGTCTTTAAATCATTAACAAACCTGAGAAAGCTAAGGACAATTCACAGAAATAGTTACCCCAGCAAAGAGGTAAACTCTTGCTTGGCCCTCATTGATGGAAGAGTGTGGTAAAAAGTCTGGTGGTAAGAAGTCGAGTTGCCAGAAATCTCTGAAAGAGAAACAATGTTTCATCAGCACACAGAGGTAAAAGGGGCTGCTGACTGGTTCTGACTGTGACCCGGTCCGGGCCACGCACCTGGTACAGCAACCTATTTACACATCTCAGCAGTCCCGTGAGGTGAACAGTGGCATTTATTCCCTTTTAATGAATAAAGAAACTGAGGCTCCCAGACAGAAGTGACTTGCTGTTATGTCGATTCCTTTGTGATCCTTTTTCCTGATGCTTTGTTAATAGCAGATATAAAGATTGCAAAGTCCCTGTGAACAGTTGAACAGAACAGCCAAAAAAGTTCTAAAGTGGATTACTTAAAAATTATTCTACATGTAGTTACAGTTTTTATTGTATGACATGATGACATGTGGTAAGTAGTTTCCTGGCTTAGTTCAAATTACAGACTTTCTCAATTATGCGCTATAACGACCTTTAAAAATGTCTGTCTGTCATAGACACAGAGAACAAACTAGTGGTTGCCAGAGGGAAGGGGACGGGGCGAGTGGATAAAAAGGTGAAAGAGAATAAGAAGAACAAACTTCCAGTTATAAAAAAGTAAGTTGTGGAGTGTGTCATATAGCACAGAGAATATAGTCAATAATATTGTAATATGTTTGTATGGTGACAGATGGCAATTAGACTTATTGTGGTGGTCACATCATAAGGTATATAAATGTCGACACACTGTGTTGTACACCTGAAACTAATATGTTGAGTATACTCGAATTTAAAATATATAGGCTGTGCTCCTTTTTGAAATCCTGAGGCAAAAAGGATAAGAAAATAGATTTGATTTCACTGTGCCCCTACCAAACAAACTTCCCTCTGGGGCTGAGCTGGCCCAGAGCTGGGGAGCTCTCCCTCTCACACTCTCAGGAAGACTCATGCAGGGTGGGTCCCTTACCCTCCTGGCCCGAGTGCTGACCGGACACTATTCAGCCTCCTCTTTCTGGGCAGTGGGAGATAACAAAGACAACTATTGTACTTGAAGTTGTTATAAGAGAACACACTGAGAGAAAGATTAGCCTGGAACTAAGACTCTTAGATTCCCAAGTCGAGGTCAGAGAAGCTGACTTGGATGGAGCCTCCAGGCAGGAGTCTTGGGTCAGGACAGGGCTGCAGCCAGTTGGGGTGAAGCCAATGTCCTGAGGTGAAGCTGAGGTCCCAGGGAAGTCTTCCTCACAGACCCTCCTTCAGCCTGAGACGACAAGGCTGTGGAGAGGGTGCTAAGCTCTCCATGGGGGCAAAAGGCCAGCCCCAGGGAGTCACACCAGTGACTCAGGCCCTCAGTGGGCTTCCATTTTGTACAATTATGCACCTAATTTCCAGCTTCCTTTCTTATGTGTTCTTGAGCGCTCCACATGCTTCCTGTCTCAGCCTACGGGCACATGTTTCCCCGTGAGGAAATTTCTCCCCTCAGAGCCTCGTATTTCAGGTCTCACTTCCCCAGAGTTCTTCCCTGAGCATCCTCTCTGAGTAAAGTCTTTGCTGGTGTCCTTCCTTAGCCCTTCCTGGCCCGTGGTGTGCATTTACCTCCAAATCTTTTTATATGTTTATCTGTTGGTCTGTTTCTGCCATCAGCCTGTAAGTCCCAGAAGGGCACATCTGACTCTTTAGCACTGATTCCAGTGCCAAGCATGGAGCTGGGAACCGAGTAGGTGTTTGGCAAATGTTTGCCAAATAAATAAAGGAATGATACTCCCAACTACCCTCCTGGGCAATACATTGAAAGAAAATTTTAATGTGTCCGTGGAGTGAGGATTCATTAAGGGCTTTTGGGAACATGTTAACTCAATTTTTAAAACAGCCTCAGAGGAGAATCCCAGGAGAAAAAGAAACATAAAGGATCGGTTTGTGGTATTTCCCAGAAATGTCTTAATGAGATTGTCATTGGCAACCAGAAACCACCAGGATGATGCCCCTTTCACTGTCCGTCTCTTCCCAAGTGCATTTCCGACAGGATCCTAATGATAAAAGCAGTGAAGAAATACCAGGGGAGCTAGGTGTTCAATTATCCTGGGGTTGCATTTATGCACTTTGAAGGGCTGTATAGGGATGTTGTCACCTTGACCATTTTATGACTGACTCCCCAGCATAAAAAAATGACTATGAAACCTGGATATTTATTAACAGTCCTAGTAAAGATGTGGGAGGAGAGGATGTAAGAGGGATTGGCCAGGCTAAGGGTTATATTGCCATAGTAAATTTATTTAACGTATCCCTATGTCTCATGACCCTGGTCTAACACTGGGAGTGTCTGAGTCATAAACCCAGCTCCACCTGGAGACAGGGGGGTGTGGCTAGGACTGGCTGCACTGAGCCCTGGTCTGCTGGAGTCAGTTACAGCTGCTGCATCGACTTACTGGTTGGGGAGCTGGTCCCTGCTTCCAGGGCTTTTATTAGGGCTGCAAAAATCATTTTGAGAATAAAGCAGATCTACTCCTTGGAATCTGGGTCGAGCGTGCAGATGGGGGAGAAACTTTGACAAACCACACTGGTGAGGGAGGAAGAGAATATCTTCTTTCATCTCTAGTATTTTATATAAGTGAAGCCCACTTAGAAGTCTTTCATTCATTCACTTACTCACCCATTCATTCAAACTCAAAATCCTATCTGTGTAAGCATGTGTATAGTAACTAAGTACGATGTAGTAGTTCTCACTTCACACAGTAGTGCAGGACCCTACAACTTACCGTGCAAACTCCAACTGTGCAAAGTGATGATCCAAACCAATGGGGAAATAAGGATTGTTCCACCACCTTTAAAAACTTTCTTACTGTTCGTTATAAATGCATGGGGAAATGAAAAAAAGAGTAAAACAATGATTTGTTGAGTCTAGTGCTTGCCTTCTCATCATATAACAACACAGAGCAAACATCCTTTGTATGTCTTGGCAAATTATCATACTCCTTCCACAAACTGGATCAGCCTCTAGCATTTCTGCCTTGGCTCTTTCTATGTCAATGTGCAGTGCCCCTGGGAGTTCCTTTAAGGTGAAGTGGTTTGCTAGCATCACCTTTTTCTGGGGCATCATCAACCCTCTTGTCAGGACCACTTCTGCTCATGTCTGCCGATGCGTCTGCCTTCGTTAAATTCCTCAGGCAAAACATCTAGAGTATACCCAACAGGAAAGATGTCAACATGCCGTAGCCAGCTATTTCTTCCATAACTCCACTCACATTCAATTTGAATTCGGCTTACAGAGTCATCAATTTTTCATCTCTTTGCTATACTTTCATCTTTGCTGGATAATTTCCTTGTTGGTTTATCAATAGCTGTGAAATATCATGTGGGTTTGTCCCTGGGACCTGGGGAGGCAACACAACTGCACACGCTGCTGTCCCTGTGGCAACTGGATAACAAGTGTGCATGGCTGATCACTGGGAGACTTTGGAAGAAGTGGCGTAGTTTGTTACCAACCATGATGTGAATCTGTCTTTACAAAGTGATATGTGGACTGAAAAAGCCAGTAGTGAAGTTTATTCTTTATGTGATTACTCATAGTTCATACATTGTGAAGTGGTATGGGAGGACTAATGTTATATAACTAAAATCATTGTAAATGGAGATTATGCATACTAGAACTATGCTAAACTAGGACAGCCATGCATAACAGGGGCACTGAGAAACTGTCGTGGGGGCCATGTAGTAGAGGTTCCCGCCCAGACTGTGGTGTCAGAGAAGGTTTCTTGGAGATGGTCACACACAAGCTGTGACTTCAGAAATGTGGAGGAATTACTATGAGAAAGAGGAGTTGGGAATATTGTTCTAGGCAGGGATTAGAGTGTATGCAAAGCCCCATGTTTAAGAATGTGCACGGGGTGTGGGGAGGCAGCCCTCTTGTTTCAGGCTGATCGCAGGTGATAATCCTACTCCATTCCCTTGGCTGCCTGCAGCCCCCAGGGCTGTTGCTCTTGGTTACCAGGCAGCACTGGCTGTGGTACTTGGGAACTTCAAACTCCTCCATTTTGAGAAAGTCACCTGGGCAGGTGCTGAAAGATCGTCTACTGTCTCCTCCGGACCCAGGGATCCACCTCTGGCAACTAAGAAAGTCACCAAAAGGAGGGAACCGAATCAAACAAGATGAACACGCATGCTGCTTTGTGTTGTGTACATGACACAGGAATTGCTAGTGATTCAGATAGAAATGCAGGGCAGTATTTCTGTCCATTTCCAAGAAGAGAGAGAATCTCTTCACAAGTCATAATTCAGAAGGATGGTGCAAACCTTTAGATAAAAGCCATATTTGTACTAAAAATAAATACAGAGTACAGCATCTTATTCTATTTGGCTGATATTCAAGTGGTAGCTACGGGACACTCAGTCCAGGCAATGAACTGAAAATAATCTCATCTGATTTCCACAACTTCTTCATCAGGTGGCTATTTTTATCCCCATTTTGCAGATGCAGAAACTGAGGTTGAATCACCATTGGGTCACAGAGCTAGAATTCAAACTCAGAATTTATTTTAAAGCCTGTGCCTTTAGCTACTATACCATCAGTATATTAAGTCATGGTTAGTGCAAATAAATGTAAATGTCAACTTGAGTGATTATTCTGTGTAAAATAAATAGGCCAAGATAAATGGTAAAGAATAGGGCAAAAATGTTCCATTCTGGTAGAAACACTGAGACACAGAGACTGTTCACACCAGCAGTTTTAAGGAAAGTTTGGCGAAACTGAGTGGAATCCCAGGCATGAGCAATGAATTCAAGATTCTATTAGGAAAGCAAAACAACGAGATTATCTCAATTATTGAGTTAACAATGAGATTTCACCATCTACATTCTAGTCATGAGTAAGACATTTATTTGAATTAGATAAGAAGATATCATGTCATTTGAAGGAGGCCCAGTAAATTTAATAACAGAGATAAATGGAACTGACAATGATCTCACACTTTATAAATCTAAACATGAGACCAAGGTCAGACATGGGGACCCTGGCCGTTGATGAAAGAGCTTGAATGCTGCTTTTTTTAATACTGTCTACTGGAGACCGGGCATGATTTTTCTGTTTTCTTTTTCTAACCCAGGAGATTAAGAAAGAATTAGTTTAATTCCCTTTCAATCAAGGTGTAGGAGCAAGAAACCTTCCCTACTCAAATAGCAGCTCAGTTGGTAATTTAATCACTCACTGAGTTGTGTAACTTGCCTATGATGAATGATAAAATATCTACAACGTGGAAATTGGCCAAAGTGATTCCTTCGTAGGAAGTGGGCACAGAGCCCTAGCGGACTCACACTCTCATTTTGCTTCCCTGTCTCTTACTCTCTGCCCTCAATTGCTGAAATTCCTTCTATATTAGAATAGGAGATGGGACCGGTTCTGGATCTAGCAGGAGGGTGATGCAGTCACGAAAGCATTTTGGAATACTCTGCTTCCCTCTTCTTCCTTTCCCAGCTCCACTTTGGACTTGTCGATGCGTAGCCCCATCTCAGGCTCATCCATGAAGCTCCAGGAAGTTAGAACATTCGCAAGGAATGAATGGGAGGTCCTCTTGCACCATAGGGCTCCTACCTCACCACCCAGCCTTATTTCATGCCTCCCTCTCCTTTCTTTGCTACAATGTTTAATTTTAGATCTGAATATTTTGAATACAATTCATCTGGACTGTTCTTCCCTTTCCTAATTACCAAAACTTTCCTTCTTCAGTCTCAGCTTAAGCCTCATTTTCTGCTGGAAGCTCTCCTAGGTCATCTGTCACAAGCTTCCACAGTTCCCTGCGCTTCCCAGCAGGAAACCTGCTTCTACCTTCTCTGTAAGATCAGAGGGGCTGTGGGGGCAGACACAGGGTCTCTCTTGTCAGCACTATGTTACAACACCTAGCACAATGTCTGGCATGTCACCTGGCCTTAGTCAATGCTTGCAGAATAACTGGCTACCTTCATTTTCATTTTGGAAAGAGGTATAGTTAAGACATGCACAAATGTGTAAAGAAAAATAATGCAACCACCAGGCTTGAACTGCAGATACAAGTTTAAGTCCCTGCTTACCACTCCCTGGTCACTGCTCTCTCTAGAGGCAAGTGGTATAGTCTGAATTCGGTTACACCTACTTCCATACATTTTTAATACTTTCACTACACACTTATTCAAACTTACAGTATTATTTTGCCTATGTTTATAGTTTATGTAAATGTAATACTATATGTGTTCTTCTCTGTAACCGGTATCTTTCAAGTTTGCAGGAAAATGCGCATCAGTGAGGAGCAGTGTGGACGAGTGACGAGAACCTGGGAGGTAAACCCAGGGGAGGTCCAGTACTTCCTCAACTGCCTGGCAGTCATGCCACCTGGGGATACAGAGCCTCACTTTTCATTTTGTACAATCGAAATAATAGTTTCCTATCTGTCTACTTCACAAAGTTGCTATGACAATCAAATGAAAAAAAAGGCACCGAAAAGATGTGGAAACCTGATGTATTATGCAACACTGGGACACCAACCAAATTACATTACCTGAGTATAATTATTAATATGGCTGGAGAGTTGCAATAAAAACAATATAACAAAAACATAAAGTAATTTATTACCTCCTATATTTAAATTTGTTATCACATACAACTTATTATCTGCTATCTACATTTCATTGGGATGTTCTAGAAGTAATACCTTACTGCCAGTGGACAGACTGGGTGACAGCTAGATATTTGGGAGAAATATGTTTGGATCCAACCTATAAAATCCTACTGAGAAGGTTGCTGAAATGAGTCCTATTGGCTCCAGAAAAGTATTTATTGCAAAGGCTGTGTCTCCCCACTTAGACGTAAACTGAGGTAGGAGAATTGTGATGGTTAAAATAAGGGCTTTAGAGCTCAAAAGACCTGAGTTCAGATCTTGTCTCCACTTCCCTTCTCTTTAATAAGTGTAATAAAATGACCTCACAGGACCACTGGGAGGACGGAGTGAGCGAATGTGTGTGAAGCTGCGCACTCAGCCCCTTCAGGGTGTGCCTCAAAACCAGGCTGTTGAAATTTCTCAACAGGTGAATCAAAGTTGCTGGGCTTTTGCTCCTCTCACGTGAGCTCAGTTACCTCAGTTTAATTCCTCCTCACTTAAAAACAAATATGTTAGCGCAGCCATTCTGCCAGGACCTTCTGCTGCCAGATAACTCCTGACGCCTCAGAACAAACGACCAAGGTGGCTACGCTGTGTTTAGTCGACAAAGGGCGCCACCATGGCCACACACCTGCAGATGTGCCAGATGCCTCTGACCTGAAATGTTGACTTTGGATTTGGAAACTGAGAAAGAGCAGCCCGGTTAACTTGTCTGATTAATTACTAAGAAACTAGAGAGAGGGTTTCATATTAGTTACTAAACTCCAGTTTGCATCAAGCCATCTTGGTCTCATGCAAATGCTAGGAGAAGACACAGTGGAATAATGCTCTGAGCTAGGAGAACGCTCGAGGTCAGAGCTCTGGGTTCCTGCAGAACTTTTGCTTTACCATCTGGGCCTGCTCTATTCTCATGGTCATAATGAGTCACAGAATACCTTTGCACACGGACATCTGGGTTCCTGGGAACTGGCTTGCTTTGCGAGCACAAATTTCTCTCTGTGAAGACTTCCCCTGTAAAGATTTCTCCACAACTAGGAAGAAGGTGGAACAGCAGGAAGGAGCAACGACAGAACAATGTCCTTTCTGTTCTGGTAATTTGGGGAGGCTTCCTGGAGAGCAATATGCCTGGAAAAAATGGGTGAAGATGAGTAGACGGAATTTTGCTGTCATAGGTTTCTTTTGTTGCTCTGTATCCTCCATTGGTTCACTCAGAGAGGTTTATTAAGCTCCTGCTACCAGGCGGTACGGCATAGTGACTGCGGAGCTAGGCTCCTGGGTTTAAATCTAGGTTCTGACACCAGATCCTGGGCAAGTTATTCTAGATCTCTGTATGTCAGTTTCTTCATCTGTAAGATGGGGATGATACTAGGACCTGCCCCATAGGGTTGTTCATGGGGTTAAGGAGATGGGTTGTCCATATCTGTATCTACGTCCAAGTCTACATCCACATGTATATCAGTATCTGTCTCTTTAAAAGTGGCCATTGTAAAGTTCAATACATACTAACTGTTGTTATTACTCTCTGCTAGACACTGTAATTGGTACTAAAAATAGTACAGTAGTCCTGTAAAACTCAAAAGTCAGAGCTTTTCTGATAACTTTATCAGTTCTTCAGGGTTAAGAAGAGGCTTTAAAAAGTTAAAAAAAAAAAAAAAAAAGCACTGAGGTTGTAATCCTCTTGGCCAGGACAAATAGCTCCAACTTGGTAGGCTGATGCCTAGAACTGGTTTGGGAGGCAAGGACACCAAACTGTGTTTAATGGTAAAGAAAATAAACGCTATTATGTATCTGCTAAATAAGCCGTCCTTTCCAAATGGAAAACATCACAGTCATTTCAGTTTGCTACTGAGCATGGCCAGTGTTGTTGGAGCAGCACAAATGGAAGATAATAGGAAAGTATACACATAATGTACTGTTCTAAATCCTAAGAGCGTGTTGCCCTTACGTGGCTATTCCCCGAAATTTTCAGAGAGATGATGCATAGAATGAGGTGGTTATTTAGCTAAAAAGGAACAACAGTAAAACAGGAGGGATTGCAAGTGCTGATAGAGTGAAGGAAACCATTAAACATTGTAAGTAACAGGAATAAAGGGGCATTATAAGAAATTGAGATCACTCTCTTACTTATGGGAAGACTAAACACACTATAGCTTGAAGTTCACAGATGAAAATCTTTAAAGAATATAAAAATAAAAAAAGGTGTCTGTAGATGGAAAAGTTACATGTTTGCTCAATAGCCCATTGTTCGGCAACACTTCTAAAAAAAATGACTGCTGTGTAAACTAAATTCCTCACTCTGCAGCCAAAGTCTGCCTGAAAGATGCTGCTGCAACTATAGACCAAAACCCCACATGACTAGAATTCCTGGGGAACGGGTTGTTTTATTGTTGCTGTTTTTGCTGCTCTGCTTAGCTCCAATTAAGAAAAAAGTATTTCAAGCATTCTCTGCACAGATTCTTTTTTTGGGGGGGGGGGGGTGATGAGGGGAGGGCTTGGAAATACAGTAGACAGAAACTGTTTTAACCCTGAATAATTCAGGACTCTCCAGGGCTTCAGGGCTTCTTAGGACGACTACGAGTCAGGCAGGGTCGCAGGTGCAGAACATTAGGAAGACCTGGCCAACCTTCATTCCCACTGTGTTGATCCTGGAAACAGTGCGTTTTATTTTTATATGAAAATATATAAGGCTGGGGAGGGGCAAAAAGACACCCTATAGCAAGGCTTTCCTCAGGACCTGAGGGCAAAAAAGAAAACAAAGAAAAGAAAAAAAAAAACCCAGTTGTGGTAAATGTGAAGATTGTGATATCAGTTCTAATTTATAGAAGTTTTAAATTAAAATATAATTTGCATAATAAAATTCACCCACTTGAAGCATACAACTCCATTGTTTTTAAAGTATTCATGGAGTTGTGCAACCATCACCATAATCAATATTGGAACATTTTCATCACCCCTAAAAAGAAACCCCCTACCCATTAGAAGCCCCTCCCCATCTCTATTCCCCCATCCCTTTCCCAGCCTCAGCAAACCACTAATCGGCATTCTGTCTCCATGGCTTTCTCTATTCTGGATAGTTCACAAAAATGGGACCACATGAAATGTTCTCTTCGGTGATTTGCCTCTTTCACTTAGCATCATGTTCTCAAGTTTCATCGAGGCTGTGGGATGCTGCCCTGCTTCATCCCTTCCACTGACATATATGTATGCCTTACAATACATTTTGTTTATCCTTCCCCATCAGCAAACATTTAGTTTGTTCCCACTTTTCGGCCATTATGAGTGATGCTTCTATGAACACTGATGGACAAGGTTTTAGGTAGACATATACTTCCGTTTCTTTTAGGTAGACCTTGGGGTTGAATTGCTAGGTTGTGTGGTAGCTCCATGTTACCATTTTGAGGAAATTCCAAACCATTTTCTGAAGTGGTTGCGATGTTCTACATTTCCACCAGAGATGTATGTCCCCATCTCCACATCCTTGCCTGACATTTGTCATTACCTGTCTTTTTTATTATAGCCATCCTAGTGAGTGTGGAGTGGTGTCTCACTGGGCTTTTGATGTTCTTGTCTATAGTGACTATTGATGTTGAGTATGTTTTCATGTGGCTATTGGCCTCTTGAATATACTCTTTGGAGAAATGTCTATGTAAATCTTTTGCCCATTTTAAAATGAGGACTTTGTTTAAATGATTGAATTGTGAAATTTCTTTATATATTCTGGAAACAAATCCTTTGTCAGTATGTATGCTTTGCCAATACTTTCTTCCATTCTGAGGGTTGTTTTGTCAGTCTTGACAGTGTCCTCTGAGGCATCATCATTTTTAGTTTCGATGATCTTCACTTTTTCACTCCTTGTGCTTTAAGTGCCATATTCTAAGAAACTGTTGCCTATTCTAACGTCACAAAGATTTATACTTATGTTTTCTCAAAGTTTTATAGTTTTAATGCATGCATTTAAGTTTATGATCCATTTTGAGTTGTTTTGTGTATAATGTAAGAGGGGTCTGACTTCATTCTTTTGTGGGTGGATATCTAGTTTTTCTAGTTTAATTTGTCTGAAAGACTTTTCTTTCCTCATTAGTTTATATAATTAAAAAATTACAGCTAAATAGTACAAAAATCAGCTTAAAACACATTGGTGGGATATGAAAAATTCATTTTATGAATTTTCCCCTCCCTGGTACATGAGACCAGTGTCACGCATTTGCCCACTTGTTTCATTCATTTACCGATGACATGGCGAATGGGTAATGCTGGGCGCACAGGGAGGAATTTGATGGTGGGTGGACTAACCCGAGGCTAGTTCCTCTCCTGGTCAAGAGAGTGACACAAGGAGGCATCTGAGGAGGGATGAGGACAGGGGACGGTTGCTTCAACAGATTCTTGCCTCTTCTCTCACTTTTCCCCCTAGCACGCCAACATCTCCTTGTAACACCAGTGTCTCCAAATATTCTGTTCCTCTCTACCTGAATTGCTTCTTCCCTTTTCTCCTCACCCAGTTAACCCCTACTCACTTCAGTTCTCAACTGAATCCGCACTTTCTAAGGGAAGATTTCCTCACCTCCCAGGTCAGTTCCTCCAGTTCAACACGTGCACAGGGATCTCTACTTCCACTACCAGTGCCACTACCAGTAGTACTTCAACTACACTACCTCTGGTACTTTTCCTAAAAGTAATAAAATAATGAATTGGGTCATTAGCGGCTTAACCTATATCCCCTCTGTCCGAGTGACACCTTCCGCTGGGGGGTGTTGTCTGGTTGTTGATGCTCCCTGTTACCTAGTGCTCGAGGGAAGGGAGCTCCAGGGCGAGCAGACAAACGTGTGACAATCCCAGCTATCATCAATGACTACGGATCTCCAGTTCCCCACTGATAAAATGAAGAGAATGATGGCACCCATGTATGTCCCGGGGCTTTCTTTGAGGACTAAAGAAAGCAGCTTGTGAAGTGCCCAGCATGGTGCTTGGCACATGGCAGTCAGTTGGTTAAAATCAGCCCCATGGGATGATCTCGCCTTTAACTGGAACATAATCAACAAAAGAAAAATGCAAACAAAATATAACCAGAGACATTGAAATTAAGAACAATCTAACAGTAGCCAGAGGGGAGGAGGGAGGGGACAGTGGGGGGAAGGGTTTTCAGGAACTACTATAAAGGACTCATGGACAAAACCAAGGGGGAGGGTGGAAGCAAGGGAGGGAGGTGGGTTTGGCTGGGGTGGGGGGAGTGGTGAGGGGAAAAAGCAGGCAACTGTAATTGAACAAGAATAAAGTAATTTAAAAAAAAAAACAAGGAAAATATATCAACCCCATGGGGCAGTCTGCCTTGCCCATTGGACCCGTGGGGAAAACCAAGCAGTTCCCACAGAGGCCGAGGAGGAAAGTCTGAATGACTGGGGGGCACGATGACCGCCTCACAGCTCCCTGGAATCACAGTGTCCCGCGTGGGGTGGTATCTTTCTGAAGCATTGTCTCAAAACCACTAAAAACAATTAGCCAAACTACAGTTTTGTATTTCCACAGAACACCAAGCAACCAACCTGGCTGATTTAAACAAAGAATTTTTGTGCCAACATTATTATAGCTCAACACTTAACATAGTGCTTAAGAAGGGAAGCTGCGGAGTCCCATTACATGGGTGCCCATTTCAGTTGCTTTCCTTACTATTTAGGCCAGTTACATAAGCTCACTGAGCCTCAGGTGCCCTGTCTGTAAAATGGAGTTATGAGCCATGTGTTCACGGCAGGGGTGTGAGAGGAGTCAGTGGGACAGAACACACACAGCTCTCAGTGCCTGCTGGCACATCCCATGAGCTCAGAGAATCTGAGTTACAGTTGTTAGTGCTGGAGAGGCTCAGGATTCTGGCTATGAGAGACCTAAATCCCAAAGTGTTAGTTTCATTAAACTCTTGATAATCTTCCAAGGAGAATAAGAAACAAAGGGCATCTGAAACACCATTTAGTGGTATATTATTGCATTTTAGCTACAGTTAATAGGATCTCCAAATTTTCCATTCATTCCTAAGAAGTTATAATCAGGAAAACAAACACCCTCTGTGTCTGTGCACATATTAATTGGAGGTGGTTAAAATTCAGCCAACTATTTTTGTCTGAGTTTACAGAATGGGAACAAGTCAATCTCTTGAGTGAGCATTGCCATTGTTCCAAATTTAGGTAACAAGTCAGTTTCCATTCCTGTTATTCCTGATCCTCAGAGAAATTGCTTTTGTTTTAGGTGTTTCAGTCATTTTTCCTTCTATCTCAGAAGAAAGCTGAGAGGTCTGTCCTTCTTTCCTTCTTTTTTTCTTCCTCCCTCCCATCCTTTCTCTTTTTCTCTTCTCCACTCTCCCGCCTTCTCATTTCTCTTCCTCCCCCCTCTCTTTTCCTATAAAGTGACAGTGTTACAACTCTAAGTTAAATGGGGATAATTAAAATAATATTGACTTTAGAGGGCTGCTGGGAGAATTAAATGAGACATGCTGATTCCTTGGTGTAGCACCTAGCAGGCATGACTATTTCTGCCTGGTAGTTATGATTCATATTGCTATCTGGAAAAAGGCAAATCATGGATCTTATTCCTTTCCTCTTGGTTCTTTTGATCTTGTATTTCCCAACTCAAAGTCTTGGGAACAACTTGCCGGTATGTCTTCCCCTCGTTTTTCTGTGGAGGCTGGTTAGCTCCGTCAGTGACAAAAGGGCATCAGAATTGCTAATGAGTGACTTGTGTGTGAGACCCCGTGGGAGCCAGGCATCAAGCCAGCATCTCTGAGAATTGGTTACTGGCCAGGATGTGTGTGCTCACGGCAGTGGTTAGTGCCCGCTCAGGGCCTGGCTGCTGCCACCATGTCATACCCTTCCCAAGGGTGCTTTGGCAGGGCGATGGCCTTCTCCGTGCGGCAGGCTGGCAAAGGCAGTCTCAGAAGCAAGAATCGTTTCCATAGGGACCAGTCAATACCCCCAGGGTCAACTGTGAGTGACTGCAGCCTTGTTCACTATATTAAGTAGCATCACATGGATCTCTGAGATTCAATATTCTAAATTAATGCACAGAGAGGGGCCGAATTCAACTTCTCTTCTTCTGATTGTCAGTAGTGGCCAGCCTACCGGGGAGGTTTCTTGCAGTCCACCTCTCTGGCCCTAAGGACTGGGACAGTGAACAAAGTAGGATAGTTGCTGGTGTCTACTTCTGATTTCTCCCTGAGCCTGACCAGGAGAGCGGGGCCCTTAAACTGGAGAAATTTGTATACCTGGTGAAGCACAGATTTCCAAGACCTGCCTCCAGGGACCCAGATGCAGTAAGTCCGGGGGAGGAGATGAGGAAACTGCATCCTGAGCAGCACTTCTGTAACCCTCTCCGAGCTGTTCCACCTCCCTCCACCCGTGTGGGGCCTGTTGGAAGGCAGGAACCTGTCTGTGTGGTTCACTGCGGTATCCTTGTGGCTTGCCTTCAAGGGAGCCAGTGAAATGCAGCCCCACACTGAGATGTGCACAGGAATCCCTGAGAGCCTGTTAAAAGGCAGATTGATTCTCATTCATACACTTGGAAGTAGGGTCCAAGGTTCCGCCTTTCTAAGTAACACCTGGGCATTGCTGCTTGAGGTTGTTATTCTGAGTGGGCAGGGTGGGGTCCCTTAAGAGTGTAGTGGGGGTCAGACCCCCGAGGGTTTGAGTCCTGGTGCCACTTGTTGGTGGGGAGACCCTGGGCCATTCTCTCCTCCCGTCACATAAGGCCAATCACAATGCCTCCCTCAGAAGTTTCTTTTGGGACACATGGGAGGTAACACATTGGAAGCATTTAGCCCAGTATTAAATCTAACTCATTATAATTATTATGAAAACTTCCAAGAAGTTAAATCTCAGGCCACAATTTAAGAAACTCCAACAATGTGGTTGGTGCACAAAGTTCAGCGTCAGACTCCCTCAGTTTACATCCTGGCTCCACCACTTATTAATTGTACAGCCTTAGACAAGCTTCTTAACCTCTCTGTGCCACAGTTTCCCCATCTGTTAAATGGGATAATAGTGTCCCTTACCTCCTTTAGTTGTTAGAAGGTTGGACATGATGCACCCCAATTTTTTACTCTGGTACCAGGCATCTAGGGGCCTGGTTTCTGTTACTATTACTATCGATCAGCTGTGGTTGGAGAACTTTGGTGTGAGGTTGTAAATTACTGGGACCTCTCACCTGGCTAATCCAAACTCCTGGTCAGGTGCATTGAACACCCACAACGAGCTTTAAGGTGTCAACGCAGCTATCCCCCTTCGGCTACTCCTTTGGAATAATCACAGCTCCAACAATTAGCTGCATGTCTTTGGAGAGGTATTCAATATCTATACTCTCCTGATCTGTAAATAGTAGAAAATAATAGTAGCAACCTCATAGTATTTATTTAAGGTTATATAGCAAAGAAACATTATTAATACAGTGTAGGAAATAGACGTTAGTTATAATTATTATTATAGTATAGGTATATATTTTATAAAGTACACATTATAATAATTACTATCATATGCTACTACCTAACAATAATAGTTCACATTATCTTTTGTCTGAAAATGTCTTTATTTTGCCTTTACTTAAAAAATGTTAAAAACTGTAGTCAAATACACATAATGTAAAATTTACCATCCTAATTATTTTTAAGTGTATGGTTCAGTGGTATGAACTGCAATTCACATTGTTCTGCAACCATTGCCACCATTCAGCTCAAAAACACTTTTCATTTTTGCAAAACTGAAACTCTATATGCATTAAACAATAATTCCACATTCTCTGCTCCCCCAGTGCCTGGCAGCCACCATCCTGCTTTCTGTCTCTAAGAATGTGCCTACTCCAGGTTCCTCATATCGCTGAACTTGGTTTTTTCGTGACTGGTTCACTTCACTTAGCATAATGTCCTGGAGGTTCATCCATGTGGTAGCATGTGTTGGAATTTTGTTTTAAGGTTAAATAATGTTCCATTGCATGTGCAACCTCATGTTGTTTATCCGTTTGTGCACTGATGGGCACTCGAGCTGCTGCCACCTTTTGATGATGGTGACTGTGCTGCTGGGAACATGGGTGTGCAACCATGTCCTCAAGATGGTGTGACTTTAGTGCCCGAGAAGTTGTCTCTGCTCTTATAACTTCTGATCGCACTCAGAGACATTTCTCCACACTTATCATACCCCATGTTAAGGAGAAAGCCAAGAAACAAAGAAGCAACAGATACTTCTTTCACTTACTTATTCATGTTCTTATCAATTCATTCATTTCCAATACTTCTTCCATCACCTACTATGTGCAAGGTTCCGTGCTAGGTGCTGTGGAACCCTGACAGTGGCCCATAATCTTGTTGGCTATTATGTGTTGAAAAGTTATATATACTTAGTGAGTGTTCTTCTTTCTCAAATTGATACCTGGCAGCTCAGATCTTGGGTAAAAGCTTCCTTCCTCTGGTATTTGGATAGCATCCCAGCCTCAGGCACACTCAGAAACTGTGCCTGAGTCTTGGATGGAACAGCCCCTCTCAGAGGAGGCAGTTTTCCTACCCAAAGGATTTCAAAATAGACTCAATCAGGACTTTGCAAAAGTTGGGAGTCTGTAGAGGTAAAACCTGTGTAAAAATTGTGTTGAAGTAAAAACCTGTGCTCATGCTTCCTATCACTCACAACTGTATTTGGACATTTTCTTTTATTTGGACAGATGATTTCAACTTAACTTTAGGCAAACTGTAGGTATAAATCTCTACCGCAAAACACTTTCCAGACCCTGGTGCTTAACCCTCTTGGCATGACTTGCCCTGGGGTGGCAGGTCCCCCTGCCCTCAGGGAGGTGCAGAGACTCAGAGTGTGAGCGCTCAAGCAAGACTGCCAGAGTAGAAATCCTAGCTCACTAAGAGGATGTGGGACCTTCAGGCAGGTCTTCATAACTAGAATCCTAACTTCTTCAAATCACAATTTCCCCATTGGTAAAACGAGGTGAACAATAGTCCCAGCTCACAGAATTGCTGTGCAGACTTAATGAGCTAATACTGATGATGGGCCTGCTTGTTCCAGGGCCTGGCACGAAGTGAGTGCAGATTAATGTCGGCTGTCCATCACAGAAACCAGTGTGCTCCCTGCTCCCTGCTGCGGCCACAGGGACCTTTGTCAGTCCCTCCAATATGCCCCGCTCTGCTTCCTCCTCTGGCCCTCTGCCCATGCTCTTTCCTTTCGTTCTCTCCCACCCCAACCCCTCTTGCCTTGTTAACATTATTTCTGTCTCATTCATTATATTATATTTTCTCCAAGAAGACTCCTCACCCTCAAAACTGGTTACATGCTTCTTTCTTGAGCTCCATGTGCACCCTGAACTTACCCCTGCCATGGCACCTGTCACCTGTCACCTGTACTGTCACCTTCTCACTGAGCTGTGAGCTCCACAAGGCCAGGGCCTGTACACTTTGGTGTCTACAGCATCTCAAGGGAGAAAAATTAATGAAACATGGACCTGTGTGGGGTGTGAGCTTCCAATGGAAGGATCTCTACTCTGGACACCCAATTTCAAGGGCCTTTGAGACTCCCAGGGCAGTGTACCTCATGACCCCCATCCCAGAATGTCCTGGGAAGGGTCTTAGTTCCCAAGTAGAATGTCTGCCTCCCCAAGCACCGTTTTGTTGGTTACCAAAGGGCAGGCATGTGACAGGAGTAATTTAGCTTCTCAGGATGCTGACTGAGCTTTCAGGTGAAGATTTTTCAGAGAATGTTCTAGTCTGGGGCCAGAAGCCAGAGGTTCTGTCCACAGAATGGTGGACCGACTTGCCTTCCCTCGCACTCAAACCACTGCCTCAGTCCTCATTCACAATTTTCTATCTTGATTCTTCCAATAGCACATTTGTTTCTGTTTCATTCCAAATGAACGGTAATTAGCTATTGGGCTTGCTGGTTGGCTAATTTCTTTGAAAGGCTATGTTCTCAGGCATAAAACACTTCTGTGCTATTTCCATTCTATCCATCAACCCATCCTGCCAAGTTAATTTCTCTCACATTAAACTGTAAGAAGCCACAGTGATAAGTGTAAACATTTTTAAAAGAATTTACTTATTTATTTTTAGAGAGAGGGGAAGGGGAAGAGGAACAGAGGGAAAGAAACATCAGTGTGTGGTTGTCTCTCACACATTCCCTACTGGGGACTTGCCCCACAACCCAGGCATGTGCCCTGACTGGGGATCGAACTGGCGACCCTTTGGTTCACAGGCCCGAGCTCAATCCACTGAGCTATACCAGCCAGGGCAAGAGTAAACATTTATTAAGTCTTTCTCTGTGCTAGGCAATTTGGAAGTACTTTGCACAGGTCATCTCACCAAATTTTTGCAACAGCCCCATGAAATAGAAACTGTTAGTACCATCTTTACAGCTGAGGAAATTGAGGCACACAGATTAAATACTTTGTTCAAGGGACACAGAAGAAAGTGACAAAGCAGGAACTCAAACTCAGGTCTGCATAACTTCAAATACTGTGCTCTCAACCATGAGACTCCATCGGTGCCCTATAATTTTCAGTTATTATAATGTCCCGATTAGAAAGCAGCAAGTACACTCAAAAATACACACTTTGTTCCCAAAGTGACGTAGCTATTGTGATCTTACCAAACCCATGCTTTCCGTATTACATCCGAGGTTACATTTTGTCTTTTGTTTGAAAGGGAAATGGGACAGAAAGATTTCATTTTCTCCTTTTCTTTCTTTCTTTTTTCTTTTCCTTTTTCTTTTTTTTGAAAGCAGGAGCTGTTTTGTTTGTTTTGGATGAATGCAGAAGGTCATGTGATTGTCAATGGATCGTTAACTGGATTGGTACCCAGCCAAGCATGATAAATCTGATGACTATTTTGATGGGAGCCACTTTGCTCCTTTTTTATTCCAAAGCTGACTGGTTAGCCTAATCCATTCCAGACATTTAACAAAAAAAAAAAATATTCTTGGATATGAGAGGGATTGAAGGGACAGTGTGAATAGCTCTGTGTGAAAATCCATTTCTGTTACTGAATACTCAAATATAGCCTCTAAACTGCCTCCATTATTTCTCTGTGTGTTTGTGTGTGTGAGTGTGTTGTGTTTAATTAAGAGTGGGTTGGAAATCAGTTACTCCTGCTTTCACTTTCAAAGTAAATTTTTGTGATTTACCAGATTCAGAAAAATCAAGTTTGATAAATATAACGACTTGTTCGTTCTTATTCAAACTGCCTTTATGTAAAAACTATGGTAGAAGAAGAACTTAGTATTTCTCAGGAGGAGACAATGGAGAATTGTTTAAATTTCATATTCATCCATTCATTAAATAATTATTGAACATCTAATATATGCTAGGTACCATACTCAGCACTGTGGTTGTAGAGGTGAATAAGCCAAAACCCCTGCCTTCACTAAGTTTATAGTCTGTATACAAATCCTTAGATGTGATGAACAAAGTTTGACACTGGACCATGAGAAAGCAAGATCTCACAAGTGTTGCTAACACGTGGTTGGATGAGACTCTTGGCTGGAATATGAATTGGAGGAAGCAGCACTCTCTTGCCTTTGGTCTATACAGTCTGTTACTAGGAGAGCTTGTTCCATATTTTCCACCTAGCCAGGTATCAATAGCAACTATAGTTAATGTTCCATTGCCTTTTCTTTTTTCTATGTAACTAGATAAATTCTTGATTTGCTTCGATTTTATCAGTCAAATAGGGGGAAAACCACAACAGGTCACCGCTGTTTTTCCTCTGCACAGCAGGCCCCTCCCTGGCGATGTGGAAAGGAGACAGGGGAGGGTAGACCTGACATTAGGGCTACGCCTTCCTAGTCATTCATGTGTGTATCCCAGGTATGGGGGAGACAGCTCTCAAAGGACTTGGACAGGCTTGTTATGGGCAGAAATCCTAAAGATCGAACTCAAGAGACATGTAAGTATTAAAGATAGTCATTCTGACTGCCCACTTGTGAACAATTCTATTGAAGAGAAAAGGGAACACCTACAGCAGGCACAGTGAGTAGATTTAATCCCCAATGCCCACTTGGACTGGTCTTAGGAATCAGAATTCTGTGAAGGATTCTGAGCCCCATCTAGAAGACCACTGATAACAGACTACCTTCAACCCAAATCTGCTTGGTTAATGTATTTCTCTCTGAGTGTCTGACTGAGTTCAGATTAAAAATAATCTTAATACACTAAAAGAGTGAATCAAAACCAACAAGATGAAGGCCAATGAGGACAGCTATAAACTCCTGCATGTAAAGTCACAGTTCAGGGATGGGTTGCTTACCCTTTGGGACTGAGGAAACTTGGCTTGCTAGCTGTTCCTGACTAAGCTTGACCATAAGCTCTCTATGAATCAGTAACATAGTGTGGCTCCAAAATACCCTGGAGCAATGAAGTGCTCCTAGAGTTGAATAGGGTAGCTGGACATTACTGGAACTGAGTTTCTGGATCTCTTCCTTCCAGATTGCTGTTCTACTTGTAGACCTGGGTGTGTGGACAAGCTCCAGGTTTCTGAAATTGGGCATTTCTTTCCTCTTAGACTAGGAAGGAGTTTGCTCATGCAGAAACAAAGAAGTAAGATGCCTAGAAAAGACCAGAAATTCTTTGTCTTTGAAATAGGCTACATTTGGAAATCAGTTAAAACAATAATAATAAAGGCATCAAATGATTTTGCTAATATGTGGGTTTTTGAAAAGCTTAAAATGTATTTTGCCCCAAGTGCTCTACCCTTATCACACCCACATGCATTTTGGGAAGAACTTCATCCATATGGTATATTCATTGGCAGTTAACTCATCAAAATCATTGTTGTGTCAGAACCATTCGATTTTCAAGTTGCCATTTAAGTTGTTCCAAAAAAGTTTCCGAAAGCTCATTTTCTTAAACTAGGATATAGGGTTTAATAAAAGGAATAAAGAAAATGTGGATTTTTCAATTTGATTTTAACAAAGTGGAGACACTTAAGAATTTTAAGCTCACTGGACTCTTGAAAAACCAGCTTGACCTTTGCCACCTTCTTATAAGAATGATGATGATGACGATGATGACGACGACTGTGGTTATTCAACTACCTGAGTTTGGGTTATTTTCTGATTGTTCCTGGAACAAACTTTTCCCTAATAATTATGCTTCAAAAAATAGAGAAAGCATGAGAATTGGAAGGGAAATCCAGAAAATATTCAGGGGTGCTTGGACAAAAAGCACTGGCACACATAGGGACATTAAGTTTTAAGGGAGAAAATGGAGTCAGTGCATAGACTTTCTAAGTAAAAAGCATCTAATTAGCTCTTGCTTAGTCTTCCCACAGGAAGGCAAGTTCCAGGGTTAGGAAGCCAACAGTTGGTTTGGTAACTCCCCTCCAGGGGTCATCTGTCCAGTTCACAAGAGGAGACTGGGACCTTGGCCTACCGTAAGCTAATAAATGCAGGCTGGAGCACACATTTCCAGTGGCTGTTTAGTGGACATTGGCTGGTTTTTGACTCATCTTTATATTCTCCTCATTAATTGCTTTTCCATCAAGGACATTAAAAAAAAAAGACCAGAGGAATGTACTCTGGCACCCTGCATAAGTAAAATAAACCCACATGTAGACTTGAGTCCACAATTTTGCTCTTAATGAAACTTGGTCTACTGATTGTTCATTGTCTTTTTTCAGGTCAGTGCCCCAGTGGTCCTTTTGCTCCATAGGTGATGATTGAGAGGGGTTAGTAGCTGCACTTTATAGCCTTTGGATTCACAGTTCTCAACCCATATTACAGAGAGGGCCATAGAACATTTAGCTAAATTGAGATTTATGATAAAAGTCACAGAGTAGGTGCCAAATCAAAAGGAAAGGTGTAGATGGTGCTGAATGATACCAACTCTAGTATTTTAGTGGGTACGTGATGAAGGGCTTTGGAGTCATAATTAAGTGTTGGGTTGGGTTTAAGAGAAGAGAATAAGATTTAACACCTCTCACTTTAATTCTAGTATCCTCTGGAAAGCATTATTTGTTATGCACTGTATTATTATTCCAGAGGAATAGTTAGCTTCAAATAGGCCAAGGCTCATCTCCTATGCTTTTTCTAGCCAAGGAACTTTGAACATTTTTTAGTGAAGAGAAATCATCACTGTGTGCTGCAAGTTAAAATAGGCACAAGGAAGTCGCAAGGTCATGACTGTTAGGTGTTCATTTCCTCAAGGATGTCATAAAAATACATATTTACCCTAGCACTCTGTATAATATTCTAGTTCTCTGTGCCTTTTAGAGATTCTAGGACGTTCTCTAAGGCCGATGGAACTGTTAAACTGGCCTCACTATTTTATAAAACAGCAAGGGTGGTTTTTATTTTGAAAACAAGTATGTAAATGTGCTTGTCCAACGGAGGAAAGAGACATTGTTAGATGCCCCCAAACTCACTGTTGTCCAAGAAACTTCCCAGGTAGGTACCTGGTTAAATCAGACTTAATTCATGAACAAGTTCTAAGAGCAATTAGATTGAAACTTTTTTAAAAAGTCTGAGTTCTACTTATATACTGTGAGTTTGTTTATTGTTTCATTGATTTGGTTACTTATTACAACTCCCTTTAGGCAAAGAGTGAGAAGTAAGTAGGGGAGGGATGAAAGTTACTGGTTTAATATTCTTCTCAACTGTAAAGAATCAGATTTCAAAGAAATGGCTTCTCCCAATCTACCTAATGAATTGTTTGACCACTGTGGTGGTATTCTGACTAAATAAGGAGGATTATACCATTTTTAAGAAATTACAAGTCAGATCCCAATGGTAGAAACATACCCATCACTTTCTTTGGTAAGCTATTTTTTCCCTTTTTCTTTTCTAGTGTTCAAAGAGTTTGCCTTACTTTGTTTTATTTTCTTCTATTACTGTCTTTTCTAAACCCATTTTTTTAAAAAAACCTCACTATATGTGCTCTTGGTTATTACTTGTATTTACTTCTATTTGCATTAAATTGCTCTTTGAAATATACATATAGCCATGCTATAGGAAACTATAACACATCTTCTAACAATAGTGTAAGTTCTCAGTAAAAGTCTGTTACATCAAAAAGCAAATACAGGTCTACTGGAAGACTCTAATTTCCTAGAAACATTTCACTCACTCATTCATGCATTCATTCAGTAAATATTTGTTGATCACCCATTATGTGTAGGTGCTAAGGACTTGGAGGTAGATAGGTGGGTAGAATCCTTGTACAGATGGAGTTTACTTTCTAGTGGAGGGAGACAGACAGTAAGCAAAGCAACCAAAAAAAAATACAAAAACTACACTAGAGTGCTATGCAGGGAACTAAAATTAAATGAGCTGATAAGTGGGTCGCAACTTCAGATTAGGCATCAGGAAGACCTCTCAGATGTCCTTTAAGCTGAGGTCTTATTCCAGTTATTAGGGCTACATGATGAATTTCCCATGAGCTTGGTGACTTAAAGACAGCAATTTATTATACTCCTGAGTTCTCTGGGTCAGGAATTGTAAGAGGGCATGGAGAAGACAGCTTGTCTCTGCCTCACAATGTCAGGGGTGTAGCTGGAAGTCATGAAGTCTGGGACATGGAACCACTTCAGGGTTTGCTCAGTCACGTGTCTGTGGGTTGATGCTGACTGCTGGCCGCACACCTACACAGGGTCTCCCCATGAGTCCTGGCTGGCTTCCAAGGATAAGTGTCCTGAACAGTAAGCCAGGTGGCAGCTCTATTATGTTTTTATGATCTTGCCTTGGAAGTCACATAGTGTCATTTATGTCGGACCTTATTAATTAAGATGATTACAAAGATCCACCTACTTTCAACATGGAGCAACACAGACCCCACCTCTTGATGGAGGAGTGTCAATCCCACATTGCAGGGTACAGATTGATGTGGCCTTCTTTGGAAAAATCCAGCCTACCACACGCCTGAATGACAAGGAGCTAAGAATATAAAAGTCAAGGAGAAGAGCATTCCAGACAAAGGCTCTATGCAAAAAATGTGGCACATATTTAAAATGCAGATGAAAGATCAGGGCAATAGGACATAGAGAGCAAGGGAAAGAGTGGTAAAAGATAGCATTGGAAAGATGGTCAGGGGATTGCTGGTGGGAATGCAGACGGGTGCAGCCGCTGTGGAAAACACTGTGGAGGTTCCTCAAATCACTAAAAATGGAACTGCCGTATGGCCCAGTGATTCCACCTCTGGGAATGTATCTGAAGAAACACAAAACACTAATTTGAAAGAATATATGCACCCTTGAGTTCACTTTAGCATTACTTACAATAAGCGAGCCCAAATGCCCATTGTAAAAATAAATAAGTAAGTAAAAACAATTATGGTACATTTACACAATGAAATATTAATTGGTCATAAAGAAAGAACAAAATTTTACTGCTTGTGACAGCATGGATAGACCTAGAAGATTTTATATATGCTAAGTGAAATAAATCGGTCAGAGAAAGACAAATACCATATGATTTCATATGCTATGGTATGATTTTATATGTGCAATAAAGAACAATATAAATGAACTAACAAAACAGAAACAGACTTATATATACAGAGAACAGACTCTTGGTTGCCAGAGGGGAGGGAGGTTTGGGGACTGGGTGAAAAAGTTAAAGTGATTAAGAAGTGCAAATTGGTAATTATAAAATAGCCACAGGGATGTTATGTACAGCATAGGGAATACAGTCAATAATATTCTAATAACTATGCATGCTGTCAGGTGGGTACTTTAATCATTGGGGCTATCACTTCATAAATTATGTAATTATCTAAGCACTCTGCTGTAAACCTGAAACTAATATAAATAATATTGAATGTCAACCGTAACAGAAAAATAAAATTCAAAAGAATCCTATGTGACCTAGAAGTGAGAAAAAGAAGAGAGCATCAAATATCTAACTGAAATGAATATATGCCAGCAGTTATAAAGGAAAATAGTTATACATTTATATATTTATCTTTCTGTAAATGAAAACAGTTGTCTATTTATCTTTATAAATGAAATACTTCTGTCTACAGAAGTAATTCTGTATTGTAAGAAAACTCATGGACAAAGTAAAAAGCTAAACTAGGGAAAAGCTCTTTGCTGCCCCATGAAACGGGCCACGCTTATCAGGCATGGCTTGCACCACTGGCACCGCGACCCAGGCAGTCACAAAATGGGCCGAGACTGCAAAGAACAGGCAGGGAAAAATGCAAGCGATCCATGATCATGAAAAGATGTTCAACCTCATCATAACAAAAGAAACACAAAGCAAAGCAGCCTACTTCGCTCAATTGACAAAAACAGCACCAAAAGCCATCATTTTTACTAAATTGACAACAATTAACAATGCTTGATAAAACATGGTATTGGTGAGGATGAGGGAGAATATTGGCACTCTGATACACGGTTAGTATAAATGTTTTCTATAGAAATTTGGCAGCAGGTATTAGATTTTAAAATGCTTATTTTCTGCCCTGGCTGGTGTGGCTCAGTAGATTGACTGCTGGCCTGCAAATCAAAGGGTCGCCAGTTCAATTTCCAGTCAGGCCACTTGCCTGGGTTGCAGGCCAGGTTGCCAGTGGTGGTGCGTGAGAGGCAATCACACATTAATGTTTCTTTCCCTCTCTTTTTCCTTCCCCTCCCCTCTCTCTAAAAATAAATAAATGAAATCTTTAAAAAAACAAACAAAAAAACGCGTATTTTCTTTGCCGTAGCAATTCAACTGTTTGAATACAATCTTATGGAGTGTATTTACTCCTATATATGCAATGGTATCTGTTTGAGGACATAGATTTATTATTATTTATAATAGTAAAAAATTGAAATTATTCAGATGACATCATTAGGGGGGTTAGATTTATAAATTAATTTTAGCCCATCCAGAGAAGCATGGACCTCTGAAAGTATTTAGAAGGTATCTACAGGTATTTAGAAGAATGTGGAAGATAAAAAAGGTACTAATTTGGAAAGATGTTCAAAATGTATTAAGTGAAAAAGGTAAAGACAGTATGACTAAGATGATATTTAAAGGACTTTTATGCATATTCGTATATATGAATATCTATCTATTTTACTTAACCTGATTTCTGAAAGGATATACATTTCATAAAATCTTTAGTAGTAGTGTTTGAAGTAGGGAGTTTTAGGCTGGAGGAAAGAGAATTTTAGTCTCCATTGTATAGCTTCTGTAACATTAGGTTTTTTTCCTTTAAAACCTTGGGCATATTTTAATTTTAAAATTATAGAGTAATATTAAAATATCATGAGCATGTTTCTACAAGGCCCTTAGGTAGTGACAGTACCAGTAGAAATTTCAGGCATGGATACACTGTCATATCTGCGGCTCTTTGGTGCCCCTCGAATTACACTGTCTGACATTCTTGCTGGCTGGGTAGGCCACAGCAATACTCTGAGTGGAGTGTGAAACAGTTATCAGCCATTCATTGTTCCTATCTCTTTGACTCCTATTACCAAGTCTTGGAGTTTCCACACCAGTCAGAAACTGCTGGTTCGAAAAGCCCGCTGTCAAGTTGAGCAGCACGCTCTGCCCCTGGTATGTGCTGGGGCCGCCAACTTGGTGGGTGTGCAGCACCAGTATCACTACAGCGATGACCTTTGAGAGTGAGGTGAGGAGTCGGGTAACCAAGTGGGCAGCTCTGCCCCAGTCAGGAGAGGCAATTCTAGGGCAGAGATGTAAAATTCAGAGTCAGGGAGTTTGTGGGCCTTGTACAGAATTCCTCAATTTCTTGGAGAACAAAGTGTCGTTTTAGCCATTACTTACATCTGATGTGTGAGAGCCCATGATGCCAAATTACTGAAAAGAATGAAGCAATTATCCAGTTAATTTAGGCTGAGCACCTATATTATCAACTTCACAAAGAGGGCCTACTGCTAGCAATAGACCTCACCTATTAATATTATGGCTGTGTGATAGAAAAGTGATGTAAAGCAGAGGGCGATTGGGTCCTGAAGTCTGTGTGTGCTTGCTGACAATGAACAGCCCAGATAGATTGTGACAGGCCATGATTGACTTAAAGTGTCTAAATGCGTCTGAGCCTTGAAGAATAAAATACATAAAATAAGAATGGCCATTGGCGCAGTGGAAGCTTGTGGAGTATTTCCAATGTCTGTTTTCTTTTACCAGTACCCCAGATGACGTGCAGAGATGTTGGTCTGAGCTCAGGCTCTGGAGCCAGGGGTCTGAGGCCAAATCTCAGGCCCGCTGTGTCCTCGCTGTGTATAATTGGACACCTGGGCAGGATTTTTTTGGCCTCACAAAACATAACATCTGGCTTGTGAGAGTGAAAAAGGGTCAGGGTGAGTGAGGATACTAAGTGCTAAGCACAGAGTGAGAGCTCAGTGGATGAAAGAAAGAGAATTGTCACTGCCGCCAAAATCATCATCTCCACGTCCTCACAGTTACAACCCACTGCTAGGGTAGGAGCATAAGAATGATGCCGCCTCTAGTTGGCTGGAATTGTTAAATAGATTTGGTGTACAAACACATCCTAGTCAATGACAGGAAAGTGGCTTTTCCTTATTTTGTTTTGGCAATAGTTTTTTTTAAACGTTGGGCTCTGATGATTTAGTTGTTGTGTATGGTGGAGACACACGTTTTTATTCATGTAGACTTGGGCTTGATCCAGCTCTACTCCTGACCATGTGGTAGGTGACCTGGGGAAGTTTGCTTCATCTCCCTGAGCCTCAGTGGCCTTATCTGAAAACTGCAGATAATTCCTGGGCTTCGGGGAGAATTAAGTGTCAGATTACATTTGAACAGCACTGGGCACATATATGTTCCATTACTGTTAGTTCCTATACTAGTGAAAAAAGGATGAGCTCATGGGAATTTCAAGGGGGCATTTTAAACTGCCTTACAACACAAAACACCTGGCTCACAGGTGACTGGATCCACTGCTTCAGCAAACCCCACTGCACAGCTAAATCACAGCGCAGTTGATGCGAGCCACAGGGGTCACTTAACTTAGCAGAAAAACCCATCATGACATAACAGAGCCAAGAAAATCTTCTGAGAACACACATGTCATTCTGCCAATACAAGGTATCATCATTAGTGGCTAATTCCTGAAATAGGCTAACTTTGTGGCTGGTGTCCCTGCCAGAGTCGTTCTGGAGGTGATGGATCGAAACACCTGGGGCTCACCCAAAAACCGACTGCCTGGTGTTTTGTTCACTCATCACAATCAAAAGGGCTTCCCAGCAGGTTTCTGCTGGTCTTTCCTTAACTCCCACCCCAGGCCCCACGACAGCAGCATGACTTTGGGATAACAACGTCTCTGGGGCTCTGACTTCAGCATCTCAGCTGCCAGCTGGTCTTTCTTGGAGTACAAGGGGCTTCTGCTCTGGCTTGGCCTCCCTGACAGAGAAGGCCTGGGGAAGAGAGCCCGAAGGTGGAAGTGGCCTCTGGAGGGAATCCCTGTCTGAGGAGGGGTCTGGGACAAGGGGCAGTTTCTGTGGAAAAGGGGGAGGGAAGACAGCTTCTCCAAAGTGCCAAGGGCAGGGCAAGGTTTGCTTGTCCTTGCTGCTGCTGCAGCATTTGCAGTGGTCAAAATCTGGAACCAACCAGAATGCCCATTACCTAGGGATTGGTTCACCAACTACAAAGGCACCCATGCTCTTGTAGAAAATTACCCAATGATTACAGACTTAGCTGGAGCTCTGTTCATTCACCTGGAGGCATGTCAGTGCTGTGAGAACAAGGTGCAGAGAAATGTATGTAAAAGTAACCCCTGATGGGTACAAATAATAATGGCTAACGCTATCTATTCAAAATAAGACAGTTGCTGGGCTAAGTGCTTCTTAGGTGTTAGCTAATATGAATGTCCCCAAACCATGATGTGGGTGTTATGATTATTTATCTCCTACAGAAAAAATGATCCTGAACCATAGAGATGCCTGTGGACATGCAGTCAGTGAGAGCTGAGTCGGAATTTTCACACAGACTGCAGCCAGAGCTCTCAACCACTTTTCCATACTCTTACTCATACATGTTGGTTGAGTACAGAGAAAGCTGTGGGGGAATTTGTGTCAGAACTAAGGTGTCCGTGGTTAGCTGCAGGAGATAAGGAGAACAAATCCTCTGAGAGTGTGGGGAGATGTATACTTTTCTATACCTTTACCTATGATCACTGCGAATACGAAAAAGGGGATGTGCACCTGGCCTAAGTGCAGAAGGGAGTTGCACCAGATGAAAACTTTGACTGAATAGGAAGTGAGACTCTGGGCAATGAAACCCTGAATTTAAAAAAAATTAGTTTTGTTGTAGCAGTAAAGTGGCTTTTAAAAGGGAATAATCCATATGGCCACACTAGTGATATGTAGGCTGGCCATTCCTCTTCTCAAAGTGTGGTCGCCAGAGAACTGACATCAGCATCAGCATGAGCTGGAAACTTGTTAAAAGTGCAAATTCTCCTGAGCCCACCCCAGATCTATGAATGACTTTAGGAGAGGGCCTGCAATCTGTGTCTTACCCAGCCTCCTAGGAGGTTCTCTTGCATTGAAGTTTGCAAACCGCTGGATACACAAATAAGCCATCCAACCTTGCACAGGGAGAAGAGAGTCAGTGAAGGTGGAATCTGCAGAAAAGACAGAGGGCTCCCCTTTGCTCATTTGTCCCCTTGGCAGAATGTATTTGATTTGGGCACCCCCTCAGTGGGCACTCGAATCATTTTGGCCCAGTCCAGCCTTTGACCATGCATGGTCTCAGATGGTTCTGCCATCATTCAGGTGAGTCATGGAACCCACAGAACGAGGTTCCACCATGTTCCCCCATCTGGGTCAGGGCGAAGTCTGAGGCTCACTAACTAATGGTACAAACATGGTAACAACATGGTTACTAGGTGTTAGTTGCTGCCGTTTCAGATCATAGAATCAATTCTGGGGTTAGAATTTTTAAATTTGATTAATCTCAGGTATCAAATTAACAGACACTTGATCAATCTCCTTTTGTTACAATGTGGTAATAGCCTTTTGACTGCCTTTTTCCTTCCCATAATGAAAGTAAAATATGCTTATTTAAAATTTTCAGAAAATACAGCTAAATATAGAGAAGAAAATGTAAGTCATCTGCAATTCTATAATCCAGAGGTGATGACTGTAAACATTAACTTTCAACATTAAACATAGATCTTCCTAGGTTTTTATCAATTAGGCACACAGAAGTATTTAAAATGAAAATGTGATCATGCTATCAATTGTCATACAATGTGATTATTTTTCACATAACAACACAATACAAACATCTTCCCAAATCAATAAAATACCTATCATTTATAATGACTGCAAAAGTCATTATAGATGATGACTTGCAAAGATAAAATACTTTATTTGACTAGTTCCCATACTGATGCAAATTCTAATGTTCACTAATGGGTATTGTAATTCACATACATGTATTATAAAGCACTAGTCTGATTGTTTATTTAGGCCAAATTATTAAAATTGGTATTTCTGAAAAGGGGCCCATAAGGATATTGACATATTTTGTAAATTGGCCTCCAGAGACATGCCAATTTACACTCCCACCAGTTATGTAGAAAGTGCCTATTGCTCCAACTCCTGGGTAATGTTGGGGGCTATCACTGTTCTCATCTTTGCCTTTCTAATATGTCACGTGTGTTTCTTCATTGCTTTTATTATCATTCTTTGATTACTTGTTACATAGACAAATTCCTATATTTATGTACTGGCCATTTATAATGGTGTTCTCCATTCTTTCGATGAGTTTTCTACTGGATCTTTTGCATAGCACCTTATTGGTGGTGTGGTTTCCCTGAATGATCATAGGTGATCATAGGTGATCATAGCTTTTCTTTAAAATTATAGTCTATAATAGCAGTTACTGACCAGTTATAAAAGCAGTAGATGTGGTAGTAATAATGCCAATAACAGCTAGCATTATTCTAAGTACACTTACAATATTAACTAGTTTAATCCTGTAACAACCTTTCAAAGCTGATACTGGTTTTTAGACCCATCTTATGGATGAAGAAGGTGAAGTCCAGGTCATAGTTCAAAACTGGTGTTCTGGGAGTCAACACCACGGCGGGTCTCCCACCCATACCACGCCATCATCCCACAACGACCATTTCCACTGCCTGTAGTCATCCTCATGACAGTTCTATTCCTCAAGTACTCACCAGGTGTGTTCTGGTTGCTAAGATAAATACTTTCTCTTTTTTGTTCAGCATTCATTCAACAAGTGTTGCTTTTGTTGCAGACCTATTATATCCTTGACACTATTTTAACTGCGGGAAATATGGTATGAAACAAAGCCAAAAAAACTCATCTTGATGAAGCTAACAGTTTTGTGGGGATACAAACAACATTTGTATAGATAATTATGTACTGTAACTCTATACATAATTATTTAAAAACACGGTGCTTTAATATGTTATCTCAATTCTTGTGACAACTACATGAGTTATTAAGTACTGTTGTCACCCCCATTGTGTTGATGAGGAAACCCAATCTAGGAAGGCTGGTATCTTGCCCAAGGCCACACAGCTGAGTGGGCAGAGACTGCACCTGTGCCTTCACACTCTTTCCCCCTCAATATTCAGGTGCATCCGTCTAACGGTCATGAGGGCACACCTGCCTCATGCCACCTTCCCACACCACGTGCTCCTCATTTGAAAGAGGAGGGCAGAGAGTTCCATGACTGAAAATCTTCATTTGTGTGTATGGTTTCTAGCCTCTCCCAAATTAAGTCACTCCAGGATCCTGTAGTTGCCTTTGTTGATATCCAGAGAAAATACTGGTATATCTACACTTAGTTCAGTATGACTGCAAGACAAAGATGGGGTAAAGGAGGCATTGCTCTGGGATGAAGATTATGTTTACACATGCACACAGTGTTTATTATACATTTCCCTAGAGAAACAAAGACAAAGAGGAGGATGGCAAATAACTCCCTACAACACTCTCTCTCCCTCTCTCTTCCATTTGTTTTCGAATATATGTGAATTAGCCAAACCCATTTGGCTGTGTCTCTTCAATTACTGGGTTTAATTTGTGTTGCCGACAGCTTTTCAAGAGAAAACAGCCTCACTGAATCCTCAGGACCCACACACCATACACAGTAGAAACCAAAGAGCAGTAAGGCACCAAACAGCAGTATTTATCACAAAATACCCAAAAAAAAGCCTTTTTCTGGAAAAGTAAATTTTTGAGGCCTTAAGTGAAATACACACTGCTTAAGAAAACCCATATTGGAGTGTAAAGGCCATGAAAAGACAAGCAGAACAAACAACTGATGCTCCAAGACTTCAATTGCACATAAAAAAAAAACAAAAAACAAGACAAAAATGTACCTGTGGCTGGCTAGGTTAAAAAGTCCTTTCATATGAAATAAATTGTTATAAACGCATGAGGGCTAGAGGTACCTGTAAGTATTATTATTTATAAAGTATTAAAAGTGTACAGGGCCACATATAGGTGATAGTTTTCCCCTGGAAGGGCTCTGCTGGTTTGTACATGAGCTCAGTGCCTGAGATGCCACCACAGACCACCACCAGTGTCTGAAAATACCTTTTGAAATCAGGTAAGTTTTATGGATTGATTTCATTGCAATACAGAAATAGCCTAATTTATTTCTGATTGTATAAAAGCAATAGCTTATCCATGTAAAACATTCAGATTATAATGAAAAAACATAAAACATATCAAAACATATGTTATCCTTAATTCTACTCTTAAAGATAATTTCTAATATTTTGGCATATTTCTGTCCATGATAATAAATTTTATGAGCAGGTATAGCCTAGTAAGTTTGAAGACCTAGTTAAAATGAGTACATTGCTAAAAACTGATGAAAAGTTAAAATTGTTATAGAGAAGAAATACAAAATTTCAGTATGTCAATGTGTATTAAACAATTTGAAATGATAAAAACCTATCCTTCTCAACAAACTCCAGGCCCACATGGTTTTATTGGAATGTTCTTCCAAATCTTTAAAGAATACTACTTGTTATCTTGTAAATGTTTTGGGAATGGAAAAGGGGCAAACTCTACGCACATCATTTTATAAGTCTGGCCTGACTCCGAACTGAGACGAGCACAGCACATAAATGGGAGGAAAAGGCCAATTTAACTTATTGACATGGATTCAAAAACTCTGAATAAAATATTAATTAACCTAGCTGTAGGTTTAAAAATAATACATCGAGATCAAGTCGAATTTATCTCAGGCACACAGGATTGTTGAACAAAAAATTTATTTACATATGTTAGTATATTCACAGACTAATGGAGAAAAGGTTGTATAATGATATCAGTCAAGATAAAAAGTACACTTGATAAGGTTCAACACCAATTTATGATCAAAACTCTTAGTTCTAAGAATAGCAGAAAACTTCCTTAAGTTATAAAGGTCATTTATACTAAGAATCAATCTTAGTATTATAGTTAATGGAAAAGCTATTAGATTCAATTGTCCTTCAGATAAAAGTGACAAGGATGTGCACTCTTATCAGTAGAGGCCTTGGCTGAGACTATAGAAAAGACGAAGAAATAATAAGAATGAGGGTTAGAAGGGGTGGTAGATTGTGTTTGTCTTCAGTTACTCACTGCTCTCCCTGCCCCAACTCCTGCAAGAGGGCTAGTTACACTTGCCTGTTCTTGCCATGTGATTTTCAGAGCTTTCCTCTGGAAAGAGGAATCTTTCTGGCCAGATGCCATCAGATTTGACCATATGATGGGTTTTGGCCAATGAATATGAATGGATTTGCCAGTGTGCCAGTTTGAACAGAAGTTTTGCTAGCCAGTGTGTGGATTTGCTGGCTCCCCCGTGCTTCCCCGCTGATACGAGAATGGCATATTCCTGATTAGAGCTGTGTCTTCAGCTTGGATCCCAGAATAAGAAAACATACAGAGCAGAGCTGCAGCCAACATACACTCAACATGTCACATGAATGAGAAATAAATTTTGTTGCAAATCACTGAGATTCGGGTTTGGTTGTTACCATAGCATTAGCTTAGTGAGAACTGATTCATAAGAAGGTAAGAGATAAAAAAACTGTCTTCATTTACACATGATATGATCATTCATCTAGAAAGACCAATAGAATCAGAAGATACACTATTATGCTCCGGTTGGTGTGGCTCATCGGTTAAGTGCTGGCCTGAGAAACAGAAGGTCACTGGTTCGATTCCCAGTCAGGGCACATGCCTGGGTTGCAGGCCAGTTCCAGATTGGGGGTGTGCAGGCAATGTTCTCTCACACATTGATGTTTCTCTCCCTTTCTTTCTCCCTTCCTGCCCCTCTCTAAAAATAAAAATAAAATCTTTAAAAAAGATTGTAAAAAAAGACACTATTAGAACCAGTGTAAGAACTGAGTAAGATTGCTGCATACAAGATCAACCCTCCTTTTTAGCACTAGCAAGAACCAATCAGAAAACATCATAAATAATCATTGTAATTCCTACAACCAAGAAATCTATTAAATATCTAAAAGTGATTATATTAATAAAATACACAAAATATCTACAGAGGAAACGAAAAACTTTAAAATGTTAATTAAGATAATCAGAATAAATGAACATTCTATGCTTTTGGATGAGACAATTTAATATTATGTTCTAAAACCTCATCTCCCATTTAATCTATAAATTCAATGTCATACAATAAAAATCCCACTTCAATTTTGCTTTTGAGGAATGTGTTAACAACTTACTTTAAAATTTATTTGGGAGAATAAAAGTGTATGAATGTCCAAGTCAAGCTTTAAAAACATGAATAAAAAGGGAGTTTGCCTTACTAAACATTAAAACACATGACAAAGCCACGGTAACAAAAACGGTAGTGCATTGGTGAAAAAAACCGTATATAAATAGGCCAACAAAATAGGACAGATTGCTCAGACATTGATCTATATGTATACATGGAAACTTAAATATAATGAAAAGGATATCATGAGTCAGTACCTAGAAGCTTACTTTCGGGAACAATAACTCACTATAAAGGTAGAAAGAAAGCTGGATCATTGGCTCACATAACATACAAATGTGGACTCCGTATGAATTAAAGACCTAGTAGAAAATGCACAACTGTAGGCTTCCTGCCAAGATGTAGGTCTAGGTAGACACTCTGTGCCTCCTTGCACAACCAAAAGAAGGACAACAATTTAAAAACAAAAAACAACCAGAACTGACAGAGAATCAAACTGTACGGAAGTCCAACAACCAAGGAGTTAAAGAAGATGACACATTCATCCAGACCAGTAGGAGGGGCAGAGTCAGGGAGCTGGGATGGAGAGGACTCTGGGCAAAGTGGCAGTGGAGGACCAGGGTGGGCAAGGCTGCAGCTGGCTGGCAAGGCGAGCTGGCAGACTGGGGACGTGGCAGTTGGTGGAGCCGGTGGTCCCACATTCATGTGCAGATAAACTGGGAGGAACACCTGGGGAGCGAGACAGACCTTGAAACCCAGGGTCTCAGCTCGGGGAAATAAAGCCTCAAATCACCAACTGAAAACACCTGTGGGGGTTGAGGAAGCAGTGGGAGAAACTCCCAGCCTCACAGGAGAGTTTGTTGGAGAGACCCACAGGGTCCTAGAACATACACAAGCCACCCAGGAATCAGCACCAGAAGGGCCCAGTTTGCTTGTGAGTAGCGGGGGAAGTGACTGAAAGCCAGCAGAGAGCAGAGCAAGCACCGTTGTTCCGTTTTGACTCCTTCCCCATATACAGCGTCACAAAGCAGCAAGGTCAGTTGCCCCGCCCTGGTGAACACCTAAGGCTCCATCCCTTATACATAGCAGGCGCACTAAAACAAAGTAAGTTGTTAACACTTACTTTAAGTTGTGTAACAACTTAAGTTGTTACTTACTTTAACTTAATGAAGGAATAGTAAGTTCCTTCATTTACTTAAAGAACAGTTCAAAGCTCTAGAAAAAATACAACAAAGTGATGAAGAGATAGCTAACCTATTAGATGCACAGTTCAAAACACTCATAATCAAGATGCTCACAGGATTGGTTGAATTTGGTCGCAAATTAGATGAAAAAATGAAGGCAATGCTAAGTGAAATAAAGAAAAATGTACAGGAAACTGATAGTGATGTTAAGGAAACTGGGACTCTTATCAATGGTATGGATCAGAAGAAAGAAAGAAACATTCAACCAGAAAAGAATGAAGACACAAGAATTCAAAAAAATGAGGAGAGGCTTAGGAACCTCCAGAACATCTTTAAATGTTCCAACAACTGAATTATAGGGGTGCCAGAAAGAGAAGAAGAGCAAGAAATTGAAAACGTATTTAAACAAATAATGAAGGAGAATTTCCCCAATCTAGCAAAGGAAATAGGCTTCCAGGCAGTCCAGGAAGCTCAGAGAGTCCCAAAGAAGTTGGACCCAAGGAGGAACACACCAAGGCACATCATAATTACATTACCCAAGATTAAAGATAAAGAGAAAATGTTAAAAGAAGCAAGAGAAAAGAAGACAGTTACCTACAAAGGCGTGCCCATAAGACTGTCAGCTGATTTCTCAAAAGAAATCTTACAGGCAAGAAGGGGCTGGAAAGAAGTATTTCAAGTCATGAAAGGCAAGGACCTACACATCCAAGATTGCTCTAACCAGCAAAGCTTTCATTTAGAATGGAAGGGCAGATAAAGTGCTTCTCAGAAAAGGTCAATTTAAAGGAGTTCATCATCATCAAGCCCTTATTATATGAAATGTTAAAGGAATTTATCTAAGAAAAAAGATTAAAAATATGAATAGTAAAATGACAGCAAATTCACAGTTATTAACAACCACACCTAAATCAAAAACAAAAGCAAACTAAGCAAACAACTAGAACAGGAACAGAACCACAGAAATGGAGATCACATGGAGGGTTATCAACAGGGGAGTGGAAGGGGGAGAGAGGGGGAGAAGGTACAGAGAATAAGTAGCATAAATAGTATGTAGAAAATAGACACGGGAGGTTAAGAATAGTGTAGGAAATGTAGAAGCCAAAGAACTTATATGTATGACCCATGAACATGAACTAAAAGGGGGGAATGTGGGTGGGAGGGGGTGTACAGGGTGGAGGGGCATAAAGACCGGGACAATTGTAATAGCATAATCAATAAAATATATTTAAAAAGAAAAAGAAAAAAATGCACAACTGTAAAGGTAATGGAGCATTATGCCGGAAAATATCTTGGTAACCTAAGGACAGGGAAAAGCCTCTCAAAAACACAGTTTCAAAACAAAAAATCATAAAGCAAGGTACTGATTACCTTGAGTCCATCAACAATAAGGCTTCCTGTTCAAAGAAGTCACGATGGACAAATGTGTTTTACAAATGGCAATATGGGAAAAATATCAGAAATGTCTAAACCCCACAAGAGCTAAGTTACTAACATAGGTAACTTCTGCAAAAGAAAAAGCAGCAACTCCAATAGAAAAATAGGCAAAGGAGACCAACCAGGCAATTTACAGAAAAGAAGTTATGCCTCAAATCATGAGTAATTTGAGAAATATAAATTAAAACAATGAGTTGTCTCTTTACATTTATTAGGCTGATAAAGTTGGAAAGTTGGATAAGGCCAAGTGTTGCTGCAGATGTGGGGCAGAGGACCGCTACTGATGGGCTACAAGCAGCCTTTCTCGAGGGTGTCTGCCACCGCTTAGTCAAACTTAGAATATACATACCACCAAACCCAGCCATTCTACCCATAGGGATGTACTGCAAAGAAGACCTTGCAGGGGCCTTAAGAGAATGTGCATCAGGAGACAATGTTATGACAATGTTATTTGTGTCAGTGAAGAGTTGAACACCACCTGTGAATTCAGTTTCTGAGAGAGCAGTTAGATGAAATGTTGAGGACACANAAGTGTTGCTGCGGATGTGGGGCAGAGGACCGCTACTGATGGGCTACAAGCAGCCTTTCTCGAGGGTGTCTGCCACTGCTTAGTCAAACTAAGAATATACGTACCACCAAACCCAGCCATTCTACCCATAGGGATGTACTGCAAAGAAGACCTTGCAGGGGCCTTAAGAGAATGTGCATCAGGAGACAATGTTATGACAATGTTATTTGTGTCAGTGAAGAGTTGAACACCACCTGTGAATTCAGTTTCTGAGAGAGCAGTTAGATGAAATGTTGAGGACACACACTTTGGAGTACTAAGAAAGCATTTAGAAGGAATGAATCAGATATACACACAGCAGCATGGGCGGATCTTTAAAACATAGTGCTAGTGAAAAAAAGTATTATCAATGATACGTATAATATGATAGTTTGGGGTAATTAAAAACATATTACAAAACAATAACTATGTTGCAATATACGTACAGAAAAAAGGCAAACATGAGTATATTAGAATGGTTGACCAAGGTGGGGATGGGACTTAAATAAGTACATAAAACTCATCTTTCAGTCTACACCCAGAGATAATAGCTGTTGACTTTTTTTGTATCTTTTCATCTATCATCATAATAACAGCTATCATTTATAGATCACTTATTGTAGGGCAGGACTATGCTAATTGATTTATATACTTTATCCATTTAATTCTCCTAATAATCTCAGAAAGCAAATTCCTTGACTATTCCTTTGGAAAAGAGGAAAAAAATGATGGAGATTTGAGGGAGAAATTAAAAATTGATTAATTAATTGAATTAATATTGTCAAAGTGTCCATACTCTCCAAAGCCTTCTATAGAATTAGTGCAATCCCTATCAAAATTTCAAATTTTTGAAAAAAATAGAAATTTTTAAAATTTCTAAAAATAGAAAAAACTTCTAATATTTATGGAACTTCTAATACAGTTCCATAAGTATATTTGGAACTATAGAAGACCCTGAATAGCCAAAGCAATCATGAAAAAGAACCAAAATCTCTTATCTTTTTAAAAGACAACCATTGCCTTAAGTAAAAATTAACTGCCAGATCGAAGGGGAGCTCTGCAATTTCTACATCTCCCTGTCTGTGTCTTACTGCTTTGACCATGATGATACGGCTTTGAATACTTTGCCAAGCGTTTTCTTCACCAATCTCATGAGAAGAGGAAACATGCTGAGAAACTGATGAAGCTGCAGAATCAATGAGGTGGCTGAAACTTTGTTCAGGATATCAAGAAACCAGACTATGATTGACTGGGAGAATGCGCTGAATGCAATGGAGTGTGCATTACACTTGGAAAAAAGAGTGGGTCAGTCACCACTGGACTTGTACAGACTGGCCACTGAAAAAGCTGACCCTCATTTGTGTGAGTTCACTGGGGCTCACTACCTGAATGAGCAGGTGAAATACACCAAAGAATTGGGGGACCAAGTAACCAATTCAAAGCCGTATCATCATGGTCAAAGCAGTAAGACACAGACAGGTAGATGTAGAAATTGTAGAGCTCCCCTTCGATCTGGCAGTTGATGGTGGCCTCCGAGTCCTGGTGGCAGTTCTGGCACACCTGTGAGGTAGACGTGGTCACCATGACAGGCAGCCGAAAACAGGCAGCTTCGCAGTGCTGGAGTGGTGGCAGGGGCCTCTGGACGGTCTGAGGACGGTCTGCTGTGAGGAGGTGGCAGGTCGGGGCCCCTGAATTTGACATGAAGGAGAATCTCTTTGACAAGCACACTCTGGGAGACAGTACAGAGGGCTCATGGGGTTGGGGGTTGGCAGGGGACTTCCCTAGTCACCAAAGCAGTATGAGCATGTCAGAGTGACCTTCACCTATCCTATAACATGTACCAAATCATTCACTTACTTCCTTCATCTATACCATTCCTTCAAATAAAGTAATTTGGTACCAAAAGAAAAGAAAACAAAACCCTCCACATATTAAATTTTTCCCCTGAATTTTGTTATTCTAGTTTTTTATGTGTGTGTTTTACTTTTTGACTATCTTTGTGCTATTATGAATTTTCCAGGATCATACTTCAACAATAAGCATGCATAATCTTTATAATGAGGAATGCATAAATAAAAGTAATGCATACTCATGACATATTTATTTTCCTAAGTTATTTTAAATTAATTTCATATACATAGTTTTCAAATAATGTGGACCTTCAAGGTTCAGAAACAGGCTGGGAATAATTTCATTGGGTTTCCCAAACTTTAGTCATTTGTACATCAACTTTATGCTTTTTTGCTAAAATCTATGTATGAGCTTTAGCACATATATTTTAAATCTTATCATTTTTATTTCAAAAGATTAATTGAGAATGAAATTATATATCCCAATGCTACCTGGACAATAATCATAATCCACCATGAAAGAAAAGAAAAGTGTAAAATAAATATAATACAATAATATTAAATTCCAGCCAAATACCATTTCTTATTCAAAGGTCCTGATCCCGAGGTTTATTTTTCATTAAAAAGTGAAGATTAGTGGGAGTTTGAGGGGGTTAAGGATCATCTACCACCATACTGAGAGCTTCTCTTCGTGATAAATAAAAACGCTAAAGTAGAATTGAAAAGGGAATTACGTTGTGAAAGTGTGAATCTGTATTGCTTAATCTCGATGCCCTCGCCCCTTACAAACACTGTTTACACTCTGCTGTCTCCCATGCTTTGGGGACCATTGGTCTAAAGCAGCTCAAGCAAATAGAGTACCAGTGCCTTCTAACAGATCCCCGGAACCGGAGAGACTTCACGATTCTGTTCATAATGCTTCTCAATGTTCCCCGAGGCGCATACACCCCAGTTCAAACCCAGTCCAGCTGTACACTGTTGTCACAGCATAATCACTCATCACATTCCCTTTTACACTCCAGTGCGTCCTGATTTGGGACAGTCCGCTGTAGTCTCACCAGGTTGGTGGCTCACTGTCCATCATTTCCTACTCTGGATCTGGCTTTCTGATAATGGATGGAAATACACAGGTGAACAAGATAGTTCTCAGTCCCCAGAGAACTCCGGAGTGGGAATCAGGGCAAGGAGGGGAAGGGAACCACTTAATAACACCACCCAGTGATGAGAGTCACACTTAGGGATATGCCATATGCCGTTGGGATCTCAGGGCAGGACCACAGATAAAGGAACACGGCAGGTTCTCCAGTGTAAAGGGAAAGAGGGTCAGCTAATTAGTGGTTAAGAACAATGAATCAGCTCTGCAGACCAGGTAGGGCTTTCCCTTTTAAAGTGTATTAATTTGCATTCCTACTGCTCAAGGAACTGGGGTGGTAAGGGATTAAAGTGGGAAAAACAGTTTCTGACTCAAATTTCTTCAGTGGTTACATGAAAACCTGCCCTGCCTGTGAATCTTTTATGGAGAAATAGATAAAAATGATTGCAGAGGAAGAATAGTCACCACAATTTACTAGTTTTAAAACATAAATTGGATCATATTACTTCTTGCTTAAAACCCTTCGTGGGTTGATCATTGTTCTCAGAGTCAAACCCACACCCCCCCCCCCCAGGCCCAGGAGCTCTGCCCTCTGTCTGCAGCCCCAGCTTCCGTATTAAAGCCCAAGTATGTTCTACAGTACTACACGCTTTCTCAAACTACAGGATGACCCACCCCAATTCTGTGCAGAGGGGATAAAAAGCAAAATATCCAATATAGCTTTGTGAATCATCAAGTTTATTACAAAATTTGGAAAAACAACCACTTCAAGAACCCCCACACACATGGGAGCAAAGGAGAGGAGGGGAGGGGAGGGGAGAAGGGCCTCAGGAAAAACAGTGCTGGTGGCCAATGGGTGAGCCCACAGGGAGGATGACCTCTCTTCCTGTCCCTCAGCAGGAAGGCCGCAGAGAAGCCAGACACCCCCCACGTGTAAATCCCGTGCAGAGGACGCTGCGGCAGTTTGCACACCTCCATCATCCACTGGACCAAGTCCTCTCATCTACACACACAGCGTGTGATTCTGGCACCATCTCTCCTGCAGCTGCTTGCATCTAGCCTCTGGCTCATCTCCTGCACCACGTGGCCAGGCTCCCTGGAGCTTGGTGCCTTCAGGTTCAGCATGTAAAATGCAGGGACTGTGGCTTGACTTCCCCAGAGTTTGACTGTGGGTCTGCCTGTGCCATCCACAATTTTAAGTTATTTGGGCTTGACTCTTGTCCTTTTGTAATGCTGCTTGGTGGAGGATGGCCCACAGCACAGGCATTTTAAGAAAAGCTTAAAGGCTCTCTGGGCCACCCCTTCCTGGTCCTGCCTGTGGCCAGGGGGAGAACCTGGGGTCCCACCAATGGGCTGTTCTGCTTGGAGGCAGTCGTCAGCGTCAGGGGTGGTTCCATCTGTGGCTCTTCTACTGCTGCTGGGGCTGCCTCTGCTGGGGTGGCGGGGGAGCCCCCAGGGCCATGCTGGAGGGCCAAGCTGGGGGTGGCTGTGCTAGACTCTTGGCTGGACAGAGAAGTGCTGGCTCTGGGTGCCAGGCTGGGTGGGGGAACCGTCATCCTCTCTTCCTGGCTGCAGGAGGAAAAGGAGGGGAATGGCAGGCCGGGTCCTCAACTCCAGGCAGCTTGAGGGAACCACAGGCTCTTCTGTCTTCTTCCTGCTGTTGCAGTCAGGGGAGGGCCTGACTTATTCAGATGGTGCGGCCCTTCATGTGGGCTTTCGTTGTTTTAAGGATCAGGTATGTTCCCATCACCCTGTTATATTTTTTCTGTGTCAGGGACTCCTGAATCTTGTGCTCCCTAAGTCCCATGCCCTTCATTATTTCTGTCACCTGGGGGTCAATGCCCCCCCCCCCCAGAAGGCTCACTATATGGCCTCAGTTCCTCCTTTTGGCCCATGGATCACTCATTATGTCTTCAAGGGTTGGTCTTTTCCTGGGGTCAAGGGTCAACAATATTTTATTTTATTTTATTTTATTTTATTTTATTTTATTTTATTTTATTTTATTTTAAGTGTTGTTCAAGTACAGTTTTCTGCCTTCCACAAAGGACTTCTCAGGGAATCTTGAGTAGCCATTTAGGTCAATTTCTGTGTTACTGAAATGAACCATCTCTGACGAGGAAGCGATGATAAAGCTAGTTAATTTCCATGTGTAAGAACACTTGGAAACCTCTGGATGAAAGGACTTCTGCAGAGGTGCAGAGGGTGAGGTGACATGTTGGGGCCAATTCTACCCTTCGATGGTGGCACAGAGGGAGCAGGCAGGCTTGAGGGTGCTAAGGGGAGCCTCTGGCAGGTTATATTCAGACTAATCCAAAAGAAAGCTCCCTACTTTCAGTGTATGGAGTGTTTTAATCACATGTATGAGTTATTCTAGTAATTACTTTCCTTTTTCTCTCTGAAAGTCTCAGCTTTGTGGTAAAGGCACACTTTAGCAGGATTTGCCTGTGAGTTTTTCCCTCCATAGCACTCAGAAACAGCAACGCAAATGCTCGAATATTTATGCTTTGTGGGGAAACATGGTGCCTTGAATTATTGTATCGTGCTCTCTTATGCCCCCGGCTCCCTAAGCCAGGGGCATAAGATTCATTTCAGATCAGGTAATCAGAAAATCACTGTATTCAAAGGGGGACACTAGCAATGAAGTTTTGATACTCAAATCCTTTCTCTTTTATTCACACACAAGCCTTATTTGCCTTCCAAATAAAATAACCACCAAAATCGGTGATTAGCTAATTAATACAGTGCCTTTAATTGATTGATTGGATTGCAATTTTCTGTCTACGTTCTGTGCAGAATGCAAAGGGTCTTGTGAAAAGATTGGTTCTACCATAACATGCTGTCACGTCCAGACAGGTTGAGTGCCTTCAGTATAAACTTTCCCCTCAACCGTAATGAAATTTCTATGTTGGGTTTTCAACCCCATCTTATAACACTTCTGAACAGTGTTTTCAGAGCTTGAAGGGTCAGGGAGGAATCATATTACTTGGGAAGTTTTTACTCACTGAGTACCCATCTTCCCACTCTCATTCTCCCCAGGCTACTGAAGCAGAAAACCAGGTTCAGACATGAGCTGAGACCTTCAGAGTGAAGTTCAGAGTTAGGAGGGGAGCTCAGAGACCATGAGTGACTTCACAAGAGGCCTCTGCCCTGATCTGCACTGAGGCAGCCTGGAGGTGTGGAGTGTAAGGCTTGGGGGTGGGGAGGGGGCAGAGCTCAGCACCTCCCACTTCCAACCCCTGTGGCCCAACCCAACTTTTATTCTCCTCAGAGATACATTTCCTCTTTTACCTCCTCACTAGCCTGAACCATCTAGTAGCCCTGAGGGACATCTTCAAGCCATATGTTGTTGTCAAGTACCCCTTCTTGTGAGGCACTGATGAGGACACATCACTTCTCTGGTATCCTTCCTAATAATGTACCATCTCAATCTAATCACTTAAAAATGTCAGATACAGAATATCAGACTGAGAGGCATTAGTCAACATAACTGGCCAGTACGTCTCACAAGCGTCAAGTTCCTGAGAGACAAGGAAAGGCTGCAGCACTATCATAGACTGAAGGATAATACGAAGGTGTGAGTTGACATTTTTCTAATAATTTTTTTAAAAACTTCATTAGTTTCTCAGGATTTTGAAGCAGTTGTGTCTGTCTGAGCCCCTAGTGCCTGCCCCCAGCTGCGAGATGGGTGAAGAGAGGTTAGACAGTGACACAAGAAAATTTAAGACAATGGGCACATGTACATATATGTGTGTATATGTATTTACATTTTGTGTAGCTAAATTATAGAATCAACCTGAATAACTGACTGAAAAACTAGCTGAACAGAAGTCTTACAACCAGGTGTTTACAAAACAAAGCCATATCACCACTGAAGGGAAAGGTGGAGACACCAAAAGTTCTGGTTCTCCCGTCCACCTAGGATAGCTGAGAATCCAGAGGGATCTCCCAGCTGCAAAGGTCCCCCCGGAAGAGTGATGGGTATGGATCCCATGCTGGGCTCCCCAGCCCCAAGCACCAGAGCTGGGAAGAGTAGCTCGCATAGCATCTGGCGGTGAAAATCATCAGGGATTCTGGGTACCAGGGACAGACAGGAGTCATCAAACTGGCGTTTGAACATCGTGTCTTGCCTTCCCTTAGCATCTTTCCTGTGAGTCCAGCTCCACTAGCTGTCACCTTAATCAGCCATTGTGGATTAGAACTGTTCACCAAGGCCAAAGTGAATGGCAGTAAGAGGCCATTCTTGCAGGGTGACAACAGACACTGTTGAACCGTTCTTGACTCAAGATGGTACAGTGGAACCTCCTGGGGCCAAGCCGTTGGCCAGCTTCCCCAGGGAAGCTGACTGAAGTGGGGTAGTACTGTCTCCAGGCCTGGCCTGGGTTTAAAGTATACACTAAGTATTTATTACAATAGATCAGTTTTTCTTCATATTTAGGAAACTGTTTCAGAGAAATGTTATAAAGAATTGACATTATACCGAGTGGTTTTTTTTGTTTGTTTTCTGCCCCCACCCCCACCAGCCCCTATACCGAGTGGTTTTAACCAGAGTATGAACATTCTAGATGGAATTCTGAAACATGACTGACTTCAGTCACACATGAGTACATGCTGTGGGCATTTTACAGTGTGTGTGTGTGTGTGTGTGTGTGTGGTAAGATACAGGGCAGAGCCTGCCCTCTTAGGGTATTTACCCACATGCGATATTTATATACTTCGTACACATGTATAAACATCCAATACAGATATGTATAAATATTGCAAAAATCCAATTTAATTTAGTAAAAATTTACTGAGTATTCAGTGTGTGCCAGAACATTCTCTAGACCACAAAGATGGATCAGAAATAGACCCTGCCCTCCAGGAGTTCAGTGGGGTTAGCTAATGCACTTATTCCCTCAATCCCTCTTGGCAAGGGTGGGTATTGTTTTCAAGACCCAAGAGCAGTTAAAGCATTTATTTATTGTTTTAGCAACCACATTGCTTCTAAAGTTGTTATTTGGCCTGGGTCGGGTGGTAAGTTACAATTTTTCCTGCTTTTTTAAAATAAGCTTTCAGCTAAAAACATCTAAACCCTGTAACTAATTTAAATAATTAAATTATTGCTTAATGTGTCTTCTATTTTGTCACATAACATGGAAATTTTTTTATTCTATTAAGTGGAGGATGGCTTAGTGTTGAATGTTTAAAGTAGACTCAACCCAGCTTGGTTTCACTAACCAAATATCACAGTTAAAAACTGGGGAGGAGGGAGAACAAAAAATGGAGGAAACAGAGTAATATGCCAATGAACTGATGACACTTTTTATGTCCTAGAGGTAATCTTTGAAAGCAGAACATGAATAGAGGAACACAAATTTACTAGAAGCTAATCTTACTAATTTCTTGCCTTGTCTAATAAACTTGCACTCAACAGACAAGTGCTGACTATACCAGACACTTTGCTAGGCACTGAGGAAGTGGAAATAAACCAACTAACTATAGTCCCTGTCCTCATAAAGCAAGGGAAAAAAAGAGAAACAACTTACGGACATGGACAAAACACTGTGGTGATTGCTGGGAGGAAGAAGGTGGGGGTGGTGGGGAGGGTATAAGGGGGATAAATGGTAATAGACAGAGACCTGACTTGGGGTGGTGAACACACGATACAGTGCACAGATGATGTATTGTAGAATTCTGCACCTGCAACAAAACAAAAAAACTCATTCTCTTTTTGTTCATTAAAAAAACAACTCATTCTCAGTAGAAGGAAAATGGCTGAGATCAGAGAGCTTGGGAAACAACTCCATCCATTTCCCTGACCCTTTAACGTTTAAAAGTGTATTTGTGAAACATATGAGTCTATGTCCTGTGCACACCTGTGAGTATAATAGAGATGAGAATTGCCACTGCTCTTAGTGAACACAGGCATTATTTGGATATCTCTGGGCATCAGGATTTGTAAAATAAAATGAAGAAAAAGGCAAGAGAGAGGATAAGAGAGAGGGAAGGAGGGAGAGGGGGAGGAAGAGAAACACTTTCTAAAATTTAAAAGTTAGGTAGAGGGATTGAGCAAAAAGGAAAAAGGACTCATGGACATGGACAAGTATGTGGTGGTTGCTGGGGGGGAGGTGGGTATCAGGGGACTAAATGGTAATAGAAAAAAAATACAATAGAGATTAGATCAAAAATAAAAATAAAAAATGAGCATAGCCAAAGGATATCCTAATGACTAGTCAGGACTTTTCATCTCTGTGTGATGAACACTAGGATTTGTTTCAAAACCTTGCTCATGGCATTTCGTACTAGGCACTACTCCATTCATCCAGAGTGCGTACCATAGACCTGGATTCTGGTCAGAGTTCTCCCAGCCGATAGCCGAGGGGCCTTGGGCTAATCACATCCTCTCTCTGAGCATGCTGCCTCCTCTGACCAAAGCAGAGCTGGCTTACTAAGGGAGGGTGTTGATAGGAGGAGGCGCTTTGTGAATTAGGAGTACTATACTATAAAGTGTGACTACATTCTTCACTAGAGAATCTTTTTGCGTCTGTTCTCTTATTTCTTCAGTTGCCCATCTTGCATGTCTAGTAGACAAGGGGATCTTAACTGAGGTCCACAGCTTAATGCTTGGCTTCCAAGTCAGGGCACCAGCGAAGATCACTCGGGTTTTGGGTGTTCGTGCACATGCGCATTGTCCTAGTTCCAGTTTTCATCGGACTCTCAAAGGAGTCAATCGGTGTAGAAGAGGCTGGTTCAGATAGAGTGTATTTGGGGGGATCGGAGGGTGCGATTTGTCTCTGTATCTCACTGCCTATGTCATAGTGCGCTGCTCGTAGTGAAGTCTCCCATATCAGTTCCATTAGTAAGTATACAAAGAGCTATATCTTATCATGGCAAATATTAACATTGAAAGCATGTCTGGCTTCCTCCTAGGGAAGAAGTATTGAATTCTGATGAATTGGTTTCATCTCAGGGGCGACATATTAATTTCTGTCATTGGTTGTCAAATCAGAAAAGGTGCCAAATTTAGGAGGCCTGGCAACTGCACAGTGTCAAGTATTGTCTTTTCAAAAGTCTTTTGTTTTCAACTGACTAGAGAAGTTCTTTCTCTCCTCTTTGGTGAATTTGCAGATGGCTTTTGTTTGTTTGATCGTGGCAAGGTTGAAGGCTGCTCAGTCATGCTGGCCTCCTCAAGTCTCCTGCAAATACATGGGAAGGATCTGCTGAACACGTGCCCCCTCCAGGGAAAGCCGCAGTCGAAAAGCAGATGTGACTTCTGGAGAGTAGACACAGAGCTTTCAGGAATGTGCTTGTGTCTCCTCTGGCTAGATGTTTCTAACAAAAATGCAAACCTGCTGACACAAAAACTTTCCGGACATGATTATCTGAAATCGTGAAGTTTAGATTCATGTCTCCTACAGAAGAAGCATAGTGGAAACAGACGAGGTGCTTAGGTTGTCAATTTGCAGCACAATTAGAGGTAAAAGTACAAGGTTGTCCATTACACCATTATTATAATAGTGAAAAACTGGGAAGTGACCTATATGCCTATCAATACGAGACTAGTTGAAAGAATTATCATGTATGTGATGAGATGGAGCATGCTGAGGGTGGTGGTATGGCCGTAGACAGAATTATCAAGTACCTTATTCATTTATCTTTAGAGGGGAAGGGAAGGAGAGAGGGAGAGAAATATCAGTATATGGTTGCCTCTCATGTGTCCCCCGCTGGGAACTGGCCTGCAACCCAGGCATGTGCCCTGACTGGGAATCAAACCTCGATTGTCTGGTTCACAGGTCTGTGCTCAGTCCACTGAGCTACACCAGCCAGGGGTTCAAGTATCTTAACAACAAAATATTAGTAATCCACTCAACAGAATGAGGTAGTTGTAATATAACAAAGGGACACAATAACAAACATTTTTAAAAGTGAAAACTTTATTGCTTTAAAAAATATGTTATTCTGAAATATTTATGGATTCATGAAAAGCTACAAAATAAGTCCTATGTTCCCTTTACCCAGGTTCCCCCAATAGGACATTTAAAATACATCTTAAGGCCCTGACTGGCGTAGCTCAGTGGATTGAGCGCGGGCCTGTGAACCAGACGATCGCAGTTCGATTCCCAGTCAGGGCACATGCCTGGGTTGCAGGCCGGTTCTTTGCAGGCTAACTACCAGCAGGGGACGCACAAAAGGCAACCATACATTGATGTTTCTCTCCCTCTCTCCTTCCCCTCTAAAGATAAATAAAAACAAATAAAATATTTAAAAAAAAATAAAATAAAATAAAATACATCTTAAGGGAGGGTAAAAGTTATACAATGGTGTATATGGTAGCATCCTATTTGTGTAAAAATAAAAGTAAATATATCAAATTATTAGCATGTATATCTTTGGGGAACAGGATATGATTTGCAGCAGGTGGAGTAAATGAAGAACTTTTACTTCTCAATTTATAAATATCAGTACTATTTTATGTAGATATTCATATATCTATATAGATGTCTATATATCTATATACTGTAGATATAGATATATCTAAATATATATAGATATAGTTCAATGAGCATGTATTGCTTTTATTTTTCAAAACACCCCAAACAATATATTTAGGAGGATAGTTTCCATGATGGTAAATTAATTCAAGCTTTGTCTGTTTGACAAAAAGAAAAGTTACAATTCAAGATTGTCTGATGGGCGTTTGGTGTCTATTCCCATTGAACTTTCATCATGATGCTCCTCATAGATCAAGTGCTGGCAGAGGACATTTGGAATGAGCTGCAAAACCCATTTTCCATGATTCCATAGACTGTCGGACCCTTTAGGCAAGAGAAGACCACAAACTTGGAAGCCAAAGTGCAAGGCAATTCTAAAGGGCCTAGGTTTCTATATTTAAATGTAACTTTACAGGCAGAAGTGTACACTATGACCATTTCCCCCCAAGCCAGCTTTTGCATGGGCATGGACCACATGTAGCTAGAATTCAAACCTGGCCTTGGTATGTAATCTTGACTATTTTAAGCTTTCTGACTTCCCATGTGCTTTTTATCAACCTTTCTCCATTCTGCAACTATTTGAATTATCTGGTACCTGATCAAAAATGCATTTGCAGCTGTATCGCACCTGTCAGGAGTGGGTGATGGGGCCTTCCTTTCTCTATCATTTCTCTTCAAGCATCCACATACATATCTGTATTCTTCATCCTATCTCTTTGGAGCTGTTTCAAATTCCACAGGCCACTGCACTGGGGGGAGGTGGCTATGGTGGGGGGAATGAAGGGAAGGGGACTGCTGCTGACTGCCCAGGGTATGTGACACAACACTCCATTAGTCTCTGCTAATGTATTTAAACATTTGCTTATTGAGTGACTTATTGCTGGCACATTATGAGGCTGTTCACAGTGTTAGAGAGGAGTTAATTGCTGCTTCTGTGACTAACTTGAAATGAACACAGATGCACAGTTAACAAGACATGGTATTTATATGATATTTGTAAGTTGTATAAATAGATTCTTCCTCTTTGAATGCTAAGCAGAGACATGCAAATCATTTGTGGTGTTTATGTGACTGAATGAGTGCTGATTCTGTATGCAGAATTAGCATAGTAGTTGAGTCATGTGAAGAATATTGTTAATTCTACTTTCTTTTTAATTCAGGCTGTTTATCAGACAGCCTGAATTAAAGCAAAACAAAAATATACTCTGGCAGTTACATTAGTTAGCAATATTCTATTCCCTGATAGAAACATACACGTACCCCTGCGCATTCACTCATCCATCCGTCCATCTGTCCAATATTTATTGCAGGCTGACCAGTTGCCAGGCTCTCTGTGTGAGGCTGAGGTTACAGTGGTCAGTAAAAAAATCCAGCTGCTGTTCCCATAGGGTTTACAAAATTCTTGAGTAGAGACTACCATTGATAAAGAATTACTCAAATGGTGTCAAGTGCTCTGAAGGAGAAGAATGGGTTCTATGAGGAGGGGTAAGGTGAGAACTTAATCTGACCTGGGAGGGTCCAGGTAAACTTTCCTGCAGAAGTGGTGCTTAAATTAAAGAAGGATGACTAGGAGTTAACAGGGTAGAAGACAGTGTGTGATTGATGAGTGTGTGCGGTGGGTGAGTGTGTGTGGGCCTGTGTGTGTGGTATTGAGTTTTCCAGAACTGGAAACTATTTGTATGGAGGCTCTGGAGTGGCAGGGAAGGTGAAGATATCAAGGAGTTGAAAAAAATGACAGGTGGCTGGATCACAGAGAAGCAAGGTCGAGAGTGAGCATGAAGTGAGGAAACACGGGGCCCAGAACATGCCGGACATTGTCAGCTATGGCAAGAACTAGATGCAATGGAAAAACTTTGAAGAGTTTGAAGTGTGATCAACACAATACTCTCCTTCCTCTATACACACTCCTTCCTCCTTCACATTATACACAAGGTAAACAAAAAGGCAACATATGTCCAAAAACCACTGGGGCACTGTGTTACATTTTAGACACCTGTTTATTAAAATGGTCTCACATTCTTATTCAGGGTTCTGTGAACAACTGTGGCAGAAAAATACCCAAAGTAATTTTTAAAAAAAGAAAGAAGCATTACTTTTGTGACCTGTGCATCAAAGAGCTTCTTTTTCAGAGCTCTTTATGAAACCGAGACACATAAATGTATATGACCGCCCTGCGGACATCAAGGTGCAAAATTACCACCTGGACCCATAAGGCTGCAGCACGGTGCGTGGTTTGGGCTTTCACTGTTTATAGAGCTAATAGAACCTTGCACTTAATGGGGACAAATTGGAAAAACCAATAGAATCCAGATGTGTTGCAACCTGCGTTAGAACAATCAATAAGAGTGGGCATTTCTGAGACCCCCGGGCGACAGCTTTGGTGTCAGAGTCTGTTGTCCACTCACCCTGTTATTTGACTCCCCAAGAGTTTTGATGATGAAGATGTGTTTTACGTGGTTACTTCCTTGCAGAAGCATTTGGCCTAAGAAGGTACCATAGCCTCTCAATTGTTTTCATAAAAATGGTCCACCATGTACAGATAGGTGTGCCCACCCAAGAAAAGGCCACGTGCTACAGTTGAAGGAGGCAGCCTGAGGTGATAGAGTCCCTGTGCTGTTTACTCAGTCATCCTAGCTTTGTGACTTGGAGACTCGAATAGAGGAAATGCAGCCAACTGGGAGTCAACAGCCTATTGTGGGGCAGAAAAGCTCATCTTAGATCTGGAGAGGGAAGGCCTCCTGAAACTTGTGAATGAACCCTCTGTAGCTCAACTAACATACTGACATCAGAGAAACAGAAGTTACAAGTAAAGCCCATCAGAGGCAAGCTCAGGAGGGTTCAGGTCCAGCCAACACATTCAGAACAAGGAGGCTGAATTCAGGGAAAAGGAATATGTATGCTTCATATAATATATGAAAATAATCTCGGCTTCTAGCTTTTGAAATCAAGATTATACAATAATAGCAGGTCTCTAAGGATGAAACCATGAGAGGAATTTTATTTGTAACTTATAAAACAATAGTGTCTGCCTTCAGCAACAAATCTCAGGAGAATCACTTTTAGATTCTAGAGAAAAAGAACACTTAACTTGGAAATTATTCTTTATAAATATTAATCAGATGGTCCACAGAAGTCTCTTAGATATGAAAGCTATTTTAACCCAAGTAGGTAAGTCAAGTGATGGTTGTTGTAAATATATGTGTACCTCTGTGCTAGAAGAAAATGTGTGTGTGTCTTTGGTGGGGGTGGGGGGCGGCGTGGAGAGTGGGTGCATTCACTCAGGTGTAGGCAAAGAGGAAAAGGCTAATTTTCTGACCATTTTTTGACAGAATGGATGAAACTGACTGTTGTGGTGTCATGGAAACCTAGCCATGGAAACCTTACAAAAACATCAGGAGATGCAGGGAGGGAGTGTTTAAGAAAACATCATAGCAAGAGAGCTACCAACCAATTCCTGTAGATACTACACAAATAATCACTTCCTATTCCCTTTTGTTCAGTAAGAGCATCTCGCTACTTTAGGAAATCATGCTCACTATTCTGCAGGTTTTCTGTATAAATTGCTAATAAACAACTCAGAACATAGTCACTCGCTCACTTTGTTGAATGACATCAAACAAGTGATTTGGAGAACTCAGGAAATGCAGCTCATCTTCACTTCTAGTGCCACCCCCCAGCCTCCAAACCCATATCAACCGTATCAGCACATCCCCTTCATTTCAGGTCATAAATATGCCTCAAATTGCTTCTCCGCGTCTGCCTCCAAGCTACAGCCAGGACTGCCCTCCCACTCCTAGCGAAAGTCTTCTCTTGTGTGCTTTCCCGGCGCGCTTTTCTTTCACAGCACGCATCACACTTTATGTTCATCTGTGTGATAACTTCATTCATTTGTTTGTTCTTGTATTACTTCACTCACTCATTCATTCATTCATTCATTCATTCATTCATTCATTCATTCATTTAACAAACATTAATCTGAAGCCTACTCCGGACCAAACACGACAGTGATGAGAAATAGAGAAGGCCCCTATTCCCACAGAGCTGACACCTGAATGGACAAAGACAGGTGTAAGTGAGTAAACAGCAAGTAAGACTAGGGCTTACTGTCCACTTGGGGAGGCAGGCATCAGATCCAGTATCCACGCAGCACTAGGCATGGGCTTTAACCTTACATTGGATCAGGTCAGGCCCCTGGCAAAGCCTTTTCCATGGCCTCCTGTTGCTCTTAGAGTGAAATACAACTTCCCAACATAATCACACCATGCTGAGAACCTAAGAGAGAATTTGGATCGGAATATATTATTGGATAACCCAATAGGCTTTCAGGCCTACTTTATGAAAAGTCAATGAATTCTCAAAAGAATAGGTGTCCTTCCCAAACCCTTCATTTTCAACACACACATGGGTGATCTGGCAATACATTTTGTTTGGTAGCAACATTTTTCTTAAGTTTATTCTATTTATTTAGAAGATTCGTTCTCATTTGATTATGAACTCCTCTCCCGTAAAACTGCTAGATCATAAGTTATTTAAGCTCTTTGAGCCTTAGTTTCCTCATCTGTAAGATGGGAGTGGTCATATTTTACTTCATACATTTGCTTTGAAGATTGCATGATCCTTCTAGATCATTTAATTGTGGCAAAAATATCTGCCACAATATGAGTGTGTAGTTATGGCTTCTTCTCTCTTTTTTTAAAAATATATTTTATTTTCTTTTCTTTCTTTCTCTCTCTCTTTCTTTCTTTCTTTCTAGGGGAAGGAGAGAGGGAGAGAAACATCAATGTATGGTTGCCTTTTGTGCATCCCCTGCTGGTAGTTAGCCTGCAAGGAACCAGCCTGCAACCCAGGCATGTGCCCTGACTGGGAATCGAACCACGATCGTCTGGTCCGCAGGCCCGAGCTCAATCCACTGAGCTACGCCAGCCAGGACTGGCTTCTTCTCTTTGAGCAAATGAAATAACACTTATATCTTTGTTATCAATAAACATGTTTGTTATCAATAAACAAACATGTTGACATCACAATAAGACAATGTCTCTGAAATAACGTAATTGTTTACCTCACTGTGGGGTAATGGTTGGGACAAGGAGGCATCTGCAGCCTGGGTCACTAGCTTGTTGTAGTGACTGAGCTGACACCAAGCCTTACTCCAGAGCAGGTGTTTTTGTGCAGTTAACCTTCTCTGGGCTGGTAATTATGCAATGTATCTGTTCCCTGTGCACACATTGTTCTCATGCAGCTGGCATCATCACTACAAGTCTTATCTGCTTAAGAAGCTTCCTAGTTGCAAATGCCTGGCAATGACCCACAAAGCTTACAGGTGGGCAGAGAAGCTGAAGGAATCCTCAGGTGGAGATGTAGCTCCTTCCCATGTGCTACTTCTTGGGGGAAAGAGGTCTCTATCTGCAGGATGTTGGCCTGAAGCAAGCTCCTGCCCACCTGCTCCTTAAATGCTTGTATAACCTTACCTTTTATAATTATAGAAAAGAGAATCAGGAGAGAGAGAGAGAAGAGAATATACAGCAAGAATAAAATACAGATCACTAGTCATCCAACCCTCTCCCTACCTCCAAATAACTTCATAATTTTGACTGACATTTGGGGATAGCCTCTCAGATTTTTTTCCATTCATCTGCCTAGATATGGGAAGTGGTTTAGGAGCAGGGACTGTGGAATAAGATTGGATCCCAGCTGAGTCACTTGGATCAGGGGCCTAACAAAAGTCATTTTTACAGTAGCTTCTCTGTCACAGTGTCCTCATGTATAAGGGAGAAATTTCCTTGGAATACTGTGAGGATTGATGAGATTAATACAAGAAATTGGTTAGAACAGTGCCTAGCACATAGTACACACTCAATAAATTCTGTCTGAATGTACAATTGTACATAAAAATTGGGTTGGGAACACTTAGCTGTGTAACTTGGGAGAGAAAAGAAGAATGTCTCTGATTCTCAGCTGATTCCCCAGAGCACATAGTAGGTAGTCAATAAACTTTTGTTAAATGAGTAAGAGAGTAAGCTGCTGAATGAGTTAATTAAACATACTAAGTGGATAAATGAGGAGAATGGGCAACCCAATGGAAAATTACTGGCTGAGGAGCACCCTTGGGGGCTGGTGATTTTTCTAGAAATATTGGTAAAACTAATTTTAAGCACCTGAGGCCTGCTTGGGAAGAGCAGCGTCTCATGGGGCCACTCTGGACACTGGGGGAGGGAGGGAACAGTAACAGCCAGGTCAGCAACTGAAGGCGGGGAAGGGGTGTCTCCCCTGAGTGCTCAGATGTCAGGCGTCTATTTCTGAGGGGAGCTGCAGGTCTCCCTCCATTCCTGAGTCCGCCTCCTGCCTCTCCATGTGCCCAGATCAAACAGCTCCTGATCTGCAAACGCTAACAACGCTCCCCTGAATCCTGGAGTCTTGTGGAGCTCCTGCTACTTGGGTTTAGTTGCAACCTTGAAGAAATGACAGAAATCAGCCACTTACCATGAGGTCTCCGAAAAACCTCAGCAGAATTTCTCCCAGCAAAATGTCCCCTCTTATCATCCAGCTCAGATGAGGGAAACATTTCCAGCTGATGAGCAATTCTAAGTTCTCAGTGAAAAGTGGTGTTGGAAATGACCCAGATATCAGTCTTTTCCATCATGGGGTTCCTGGAAGAGAGGAGTCTCGGGGGTTTGGAGAGGAGGGGTGGGGAGACAGGGGTGCCGGGGATGCATGGCAGGCAGTTGCACGTACCAGTCTGGCAAGGTCCATTTTCCACCCTGATCAAATAACGTTCCTTCACTTGTTCCCAGTTACAGGAAATCCACTGGGTGCCAGCCATAGCCACAGCCACTCCCTGAGCTCCCCCACAAACACGCCTGCCCCTCCTCAATCCTGGAGGCTGAGGGTGTGGGAAGGAAAAGCCAATCCACAAGCCCCTTCTGCTGGGCTGGAGAGACTGAGGGCAAATCCATTGGGAGGGTGGACAGCGGGCAGCTTTCTGAGGGCAACCGTGATCAGACATCAAGGACACACGTGCTTTTTTCTTTCTTCCTTAAAAAATCATGTTATTTGAATTCCATCCTTCCACTTGATAGACTATCAGGGCTGAAATTCCAGCTCTGCTCTTTACTAACCGTGAGACCTTGGGCAGCTCCCACAAACTTGCCAAGGCTCAGATTCCTCATCTGTGAAATGGGGATAATCATAGGATCAGCCCTCATGGGACGTGTGAGATTTAAATGGCAGTGTCCATGCACAGTACTTGGCCCAGTACCTGGCTCATGATAACACACCCAATAAATGTTTTCTATTACTGTTGCCAACACTGAGGATGGTCAGTCCATATTATTTGGGCTTTTACTGCCTTCTCTTCCTCAAATACACAACTTTTTTTCAAAGTAGAGTTATTCTGAGGTTGAAAAGCCCACACTGAAAGCAGAAACCATGCTGATGAATGCTTATAAAGTAAACACTCTATAATCACCACTTAGATCAAGACAGGTAGGATCGCCAGCCCTCAGAAGCTTCGACTTCCATCGCTTACATTCATTTTTTAAAAGTGAAATCATTGTCTTCACTGCCACGGAAATAAAAACATAGAACATTTTCATTAACCCAGATGGATCCCCACCCCCCCGAGAGAGGACTGCTCTTTTGACTTCTATTGGTATATTCTGGGTTTGAATCTGTGAACATGGCCTTAGGTCACACGGTGTGTGCCCTTCTGTGTCGGGCTTCTTGTACTCACTCATGCACCTGCTTGTGAGGCTCATTCAGGTTGCTATGTGGAATAGACATTCATTTCTTCCCACTGCTGCATAGTATTGCATTCTATGAATATCCCACACTATATTCAACCATTTTATTGTTGATAAATGTTTGTGTTGTTTCAGGTTATTTATTTATTTTGGCTATTACAAATAATGCTGCTATGAACTCTTCTACAGGTTTTTTGGGTGCACATATATAGACATTTCTGTTTTTTACATATGCAAGAGCACCATTTGCTATATCAGAGAGTGTGTATATGTGTTTAGTTTTAGCAGATAATGCCAAACAATTTTTCAATGTTTTACCAATTCTGTACATGAGCATTCTGTTTGTTTTATAGTCTTACCAACATTTATGATTTGAAGTTCCTTCATAAAAGTTTAGCTATCCTGGTGGGTATCTCACTGTGGTTTTAATTTGCATTTTCCTGGTGAGTAAGATGTTGAGTCCTTATATTGGCCATTTTCATATTCTCTCTTTTTGTGAAGTGTCTACTCAAGTTTTTTTCTGTTTGCCCATTTTTGTATCGCACAAGCTATCTTTTTGTTACAGATTTATGAAAGTTTTAGAAATATATGTTATAGATACATGTCCTTTCTTAGATGTATGCAAATATCTATTTCTACTCTGTAACTTGCCTTTTCATTCTCTTGACTATCTACTGATGAGTTTTTAATTTTAGTATAGTTCAATTTATCTAATTTTTCCTCATAGCTGGTACTCTTCATGTCCTATTTTAAGAAATCATTGCTCATCCCAATGTGATGAAAATATTTTGCTATGTTAGTTATCTCTAGATTATTGTTTTTCCTTTCACATCTGAAGTTGATTTTCATGAGTGGTGTGAGGTAGGGGTCATGATTCACGTATTCTCTCCATATGGGCATCTGGCTGACTCAGCATCACTTATTGTAAAGGCCGTCTTCTCCTCATTGCACAATGATGACACTAGTGTCAGAAATCTGGCGACCATATTTGTGGGAATCATTTCTGCATTTTATTTCATTGGTTTATTTGTCTGTTCTTATGCCATCACTGCACGTCTTAATTACTGTGACTTTATAATACATCTTCAGATCTGGCAATGAAATTTTCCAGGCTTCTTCTTTTTAAAGCTTATCTTAGGTAACAACTTCCCAATTCCTTTTCATGCTCATGCTCACACACACATACATACAGACAAATCACAAATCTGCTATGATTTTGATTTTGATTGCACTGAATTTATAGACCAATTTGGGGAGAAAAATATTGTCTTTTAATAAATGAACAAGGTCGAGCCCTTCATTTGTTTAGGTCATCTTTAATTTCTGGCTTATAGTTTTCAGTGTAGAAGTCTTATATACCTTTCATTATATTGGTCCTTAGTTATTTCGTGCTTGTTTGAGCTCTTACACAGGGTGTGGCAAAAGTAGATTTACAGTATGAATATGCAAAACAGAATGTATTGTATTGTTATTTATTAATTATATATTTTTTCCTACAGACAATTGTAAACCTACTTTTATCCCACCCTGTACATGGAGTTCTTAAAGGTTCATTTTCTAATTGCTGTTGGCATACAGAAATACAATTTATTATTTTTTACACTGACATTGTATCCACCAAGCTGGCTAAATTTAATTATTAATTTTAATAGCTTATCTGTACATTTTTTAAAACGTGTGTGTATACAATCATATCATCTGCAAATCACTGCAGTTAAAATGTAGTTTGGGGGACTTTCATTTTATAGAATAGACACATCTCTCATCATAACATTTAACATAAGAAGCAAACTGCTTTCTACCCCTTTAAAATATTTGACTTATGATTGTGTGATTATGTGGGATAAACAGACCCATGTCCCCAAAGTAATATCTATGCCTGTTCACAAGAAAATCCAGCCCCCAAATGAACCTCAAAATTCAATACACCAGAAGAACTTTTTCCCTTTACATTTACCGTACTAAGGTGAAAACTAATCTTTGGGGACAAAATTGCCAAAAAGTAAATTCAAGTTTACATAGCTAGCAGCAAATACCTTTGTATATGATTTCATACAAGTCAGCATTGGCAGGTGTCTCCAACCTCAGGACTAAGGACTGGTACCGGTCAGGGCCTGTTAGGAACCAGGCCGCACAGCAGGAGGTGAGATTGAATGTAATGTGCTTGAATCATCCTGAAAGCATGCCCCTGGACCTCAGTTTGTAGAAAAATTATCTTCCATGAAACTGGTCCTTGGTGCCAAAAAGGTTGGAGACTGGTGAATTGGTAAATATTTTCAAAACATGTTAGATTCTACCCAAGTGTAATTGGACTCTACATTCAACATTATCGTCAATAGCAACTGAGATTCTAGCCCTTAGGGAAGGGATGACACACGGGCCCCCTTACCCACTACCTACGATTAGGGCGCACATTGCTAATCAATCATGGAATTGTCTACTATTTAACCCAGAAGTGGCCCCATCATCTTTCTTAATGCAGAGTCCCAGGCAATCACAATAGTAGTTGATTGAATGTGTCACTTAGAACGAAACCTATTTGCCATCTTTAACTTAGAATTTCTGGTAGTACTTCACCATATCCTTAACACTTTTAGAGGCTTGTTCCTTCCAACTTAATTGACCTAAATATTTCTCTGAGTTGTCTAGTATTATATAAGCACTGGTTGAATTGTATTGCACTTGAAGTGGTATATAATTGGCTGACTGGCTAGCTGACTCCAGCAGGCCTGCTCAGGTAGAAAGTTTCTTGGTGAGGTTATCTCAGGACAGGGCCCAACCTCACCTCTTTGGCTTTAGACACTTTATCCAATCAGCTTAGTTGATCAAACTCCCAGGATTGACTCATAAGGAAACTAACTGGAGACAGACTTACAGATCAGAATGCTAAATGGCTGATTTGTAGTGAGGGTATTAAACTTTCCAATGGGTAGAACACTGGTTTCTACTAGTTAGGAGATTAACTCCCTCCTATTGCTAGCTACCTGGGAAACTGAATTAGGAATCTGAAGTTTAGTGGTGAAGCTCAGGTCCTAGAGTAGAACCTCAGGTTTGAATCCAGGTCTTGGTGACTCAGGCAAATTGTTGTTGGCTTCTAAATCTCAGTTGACTCATCTGTATACTGAGGGATGGTAGAGGGTAATAGTAATTAACTTCTGAGGATTCAACACACTAACGCATATGCGTCATTTAACAGCTTAGGATCAGGCACACAGTAAGAAGTCAATAAACGATAATTATTAATTAGTACAGACTCAGCACAAAGGGAGCATAATATTTTTAAGAACTGACCTGCTCAGATTACAGAAACCTTTGGACCACTGTCCTCCTTTAGGGGCCAAAATCACTAGGGTTCCTTTGATAAAGCATCTGTCACTTTCTCTCTGCTGGATAGTTTTGGCTGAATACTAACAAGTTTTCACAATGAATCTCCATTCCCAATTTCATGCCCATTTCTGCCCTCATCCAATGACAGTCACCAAAACATTAGAACACATGAAAGGACTGCATTATAACTTATTTACATTGGTCACATTGGAACCTGAGGATAGAGGCTGGGAATCTGGATCAGAAAACAGACTGAGAGGTACTTTGGTCTTTTGACTGACCTCAGGAGATAGCTTGAGCTCCTTGATAAAGCTTTGGGAGAGGCAAGGGGGGACACCAAGGTCAGGTGTGTGTGTGTGTGTGCGTGCGTGTTTATGATTTTACTGGAAACACAGTGAAGAGGAAGAAGGGAATGTATCCTGAGTGACTGATCTGTGTTACAGTCAACTTCACATGTCCTTTCCCAGCTGTCCTTCATAACAACCCCATAACTTTGGCCTTTTATCCACATTTCATGGACAATGTACAGAAGGTGTGAATAACTAGCCTAAAACCTCACAGTCAGCAGGCGATGGATTTGGACTTGAACTCAGAGCCATCTGCTGTAAGAGTCCTGCTCTCTCCACCCACACCTCACTGACTACTTTCAGCTGAATTTTCAGAGGTTGACATTTATTCTGACCTCATCTCAAAGATTGTGGTTTGAAGACTATATATCAGTTAGTGTGATCACAAAATCTTTGTCTATTTCTATAAATATCAGAAGACAGAAAACTGCAAGGGGATCTAGGAGAATGATACCCAGTGGGAGGAAGGAAGTATTACTCAGTGGTTCTCAGACTTGAGTGTGTGGCAGTCACTGCGAGGGCTGGCTAAGACACAAATTGCTGGACCCCATCCAGAAGGATTCAGTGGGGCTGGGGTGGGACCTGTGTTTCCAACACATTCACAGGTGGTGCTGATGCTGCTGGTCCAGAAATGACCCTTTGGGAAGCAAACAAAGCAAGACAAGGAAATATGACTGGAAAAGATGCTGGGCCAGAGAGCTAAATATAAAATTAAAGTATTATTCCCTTACAGCTCTCTAGCCTTTGTTTTACAGGGTCCACACTCTTGCTGTCTAGTACTTCTACCACCAGTCCAATGTGCCTATTAATCCAGGGAAGGGTGGGGAGGTTGTGGAACAGCATAGAGGCAAGAAGGGCCATTGGTAAAGAGGGAAAAGAAAGCTATGAACTTGGTGAATCACACAGCAACTCTGATCTACCAGGATTCAGGCCGCCCTTTCCAGAGGGAGAACTGACTGTGGCCTGGCCTTCTGCAAGGAGGGGTGGACCAGATTAGAAAGTAGTATTGGGCAGCAGGTCTTCTCGGACCATTCCAAGGTGAGGGATGTAGATAGCCAAATCTCCACCCGGGAAGGGCAAACCACAGATTTGGTTCTTGCACAGCTTGCCCATATAGTTGGACTGATCTATGAACCAAACCAAGCCAAAGTTTTCCTATCAAACTACTCTCCATGCATCTCTCACCAAATTAGAAAAAAGAGCAAAAATCAAGGAGGAGGCTCTTGGGACACTGCTCTAAGATAGACTTAGAAACTCATCCCAGGAAAAGGGTAAGAGAGAAGAGTAAGCAATTTGCTCTACTACTTATTATCTAATGTTGGACTTTGAGTTTGGAATGTAGTTTGAAGTAGATAGGGAAAAATATTTTCTTCTTAACAGGTCATCCTTGGGCAAAAAGAATGTCAACAAACCTAAGAAAAAGCTGTATTTGCAGTTACTGGCTTAGCAGAGGTGTTTTTTGTTTTTTTTAAAAAATCTCTCTCCAGCTTCATATGCTGCTTTAGGTAAAAATAGTATCATTTCAGGCATTATTGGTTTTACTGGGCAATAGGTTTGCAAAATTCTTGAGAGGCCTGGTTTTCTTCACCTTGAAGGAGAAATGTCAACGTTAGCTGTTTTTAGTTATTTTGAGAGTCAGTATGATGTTAATTTATGTTTTGCAAACATTTCTTGAATGCCTACTGTGTACCAGCCACTGTTAGATGCAGGTAGTATCAGTTATAGGGTGCTCAAGAGCTGGAAATTTTTAGTTTAGGGTAAAAAGTTATAAGAAACTACAGATAAAGCCCATCCTGGCTCTTGGGAAAACAGCTGACCTCCTGGGGCACTGTTAAAGATTACCACCTGGGGACAACTGGCGACATCCGGGCCTTTGTTTTCCAGGGGAGACACAGACTACCACCTGCCCCAGGAAATAGCTCACTGCCCAAGACAAGAATGTTGCAGCTTCTTTCACCTAATCCTCCCTGAATCTTAAACCACTCACCACACCTTGTTTATTCCCTGTTATAAAAAGTCTGGCCTGAAAAGAAAGGAGAAGATGGTCTGTTAGGGTGTGAACCCACCATCTTCTCAGATCGCCAGCCATCTGAATAAAGCACCCATAAAGATTCAATGGCTGTCATTGCTTATAAAGTTTGGTAGTGAGAGGCAGCCCAAATGCCAGTGCCTTTTCCAGTTTCATCAGTAGTAAAGAGAGAATTGAACCCAAAGTATGGAGACCTGGCTGTGAATTTCAGTTTGATAGTCACTAGCTTTGTGCTGCTTAGCTTTTCAAAGTCTAAATTTCATCTGCAAAATGTGTACACACTTAGCACATGGGGTGGCTACAAAGTGGCTTTGAAAATCATGAAAAGCCACACAACTACATGGTAACATTCTTGTAGTATTTGAGCCATTTTCTCCTGGCGTTATTCACATGGACTTCATTGCATTCCCTGGGTTAGCACCACACTTAGAACATCTATGAGAAGAAGGAAAGGGGGAGAGAAGGAAGGAAGGGCAGTGGAATGAGTTGATCCTCAGTCTTGGTGTTTCAGTTTCAGTTCTCTCAGAGCGAAGATCCATGATAAGATTATAAACCAACAGTGGCAAGAGCTGAGTTAAGCCTGGGTTGGTTCATTCCAGGCCAGGCCTGGGCACCAATTCACATCCTCTTGCTTACCGACCACTGGACTTTTGACAGTGCTTTTCACTTCTGGGCCTCAGTCTCAGGAAATGGACTCTTTATTTCCGCTCTGTCCACCTCACTGGGCTATTCTAGGAGTCAAACAAGAGAGATGTGACTATTCCTCGAAAACTGTAAAGTAAGTGTAAATAAGATGTTTTCTTACATCTATTTACACCTGACTCTTTCCCACAAAAGGTGTAAAGGAGGCCTTATTATTTATGAAAGATTTATTTATTTATCTTTAGAGGGAAAGGGAAGGAGACAGGGAGAGAAATATCAATGTATGGTTGCCTCTTGTGTGTCTCCCACTGGGAACTGGCCTGCAACCCAGGCATGTGCCCTGACTGGGAATCAAACCGCAATCCTCTGGTTTTCAGGCCTATGCTCAATCTACTGAGCTACACCAACCAGGGCTAGGAAACCTTATTTTGTTGGCTTGCTAAGCTTCTGCTTTCTCATGAACTTGGGGAAGTAGTTGTGGAAAGTGCAAGACGAGATATTTTTAAAGAAGAAAAAATAACCTCTCTAAATACCCTCTTCAATAGGAGGAAGCCCACAATAGTAGAAACAATGGGTAGCGAGAAAGGTGAACAACAGCATTGCCAGAAGGTAAAAAGGAGCTGATGTTTGTTGGCCAGCAAGGAGGGCAGGAAGAGCAGGCGATGGGTAATCACGAGGCCTTGAGTAATGGCAGAGCTGATCACAGTGAACTCTTCTACAACAACAGACTCATCTTTGCTAGATGGTGGAGGTGGCCTGGTCCACGTGAGGTCTAGGTGCTCCTCACTGTCTTTGGCCATGCCACGTACTTACTGGTAAGGACCTCTGTCTGCTCTGCTGATGAAACCAAGTGACCTTAGGGCTTCCATTAAATTTAGCTTTAAACACGAGCTCCAGAAATTGACTCTCTCTTTCTGTCTCTTCTCTCTCTTCCTGTTTCTCTCTTTCCCTCCCTCCTGCTCAGAGACCCAACCCCCTAAGGCATCAGGAAACAGTGTCTGGGACCTAACTAATGGTCACACTGTTGGTTGGTCAGGACCTCTAGCAGGCTAAAGATAACATACCTTGACCTAAGTTACATTTCAGTTCCCTAAGGTAGAATAATGACTCGGAGACTTTCCCATGAAACCAGACAGAGGGTCACTAAACAGACCTTAGAACTGTTCTCAAACCCTGAAGAAATGACTCATCACCTCAGCTCCAACCAATCATCTCCCAGCACAAACACAAACCCTATAACCCATGGTGTTTTGTGAGTTCTTGCTATACAGCCTGCAATTCCCACCACAGGAGAGTTTGGGCTTTTGAGCATTAGCTTCCCATTCTCCTGGGTAGCACCATTCATAATAAAATAGCCTATCTTTCTCCACTGCAGTTCTTGGTGTGTGGTGTGTGGCTCTGCTATGCTGGGTGGTCAAACACTTTCTGCTCGGTAACATTAACTGCAACCTTGGCCAATGCATGAGCCTCAATAGCAGGGTGCTCTGCTATTGAGCAGGGCCAGGGTCAGGCCAGTTGTACAAACCAGTGAAATTGGCAGGGGAAAAAAATAGGGAGTTCTGAACACTGAGCAAACTCAAGAAAATACACCTCAGATAGAGGTAGCAGCTGCTCCGGTTCATTGAAGCCATTCTGGAACATAGCCTAGTTTTTCTAGATCATCTAACTTTTTAAGAAATCTGGATTTTAAAAGTGAAATCTGATCTTAACTGTAGAAATACTATTTGGGGGTCAATAAGGTATCTCTCTGATTTGTTTGTTTGCAATCTCATGTATAAATATCTCAAGTACACTTTTATTCATTTGGTATGAATTTCTCAGTAGAACCATCAGCATAAGCCTTTCGGACCTCCTACTATCTTGGAGCACCTGATTTTTCCCTCTGATGACAGCAACTGTATATTTATCTGGTCAGGATGCAGGCACTGTAATGCAGTGGTGGTGAGCTTGGGCTTCAGAATCGCACACCTCTGGGCTTCAATTCCTGCTTTAGCTCTTTCAAGACAGGTGAACTCAGATTAGACACTCAACCTCTCTGAGCCTTGGGTTACTAATCTGACATGGAGCTAATTATGCCTTGTTTTTCAAAGGGGTACTCTGAGGATTAATTGAAACACACATAAACTACTTGGTGCCATGACTGGCACATGGTGAACATTAAATAAATGCTAAATATTCTCATTGTTAATAGTGAAAAAATGGTTGTGTTTTCAGGCATTTTAGTTTCATTTCACTAGACATTCCCCTTTAAAGCAGCAATTCTCTATCAGGCTTCCAGGTTGTACCTTGCAGAGTCAGGGGCCTAACCAAGGTTCTCAAATGCTAGATGATAATGTTTACCACTATCATCACCATCATTGTCATGGCCATTATCGCTACCAACACAATAGAGCCACCATCATTGCCATCGTCAGTGTGAACACCAGCATCATCACTACCCTTATCACCATCAATATGTTGCCTTCACTATCATAATCACCACCGTCACCACCCTAGCACTATCATTTACCAAGTACCACATTGGTGCTTTGCATATCCATTGTTTCTCTTATATTCTCACAGCAACCCTATGGACTAGGAATTCTCCTCTTTCTCTCCACACATCATGAATGGGGATGATGAGGGGCTAAAGAATTAATCACCTAGCCTGAGGTCACCACTAGAGAACATTGGAGCTACTTTCAGACCCAGGCCTGTCAGACTCCAAAGCCTGAGCTACTTTCCTTATACCACAATCCTGATCATTTTAGGAAATGGAGTTGGTGGAAGTTACAGATTACACAACAGGTCTCAGATAGCTTGGTGTTTTGAGGTGTGTGTCCTTTGCATTTTGGAACATTGCTATCATTTTGTCTTTTTCAGATGGCTGACAGCAGTTTATTTATAACTGAGAAATGACAGTCTGTTTATCCAAAAAGCTCTTTGAAAGATTCCAATTATGGTTCTGCCACATCTCTAGTGATGGAAAGCCAAAACGATGCTATCTGTGCTGTCTGTTTGGGTACAAACCACTGCAAAACACCATTCTTTGAGAGGGGCCCCAACTGGGGCAGGCAGGTTGATATAAAACACAGCCTCTGGAATGGACACTGAGCACCTTTCAGTTCATGTCCTCTGTCACAATTAATTCTAGACAAGTCGTTGTATCATAGACATAACTAGGAAGTTACTTGTCAGGCTTGTGTGCCTTCTGAAAAGTAGGTTCCCTCTTGGCCCTAATCTACAGCCTCAGCCACAAAGACAAGACTTCCCTCCTCACTGTCTGCCTCACCACTGAGACAGTGAAGCTTGATCTTCAAGTTAGTGAAGTCACAGTGGACCTGGAGTCAGTCAGTCCATAGACACAAAGCAGCCTCTGTGGGCAAGAGCCCGTGCTGAGCACAGAGAGACATAAGAGATATATGATTCAGAACCTTGGCCTCTTCATAAAGCTGGAGGAAGAGATGAGATCAAATGTAGAAATGGAGTCTGGGTATGGGGGTGTGCTTGGCGTTGGCATGCTGTATGTTCAAGTGCAGTTCTGCACGTTGCAGTTCTGAAAAAACTTAATCAGTAGAGGCAGGGCAGCATAGAGAGACGCTTATCAGACATCTTCTGCCTCAAACTTGCTATGTAAGCTTGGGATGGCTGCTTCATCTGCAGTCAAATTGTCTGGGCTCAATTTCCAGTGCCATACACTAGCTACGTGACTTCAGCAGCCTCATTAGTTGCCCAGAGCCTCAGTTTTGTTTTCTGTAAAATGGGGACACTTGTGAATTTCTCACAGGGTTGCTATGAGAATTAAAACAATAAAGTACATGAATTGCTGACACCATGCTTGACATAGACTTAGGGCTTCATAAGAATAAATATTAATATTAATATTAGTGTGTTCTAGGGCTCAGTGCTGAGTTATATTTTGTTTTTATAGATACACTCACTCTGTAGAGAACCTCATTTTCTCATGACTTTATACCTCAAGTCTCACCCCCTGAGCTGCATGTTCACACACACATGTATATATACAGACATGTACATGTAACTTCTTGTTTTTTTGCAGAAATGTCTAATAGGCCTGTAAAACTCTGCAAGTCCCCTGCCTAGTGTTATTCATCTCCCTCCTCCACCAAGTCTCTCCCAGCTCAGTGGGATCAGCTACATTTTTCCTGGTGTTCAAGCCAAAAAGCCTGGAGTCATCCTGATTCCTGTCTTACTACCATCCATCCCCTCCAACAGCCACTCCTGTGGGTTCTACGTTCAAATACACCCAGAACCTAACCTCTTTCACCAGCTCCCCAACCTCTGCCCTGGTCCCAGCCATCTTCCTCTATCCCCTGGATTACAGCAACGTATCCTCCCTGGTCTCCCCGGTTCTGCCCTTGCTCTGACACAGCAGCCGGAGTGATCTTATTCAAATATAAGTGAGATCCTGTCACTGCTTTGCTCAGGAACCCTCCCCCCAATGGCTCCCCATCACCCTGAGCATAAACTAACTTCTGCATAGCCTGCAGGGCTCCTCAGCCCTGGCTCACAGCTGGCCTGCCAGCCTCATCTCCTATCAACCTTCCCTTCCCTCACTGAGCTCTATACCAAGCCTGATCCCACCCAGGGCCCTTTCACTTCTAACATCTTCTGCCTGGACTGCTCTTGCTGTGGATGTCCACAGGTTGATCCCTTGTCTCCTTCAGGTCCCTGCTCAAACTGTGTCAATTAGCGAGGTCTTCCATGTGTACTGCCTAAGGGAGAAACCCCATCCCTTGTCCTCCTTTACTCTCTCACCCTCTACTTTGCTTTCTTTTTTTTCATAGTACATATTTCCTTTTGACCTACCTACATCTTTGTTATTATTTATTCTCTCTCTCTCCGCCTACTAGAAGGTACCTGTTTTTTCCTATATGTAATACGCACCCATGTATAATGCAAATTATACATGGAAATTAGTACTACCCATGTATAATGTGCATCCTTATTTTTCCCTCAAAAATTTGGGTAAAGGTGTGCATTATGTATTGAAAATATGGTAAGCTACAAGAGAACAGGTTTTTTGGTTTTGTTCCCTGGTCATGAAAGCAGTACCTGGTACACACACAGTACACAATTGATAGATACTTATATATTAATCTTGTTATAAAGGAAAGAAGGAGGGAAAGATGGAAGGAAGGAAGGAAGGAAAATTATGAACTCCGTTTTTTTCTATCTCTAAAGAATGGTGGCTTTCTAAAACGTCCTTTTAGCTCAAACATTTTATCACTCTATCAGGTCAGTAGAATTTTCTTTGCTGGGTCTCAGCTCATGTATCTTAGTAAGGGCACATCATTCAGAAGACCAGGATGCTTTTCCATAAAAAATTAAACCATTTACTCCCTCCCACCCCACCCAAGTCTCATGAACTGAATTGAATTGTCCTTAAAAATATAGTCTTGAGTGAATTTCAAAGCTCACTCCTCACCCCGTGCTGGTGCCTTCCCATTTGCCCACTGCCACCATTCCTCCCCGCTGTCTGCTCCTCTGCCTCCTCTGGGCCTTGGGAGGCTGCCCCATGGACTGGTTCCCCTGCTCCCTGCCTGCCTGTTCTGCTGGCTGGGCTTGGCCAATGGAGACAGGTCACAAGAGGCAGGAAGGAGAGGGGCATGCTCCTTGGCCTCCCCACAGCCACCCTGCCACACCCCGCCCCTGCCAGGCAGCCCTGTGCCCCCAGATCCTACTCTCGCTGGGCTCCCTCTATACCCTTTCCTCCTCTTTCTTTTTAGCTGTAGAGGTGGAAAAGCCTTACTGTTGCTGGTACCACCCTGGAGCTTTAACATCCTTTCTTGGCTCCATTTATTCTAGAAATAATTCCTTTATTAAAGTCTCTTCATAAAACCCTGAGTAGAATTTAATTTCTTGGCTGCCAGGACCTTCGTGGTAGTGAGTGACTCTAGCTCCTTTGTACTTGGAAAGGCAAATAAGTGGAAATACATGATGTTTTCTGAGTAATCACTTGAGACTGCATGGGTGTTGGCCATGGACTTGTTTAGAGGTGGACCTAGAAGTCCTTCACAATATGGGGAGAAATCTACATGTTCTTTTTACTTGGTGCAGTTCCCAGGCCCATAAAATAAAGGCTTTGTGGAGGAAATGTCTGTGGATTAACACACAGTGGAAGTTCCACTGACACGTGCTCTAGGGCCAGGGTAGAAAATTTGGCTGAGTATGATTTAGTTCTAATATCCGTACTGCTTAAAGGAGATGCTTCAGTCAATCTCTTTACAGTACAGGTATGAAAATTACTCTGTATAATTACCTTCTTGGAAGAAAAGTTTAAATTGTTTTTTATTTTTATTCAGAACACTCTGCACATTCCTGTAGAACAAGCCTTAAATTCAGAAAGCTGGGTGACGGGGCGGTGGCAGGGTGCCAGGAAGCGTATCATTGTGTATGCTAACCCTGCTAAGAAAACAGATCATTTAAACCCAAGCAGGTTACACACACAAAAAACAAAGTGAAACATAACCAAGGAACCCTAGTAGAGCGAATGTAAAATGAGACTATAATACAAACCCAAACAAGGTGAGGGGAGCAGAACAGAAATATGTGAGGAGACGTAAAAGAGTCAAAGGAGAAGCCAAGTCCATCAAGTAAAATGTTTAATTCTTTTATCTTTGTGTTTTTCCTAGGGATAGAAACATATCTCTGAAGTTATGTGTGTTTTGTTTCAAAGTCAGATATTCCAGCTAATGGGGGTTATGCAGCCATCACAACAAAGAAGGAGGGAGAGTTCTCCATAGGGGGACAGGCACTCGACTCATAAATGTGGGATTGTGAGTGGGAACAGCTTTATAAGTAGGAAGGCAGCAGAGATTTGTGTATGCTTATTTCCCCTTTGTGGGCTTCTGAACACACACAAACATGAAGGATTTGAATTCATTGAATAGTGAGCCCTCTTATTCCCAGTAGAAACAGGAGAAAGAGGAGAGCAGAAGCTGACCTAGGGTGAATGCTGGGTAGGGGACAAGTGGTCACTCAGCCAGACCCTTTGATTCACCAGATGCTAAGGCACCCATCAGAGCTCTGAAGTGGGGCTTGCAGCAGATCTGGTACATGGCTGGGACACACATACAATCTCGTTTCAAGAGAGCCCTGAAAGGGCCCTGCATTTTGAGATGAATTCCTTGTCTCCTCGTTGCATAAGCAAGGCCATATGAAAATCTTTCAGAACCTTCCCAAATGTACCATTTATGCTATTGCTCTCTGTGTCCTTCCTGTGCCCGAGGGTCCCCACGAAACGCTGCACCAGGACTTAGTGCTGAGTTTCCCTCTCCCGGCAAACTGGTCATTCTCCTGTTCCTGGCAGACAAAAGGTACATGCCACATTGTATATATATGCTGTGTTTTCTCTTATGTGTTTATGTGACTCACCATCTTTCTCCTTTTGTCTTTGTAGACAGGAAACTCAGAGCAAATACAACAATGTTAAGTAAAATATTTTTTAAACTGCAAGACTACTTCTTCAATGCAAAATCATGCAGGAGTCCAAAACATAAAACAGACATACAAGGTGCCCTTCTGAGTGGAGCACAAGCAGAGCAGCCTACGAACCCGACGCCTCCCCGCTCCCTCATTCCTTGGTGACTTTGAAGTTACCTCTAAGAACCCTTTTAGGTAGAGTGGGTTTCTCTAACAAGACCCAGGAAGGATGTACTACAACAGAAAAGATTGATACATTTGACTGTGTTAAATCAGTTTCTATATTTTTTAAAAGACATCCTAAATGAAGTTAAATAAGTAGGCAATCAGCTGGGAGAAGATGTTTGCACTTCTTATAATGAGCGAATAATTTGTTTCTGGATTCTATAATGAATTACAAAAGAGCAATAAAAAGACAAATCTTCCAATTAAAAGAAAATACAAAAGATATAAAAAAGTGTTTTATAGAAGAGAGAAACTGACTTGCCAGTCAAGATGTGAAAAAATGGTCACCCTTACTAGTCACTGGAAAATTACACTGAAGAGGATGATTTCCATACATGGTGGACAGGGGAGTGTTGTAAAACTGTGACAATAACTATTGCTGGGCAGGTGTGTAAACTGGTGTGCGCACTTTGGGGAATCATTAGGCAATGTCAAGAGAAGCTGAAGCTGCACAGATATGCAGAGCCTGTGCGGCAGGAGTTCTCGCCTGTGTGTAAGTCTATATACACACACACTAGAGAAAGCCTCCACATACACACAACAATGTATATGTACAAGAGAGCTCATTACAGTGATGTGTACAATAGCAAAACTTTGGAAGCACGTTCAGCATCCATCAACATGGAAATGGATAAATAAACTGTAGTTTATTTATTCAATGGAATACTGCTCATCAGTTAAAACAATGAACTTAGATCTACATATCAACATAGATAAATACTGAAAACATAATGTGGAATGGAAAAGGCAAATTGCAGAATGAAAGGCACACTACACAAGCATTTGTATAAGGATAATGTATGACCTTGGCTTTTATCCAAGCCACAGAGTTCCATGATTTGATTTACATTTTATGCGGATTGGTGTGGGTGTTAGGTTGAGAATAGACTATTGGGTGCAAGGTGGCCAGTAATCCTGGTGTGGTCTGGACTAGGTGGTAATAATTGGAAAGGCTGGACTTGGGCTCTGTTTTCAAGACATCGATATACTGATGGATTGGTTAGAGTCTTGAGCAAAGGCAGACTTTGAGGTCCCCTCAACTGAGATAGAAGACTGAAGGTAGAACAGGTTTGGTAGGGATAGGAGTGAGTGGAAGAGAAAAATAAGAGTTCATCTCAGACATGTTAAGATTAAAAAAACTATTAGACATGCCAGTGGAGGTGTTGAGTTATCTGCTGGTTATGAGTCTGAGTTTCAGGAGAGTGAGAGAATTCGTGAAGTTATCAGACTAAGGTTAAAATCACGAGATGAATGAGATCACCAAGGGAGTGAGTGTGAAGTAAGAACCGATGGAGTCCCCAGGGCACTTCAACCTTATGGAGTAGAAGAGGAGCCTGGGTAGGTAGGAGAAAACCAAGAGAGTGAGTGATGTCCTATGAAGCCATGTCAGAACCAAACACTGACCATCAGATTTAGTCATGTGGAGGTCCCTCGTGACTTGCAGAGAGCTCTTTTGATGGGGGAGGGGAGGAAACTGGCTGGAGTGGATTTAGACTTCATGGGAGAAGAACTCGAGTCTCCAAGAATAGACACCTGTTTTGAGGAGTGTTATTGCCAAGAAGAGCAGAGAAATAAGGTGAAACAGTGTGGGATTTGGAGGTTATTAATATTATTATTGAAGATAAGAGAAATAATGGTGTGTTTTTTGGCTGATGGGAACGATCCAGTGAAGAGGAGTTCTGGAGATGAGGGAAAGGGAGGGAAGAATCGCTGAAGTTTTGCCTTTGAGTGGCTAGAGGGGATTGGGTCAAGAACCTGTGAGAGGAAGGACTGGCTTTTGACAGCAGCGCGGCATAAGAACGCTGTCCATCAGTGGGGCTGAGGGAAACCGAATCTTGGGTAGCTCTTGTATTTTCTGGTTAAAGAGGCTACTTGTCTCAACATGAAGCCACCACAGCAGCAGGTACGTGGTCATCTCTGGAAGGCTAGGTCCTTTTGGTGAACTCCACATCCAAACATTGTTTTCGCTAGAACCAAGCTGTCCTGAGGCTTTCTACCTTGCTGGGTTTTGTTTATCTGTGTTTTTCTTTCCCCCTAGGGAAAGATTACTCAGCAGGGAAACTCTGAGCAAAGGGAGCTTTCTCATTTCTTCCTGGACTAGGGCTGGGCTATTCAAAAGACAGAAGAGGTATGTACCTGAAGTCCCATCAGCAAAGCAAGGACACTGAAAGAGGAATGTAAAGAGAGAGAGGAGAGAAGGATTCAGGTTAACTGAATTTATTCAGAATTTTGTCATCTCTAAAGCCAAAATGAAATTATTCTGATTTTTGCATGCATGTACATTTTGTATTTTATAGTTGTTTTCAATTACAGACAAGAGAGCACCAGAATCTGTCAGTGCTTGTGGTTTTTAAATATCATAATTCAGCTCTGTTTAAACCAGTTCCCTCTGAGTAGAAGAAATCTTGATCCATGGCCAGAGATTACAGCCCAGACCATACACACAGAGTTTACAAGTGCCTGTCCCAAGGGGCCTGAGAAAAAGCATCTGTAGCTCAGCTTCACCCCATCGCTTCTAAGTGAATAATGAAAAATGCACATCCTAAAATGAGGGCCAGTATCATCTCTTCAAGTGACAAGTGGCACATGTGTAGTCTACGTAAACTTTTAGTTTATGAAATCTAATGGCATCAAAGACTTATGCAGCTCCAGGTCTGCACCTCATTGCTCCCCAGGATGATGGTATTTAAGCCCATGGATGGGTGCCTTTCTCTGTTTGACCTCTCAGTGAACTCACTTCACTTGATCACACATTCAAGCATTTATATTATTTTTTTCCAAATTAGTTTCTCCAGAAAAGAGTTGATAGGGTGGGGGTGGGGTGGAATTGCCTTTCCCTTATAGTGAACCTTTTGAGAGGTGGAAGGAAGGTCTAGGAAAGAGAGTAAACATAAGGACAGCAACAGGAGAGAAAGAGAGGGGCAGTCAGTAGCCATGGAGAACAGGAATAAATTCAGTTCACACTTGCCACAGGCTATAGCAACAAAGATACACAACACCCAGTTTCTGCCCTAGAGCAGCACAGAGGTTCAGAACAGAGGTTCTCGACCTTCTGGATCATACCCATCCGATAAGCAATCACATTCTCAACCCACTCACAGCATTAGGACACTTCTGGACTGTGAAAATAATAATAATTCTGCAGGTCCCATACAATCTGAGCACAGTAGCTCCAAATGCTCCCTCTTCTTTACTGCCCTGTTGTGAATGCAGCTGCCTGCCTCCTTGTTGCCATGCCATACTTCCCCCCAGTGCACAGCAGTCATGGGGTCTGGTTGGTTCGACTCATCCCCAGCTCCAGCGGTAGACTCCAGTTGACTTAAGCAAACCCCTTACTATTCTCTGGGTTAGGGGCAGGTATGTGGCCTATGTTTCCCCACGGAGAAAGCCAGGACTTTGTTTTGAGGCCTGGGATGGAAGGGAGTGGTGAGGAAGAGAAGCTCTGTTTCCTAGATGCAGTGCAGTGTGGATGTGCGGTCATTTTGCTACCATGAAGGGGTCAGCTTGAGACACAGTCAGCAGAGCCAAGGATTACAGCTCAAAGGAGGTGGAGCCCAATAAAAACATGCCTAAATGTCTGTACAGTTGCATTGTGTGTCTGTATACAAGTGTCTATTTACTTATGTATTTCAGTTATAGGAGCTAATACACTCCTTTTATTGTTTAACCAACTTTGAATTGGGTGTGGGGAACTTGACCCCTCAGAGCACCTAGACACATAACAAGTCTTTCAATGCTGGCTAAAAATGTCTGGTTAAGAGGGAGTTTACACACACTAGTAGTCTAACAAATGGAATAAATGTTAATACTCTCAGAATGACAACAATTACTATATTGTTATATATAACATTATATATAAACATGTAATATAAATACATAAAATAAAAAAGCACACAAAAGCATTTAGAAAGATATTCTTAGATTGGGGTAGTGGTAATTGATAGAAATGATAATGATAGAAGGAAGTGATAGAAAGCATAGGAGAAAAAAAGAAGGAATACAAAGGCTCCAGATGAGGAAGCACATATTCGGCTCTACAGTGTGAAGAGTTACTAGAGAGGTCTTCTAATTATCAAGCTACGGGTTCAGGAACAGCAATGGTAGAGCTATTGCTAGAAGAGAAAGCCCCTATGGAGAGCAGGTGGTAGGTGTGGACAGGAAGTGCTAAAATACTGTGGTAATAACCTGTGAAGCTAATGCCCCATGTTGCTGATATAGTGTAGCCATCTCAGAGGCCTGGGGTGAGGAAGCAACCAGTGGGTACCTTAACCATTTGATCATTAACAAGACAACAAGTATTCCAGGCACATAGGCCACTTAGTTGCATGAATGTAGCATACTGAACCAGGCACACTGGAGGGTCCTCCAGAGAAGGCAGGATCTGTGATCTATCATTTTAGTGGATTCAAATAAGACATGGTACTTTTACCCAGGTGCAGTGTTCTTGTCCTTGCTGTTTCTTTGGTATGACAATGTTTATAGCAGCTCCATGCACAACAGTAAAAAAGAAAAGAAAAAAAAACTGGGAGCATCCCAAATGTCAATAGGAGAATGCATAAACAAATTGTGGGATATTTTCATATTAGGAAATACTTCTCAGAAAAAGAAAAAAGAAGTGTTCATACAGCACACATGAATCTCACAAGCAGTATGCTGAGCAAAAGAAGTTCAACACAAAAGAATATTGTATTATTTTATTATTTGAAGCCATAGAACAAGCAAAACTAATGTGAGTGAAAACATTAAAATTAGAGTTGTTCGACGGGGGAAGATTGATCATGAAGGAAATTTGCTAGGATAATGGAAATGTTCCTTTGGGGGGAAGATTAAAGCAGGAATGCATTTCTCAAAAATCATTGGATTATACACTTAATATTTCTTTTTCTTTCATATCTTTCTTTTAAGATATTTTCCCCTTTCTCCCAGTGCTCCTTTCATTTTTTTTCCCTTTCTTTCCCTTGTGTGCAGATGCTGGCCTTTATGTGCGAACCTTCCTGTTATATTTGAGGTCACTACATGCCGGGACCCCTAGAGAGGACTTAAGCAAGTTCAGCTCTAGCTAGTTCCTTGAAGTTGACTGCACTCAGGGACTTTTTAACATTTCCTGGAAGTTGCCTGAGTCAGCCCAAGAGTCAATGCTAAAACATGTCCTCTAAGTTCTGAATACAACACATGGACAGAGAAAAGACAAAGACGTTTTCCAGCTGTTTCAATAAAGACCACGGGATTCCCTTCAGGGAGTTCTTTTGTGGAGAAAAGAAAGTTAAGGCAGGATGGAGAGGGCAGGAAGCTCGCAGGATGTCTGGAAAATCTGGGAGGAAGTACCACAGGGTAGCGGTCAGGAGAGCTCTGAGGGCCTGGGGTCAGATCCTGGGAAAGAATTAAGACCAGGGACAAACCAGAATCTCCTGATTCTCACGCTTCCAAACAAAACTTTGCCAGGATCTAAAGTAGCTGCAGTAAAAGAGTGGAGTGAAGTGGGTGTGGAAAACTCTTGAGAACAAAATGAATGTGGCTTTTCTGTCTCAAAGACTCTGCCTTTGGTCTTGCCATTTTTGGACTGGAGATAGGCAGTGTCACACCTACTTCAGGTGTGTGGTTGGGGAACATCTTAGAAGTAAACTCCCTCTTTCTCTGGTTCAAATGCTCTGATTTCCAGGGTACATCCCTTCCCTGGGCACTACCTACTTCCCAAAGGGCTTTACTAAACCCCCTTTCTCTTCCTCTCCCACTTCCCTCCCTCCTGCCATTCATTCAGACAGCAGCTCAGAGGGCACTGACAAGTGTCAGACATCCTGATAGGCGCTGGGAAGACAGAGGTGACTAAGGCTTGGTTTCTTCCCTGGAGGAGGTTATTCCCTGGCTCAGGAGCCAGGATGTGAGTAGGTAAGTCACAACACGGAAAGATGGTGTTAGGAAGAACACAGGACTCTGGGAGCCCAAGCTGGCAGTGCACTGTGGTTGCCCTTGGAGCTCAGGCAGGGGCCGCCCCTCAAATGCTGCTACAGAACCAGGCACCAGTGAGCTTATCCACTACTGGGAATTTCTGATACCAAGAGTAACTTTTTAGTCAGAACGCAATGTATTGAGAAGCTGGTGTCCCAAAATTTCCACATTTTCTTTTCTATACAGTTGACTAGAGAGGAAATTGCTATTGTTTATTTTTTCTGAGGAGAGAAGTCATTTGGCAGTTTTCCTGCCAAATTAAAAATGGACATAAAAACCCACATCCTCTGTCTCTGCTATTCTGTTTGCAGGAATCTGCCCTTGGACACATTGTGAAGAACATACAAGGAGAACTGTGTAAGTTAAGTTCTATATAACAATGTTTGTAATAGTGAAAAATTGCACATAACTTGAATGTTTAATTATAGGAAAATGGTTAAATTAGTTGTGGGCTGGGATGGGAGTATAAGACAGAAAACTGTACTTGAACAACAATTAAATTTTAAAAAATTTTAAAAAGAATAATAGACTATGAGATACTAAATGGAGAGATTATTAAATTTTAAAAAAGCATGTTTGCAATAATTTATATAATCTGATATCAATTATGATTTTTAAAAGCCCTACACACATATGCATTCTTTCTATCTGCCTGCTACCTACCTAGTTATGTAAAAAAAAAGCATGGAAGTTTGCACGCAGCTCATGAACAGCGGCTGTTTCTGGGAAAGGGAATGAGGGTGGGAATGAGGACTGGGGTAAGCAAAGGAATATTGACTTTTACTTTGTATATTGCTATATCACTTGAGGTTTTTTTTTTATTTTGAGCATGTATTCATGTAGCACTCTTGTGTGAATTTATAATGTAATTTATAATTACATTATAAATTCACTGGCACCTAAAATACCATCTTGGGGCTTTAGGCAGGAATATAATCTCCAGTGAAGTTGTAAATATTTGGGGAATTTCAGTGGCATAGCAGTGGCCTTTGACATTCTGAATAGCCCCGTGAGGACGACAGCCTCAAAGTCATCCTTCGGAGGGAAATCTAGGAATCTAGGTCATTAGTCACACGGCAAAACTTATGCAAATGTGTGAAACCTCTGAGCCAAGCACCTTGGTTCTGTCTATATGGTGCCACAGTGGCAATCTGGAAAGTGGAAAGGATGTTCAGTCAATTTAATTAGTTGCTTCAACTACAAACCTAGGCCAATCTGCCCTGCAGCCTATTGATAACATTGGCCAAACCAGTTCTGCTTGTTGTCTGGCCGGCAGTAAGCCCAATTATTAGACTGAACTGTTCCTTTTCCACCAGTAGCCAACCCTTCTTGTACAGACATTACTGAAAATGCACAGCACTCTCCTGGGCTTAACTCAATTGTCAGCTTCTCCTCTGTTCAAACAGTCCTTGAAGCTGCTTCTTGGCAGGAGTGTGAAGGGGGCCCAAGTCCGTCTCGGTCCAAGACAAACTCATGCCAGCTTGCAGGGGGGCCCACAGGCAGACTGGACTTTGGAGTCCAACAGACCTACATCTGGGTACCCTCTGCCCTCACAGGCCATGTTGATAGGGGATTTAATAGTTGAAAATTTTTAGTTTAAGTAATAGGTAATAAGCTTAGTAATCAATGCATGTAAAAGCTTTTGTTCCAGGAATGGAAGGTATGGCCCACCCTGACTCCAGGAGACCGACCATAAGCAGTTCCACCTTTGTGCCTCAGGAGGACTGCAAGCCATTCAAGATTTGAGCCATTGTATTCCAGGGTGAGGTGACCACTGCCCAGGACACAGCTAAAGACCACGGCCTGGGGCACAGCTTAAAACCACTGCACCCAGGACAAGAATGCTGAAGTCATTTTTTAAGTCCAATTAACTTTTCCCTGAATACCAAAACCCCTCACCACACCTTGTTTATTCCCTGCTATAAAACCTTTGGCCTGGAAAGAAAAGACAAGATGGTCTGTTAGGGTGTGAACTCACCATCATCTTAGATCGCCAGCCATCTGAATAAAGTGCCCATAAAGATTCAATCCCTGTCTCTGCTTATTGGGTTTGGTAGTGACAGACAGCCTGAACTCCAGTGTCTTTTCCAGTTTCACTGAGACTGTGGGCAAGTTCCTTGACACCTCTGGGCCTTACTGCCTTATCTGCGGGTGAGGAGTGTGTTCTGCAGCTCAGCTGCTTGCTGTATGGACTGGATGCAGCCAGCACAGCGCCTGCCATGTCCTCCCTGTATTGCTGCTGCACGTGTAGTGATGAAAACCATATACGTTCACTTTTGAAGCAGAATCATCCTGAAATTCTCATATCACCCAGAGCTTTCTTTCTCATTTGCCTTCTTAAATTCACCAAAGGCCTCTTCTCTGGCTTGAAAAATGTCTTGGGTTTTATGGTAAAGGCAGTTTGGTTTTTGCATAGGGTGGGGTCACCACACCTTGGGGCATCCTAGTGGAATTCTGTTTCCTTCAGCAAACCCATGCCTTCAAATATCTGGTAAATACCAAAGGCAACTTTCAATGAGCTGGTAATTCCAGGGGAAACAGGATTTCAGACTGTTTACCCAGATGACACTATTTAGTCTGATTTTTACCACTGGAGACAATTTTTCTTTATAGTCCTCCCAGTTCTCCTGCCATTGCACAGAGAACCCTTTTGGGGTTAGAGCCGACAGTTCTGTGGATGGCAGCGAACCCCACCTACTTCTGGGTCCTCTTTAGAAGGACAGAATAACAAGGCAGGTATAAAAGCTGTATTCAGCTTCTTGTGTCTGGAAGGAGACCAGCTTAAAGGATGGGAAATGGTGAACTGTATTAAAAGCTTAGGAACATTGCCTCTATGTTATGCAGAGGAGAGAAATGAAAGTTTTCTGGACATGGCTGAATTCTGCTGAAACGAGCTCCCCACAAATCACTGCTCTGTCACAGGGCTGTGACAACCGTCAAGGTGAGCAGGGTGCTTCCTGGGAAATAATCGCTACAGAGCTGCCGGGCCAGGTGGAAGAACAAGGGAGTCAACGAGGAAGGCCACCCAGCTGGGATGCTACACTGTCTGGATTTTCCTCTGTGCCATCAGGCTCTGGAGTCCAAATCTGAACCTCCAGGGCAACAGAAAGCTGTAAGCGTCCTGTCACAGTGTGTGTACTGGTGGGGTGACCCTGGGCAAGAGGCCGAACCTCTCTGCAGCCTCAATTTCCTCTTCTCTAGAATGGGATTGACAAGAGGCTCTCCCTCAGAAGCTAGCTATGGGAATTCAATGATTTCATACATTTAGGGTTTACTACATGATATCCACACATTGTCAAGTGCTCCCACATTATTATTTACCAATATTGTCATTGTTTTTTTGTGAATCTTGGAGCCCTCTGACAGGACAACCAGGTAGGCATTATGGCCATTGCATGGCTAGGAAACTAACACTCATGGCATTGAAGGGACTTAGATGAGTCACCAGCAAGTGGCAGAGCGAGGACCCTCTGACTTGATGTGGGCAGATTAGCTCCGTAATACCCATGATAACCTTATCCATCCCTGTGCAAAGCTGGACTTTTGTAGGTGGTAAGGGACTGTGCATGGAAATATAAAGCCCTGAAATGAGCAAGACGTGCTGTTTATTTCTAAGCCCTGGTGGTCTCTCTACATCTTCCCTCAGGCTCTCAACTGGCGTGCTGAGCATCTCTTCCTGTGTCAACCCAGAGAGCCCTGTTACCCCTCTTGTCACCCACTCCCAGCAGAAGCCTGTGAAGAACCAGACTGTCTTCTGCTTTCTGGGAAGAGGGCAACTTGGCAGCGAGGGCAGCTGCGAAGGGCAGCCGCATTTGAGAGGGTGGACCCTGGGAGGGCCCGAGGATTGAGAGAGGTGGCCTCTGTGGCAGAAAACTAGCTCCAGAGTCCCCTTTGTGACAGGAAGCTATGTCTCAGAATAAGTCTGTGCTCAGCATGCAGCTGTAGGGACACTCGGTCATGAGGGGAGCAGAAACCTCTCTCAGGCATGGAGCAAAACCTGAAAGGGTCAAGAGGAAAAGCACCTGTAGAAAGCTGCACAGGGTGAGGACGAGAGGCACCCCTAGGGAAGTAATAACGGGAGAGCAAAGATGGAGAAGGATGAGGGACACTGGTAGGGACTGTGGTAGCCAGAACAGTGACCTCCTGACGATGCCCACAGCCTAGTCTCCAGGGTCTGTGGAGGTGGTAGGTCACATGGCAAAGGGAGATTATCACTGCAGATAAAATTAAGGCTGCTGTTCAACTGGCTTCAGAAGAGGGAGATAAAATTTTGGATTATCTAGGTGGGCCCAGTGTAATCACCAGGGTCCTTCAGAATGGAGTGGGGAGGTGGACGAGGAGTCAAAGTCAGAGGGAGGTTTGAGAAGGCCACGCAGCTGGCTCTGAGGATGGAGGAAGGGGCCACGGGCCGAGGGGTGCAGAAGGCCTCTGCAGAAAGTCAGCATGACGGATCTTCCCCTGGAGCCTCCAGAAGGGATGCAGCTCTGAGGACGCTTTGATTGTAGCCCAGTGGGAACCATTTCAAACTTTAGACCTTCAGAACTATAAGATAAGTAATTTGTACTGCTTTAAGGCACTAAGTTTGTGGTAATTTGTTATAACAGAAATGGAAGACTAATAGAGGTATGTCCCTTTGGGTTATTATATTGTAATCCCATGTACTTTAACAAAAGAGGTGGGTAGGGAAGTCCTGGTTAAATTACAGGCAATGTTTTTTTTTTGTGGCAAAATTACCATCGGTTAAACAAAAACAGGGAGGGTAACCTAAGGGGAGCATGTTGGGTGCGTTAACAGCTCTTACTGCTCAGAGTAATGACAATATCACCTACTAGGACTGAGTGCTTCCTTTGTGCTAGGCTCTGGGCACACATCTCTATCCTTCACAACAACTCCATGACTTGGGTTTTGGTCTTCCTTTTTCTATATAAAGTCTCAGAGAGCCTAGGTGACTTATATAAGGTTATGCATGTAGTAAGGGGATTTGAACTAGGTTTCACTCCATTATGCAACATTTTGAATCAACTGTACCACAGGCTTTCTTTACATTTTAAAATTATTTTGGGGAGAGGAAACAGAGAAGACTATACAGATTGTAACAGAGATGTTATCTATCCTGGTATTACTTAATCCTTCTGCCTATTTAGTGCACAGTAGACACTGCATATACACATTTTTTTTTTCAATGAACAAGTGAAAAAATGGAGGGATGGAAGAAAACTCCAGTGTAGGAAAATGGAAACCCAGATTAGAATCAAAAAGTCTTAGAGCTGGAAGTGACCTCAGGCATGGTTTAATGCACTCCTTCAGTTTTACAGCTAGGCCAACCGCATCCCAGGGAGTGGAAGAGACTGATCCCACGAGTGATTATAAAGTGCTCCGTTGAGGAGGAGTGGTTTGGGAGGAATGTGAGTTTGAGAAGAGCGAGTTATTGGCTTGCAAACCAGAACTTCCTATGTAACTGATTCCACTTCAGATAGTCTCAGCTGAGCTTTAGAAAACAAAGGCTAATATGGGTCATTCTGCTATCTCACTTTCAGGACTAGTCATCACCTACAGACAGTGGGAGAATGGCGGTGCCCAAGCAGATGCAGGGGCTGACTTTTGAAGCTGGTCTTTCAGCCTTTGGTGAAGTCATGGGCACTGTGTGGTCTTGGGAAACAGTGGAATTTTCACTGTGGTTCAACAGTATTGCACTTGCTGAAACATGCAAATTTGAGAAGAATGAGGTTGTAGGAAGTCAGTGGAGGGGTTAGTTGAAAGCAGTTTTGTAAAAGGAGAAAGAGGATGAGGCAGCAATGTCTCTTCCCTTTAGGGAAGTGAAGACACCCAAGACACCTGTGACTGCTGAGTCCATACCTAATGCACATGGCTGAACACTCGGTACACGCAGAACTCTGTGGGCCCCAGAGAGCCTTTTGGGCTTTGTAGCAGGATAGGCCTTCAGAGGTTGGAGCTTAAAATAGCAGAGGAAACACTGAGACTACAACATGATCGTGTAGCTTCACCTGTTGTGTTAGGCAACATGTGAAGTTCAGTGTTTCAACAGGTTGAATGAAAAGTTGTTTTCCCTTTGTTCACTGTAGAGTAAGCATACCTGACAATTCAAAGGTATACTTTATAGACTATGTATATTAAGGAGTTCTTAATTTGGTTCTTTACAAAGTAGAAGGGATTTGATGTGATAATACAGTCAGAGGCAGACAGACTCGACTGATCTTCAAAGGGAGAGTGTGTAGTAGTGGCTACGAACCTGGAGTCAAAATGGACACCCTTTCCTTTCTATGGATGTTGGCACAGTCACATCTTAAGGTTCTTCATCATGAAAAGAGAGTAATAATAGTAAGCCCTTCACAGGACTGTTTTGAGACCTAATTAACATGGGTAATGCATGTCGTACATATAACACAAGCTCAGTAAATATATGTTATTGGTATCCACATCTGAGCTCCTTGGTGATGTTTTTAATTGCTCTTTTAGTGAAGCTAGTACATGTTTATGTACACCTGACTCTCTGAACAATTTTTTAGAAATGTTGAGTAAAGTGTGTCCAGAGGAAGAAATGAAAATAACACTCATCCTCCAGCTGTGCAGCCATTCATTCCCAGGGTTTGAAAAGGACAAAGGTGTCTGGGTGGCGAATGCAGAGCCAGTGGCTACAGCTGTACATGGGGGTCTCAGGTCTGTCTGCCCCAGAGGCACAGCCAGCAGTGTCATGCTGAGGGCTGTGCCTCCCTCCACCTTTGCACACTGTAAACAGGGCAAGTTTCCTATGTTTTCCCTCAACTTGGGGCTCAATTTCTGGACACAAGCATGTATACACACCTTTCATATAGGCACCACGTGGAACAAGCCTGAGATAGATCTTTCCTCACATGGATTCCAGGCAAGTGTGGTTTGGTTCCTTGACCAAATGTGCACTGTGTGCTTTGTTTACAAGAATGTGATGAGGAGGCCCAGCGGAGGTGCTCCGCAGAGGCAGGCTATGCTGACCCCAGCGCAAAAATCTGAAACCCCTGCCCTCCACCCGCCGCCTCCCTGGCCGTGCTGTCTTGATGTGCGGGACTGATCTGTTTGCTGAATAAAATTTTAAGCCACACCTATTTGGGGCTTATGTCAGTGTGTGTCTTGGATCTTTTCCTTTTGCAGTGCTGTAGTTCTCAATCTATTTATTTTTTTCAGTAACCTGCATTAAATGACTCATCAGCCGGAAATGTGGAAAATAGTCAACTTCATTGAAAATACAAATAAACATGACTTTCTTTTGCAGGGGAGATTTTCTTAAAGGGGATAGGACCTTGGGGGCATGGACTATAGTTTCCAGTGTGAAATCTTCTGCTTTCTGAAGGGTGTTTATTTCCTTTCTCTGGGATGTGGGTGGCACGAGCCCAGTTGCTAAGAAGAAGACATCCATCCATGCGGCGAGTTTGGGGTTACTGGTTTGGAATTGGCAGTCTCTTCATCAGGAATTTAAGTCATTTTTAAAGTTATCTGACAAGTGTGTGCTTGGGTGTGTACATTTTCTGTAATCCCTATGACTGATCTTTCTGGTCACTCACTCAACCAGCACTATGGTCTCATATAAACAACAATCTCATTTTCTTGCTCACTAAACAGTCAACAATGCTGAGCCCTATTCTACATACCAGGAAAGAAGTGAATTGAATGGATCAAAAAGCTATGGTACATCTACACAATGAAATTCTACACAGCAGAAAGAAAGAAGAAGCTTCTACCCTTTGTGACAGCATGGATGGAACTGGACAGCATTATGCTAAGTGAAATAAGCCAGGCAGTGAAAGACAAATGCCATATGATCTCACCTTTAACAGGAACCTAATCAACAAAATGAACAAGTAAGCAAAGTATAGCCAAAGACATTGAAATTGATAATAGGCAGACAGTGACCAGAGGAGAGAGGGGAGGGAATAAAGGGAGAAAAGGGGGAAAGGTTTACATAAACAAAGGTTTACAGGAACACTGAACTTACAAAGGATATATGGACAATAACAAAGGGGAGTGGAAATGGGGGAGGGAGATGGGGAGAGCTGGGGTGGTGGGACGGGTTGGGGGGGAAAGGCAGAAAATTGTACTTGAAAAACAATTTTAAAAAGTAAAAAGAAAAAAAAGAAGTGAACTAGAATTAGCATCTATGTGGAATCAGTACCATATGGGCACAGTTTTGTGGACAGGAAGATATTTTCTTGATCACAATGCCCAGTTGTCATTTGATTCCTAAATCTCCCTAATTTCCAATAAACAACTTTGTTATGGTGATCACAGGGAGGGGTTGCAAGTATCTGCCTTCTGTCTTCTAACTGAGATGAAAGAGAGGTGAGGTGAAATGGGGGGGGAGATGAAAACATTGCATATAGAGTAATTTTCCATATTTCGTGTCTGGATTAAATCCAAATCTCAAAGTTCAAGAGGCCCCTTAGCTGGCTGGAGAGATTTTTCTTGATGACTCATGGGAGGTGTAAATATTTCTCTTCCTTTGTTCAGGCCTGGTGATCAGCTCTCTCTGCACTCCTACCCATATCTCCCTGCAAGTACCTGAGGTGGGTATTTCCCCATTCTTCCCATCTGTGGTAGGCCCTGGAACAACATGCTGGGAAACCACACTGGCAGGAACGGTGATGCTCCCAGGAAACTTCACTCCACTATGACTTTTTCTATTTAATATGGAAAATATGAACCTCCAATTATTTTTTTTGATATGGAAGTCTAGAAACCTGGCAAAAGCAAAACACAATTTAAGGCAGTGTATTTTCTAGCCACAGGGAAACTGAAATAGTATGAGTTTGTTTGAATGTGGTTTTGTTGTGTTTAAAAGTAATGATAAACACTAAAGTTAAACATTTTTAAATTTACTTAAAATGATATGGAATTATGGTTACCACCACTTCATAATAATCAGAAATTGGCAATAGATGAAGGGGAATCTGAGACCACTCCTACAAACCCCAACAAAGGGAGTCCTATAAAGTCACTTCATTAACTTTTATCAGGATGTAGTGTCTGGGACACCAGCTACACGCAATTGAGTTTTCAGGAAAAGCCAAAATAGACTCCTCTCTCTCTCTGACTCTGAATTCTGACTCAGGGTGACATGAGACACAGGGACACTTTCAAGAGAGGTGTTCTGGCAGATTTTGTAAGGTGTTTCAGCAAACCCCTTAGTGATTTGATGTGAAAATTCATCTTGGTTATGAGCTTAAAGTATTCTCTCATATTGATATCCACCCCACCCCCCGTAGTATCTTTTTAATTTTGTTATATTCAGATTTCTGGTTCTGACATAATACTATTAGACTAATACTGACAAAAGATCATATTCACTTAGTGCTGACTATCTTCTTGGCACAGTACTAAGTTCTATACAATTACTGTCTCATGGAATTCTCCCTGTACTTTCATGAGATGAGTATTATTATCCACATTTAACAGATGTGAAAAAGGAGGAACTGAGGGATGCCTCAACTCGTCCAAGGTCACCCATTGGGTGGGAAGTAGGAGAACAGCAGGGCAGGATTGACTCAAAGAAGTATCTCCTGTGGCCAATGGGGCCAGCACATGCTGAGTACTTAGACAGAGGCTTCCAGAGCCTGCCTTTACTCTGAACTGCTCACCAGGGCTGACCTCTCCCTGCTCACAGCAGCCTGACTTTCTTCCCTAATTGTTCTCACAAGTCATTATTAAGGAGCTGTTGACTTCCTCTCCCCTCTACCCAATCACAAGCTGCTCAAGGGCAGAGACCAAGCTTATTTAGATCACTGCTCAATCCCCAGGTCCGAGCAGTGAGTCAGACTCAGTAGATATAAAATAAAAATGTGCTGAATAAATGAATTTCTTTCTATAAAGATTGATAATCCTCAGATAATCCATTCGTCGACACACCCACAGAAAGTCAGGACATTCATTAAGACATACTTCCCACCTCAAAGACGAACAGCTCCATTTTAATATCATAGAACTATCAATTAGGAATAAATCTCTTTATGGCACATGGGTGAGAATAAACTTGCTCTTTGAAACAACCCTTGTCACAGAATGTGTTCCTGTTTCCACTTAATGAAAACTGGCAGGATCAGTACAGTGGTTAAGACCTCAGAGACTAAACAAAGCCAGGTGCTCTGCACTGGAATTCTGAATCTGTCACTTATCAGCTACAAGACAGTGGGCTCAACATGAGCTTCCTGTGCCTCAGTTTCCTTCTCTATAAAATGGGGATAATAGAACCTATTTTATAAGGATGGTTGTGAGAATTAAATGAGTTAACACATGTAAAGTTTTTGAAGTGGTATCTGCATAAAGTAACATATATAAATATGAAGTACTACTGCATTTCTAATGTATTACTACTTTGTGGCATCACTTTTATCTTCCTACTATTTCATTTAGCTGGTTTATCATCACTGAACATTATTTTTATTATTTTAGTATTTAATATTTTTCAGGTCTCTTTATATCTGTTCAGTCATTTATTCATTCAGCCAGTCTTTCAACAAAATTTTTTTTTTAGTATTTATCATGAACCCAGGACATAAGAACACTTAAATTGTTTGTTTTGCATACTCACTTCTGGCCTAGATTGGGAGACAATTTTTTTTTCCTGTAATTACAGACACATTTAGTGGTCTGTCTCATTGACAGGTATTATTAGGGAACCTCACCAATGGTTATGATAGAATCTATTTCCTAGGAAATTTCTTTTTTTTTTCAGGACTCTGAAAAACATAAGCATGAACCTATATATTTATGGAGGGTTTAATTTTGTTCACCTTTCATTTTCTTTCTTTCCTTGAATCCATCTTTATTGAGCTAAGTGCCACCCACTTGGTCAGGCCACACACCTTTGGCGGCTACAAATGCCCCAATAATCCTCTTCTTTTGTAGAGCTTTCTGTCTATCAGGCAGGTAGATGTTAAACAGAAAGCACACAAATATATTTGTGGTTTCAAATTATTATAAGTGTTGTAATGGAAAAATAAAAAATGTGATGAGAGAATGTTAATTCTTAGGGTGGGAGGGTCAAGGAAGGGTCTCTGAGGATGAGACTCCCAAGGTGAAGAGTGGGTGAAGGACCTTCAGGGCGGAGGAACAGTGTGTGAGTGGTGTGGGGCAGAAGGAGCCCTGTAGCTTCAGAGCCTGAAAGAAAGCCAGGGTGGGGAGAGGCAGTGGGAGTTGGGGGAGAAGGCCTAGCTGCAAGAGCGTGATCAGGGCCTGGGAGTATATGTGCACCTGGGGTTCTGTGTGGTGTGGCCCCTGCAAGAACAGCCTCCACAGGACTGTAAAGAGGGGAGTTCAAAAGGCAGATCTATTTTTTGGAAAAATTACCTTGTGCTCTGAGTGAAATGGGCTAGAGGATCACTTGGGACCTCAGCAGCCTTGAGCAGGGACTGAGCTAGCAATTCATCATCCACTTAACTGGATCAATGAAGACTGTCTGCGTTCCTGTTGCTGTGAACATCCGATATTCTCCACACACAGATCCACAATCTTAGGAGCTGGTCCCTACCATGCGGTGACACTCCAGAAAGTGCACAGGACAATTCATTGCAGGGTGACAGAGAAATGTGAGAATCTTTATTTATTTATTTATTAAAAAAATTTTAAAATAATTGTGCTTATTTATTTTTAGAGAGAGGGGAGGGAGAGAGAAGGGAGGAAGAGAAACATTAATGTGTGGTTGCCTCTCATACACCCACTACTGGGGACCTGGCCTGCAACCCAAGCATGTGCTCCAACTGGGACTTGAACTAGTGGCCCTTTACTTCACAGGCTGGCACTCAATCCACTGAGCCACACAAGTCAGGGCAGGACTTTTATTTTTAAAAATAGTAAGTAAATAAATAAGTTCAAATGTTATTCTTTTCAAATTATTCATTTCTTTGATTATTTTCTGAGCCATGGTGCTGCCCTCTTTGATTATTTTCTAATGTACAAAATACACATATATAACTATATATATATAGTTATATACACACATAATACACATATAACTATATATGTGCATTTTGACATATATATAACACGCAACACATATACATTGTACATATAACTCACATAGATAACACATATAACTATATGTTATACAACATATAACTATATGTTATGCATAGTTTTATATGTTGTATATAACTATATGTTATATATAACATATAACTATGTCATAATTATATATACGTGTACTAAACAATTATTATGTGTCTTCTACATAATTATACTTCATATAACTGCACATGTAATTGATGAACAAAGGTACATATATGGGATGGTGTTAGAAAACGTTGTATCGATGGGATGGCTTTTCTTCTCATGCTTATGAATCTGTTAGCTGCCTGTGTCAAAAGCTACTCTGACGCCACCCCTGAAATTACTACTTTAGGATTTTATTGTCATCACTACAAAGATTTAGGGAAAACTTAGGCCAGAATTTATGTCAATGAGCTAAAACAAATAAAAATAATAAGATAAAACTAGACCTGTGCTCATTCCTGTGTCCGACTTTACAAAGCCCAGGACAATGCCCGACGTATAGGAGATGCTCAATAGTTGTTGGTGAGTGCATACATGAAGAACCAATTTATGGAACAAAACTACATTCTGACCTAAAGTTTACTTATTAACTTGCCATAATTGCTTACACTCACCAATAAACAGGACTGTTAAGTCCTCACTTGACTACAAGCATACTTTGTTTTATTGCTCTTAGCTTTATTGCACTTTGCAGACACTGCAGTTTTTACAAATCGAAGATTTCTGGCAACATGTCAAGTCTACCGGCCCCACTTTTCGAACAGAATTTGCTCATTTTGTGTCTCTGTCACGTTTTGATAATTCTTGTAATTTTTTAAACTTGTTCATCATTTGTTATACTGATCTGCGATCAATGATCTTTGATGTAATTGTTTTGGGGCACCATGGACTGTGCCCTCATCAGACGGCAAACCTAAATGATAAACGTTGTATTTGTTCTGACTGTTTCATCAACCAGCCATTCTTCTACCCCCTCACTTCTCTCTTCTCAAGCCTCCCTGTTCCCTGAGATTCAACAATAGTGAAATTTGGCCAATAAATAACCCTACAACGGCCTCTAAATGTTCAATTGAAAGGAAGAGGCACATGTCTCTCACTTTAAATCAAAAGCTAGAAATGATTAAGCTTAGTGAGGAAGGCATGTTGAAAACCAGGACAGGCAGAAAGCTAGGTCTCTTGCACCAGTTGGCCAAGTTATAAATGCAAAGCAAAAGGCCTTGAAGAAAATTAAAAGCAACACTCCAGTGAGCCCATGAATGATAAGAAAGGAAAACAGCTTTACTGCTGATAGTGGGAAAGTTTCAGCAGTCTGGACAGAAGATCAAACCAGTCACAACATTTCCTGAAGCCAAAGCCTGATCTGGAATAAGGTTGTAACTCTGTTCAATTCTCTGAAGACTAAGAGAGCTGAGAAGGCTGCAGGAGAAAAGTCTGAAGTTGGCAGAGGTAGGTTCAAGAGATGTAAGGAAAGAAGCTGTCTCCGTGACATGTAAGTACAAGGTGAAAGAGCAAGTGCTGATACAGAAGCTGCAGCAAGTTATCCAGATCAAGCTAAGTTAATGAATGAAGGGGCTGCAGAAGAAACAACAGATTTTCAATGGAAATGAAATAAAATAGCTTTATACTGGAAGAAGCTGCCATCTAGGACTTCCCTAGCCAGGGAGAAGTCAATGCCTGACTTCAAAGCTTCAAAGGACAGGCTGACAGGGGCTCATGCAGTTGGTGACTGTAAGTTGAAGCCAGTGCTCATTTACCATTCCCAAAATCCCAGGGTCCTTAAGAATTATGCTCAATCTATTGTGCCTGTGCTCTATAAATGGAACAACGAAGCCTGGATGACAGCACATCTATTTACAGCATGTGTTACTGAATATTTTAAGCCCACTATTGCTTAGAAAAAAGATTTATTTCAAAATATTACTGCCCACTGACAGTGCACCTGGGCACCCAAGAGCTCTGATGGAGATGTACAATGAGATTAATGTTGTTTTCATGCCTGCTAATGCAACATCCATTCTGCAGTGCATGGGTCAAGGAATAATTTCCACTTTGAAATCTTATTAATAAGAAACATATTTTATAAGGCTGTAGCTGCCACAGACAGGGTCCTTAGGATGGATCCCAGTAAAGTCCACTGAAAAACTTCTGGAAAGAATCCATTGTTCTAGATGCCATTAAGAATATGCATGATGCATGGGAAGAGGTCAAAATATTGAGATTGACAGGATTTGGAAGAGGTTGATTCTAACCCTCATGGGTGACTCAGGGGTTGAAGACTTCACCAGAGGAAGTAACTGCAGATGTGGTGGAAAAAGCAAGAGAAATAGAATTGGAAGCAGAGCCCAAAGATGTGACTGAATTGCTGCAATCTCCTGGTAACAATGTAATGAATGAGGAGTTGCTTCTTATGGATGAACAAAGAAAGTGGTTTCTTGAGATGCGAGGTACTCCTGATGAAGATGCTGTGTAGATTGTTGAAATGACAATAGGACACTTAGAATATTACGTAAACTTAGCTGATCAAGAGCAATGGCAGGTTTTTGAGAGGACTGACTCCAGTTTTGAAAGAAGTTCTACCTTGGGTAAAATGCTCTCACAGCAGCATGTGCTACAGGGAAATCAACCGCTCATGAAAGGAAGACCCAATCTGTGTGGCAAACTCTGTTGTCTTATTTTAAGAAGTTGCTACAACCACCCCAATCTTCACCAACTGCCCCGGATCAGTCAGCAGCCACTGACACTGAGGCGAGAGCCTCCACCCGCAAAAAGATGATAATTCCCTGGAGGCTCAGATGCTGGTTCGTATTTTTTTAGCAATAATGTATTTTTAAATTACGCATATTATATTTTTAGACAATGCTACTGCATACTTAATTGACTACAGTACAGTGTAAACAACTTTTATATGCACTGAGAAACAAAAATTTTGTGTGACTTTCTTTATCGCAATATTCACTTTATTGTGGTAGTCTGGAATAAGGATTTATTAATTTATTTATTTACTTATTTAATTGAATAAAGAAGTATGCAATCTCTCAGATATATGCCTGTGCATACATTTCAGACACCTTGCATGTTATTTTACCTGTGTTATTCTCCAGTTCCTTTATGGGGCTCAGAGTTTTAACCAGGACCCTGTCTTCCACCTTGCCCCATCCAGGCCTCGGCAGTTTCTAGAAGCTGGCTGGGTCCTCTGCCCAGAAGATCTTTGACAGGGTGCAGTTCTTAATTTCATTCTGTCCCATCCTTACTGATGTACTGTCCTTCAAGCTGTTCCTATTTAACTCCTGGGTCTGGCAGTGGAAGCCTAAGTGATATGTAAGCCCCATCTATAATGGATCTCATTTTCTCCAACTAGTCTGGGTATTGATTTAGGTTCTCTTCCTCAAAGTGAGGGCTGACAGAGAATGACAAGATAAATGGCACAGGTACTAACAGCATTCTTGGGAGCAGCTCAGTGTCTGGGGTGGGCATGAAAGCTCAGGGAAATATCCCCATTGGCTCCTGGCAGCTGCAACTTCTGCTATAGAGTTATCTAGAGAGAGCTTGCAAAACACAGGTGTCTCTGGTGCCTAACAGTTAATGTCAATGAAGAGTAGACTTTGAGACACTTGGAGGGCAGAGAGTGTATACAGGAGTCCGGAGGAGACAGGCTACTCCTCAATTTTTAGCCTGATACTCCCATGTAAAACATTTTTATATGAAATACTCTGATTTTTAAATGTTGGCAATTAGTTCAATCAAAAAGACCCATTGTACCAGCTGAATAGCACATGTCAGAGGGCCTGAATCAGGCCTCTGGCCAGCACTGCCGTTTCTGGTCTGGGGCACGACCACTATATTCTTCCGTTATCTCACCAGTTCCTTCTGGGTTTTGTGTCCCATTTGTGTCCTCTCACCAAAGTGGCCTTAGATTAGAGTTTTTTGCTTCATGCTTTAAAAACAAAAACAAACTTTCCTCGTATAGTGGCTTGTATAGTAGAACATTGCTATCTGGTGCAGACTTCAGCGCAAAGGAACAGAGCAGTTCGAAGAAAATTTGGAACAAGAGCCTGGTGGCCTGCTTTCCTTCCTTAGAACCTCACCTTGAACAATTTGCTCAGCTCCATGTTTGTCGTTTGTTCCCTCCAATGCCTTTCCTGTCCTCCTGCGTCAAGGGATCTTAGTGACTGAACCAGGCTTGGGGCTTCTTGTGTCCAGGTGTGGAGAAAGCTTACATTCTCAAGCACACCGAGCAGTGCCTGGGGATGGCCATAGTAGGTTTTGCTTAACAACACCTTCGTTTTTATTTGGGAAACCATGCTGCCCCCTCTGCATGCCGGGCGCTACCAATCCACATGCCCTACCTTCCCCTGATGATGGGAAGCTGCACTTGGGCTCCCAAGGAAGGCCAGTACCCCACAGGATCATCCACAAGCTGCCACCAAAAGAAAAGAGCATGGCTGCTGGGCAGGCAGAGTTAACTGGTGGCCACTATACCAACACTGGGGCATGCGAATTTGGGGGAAAGGGTGGTTCTCAGAGAAGCCCTTGCCTAGGTCCCCTAAGCTGCAGATGAGGAAGCTGAAGCTCAGAGATGGTGAGCGACCAGCCTAAGCCACAGGAGACAGGATCGGCAGTTTGTCATCTGCTTGGGATACAACTAATGATGTTTGGGCCATATTAGTTTGTTGGTCCTCTGTCTCAGTTGCCTTATCAGCAAAGTGGTCATAATGGTTTCTGACTCAAATAAAGTTTCTGAGAATGAATGAGTCCTTATCTTCAAAGTAAACCATGCCTTGAAAGTACAAAATGTGACTAGAAAAGTGATTACCTTGGAGAGTTCGCATCCGGTAAAATCAAGTAGCGCAAAGCGTTGAATGTAAGGGAAGTGTCTCCTTCTATCTCAAATTATCTCAGGGAGCACAGGATGCTAGACATTTCTAATACAACTTCTTGAGCAAGTCAGACTGCTCTAGAGAAGGTTCCGCTTGTTGATTTCTAGCACCGAGAAGGAGTATAAGAGCAATGACCAAGAGTGGGCTGACAGACCTGGGTTTGGGTTCCGGGTTTGTCACTTTCTCGTGTGGTCTTGGGCAAGTTACTTGAATTCCCTATACTTCAGCATAAATGGTTGCAGCAACCACAATAGTGGTTAATATGGAAGGAGATCAGGAAAGTAAATGCTTAGGATGCTAGATAGTACACGTGCTGCTCTAAGTGAGTATTAGCCAACGAGGACCACAATAGAGTAGTGGTACTGGTGGTCATGGTGGTATGCTCCTGACTGGGTAGCTCTTGGCTGATTTTTAGTGAGTATGCAGGACACAAGTGAGCAGATCACAGAGAATTTGGCTCAAGTGGGTCAGCTGCTTTTCCCCTTGCTGCTCAGATAGGTCCTATAGCCAATTTTCAGATGCAGTGGGGTCACCGTGCCTTGTGCTACTTGTGTAGGAAAAACACCCTCATTTCTAGCAAAGGGAATGACAATCGAGGGAAGGAGAAGGGAAATGAGGCAGGATGAGGATTGGCCTAGTGAGGGTGGTTCTTGGTGTCAATTTGCCTGAATGCCACCAGCATGGCTATTCCTTGGGAAGCCTTTCTCTGAATCTCCCCAGTACATAGGTCTTCTGGTCTTAGCATCCTGTGCCTCCCCCCTCCCTGGCCTCACAAAATAATTAAACATTTATTTGTGTAGATAATTGTTAACCCTGGGTCCTCCACCAGACATGGTTCCACAAGAGCAGGACTGTTTCTGTCTCACTCACTACCCGATTCTTAACCCTTGTTCTAGTTTCTCTAGATCGAAGGCTCTCAATAAATACTTGCAAAGAGTAGATGAAAATAAGAATCTGTCATGAGCTTTCTGGCCCTTTATGTTTCTGGGAACATGAAGCAGCAAACTGGATTAAGTTTGCGAAAAAACTGCCTCGATTTATCAGATAGCCTGGCTAGAATGTTCATTTCTCTCTCCAGAAGAAATTCCTAGGTGAGGCACAGGGAGAACAAACAACTTCTCATCTGGAGTCAGGAGGCCTCATTTTGCCTGGGGGAACAGTCCTGTCATTCCAGGTGGGTCAGGCTTTGGGAATTCAGTAAGGAGTTAGGCAACATCCTCAGTCCTCAAAGAATTCACCTTCTAATGGAGGAGACCAGAAATTAAAAAGCAGAAAATACAATTTCATGTAGTGGTGGGAACCAGGTTGAAAATAAAACATGGTGAGGTGATATATGTGATAGTGACTAAAGGGTTGGAAGGAATAATAGAGATTTGGGTGCCTGGGGAATGCCTGTGGAGGTGGTCCTTGAATTGAGACTTGAATAACAAAAGGAACCGACTCAGTGAAGATCTGGGTGGAGAGCATTCCAGGAAGAAGAAGCAAATGCCCTAAGGGACGAGGCTGATGTGTTTGAGGAAGAGAATTAAGTCCACCTGGAGCCTGCTGAGCTTCCTGCTGAAAGAGCTAAATCAGACAGGGAGGTAGGGGCTGGATCCCAAGAGCAAACAGGTCTTGATTAAGGCATTTGCACTTTACTGAGAGGGGCAGTCAGAAGGTTTTAGCAGGGGAGAGTGGGTTGTCAGGAGCCTGGGGCATATTTTAGGAAGGGTGCTAAACAGAGGAGGAGCAGCTGTGGGTATGAAAATATGTAGATTGATAAACCACATGTGAGGGCAAAAGTGTGATTGGTGCTTATTCCTCAGGGTGGGTTTGGGCAACTGGGTGAAAAAAGGGCCCATTTACTCTTTTAGGCTAAAAACAGAAAATAGATTCTTGGGGAAAAAATATTTTTACATATTTTGTTTATGTAAAGTTTGAGGCACTTTTTAGACAATCATTTGGAGATGTCAAGGGTAGATGGCTAAACAAGTTTGGAGTTCAACGGCGAGGTCTAGGCCTGGAGATGTAGCTGTGGCATCACCAGCATATGAAGGTGCTTAACTCCATGAGATCATTGGTGGGAAGTGTGTAGCATAAGAAGAGTAGAGGGGAGGGAGACAAATACTTTGAATATTTAGGCCTATAATCTATGCTAATTTATTTTATTTTAGGGCCTGAATCATCCTGATTGTTATTTCAGTTCTCCATACTTTGCATTTGCACCTCTGAAGAGTCCCTGATTTTTATTAACGAGGCGTTTGGTATAAAACTTGTTACTGTAAACTATCTGTAATCACATTCTAGAAATCAGTTGGTGGGTAACAGATGCACACATGACCAAGGGAAATGTCATAACCCACTTCCCATGGCTGTTCCTCTTGCTTGTACACATCTATTTTTAACATATGTGATTGCAAGGCAATGGCCTCATCACTGGAGGGAACTGTGTTTCCCAATGGAGACCCACAGTAACCGGACCCATAGAGAGGCATGCCCCTGTGTGCCAACATTTACTGCCACTGATTTGACAGCAGAACTCAAACCACAAAGAAATTTAAGAATGACCTTTGGTAGTTTCTGTGTGTTGGGGGAGGCGTGGGGGGCGGTGGAAGGGGAGTGGTAAGTGGTTACAGAAAGCCAGTTCTATAGTTCCAAGGGTTTCCTAACATGTAAAAATTTCTCAGAAAGCTTTGCTAATTTAGGACTTTGAGACTAATTATCAGAAGAATTTACTCATCCATTTCCTGAGAGCTGATGCTTAATAAACTCTTAGCTAAGTGAAGTTCATTTTTTTCAAACATGTGGTAGGTTTTGATCCAATAACTTGAGAGAGGAAACTTGAAGATTCATACCATCACAGGAGCTATGTTTCCATGACTGAAAAGCGAATTATTATTTAACAGTTTGTACTAAGTGCAAATAAATGGCTTATTTGGGGGTCAAAATCAGTTATTCCAGCTAAGTGGCACTACTTAAAAGCAGCCTGTTTTTCAACCAGAAGCCCTTGGTCTGAACACAGACTCTGAAACTTACTGGGAAAGTTATCTAATACTTTCAATTTTTAGTTTCATCATCTATAAAATGGATCTTACAGTTACCCCAGAGTCCTACAAGGACTGAAATATGCTTTGTAAACCACTGAGTGCCACAGAAACCTTTAGAGGTGGAAAAGTCCTTGTATTTCCCCATTTTGTTCAGAAAGACAATAGAATTCCCATCTCCAGTATCCCTGGAGTTTGTGAACTCAACAATAGAAGGACTGGGCATTAGTTGTTATGTCTCACTCTACCAGGCAGGATGTGGGTGAATGTAAATCTCCATGGTAGTGACTCAATATGGCCCATTAAGAATGAGATAACCTTGGTTATATCAGATTAGGAAGACCTGAACAACTCTTGGCTTCTGTCATACAAAACTGTGCTCTCTTTCACACTTCAATGTTCCGAATTTCATCTGATTCACTACACCATACCCTTCCTGGCCCCACTTACAGGAGGTTTTAATGTCCCTTTCTTTGAAGTTAGAATCATCTGTGGTGGTGATGGTGATGGGGGTAGGGAGACTGAATATTATTCTTTGACCTTAAACAGGCCTAAATGATAGGCCCCAGCAATTACAATTCACAAATTTATACTTCAAATAGACTCACAAAAGCACTCGAAGACACGTGGGCAAGACATAGCAGCACTGATTGTAATACTAAAGAACTAAAAACAAACAACATCCTAGAGGATATATCAAATATTTTACCATATTTCTATGTAATGGAATACCATACAACCTTTATAAATAATAAGGTAGAACTATATTTTCTGACATTGGGACATATATAGTTGGTATACTGCTATACAAAAGAATAAGATGCAGGACATTTATACAATAATTCTATTTATATAGAATAAGATAGAAATATATCTGTAAATTTATAAAAATTTTCTTAGGAGATATATAAGGTACTGTTAAGGGTAGCTATTTAGGGATGAAGGAAAGAGAAGGATTTTTACTTTTCATTTCATATGCTTATGTCAGATCATAGATCAATTTTTACTACATGAAAATCAAAATTAGTTAAAACTAGATTAGACAGTGGAATGAAAACTTATATTACTTAGGATATCTGGTTTCTTATTTTTGTAAAGATTTTATTTATTTATTTTTAGAGGCGAAGGGAGGAAGAAAGAGAGGGAGAGAAACATCAGTGTGTGGTTGCATCTCAGGCATCCTCTAGTGGGGACCTGTCCCTCATCCCAGGCAAGTGGCCTGACAGGGAATCAAACCAGTGATCCCTTGCTTTGCAGGCCTGTGCTCAATCCACTGAGCCACACCAGCTGGGGCAGGCCATCTGCTTTCAAGTTACAAAAGAAACAACTCAAGCTACATATGAAGGAAGATGTTTTCAAAAGAGACTCTTGTTGTATGGAACCCCATGGCAGGAAGCATAGAAGGGCCTGAGAAACACCTGGAAATGTACAGCCATTGGGAACTCAGGTCATAGCCTCTCTCCATCTCTTGCCTCTGCTTCTCTCCACATTTTTATCACTTTTATTCTCTGCAGTCCTTGCTTTTACTGCTGCCAGTTCTCATAACAAAATCTGGTGTCCTCTGGCTCTCAAACTCAAATATTACAAGAGCAGTTGAGTGGAGAGCCTAACTCTCTTTTCCTTGATCTTAACTTCAAATTACCCATGAGTCTCTGATGGGCTCAGCTTGTGCCCAATTTCCAGCCCTTGTCCGGTCAAGAGTAGCCAGTGAGATGGGGTCCTGTAGCAGTGAATGACTACTGAGGGCCTGTTCAGGTTGAGAATAATGAAAGTTATCATGCGCAGACACTCTAAAAGCATCCCAAACAAGAATATGTATGAGATGCCTTTGGCAAATTCGAGGCACTGGCTCACTAGGTTGTAGGTGACGCTATTTTCAATTGCCAAGTCACTAATTCACTTTTTTGGGTCATGCCACTGATTTATTCTGCTATGAAATTTCACATTGATGAACTTGTAGTAAATACTGGTTACAAAAGAGAACAATTTGAAGGCTATAATGCACAGTTGACCCTTGAACAACCTGGACTTGAACTGGGTGGGTCCACTTATGTGGTTTCTTTCCCAGTAAGTATACAACTGGCCCTACATATCCCCAATGTTCACCTTTGTAGATTCAACCAACTGGGTATGGAAAGCAACATTTTTGACCCTTGGATGGGAGACTGTGTAGGCAGAGGGCTGACAGTACATTGTTCTATACCACTTTATATAAGGGACTTGAGCATTGGGGATTTTGGTATCTGCATGGGTCCTGGGACCAATCCCCTGTGTGTACTGAGGGAGCACTATAGTTAAATTTTACTATCTATAGTTGGGCTTTTGACTTTGGGGGTGGGGCTAGTGCCCCTAACCCCATTGTTTAAGGGTCAACTGTACTTCCTTTAGATATATTTAGTAGCTTCCTTGTGCTAATAGCTAATCAATTAATGCCAGCTGGAGTACTTGGTGACTGAAGCAACTCAACCATCACATATTGGGCAGTGTTGAAATTATGAGAAATGAATACTTTCTATCATTAGAAGATATTTCTTCTTCTCGGTCTTCAATCAACTGACATACCAGGGACTGAGTTAAAGGTTGTTGTCCAAATATATTTTTAAGATGCATTGGAAATAAAATAAAAGACTAAAGGTTTTCTACATAGAAGTAGTACATTTGTATCCATCCATTCATCCACCCAATACAAAAACCCAAATGAAGGAATAGTCACTAAACTTGGGTGTTATGCACATCTATATTTGAACTTCAAGGTCTGTTGTTTATACACAAAGGGAAAAACAGCTAGCTCATATAATTCCTCTTTGGACTAAGTCCCATGAGGTAAAGGCCCATTTTCCTCTTGTTTATTGCCATGTCCTTTCTACCTTTATCATGTCTGGCATTTAATAAGTATTTCTAAAAAAAAACAACCTTGTTTGTTGAATGTAAACATATATACAGGAAAGTGCACAAGTCAAAAGTGCACAGCATGACATTTTCATGATATGAACACTGTACCAAGATCAAGAAATAGCAGATTGCCAGCACCCCTGAAAACTCACATGCTCCCTCCCAGTCACTACACCTGAAGAGGATAAACACCATCCTGACCTCAATCACCACAGATTAGGTTTGCCAGATTTGGGACTTCAGGTAAATGGAACTGTGCGGTGTGCACTCATTTGCATTGGATCTGGCTTCTTTTGCTCTTAAATCTGTTCATTCTTTTCCTAAATCACGTTACTTTATATGGATACATCACAATTTATTCATTCTACTGCTGATGGATATTTGGATTTTGGGCTCTTAAAAGTAATATTGATATTAATATTCTTTTGGCACACACGCATACATTTCTATTGGGAACAGAACCAGAAATGAAACTGTTAGGTAAATTCCCCCTTGCATATGTCAGATAAGAGTAGAAACTGCCAAAGTTTTCCATGTGGTTAAATCAATTTACATTATTTTTCTTTTTTTTAAACTTTACGTTTATTTAGTTTTTGGAGAGAGGGGAAGGGAGGAAGAAAGAGAGGGAGAGAAGCATTGATGTGAGAAGGACAACATGTACGTGCCTTGATGGGGAAGGAACCTGCCACCCAGGCATGTGCTCTGACCAGGAATTTAACTGGTGACCTTTTGCTTTGTGGGATGACGTCCAACCAACTGAGTCACAATGGTCAGGGCAATTTACATTCTTCTGAACAGTACATGAGTTTCAGTTACTACTCAAAGCTTGCCAACAACTTGAATCTATCTGTCTTTTAAATAATAGCCATTCTGGTGGATCTGTAGTGATATCATTGTGGCTTTAATTAGCACTTGTCTGATGACTAATAATGTCAATCACCTATACATCTATTTTTGTTGTTGTGTGAAGTGCCCTTTAAATCTTTTGCCCATTTTTCTTCTAATTGGGTCATTAGTCCTTTTTCTCTTGAAGGAGTTCCACGTGTATTTTGGATATAAGTCTTTTGTCCAGATGTAGGTATTACAAACATATTCTCCCATTCCGTGGCTTGCCTTTTCACTCTCTTAAGGGTAGTTTTTGATACCTAGGACTTCTAATATTTTCATATGATCCAGTTAATCAAACTTTTATGGCACTTCAATGCTTTTTTAGCCTTATTTAAAAATCTTTAACTACCTCAGGGTTATGAAGATATTCTCCCGTGTTATCTTACAGATACTTTGTTGTTTTGCCTTTCACACTTACATCTAAAATATATCTGGATTGTTTTTTGTATATGGTAGGATCAAAATTCAATCTAATTGTTCCAGCACTATAAAAAGGCCATCTTTTTTCATAATTCAAGTGATTATATATGTTTGTATCTATTCCCAAATTCTCTATTCTGTTTCATTATTTAATTTGTCTATTCTAGTGCCAATACCACATTGTTTTAATTATTGCAGTTTTACAATGAATCTTGATATCCAACTTTGTTCTCTTCAATGTTACCTTGGCTTTCTTGTCCTTTTGCATTTCTAGTCAAATTTTAGAATTCCTTTGTCGATTTCCATGAGAAAAGCATAAGCCTTTGGTCAGCTATTGAATTAATAGATCAATTGGGAGAAAACTGATACTATTTATATATTGAATCTTCTAATAAGTGAACCTGAAATATCTTTCCATTTATTTAACATCATCTTTACTTTCTCCTAATAATGATTTACAGGTTTTTTACTGTAGAAGTTCTGCCCATCTTTCTTAGAGTTATATTTTAGGTATCTGATGCTTTACTTCCTGCTTTTGTAAATGTTCTTGCTTTTTGTTTTAATCTCACACTATACTTCATTAGCTCAAATGGAGCAGGGCACACTCCGTAGCAATAGAGCACCTTCAGTTGGTGGAATGCCTGGCAGGTACACACTTTCTTTTGTCCCCTTACCCACACAGAGTATGTATGCATGCTACAGGTAATATTGATAGGGGACTTAAGATTTGGAAAATTTCAGTTTAAGTAATAAGTAATAAGCTTAGTAATCAGTGCACATAAAAGCTTTTGTCCAGGAACTGAAGGTATGACCTACTCTGACTCTAGGAGACCAAGAGCAGTCCCACTTTGGTTCCCCAGGAGGACTGCAAGCAATTCAAGATGATATCTGAGCAATTGTATTTCAGGGTGAGGTGACCACCGCCCAAGACACAGCTAAAGACAACCGCCTGGGGCACAGCTTAAAACCACCGCACCCAGGACAAGAATGCTGAAGTCATTTTTTAAATCCAATTAACTTTTCCCTGAATTTCAAACCCCTTACTTACACTTTGTCCTCCTTATAAAAAGGACCATTTTAAAATGGAATTTAAGATAGTCTGTTAGGGTGTGAACCCACCATCTTCTCAGATCCCCGGCCATCTGAATAAAGCGTCCACAAAGATTCAGTCGCTGTCATTGCTTATTGAGTTTGGTTGTGACAGGCAGCCTGAACTCCTGTGTCTTTTCCAGTTTCAATATCTTACCATTCTTTTAATCCAGGTTTATTAATGTATAATTGTGAATAAAAATTGTATGTATTTAAGGTATATAACCTGATGACCTTATATGTACCCTGTGAAACAGCCACAATATATTCACAGTAGCAAAATATGGCAACAACCTCAATGTTCATTTACAGATGAATGGATGAGGAAAATTCAAGACACATACACACAGAAACACACACATATACATACTCAATGAAATATTAGCGTAAAAGAAGAAGGAAATTCTGCCATTTGTGATAAAATGGATAAATGAAACTGGAGGACATTATGCTAAGTAGAATTGAGGCAAGACAGTAAGAAGCTAGGGCAATTCCTTGGCTAGCTTCCCTAAGTGGAATAAGGGAAACTGAGACAAAATAATTAAACCAGGCCCAACAGTTTGAGGAATTTACAGCTAGCCAGCTAATGAATCACAAGGTTTTATCTTCCCTAACAAAGGACACTTAGAAGCAAAGGGTTACACATTCCAGACCATTCAGGGGCAGATGGGCCATGGTTCCTGTCCCTCTTCAATGACATGCTTTAAAAATTAAACTACTCAGACAATAACACTATAACACTAGGTATCTGATGTTTTACTTCTTGCTTTTGTAAATGTTCTTGCTTTTTGTTTTAATCTCATACTATACTTCGTTAGCTCAAATGGAGCTCTATATGCACATTTTGATGAATCAACATATTGAAGGACATACCTGTGAAGCTAATAAATATTCTGTTAGAACTCTTCCCCGAGACTTCCCCTAAGATTCTGATGGCTAAAGAAAGATTAAAAAGCCTCAAGACAAAGGACACAGCAGGCCCATGCCTGTTTCCCTTAGGCAGGTATCATCTCTGCTCTTTCTCCTAAATTCCAAGCAGTCCCAAAAGACTTACCATCAGGGGAGCAGTGGGCAATGGCAGCTTATCTGGGGCTTAGCCCTTGAACCTGTCTCCATGGCCACCTTTTCCTTCACTTTCCTGTGAACTGACAGTAGATCCACCTTAGTTCATTTCTGTCACTTTCACTTCTTGGTGAGTTCATGCAGCCCAGTGTGGCCCAATTCTTTCCTATCACTTTTCTAAAAAGCTAAAGCAGCCCTACTAGGCTCTTTCCTGTGGCTTTTTCTATCTTAAGCCCTTCCAAGAAATGGCTTCACTGTCCCCAGCTTTGATAAACACACTCTCAAAGTCACTTGGACTTGCATTGTAAAATCTTTCCTGCATGAAGTCAAGAACGCACACACCAGTCTGAGGCAGACCTGCTATGGGCCCAGGACAAGTACTATATGATCTTATTCATATGTGAAATCTCAAATAGTCAAATTCATAGAAATAGAAAGTAGAATGATGGTTGCCAGGGCCTGGGAAAAGGGGGAAATGGGAGGGTGTTGGTCAAGGTGTGCAAGTTCAGCCATGAAGATGAGTAAGTTCTGGAGCGCTGGTGTCAACCATGTGACCATGGTTAACAATACTGTATCATCACTAACAATATTGTAGTGTTATTACTGTATTGTAGTTAATACTTGAAATTTGCCAGGTGGGTAGATTTTTGAGTGTTTTCATCAAAAAAAGGAAACAAAGTTAGATGTTATTACTTTTAAAGTTCTCTTTTGTACTTGTTTATTGTTGGTTTAATAAAGAGGTGATTGAATAAATCAAAAGCAAGCAATCAATTCAATTGAGAAAAGGTAAAACTAGTTGTTTGGTGTCACTTCAATAAAAATTAAGTGGTTAAAATTGTTTCCACTTTAGAAAAGAGTATAGAAAACTGAATAGGTGAGATGAATCTTATTCAGAAAGAGAACAGAGATAGAACTGAGAGCAGACAGGCACCCCCACCTCTTCCAGCTCTAATCACCACACCAGGGGTTTTCCTTTATTGAAGCATTAGGCCTACAGGTGTGATTTATTTGAATGTCGCAATAAATGTTTAAAGTAAATTGAATCAATGTGTACAATTGGAAGATTTAAAAAATACATGGTCTTCTAGATTTTCTTGAAAAATTTGAAATCTAACACACCAGGCTTCAATTTCTGTATGGCTACATTAAGCAGGCACTGAGCCAAGCAGAGGGGTCCTAGGTTTCTAGTTTTCAATGTCCTTGTGGCTGGTGGCTTCTGAAGTGGACTCGTTTAGCTCCCAGACTAGCTTCATGTTCTAAATTCTCACTTTCCAGTTCTCTCCAAATCCTTTAGCTGGCTTTTGTCCCACGTATTCCAATGAATTTGTTCTTTTCAATATCCTAGCTGACTGAAATCTTTCCAAATCCAGTGGCCGGTTCTTTATCTCCATTGCATGAGGCCTCTCATGACATAGCAATTTCCCAGGTTGACCATGCCCTCCCTGAAGCCATGATCTTGAAAGCTTTTGTGACGCCAAGCCGCCCTTATTTCCCTTCTCTCATCCAAGGTTAGTCTGCAGCCTCTCTGCCTTGTTTTGGCCACCCTGTTAGAGTCTAAATGCTGTGCCCCAGAGCTCTGTCCTCGTCTTTTCTCCATCTGCCTTCTCCATCTAAATGAGCTTATCTGGGAGGGCAAGAATCTTCATCACGTTTGCCCCTAAATCTTCAGTGCCTGTAAAAATGCCTAACACAGGAGAGGAGCTTGTAAATGTTGGTGGGATGAATGAGCACAAAACATTGGGAATGAGAGTCCCCAGTAATTTTTGCTTTCCAGGATCATCGAGCTTTCTACTGTTCCTGGACTCCCCCCCTGCCCCCTGCTTGGTGTGGGACTGAAGATCCACAGCATTAGTTCACATATTAATTAACTTGGGTGGCTGTGAAGTTGGGGAGATCCTGGCTGGGCTGAGGACTTTGGATCTCATCTTCCCAGCCTTTGACCCTCTCCCAACAGCCCTCAATAAAATGGTTTGATCTCCTCCCCCCAAATTAATTAATTTAACAAATACTTACGAGAAATAAAAAACACAGAAAGTGGAAATTTTCTGTTGCTGCACTTCATATACATGGTCATGCAGGTTAAAAAAATATAGAAAACATAACATTACACTGCAAAAAAGGCAAATGCAATGTGGAGTCTCTGAATTAGCTCTGACTCAGTAACACTCCTAATTAGGGGTAAGATGTCTTTAGAAAATCTTTTTTTTTAATCTCAGTTAGATGTCCTCTTCTTCTACCATTTCTAAGAAAACACCCATGCTATTTTTGTTTATCAAATTATCTGTTTCACTATTAATAATAATTACACCAAAAGACCAATTTAATTTATAAAGTTTCCCCCTGCTGTCTGAAAGTAGACTGTTTTTTATAAAGCCTTCACAAGCCAAAATGGGGTAAAGCAAAGAAGCAGTTACCTTAGGACAGATCTCACTAACAGACACACACAAAAAATCAATCAAGATGGAGCACAGATGCTCACAGACACAGGTCAAAGCTGTGGAGGCTGGACGCTGCTGCAATGCTGAGTGTGGTTCCAAAGAAGGAGGTTGGTGGGGCCACTCTCACTGCACAGGGTGACCACTGCCTCTGTAACATTAGTGAAAATAGGTGCTCATGTAGGTCTCTTGTAAAAGCAAAAAGGACTAAAGCACATTTTAGAAAAGTCAGGACTCCTGTATTCTTTACCATTGCCATGGACAAATTGCTCTTCATTACCTTTTTAGCTTTGACTTTACTGCTTATCATGCAATTTGCTATGGATCCCAGAATTTTTTGCATTTCTGCATCGATGGTCATAAAAGACTGAATTTTCACTTTGCCAAGTGTTTCAATGAGAAACACTTGCAGTGAGGGTAAGATGAGGTCTGCTTATTTCAGGAAGCACACCAACACATAAGGGGAAGGCTGTGAGGGCAATAACAAGGCTGGCTGGACGGCTACTCGCTGGGTATAAGGCTCTGAGTTATTTTATAGAGATGTTTAATTACAGCATGTGCCCAATCACACGATATCAGAGCTCAGCTGACTGGGCGTGAAAGTTAGAGGGATATGCATCAACTCTAGGTGAGATCCAATATCCAAGGCAAGAAACATTCTCTGACCTTTCTATGTTCATCACTCTACCCACGATTCTTGCTCTCTGGTTTATCAAGAATTTCCCCCACTCCTGGATTTTTTGCTCTCTGTTGACAAAGGAGCTCAAATCACCACTTTAGGTGGGGTTGAAAATACATGGTCTTAATTCAATAATTAATTAACAAATATTGATTGAGCAGCAGTCAGAGACTATTCTAGACTTTGTCAATATGGAGGCAGACAAGACAGTCTAGATGCTCTTCTCCGGGAATTTAAATCCTGGGGTGAAAGGGGATGGTGGTGGGGAAGACAGCAAACAAATAAATGAACAAGGCAATGGCAGAAAGCATCAAGCCCTATATAGAAAATAAAACAATGTGGTGAGATTGGTAGAGATGGACGGGGCATGGGGGAGGTAACCCTAGAACAACCTGGAGCTTGGGGTGAGATTCACAGTGTCTGTTTCCTTCCTCCCATCTCCCTTCTTAGTAGCTTCTTTATCCATTCAGGGCCAAATTTCCAGGAAGCGTGGCTGAATCCCCTGTGACCTGAAGTCCAGCTACCTACTCATTCCTTTACCTTCTTCCAGTTGACATCACTGCAATCACTCCGAGGTTTTCTCACAGCTGTTCTAGGCCCTATTCTCATTTACTTCTCACAATGGTCAAAAAAGGCAGGTACTTCAATCACTATGAACCTTGTTTTTCATTTTATATGTGGGGCCCAGAGACATTACTGAGACTTGCTCACTAGACATTACTTGTGAGGCTCACAGTTAGTGAGTGGAGGGAAGTGTATTCCTTACCACAGGGCCGTGCTGCCATTCAAACCCCACCACTGTACAGGAAGTCTAGCCCTGGCCCTCACCCACACTCCCACAGCCAGATAAGAATTTTCCAGAAGTTGCCCACCCAGCCCTCCCCCCTGCAGAACTGGAAACTAGTGTTCTCACTGTTGTGTGCGTACACCTGATTCATCTCGCCTGTGCCTGTCCAGTAACCTTTTCTGCCTGCAGGTGCCCTGGCATACCTGGCGTGACTGGCATGTCTGACATCCCAAGGAGACCATCTCTGAAAACCTCCCTCAGCAACAGGACAGCACTGTTTTCAGTAATGATCATAAAATGAAATGAGTAATAGTGGTTAGTAAAGAAATGTAGAAGGCAAAAATTTTCTGTTCTTGCATCTCATATATGTAAGTATATATAGTATATGACTATGTATGTACTTGTGCCTGTTAAAAATATAGTGTTACAGTGCAAAAAATAAAAATGGATTGTTTTAATTACATTACTGTATTCTTTTTTTTAACACACATTGAAAAATGTGTATCTACCAATTGGTCTGCTAGAGAAAGGAATGACAGTATTACAATTTGTTTCATTGGCTTCTGCACATTTCCCAATGATTTTATGAAAATAGCTCTCTTCATATACTCATGTTCAATGGATAACCAGGTCTGTCAACCTATTATTCTACTAAGTTTAATTAAAGAACACATTTAAAAATTTTCTAACTTGGAAAAGTTTCTTTCACACAAAATAATAGGTATAGAGGAAACGTCTGAAATGGAAATTTGGCAGACAGGCGTAAGAACCCCACCTGACAATAAACTGCAGAAGTTGCAGTAATGTGCATGTCTGTTTGCTTGGGATCCGGTCTAGCAGCCTTCAAATGGCTCTGCAGTCAGAGGGTTTTAAACACAATGAAGACTCCATGTGTTTTGAGAGAACGGGAGAGTTGAAATAACTCAAGTTGTATTATCATTTTTAATTTTCTATCTTCAGGTTAACTCAGGAACATATCATGTTTGGAGACTCATTGAGCTTGAAACACATTCGGATAGTTTCAGTCCATAATTGCTAAACTTACATTAGAAATAAATGTAGCTAGCAATTATATATTGGGAATTGTCTAAATTATCTTCTGTGTACACTCCAGTGTTCACTGAATAATAGAAAATAAAAGTCTAATATAAATATTATATGTTATGAAAACTCAACTGTAACTGCAGCAATTAATGAGAACTTAGACCAACGAGAGATTTTTTTTTTGAGAGAAAAGTATTTTATCCCTGGCATTGCTTATAAAAAGCAGTGAGGTTTTAGTTGGCTTTGTTGTTACTTTTCAGGGCCCTACAGACAACCCTCCCACTACCTCTTCCTGGGTGGGCTGTGGGGCCGAGTCTTGCTGATCTTCCTGTTCCGGGGGCCTGGCTGACTCTCTGTAGCACCTGGACTGGTGAACACTCACGTTAACCTCTCTCACCCTGTTGGCTTCCCAGGCAGGGCCTTCCCAGACTCTCGTTGGACCTGTCTGCAGGACACTATACCCACAGATCTGCCTCTCTTCTCTGTGCTGATCTTACCCAGCCATTCACAGAGACTCCCGAATCTCTGTCCATAGTTCTGGTGTTTTTTCTGATTTGTTACCATTCACTGGCATTTCCAGGGACTGATATTCCCAGGTATCAAAATCAAAAGGATTGGTAGGAATGGTGATTTTAGTCTCAGAGAATATGGCTGGAATCACAGTCCAGCAGTAGTTCCAAAACCACTGTGGTTCATGGGTGAAACATACTTGGGCACAGGGACGAGCTCAGAATACTCTGTCACAACATATCAAATGTAATAGTCAGTGTGAACCATTCTGGACACGCCAGTAGCCCTGCAGCCAGGGATAGAGAATGAGCGGTGGAGGCACTGACTGACAGTCTCTCTCCCAAGGCAGCCGTGGTTCCTCAGTCCTGCCCCTCTGTCCCCAGTGACAGCAGAGGCTCCCTCAGAAGCATCCTCCTCACGACATTCCTGGGAGTTGCTACCAGTTGAGCAGCACGAATGTCAGGAAAGAGAATGATTTGCAGGGGGAATAAGTGTCAGGGATATGGTACATACAGATTAGGAAGACATGATGTAGGGAGAGATCTGGTATAAACACATAAGAACAGGAAAGCAATGCAGATGATAGGCAAGAAATGTATGTAGAGAACAGTGGAAGTACCAAGTTGCCAGTTTTACTAGGGATCCATGTGGGGAACGTGAGTTGATTGTATCAGAAGAGACTCTATAATAGGGGCATTATTTTCTTCCAGTGAGCTTGTTACTTAGTCTCCAAGGGCTTCAGCTTACTATTGTGTGACTTTAGACAGGTTACTCAGTGCCTCAGAGCCTCAGTTTCCCACCCTGTAAATGAGGTTAATAATAATACCTACCCTTGTAGGGCTGTGGCAAGGACTGAACAAACTAATCCACATGAAGTGTTCAGAAAGTGCCTGGTTCACAAACAGTGCTCCACTGGTAGTTGAAGTTACCTCTTAAATCCTTTCGAGGCTAAAAGTCCGTGGGGAGGTCCAACAGTTTCATTGAGAAACCAGGATTAACTCTGGGACAGGTCACTTTCTCCAGGTGGGTGCAGATGGTGTCCCTCTGTGCTTAGTCAGGCAGCTTCCCACCTGAACAGCCTTCCTTTCCCTGGGTCTCAGGGGTGGCTAGTCAGTGGACACACAGGTTCTTAGTCACAGTGGTGGGGCTGGGGCAGCAGGAACCACATGTCAAAGGGTAAGTTGAAATTGTGTGGTTGGGGGATCTGTGGCTACACCTCAACACTGAGCAGGCCAGGGAGAGGGGGCAGCCTCAGGGAGCAAGGGACAGACAACCGGATGAAGACAAGATGGGGGTATAATCTGCCAGATAATTTTACTTATTCTATATGTTGTGTATCATAATAGTACAAATATGTCTCTTTTTGGAGGAAATAAAGGACAGTCAAATGTTGTTACATGAAAAAAATAGTGATGAGAGGTATAGAGAAAAAGGGCAGAATTAAAAAAAATTCCCTCAACTACACAACAGAAATGTGTTTCTGATTGGCATGAAATGCAAACAGCCAAAGCAGAAGCCAACATTGACACTCAGTGATGATTTCTGCGGGGAGTTTGATTTTCTTGTCACCTGGATTGATCTGATCCATAATCTTTATTTTACTTTGAATTGCATAGCTGCTTTTCACTGGGAAGCGAGGGTTAGGATGAATTGAAGACCTGTCAGGAACATGTTGCCTCTAGGGGCAAATGGCAGACAGAGAAAGTATATTTAAATGGATGAAACACAGAGAAAGGATTGAGCGGAAGGCCAGCTTGCTTCAGCATGAGGTGCAGACAGACCTGCCTGGTCTTTGGTTACAGTCTTTGGGAGACCATCATGGATATTGGGCTAGGACTTCAGATAACTTACTCCAGGTGGGCACATCACAGAAATGGGAGCTTTATGCTCTGAAATCAACTCAGCCACCCACAGTTAGAGTAAACCCCGCAGTTTCTTTTGAAATCAATGTCATTGTGTCTTTTAGAGAACAAACCAGCGTGTTCACAAAACACAGCCCAAGTCACCTGTACAGTGTGAGTGCCGCTACTTTTTCCATGTTTGGATTTTTGCTTTCCTGCTTTTCCTCTTAAATGTGTCTGGAGGTAAAATGAGAAGACATTTTAATGATCACTTAAATGCAAAGACTCTCATTTCACCCTCAGATCTTTCATTTTTCACCTTTGGGGCTGTCCTTATAGCTACTGGTAGAAAAACAAAATTGTACCTATGTCAAATTGAGAACAACTCAAATGCACAAAAGACCAAGGGTGTTATTAGATTTCTGCATTCATATGAAAGAACCTACACAACTGATGCATCTGTATTTACATCAATATACGCCATGTTTTCTGACTTTAGTTTTTCCTGTGCTCCTCTGCATCGATAAATGCAGGCACACACTGCATGCACATTATGGTGCTAGACATTATCTTAGAGGCCATCCAGTATCGACTTGCATTCCATCTTCACAGTTTAGGAACCAAGTGCTGTTCTCACTTCTGTCTTACAGGTGAGAAATGGAGGCCTAGCAAAATGAACTGATCAAGACTAATTGCACTGCTAGTAAGTGAAGGTCCAAGGCTCAAACTCAGGCAACCTGCCTCCAGGTTTCTTGTATGTTGTGCTAAATGCTCTGGGTCTTTTTATTTTGCCTCTCTGACAGATCTACCTATACAACACCAACATATCCCTCAGAGTAACTCTCCTCAGTGTCTCATCTGGGATTAAGAACCATAAGCGTTCATCGTCACCCGTATGTTGCGCGGCGTGCCCACCACCCAAAGTCAAACCTTCTTCTGTCACCGTACATCTGACTCCCTTATACAGGCGATGTGTCATAAAATTGTACGCTTGAAACCTATATAATTTTATTGACCAATGTCACCCCAATACATTTCATAAAAAAAGAATAGAAAATGTGTATTTGTAGCCATTCTCTACAATACTGAATTATGCAAAAGTGTATGTGGATAAAATGAAAAAGTAGAGAATACTCATGATATTTGGATACCTACTATATTTTATTTTTAATAAAGGTTCCTCACTCTACATAAAAAAAGAACCATAAGTGTTGACACAAACACCCTGTAGGTCTCACTCAGAGGCTGCACCTAGGTCTGAACTCAGCCCCTTGGGGGCACGCTGCAAGGCTGCTGGTCAAACCCAAGGGGAAAGACTTTTTTTCCTGCTTCTAAAACCATTTCTTTTTTTTCCCATTAAGTGTATCATTTTTACTGAATTTTTTTCCATTGTCATTTATCCTCCCATACTCTCTTCCACCTCCACCCGTCCCCCATCACCACACTGTTGTCCATGTCCACGAGTTCTTTCTATTTTTTTCTTTTTTGCTTGATCCCTCCACTGGCCCAATGCCCTCAACTTCCCCATAAGCTATCATCTGCTCTCTATCTCTGAGTCCGTCCCTGTTTTGCTTATTAGTTCAGCTTGTTCATTAGATTCCACATATGAGTGAAATCATATGGTGTTTGTCTTTCTCTGACTGGCTTATTTCACTTAGCATAATGTTCTCCAGGTCCATCCATACTGCTGCAAAGGGCAAAATTTTCCTCTTCTTTTCTTTTTGTTTTTGCGACTGAGTACTATTCCATTGTGTAAATGTACCATAGCTGTAAAACTATTTCTTTAAGTGAACCCAAGAGTGATTTATTTTAAACTAATCTTTAACCCTAATTAAAAAGGTAATTCAAAAATTTAAACATGAAAAAATATATAAAATTCTTCCCTCCTATCCCTTCTTGAACAGATGACAGCTAGTGGCAGGGGTAGGTTAGGGGTGAAGGGAGTGAGTATCTTCACCCCCTAAAAAAGGAAAAAGGACTCACGGACATGGACAAAAGTGTGGTGATTGCTGGGGGAGTGAGGCCTAAAGGGTCTAAATGGTGATGGAAGAAACAGAATAAAGATTATATATTTTCAAAATAGCATTTTAGAAAAAATATTTTTAATTCTACATAAACTCTTTCAATAGAAGATAAAAAATTGACCACACTGAAGTGAGGAACATCTATCAAATGATACCACTAACTTATTCATTTAAAATAATCAATTAGCACAATGTGTGAACTGTGTCTCCACAATACTGTTCTATTAAAAATACCAAAACTAAAGTATTTTGGAATACATGCCTAGGCAGTAAAATTAGGAAGAGAATCAAGGAAATGAATTCTATGAAACTCAGGACAGTGTTTTCTATGGGAGAGAGAAAGGATTAAGTTAGGAAGTTGGCAGGGTGAGGAGGTGGGTGACCCTGAAGTGCTCTTTATGTCTATTTCTTTACCTAGGTGTTGTATACACATGTCTATTTTACAATGCACATTAAACTGTCCATTTATGCTTTAAATGTGTTCTCTAGTTGCGTTATACTTCACAGTAAAAATGTAACAAAATATTAAAAATTCACAGAAAGGAGTGAATTGGAAAAATGATAGGGTTACAAAAAAATTTAAGCATGAAAAACAGAAATAAAATAAAATTCTTCCCTTTTATCCCTTCCCAGAGCTAACTACTGTTTCTTTTTTTAAAATCATTTTTTATTGTTATTCTATTACAGTAATCCCAATTTTTCCCCCTTTGCCCTCTTCCACCTATCCCACCCCAGTGTGAGAATATTCTCCAGTTCCACCAATGCTGTTGTGAAGGGTAGGAGCTCCTTCTTTCTTTCTGCTGCATAGCATTCCATTGTGTAAATGTACCAGTTTTTTGATCCACTCATTTACTGATGGGCACTTAGGCTGTTTCTAGCACTTGGCTATTGTAAATAGAGCTGCTATGAGCATAGGGGTGCATGTATTTCTTACATATACCTCCAGAAATTCATGTTTTCTGTTTGTTTTCATATAGGCAGGAATATATATCTTTTTAAATTCATTAAAAAATATGTACTAAGCATCTATTAGGTGCTAGACACTGGGGATACAGTAGGGAATGTCATGAAGGTCCCTGCTATTGCAGAACTCATGTTTTCCTGGTTTCCCACTGGTGAATGTCCCAGAATCCCACAAGTTAGTTTCTCCTCCTCTGACTCTATTTATACAGAAACTAGAAAAAAATCTATTTTAATTAACTTCCATTGTATCTAAATCCTTCAGTGAGGGAGAGAAGAGGAACAAGGAGGGACTTTAAGTAGCCAGCTTAAGGGAAGTCTTTGACTTTTTTTTTTTTTTTATTGAATCTATGTCTTTGTTGTCCCAGGAATGAAATGTCTTTGGGACACTGACCAAAGAACAGCTTGGACACCCCCCTTTAGTTTTAGGAATTTGTAAACTTAGAGAGACAGCACTACCATCAGTTGCCATTCCAAGGTCTGAAAATTTCAGAGGCAACTATGTTTTAATTTTTCTTTCTTTCTTTTTTTGAAGTAGGTCCTTGAAAAAGTCTACTCTCTCAAGATTTGTATTTAACCTAAAACGAGACTCCATTTAAAGGTACCTCTTTTGCTTTTGTCATTCAGACATGGATGTAGATGTGACTTCATGAATCCTGCAGTTAGTCAACTGTCACCCACCAGCAAATACTGCCGGTGCCACGGACACCCTCACCCTCTAGCCACACAGCTCACCCTCCTGAGTGTTTCTGATCCAGTACACAGTAGGCACTTCATAATTGTACTTGAATGTGACCATTTTAAATGTGAATCTCACTCATTAAAAGATGGGGGGCATCTTTTCATGTGTCTCTGGATCCTCTGTATGTTTTCTTTGGAGAAGTGTCTAATCAAGTCTTTTGCCCATTTTTCAACTGGGTTGCTTGTCTTCTTAGAGTGGAGTCATGTAAGTTCTTTGTATATTTTGGGGATTAAACCTCTGTCTGAGTTATTATTGGCAAATATATTTTCCCATACAGTTGGTTCTCTTTTTATTTTAATACTGTTTTCTTTAGCCGTGCAGAAGCTTTTTATTTTGATGAGATCCCATTAGTTTATTCTTTCCTTTATGTCCCTTGCTCTAGGGGACATATCAGTAAAAATGTTGCTGCGTGAAATATCTGAGATTTTCCTGCCAATGTTCTCCTCTAGGATTTTAATGGTGTCACAGCTTATATTTAAGTCTTTTATCCACCTAGAATTTATTTTGGTGTACGGTTTAAGTTGGTGCTCCAGTTTCATTTTTTTTTGCACATAGCTGTCCAGTTCAGAATGGCCATCATAAACAAAGCAACAAACAACAAATGTTGGAGAGGTTGTGGGGAAAAGGGGACCCTAGTTCACTGTTGCTGGGATTGCAACTAGTACAACCATTATGGAAAACAGTATGGAGTTTTCTAAGAAAACTAAAAATGAATATGCCTTTTGACCCAGCAATTCCACTGCTAGGAGTATATCCTAAGAACCCTGAAACACTAATCCAAAAGAACCTATGCACCCCAATGCTCACAGCAGCACAATTTACAATAGCCAAGAGTTGGAAGAAACCTAGGTGCCCATCAGCAAATGAATGGATCCAAAAACTATGGTACACTTACACGATGGAATTCTACGCAGCAGAAAGAAAGAAAGAACTCCTACCCTTTGCAACAGCATGGTTGGAACTGGAAAAGCATTATGCTGAGTGAAATAAGCCAGGCAGTGAAAGACAAATACCATATGATCTCACCTTTAACAGGAAACTAAACAACGAAACAAACAAGCAAGCAAAATATAACCAAAGACACTGAAATACAGAACAGGCTGACAGGGACCAGAGGGGAGAGGGGAGGGAATTTCAGGGGAAAAGGGGAAGGATTCACAGGAACAAGTATAAAGAACACATGGACAAAAACTAAGGGGGGTGGAAATGGGAGGGAGGTGGGGAGCACTGGGTGGGGGTGGGGGGGCTGGGATGGGAGTAAAAGACAGAAAACTGTATGTGAACAACAATTACATTTTAAAAAAACCCGGGGAGAATGAAGCCCAACTTTCAGCACTGTGTGCCAAAGGAACTTTTAGGAAACTCTATTAGCTAAACCAACAGTGGTGACTTCCTGTCAGAGCAGGCGGTGAGAGGCCCTTCCTGGCACTGACGACCTGTTTGGTTTGGTCGGGTTGTTTACACAGTGCTCCGATGAAGGGAGCGATAAAATAATGTACAAAATTCCTCCCTCAACCAGAACAGTATCCTGGCTGTCAGCTGTTAAGGGGAGGGTTCTATCAGCAACAACTTAATGGCTTTGAGATATTTCAAAAGTGCTTCTTCAAGTGCTTTCAAGTGCCTTAGAAACAAGTTACAGTTGATGGAGAGTCAGTCTCTCCTTTCTTCTTAATCCTTAGTCATTAACAGTTCAATTCAAGGACTAAACAGGTTTCAGGAGTTTTTAAATCCCAGTTACTGATGATCTTTGATGTTGAATCACTTCTTTTTGTGTTTTACTTCCTAAGAAAATTGCTGTTGAGGGTCCCTGACAGGTTGTGCTCTCTCAAATGCTAATGGCAAGCCCAACCGGATGCGGGTGGTCATCACTCCTCATCTGCCTTTTTGTATCCTCACTTGCTATCAAAGTCAAACTTCCTGGTCTAAAATTTCCTGGCTCCTTCCTCATCCTATATGAAAGGACTAGAACATATATTTGCTTCCTCAAGTCTCCTGGGTACCTCAACTCTTTTTAAAGAACTGTTGGAAAGAACAGATGCTACATTGTGGACTTTATACAGGAAGTACCTAGTGGTCTAGCCCTGCCTCTTTGGTGATTTTCTTCTCAGTTGACAGTGGGAAGAGAGATAATATGCATGGGCCAACCTTCTCTGCTCAGTGCTTACTCCATGCTCATTAAAATCAGTGTGGTCTCCCCAGTCCAGCTTTGACCTTCCTATCCATTTAGGAGGAAAAAAACTCTGACCAATACTAAGTATTAGCCATCAGTACAGGCAAGTATTCGTGTTGTGTACCTGCCTTATTTGGGGAAAATTTTTGAGATTTATGAGGCTGTATCAAATAAGATTTTTGAAAAACATTCTCTAAGTGCTTCCATTACTCTAAATATTTAATCTAATCATGCCGATCCTTTGTTTAGAACCCATTAGTAGCTGCTCCATTGTATTTAGAATTCAATTTAAACTTCGTGACAATGGCCCCCACAGTCCTAACAATCTGGCTTTTTTTTTCTAACAACTTTGAGGAAATATTAATGTATAACAACCTGCACATATTTAAAATATACCACTTGAATTAATGAATAAAGAGCATACCCATCTTTAAAGTTTTGTTATGCCCCTTTTGGAGTTAGTATCTCCTTTCACACTCATGCTCAGGCAACCATTGATTTGCTTTCTGTCACTGTGTATTAATTTACAATTTCCAGAATTTTATATAAATATATGTACTTCTTTCCTGCTTCATTGGACAGGGAATAATGACTTTGAAATTCACCCACACTGTTGCATATATCAATAGTGTCTTCCCTTTCACTGTTTTTTGTTAAATTATCATTTATATAATATTTCAATTTATGGATATACCATTAATTATTTATCCATTCACCTGTTGATAGACATTTGGATGGTTTCCAGTTTGGGGTTATTACAAAACTTAATTAAAAGATTTTCATAAAAAGGTAAACAGAAAGTAAATTACTACTGAAAATGTAGAGTAGATATTATTTGCCATAACAGAAGCTCACCACAGAAATGAACACGAAACTAATAAAGGAATTGTACAGGTCAAAGTCATTGCAGCTTCCAACCCTGGGGTATAAACCATGGTGGGGAACTGTCTCCCTGCAGGAATCAGATGGGCTTCTGGTTTCCATCCCAGCCTGTGGATCATGGTTAGACAACGAATAGTTACACTCTGTGGTGTCCAGTTAAAAGCAGTAAGTCTGGCAGATGATACGAGAGAACTTGGCGCTGTAATGTTGACAGATGCTATTCAGTCATTTTATCATTAAGTGAAAAAATTAAATGATCAGTGACCCCTTCCTGGGGTCACTGGGGGTGTAATGGGGACAAAATAGATGTGGTTTCTAGCTTATTTGTGTTCTAAAGAGTAGAGACTGACAACAAGATGAGCCTTTTGGTGTGATAGCACTATGTTCGCTCATTTGCAGCTAGTTTGAGAGAATACAGCAGGGTCCTCACTGTGGCCATAGGAGTCACCCATATTTAAATGATAACCCAAAACATAATTAGGAGTCAGACAGGTAAGCAGAATGAGAAATGGGTGATGAAACAGAGGAGCAGGTTCTAGGGAGACACTGAGAAGCCAAAACATAGTCTGGTCAACTTCTAATCTCATCTCGGCATGATGAGGCATGGCCAGGAGTTCTAGATCAATGCAGTGGAGAATCCATGCCGGTCTTGGTTTCTAATGCTCTTCATCATGTCACTAATCCCTCCCTGCCCAGCTGGTAACTAAGGTGACAGGTATGCTGGTAGACTAGTGGTCTACAATGATTCTGGGAAGAAATTGTATTTGACTTATGCCTTGTCTATGTTCAGTGGTTTACTTTATACAGCTAATACCAAGTTAGTCTGTATGAAATGAACCTGGTCCTTCCAAAGTTGACTAAGCCAATTACAACCAACTTCTGACTTAATTGAAGCCAGTGGGGGTGGGGATGAAACAAAGGAAGGAAAAGCTCAGAACATCATCACAGGTCCAGCAAGTTTGAGGGAGCAAAGCTATGAAGGTGAAGTACAGTTAATGGGAAGAGATTTGGGGACTCTGATGTGTTCTACCCAATGTCTATCCCTTCCTTTTTCCTTGTTAACAAAACTTTAGTTGTATTCAGGGGTCCACCTTCCTCCAGAAGGCTTGGACTTCAGAGGAGAGTGAGCACACCCCTAACCTGGAGACGGATCTAACTGAAGTAAGTCAATCACAGAGCCTAATGCCACTTGCCGATTCAGGCATGAGACCTGTTTAGGCATGAGGATGTGACAGAATTCTGGCCACAGAGACAATAGGGGAAGTGTGTGGGGTAGCTCTGGCAAAGCTTTTCTTTCTCTTAGAGAGGATCCCACAGAAGAGTTGGTTTCTTCTTCTTCTGGATGCTTTTGTTATTGTGTATGACAATGGAACTGCTGTGACCATCTTGTGACCATGGAGAATAGGAGACGAGATTGCAGGCCTACCAGACCGAGAAACACTCGGGGGATGGCAGAGCACAGAGTTGAGAGGATCTAGACCCTTAATGACTTCCCCAAGCCTCAGAATCACTCATCTCTGGAGCTGCCCACTTTGGAAGTATTCAGTTTTCTCATGTCTTAAGCCACTTTGAGTTTGGGTTTCTTAGGCAAGAAGCATCCTAACTAAAGATTCAATTCATTCATTCATTCATTCATTCATTCAACACCTACTCTGGTGGTGGTGACTCTATACTGGGTCAGGCACTATATATACTAAGAGATACAGACAAAAATTAAAAAAATGAAGTTGGATGTGGTTATGTACCTGGTTTTGCTCAATGAAATGTGACCAGAAATGGCACATGTTACTTTTGGGGAGGAACTTTAAAAGCCAGTCTGGTATTTGTCATGCTTCCTTTCCTCTGTCATGAAGCTGAGTAATTAGGTGTTGAGAAAGAACTTCCTTCCATTCACCTGCCTCTCCGGTGACCGGGTTGAGCAAAATCCTACCCCTTCTTTCCCACATTGGATGTGTAGTGAGATAGAGAAAAATGTTGTTTTAAACCATTATGAATTTGAGGTTGTTTATCATCCGGTAAAGTCTGCCCTAGCTGACAAGCATGGAGACTGCTTAGCACAGAGTCTGGTGTTCAGTTCACAAAAGCCTACCTGCTGTGGATGTCGGGATTGTTGTTTTGCTACTGAGGCGTGCCCACCTAGAGTAATGAACTAACGAGGCCGGCACATATCTAGAAACGTACTCAGACTGTGACTATTTAAAACCCAGTCATTTATAGGCTTATCGAGCAGAGAGGGTGCCAGTTAACTACAGAGTGCATGTTTGTACTCAGAGTCCAGCCATCTAGACCTAGGCGTCTTAGAATCCCAAATAAACAAGGTATCTTTAAACAATGGCCAATATAAAGTTTTGCTTTTAATATTATAAAATTAATTGTAGCAGGATCAACTAGAAATCCGACTTCTCTACAAAGAGAAAGAGACCTGAGAAAATGGATAAAATACTGAAAATATAATGTTATTAAGACTATTTACAAAAATACAGTGTCTAGTTCAGGAGAATTCCATAGTAATGAGCCCCGCCGCCACGTCTGAGGCAGGGCGCAGTGCCCCCTCCCAGAGGGACCCTGGTCAACAGAGATTGTCCTGGGAAGAAGAACCAGGATGGCTGGAGTACGGAAGCTGTCCCTTGAAAGCCCTCAGCAGAAATAGGAAGGTGTTTTGTCAAGAGGAGGGTCTTGTTAGCTGTCTTAAAATGCTTAAAGAGAAGCCCACTTCCTCTGAGTGCTTGCAGGAGGTCAAACAAAGCTCAAAGGTGGAGCGCCAGGGACACTGAGCTCAGCTCAACAAGGAAAGGAGTAAGAGGGAGTGGCCACAGAGCGCCGGGCGGCGCCCCAGACCCCTGCCCGGCGCAGGGGCGGGAGTGGGACGGGGACCGCCTCCGGCCCGGGATGCGGCAACTCGGCAATTCGGCAACTCAGAAACTCGCGCACCTCCGCGCAGTCGGCTGTGGACTCCTGAGCCAGGCAGGTGGCTCCGACCCCAGGAGACCCAAGGAGCACTCAGGTGTGAAACCGGGCGAACTGTGGGTGACGGCGTCTGCGGGGGACTTCGCCACGCGTCCACCGAGACCTGGGGAAGAGAGCCTGGAGCTCCGGACCCCCGGCCTCTCCACCACCATTTTGGATACTCCGCTGGGAGGCGCCTGGGGGTCCCACCGACTTCCAGGACGGACGCGTGCCGCTCTCTTACCGCCAACTAGGCGGCAACCCCTGTTTGCCGCGGTGACCGTTTGCCTGTGACTCTACGGAGCCTGGAGCCCCCCGAGAATGCCGCGGAGTGGACGCGGAGCCCGTGGGGCAGCGCGATGTCCGCGGAGGAGCTGTCCCTGCAGGCTGCATGTCTGGCGAAGGCCTGGGAGGAGCTTGGCCAGACAGGTTGGTACTGGGGACGTATGACTGTTAGTGAAGCCAAGGAGAAATTAAAAGAGGCACCCGAAGGAACTTTCTTGATTAGAGATAGTTCGCATTCGGACTTCCTACTGACAATATCTGTGAAAACATTAGCTGGACCAACTAATCTGCGGATCGAGTTTCAAAATGGGAAATTCAGGTTGGACTCTATCTTGTGTGTCAAGGCCCAGCTTCAGCAGTTTGACAGTGTGGTTCACCTGATCGACTTCTACGTTCGTATGTGCAGGGAGAAGTGGGCGAACCGAGCGGCCCACCAGAGCGGCGGCCTTCACCTGTACCTGACCAAACCGCTGTACACGTCCGCACCGTCTCTGCAGCACCTCTGCAGACTTGCCATTAACAAACGCACCCGCGCCATCTGGGAACTGCCTTTACCGACGAGACTAAAGGGTTACTTGGAAGAATATAAATTCCACATATAAGAGTTTCCTTTTTCCTAACCATGCCTCACGTAGACTATCTCCAAAGGCAGCTGGGTGAGAGAGCCACAACCTGCCCCGGGTAACAATGCGGCATTCCAAGAACACCTGAGCCAGTCTAACGCAAATGCATGACGGAGGTGGCTAGATAAGGTGCCCAAGGTATTTCACCTAAGGCTTTTCTTCTTAAAACTATGAACAGCTGATCCTCTGAAGTTAAAAATTAAAGGTCTCAAGGAAGGCTGAAGGGCTGAAGTGACATTTTCATCGGAATGCCTGGCCTTTTGAAGGTTCTTTGTTTTTTTTTAATTTTGTTTTTGGTTGAAGGTCCAAGCCCCAGGAGTAAAGGACTCCATGGAGGAGTCATGAAGAAGGGGAAGAAAACTGATGCGGGCTTTACTTCAGCGGTGTGTGCCTGGTGCTCCGAGCCTGTTTGGCCGCGTTACATTTTGTATTCTCATGTCCCCAGGAGTTTTGATGATCAGATGTGCTTGTGAGTATTTATCTTCATTTTATGCAATTAACCAAATCAATCAAAAAAGTGACCATGAAATCCCGTATTTATCTTTTTACTACACGTATGAACTCTCTCGTGTGAATGAGTGCTATATTAATTCATTTTAAGGGCAACTTAGTTCAGAAATATTTCAAACTGGTGCAAATGAAAAAGATTGTCTTTTCCTTTAAGACTAAAGATAAGAATGGCATGCTATACTGGTTCAACCCAGTTCCTGTTAAATAACACCATGTAAATATAGACATTTTACCCTTTGAAGTAGCTGTGTCCCAACCTGTTGCCATAGATTTTTTTGGAAATGGCTTAAAAATTTCCAAGTTGTCCTTGAATGTCTAACTGAACATCAGCAGTTGTCTCAATTCTAAGAACTTTGACTTAATTTTCTTCCAGATATCTAGGGGAAAACTTGCCTGTTTTTCAAAGTGTTTATTTACTGCTGGTACTATTTGATTAGAATATATTAAGTAAAAAAAAAAACCAGACTTCAAAAAAATGAAAAAAGGAAGATATTTGACCTTATAATAATGGTATCTTCAGAACAATGAAAGGGGCTGATCTTGATATAGTGAGCTGTCATTTAAAGTGTTTCAAGATGCCCTGGCCAGTGTGCCTCAGTTGGCTGGAGCGTCGTCCTGTCTACTGAAAGATTGGGTTTGATTCCCAGTCAGGACATATACCTAGGTTGTGGGTTTGATCCCTGGTCAGGTGGCCTATGAGAGGCAACCAATCAATGTTTCTCTCTCACATTGATGTTCGTCTTTCTTTCTCTTCCCCTTTCTTCCATCTCTAAAAAAGCAATGAGAAAATGTTCTTGAATGAGGATAAAATATTTTGTATGTATGTACATATATATAGTGTTTCAAAAGAGGGTGAACAACCTGTATGTATACAGAATTCATTCCGCACTTACTGAGGATCTACTAAATGCCACATGGTCAGCCAGATAAAGGTTAATATGTGATTGTTGATCACAGGGCATTTAATGAAAGTCTACAATGTATAAACAATAGGTACAAAGATAATTATTTTGTGTGGTAGAGTTTGAAGTTGTAGAGTTTGTGTAAACTTTTAAGGAGATAAATGCTGTTTTGAAAATCAGGAAATACCATATGGAAGTTACATTTTACTGGGTCTAGAATGATTGTTTGGCATTTGTGTTGCAGAGGAGTAAAATATCAGTGTGGGGAAACTCAGTGATTTTTTCAAGTCTCCCAAAATTTACACCATCCAATAAAGGCAAGACTAACACAATGGTGATCTAATGGGATGAGACACATATAAAATGTGTATATGAACTAAAGGGACCCTCCAACTTTTTTTAAAGCAAATAAGTAAAGGAGCAGTCTGCCGTGTGTGGATGGGGAATTTGCCACTCTTGATGTAGCTTATCAGACACTTCAGGTGGCATGTAAAATCCTTCAGAAGCAGGGAGAGCTTCTGGACACATCTGGAGCTGGGACTTTACTGTGAGGCTTGTGTCCCTACAGGTTTGCTTAGAAATGGAACTGCAAAAGATGGATGAGTTTTGGAAAAGGGACAGGTTTTATTTTGCTCTTCCAAAAGGCTATGGAACACTGAAGTAGCCAGAAGGGATAAGAAGCAGGAGGATGAGTAATTGTCCCTATAACCAGCATTATAGGGATCCCTGTAACCAACCATCCCTATAACCAATTTCTGAGAAAAAAAGAGCAGCACACCACTAAAACTGACGAGTCCCTTCTTTAGCATCAATCTCGAATCAATCACAAATGGTTATTAAGACCTGATACTTTTAAGACCTGTACTACTTGATGGTAAGGAATAGCAGCAGTGTGATAAACTGAGAAGCTGTGGTAAGGCAGTCCTAGGTTCAAGCCTGCAGCCTTCTGCTTCCCAGCTCTATGGCCTTGGATGAGTTAGTTAACCTCTCTGAGCTCCAGTAGCTTCATTCGCAAAGGCAATACACTATAGAGCACATAGGGTAGCTGTGAGGATTACACAGGATGATGCAGTATCTGTATTCGTGTGCTTGCGCAGTACAAGCCTTGTAGCAAGCACTCATAAACTATAACTGTCAGTATTATTTTACTCAGGAGAAAGACAAGCAAAGAAAAAAAAAGAAGGTAGGCATTAGTTTGGCTTTGTTGGACTTCGGCTTCAAAAATCAATTCAACAAACTTGAGCACTTATCTTGTGCATGGCACTGATTTAGTGGTAGGGATGCAGTAAAATCCCTTCCTTCACAGAGATACAATCCAGAGGGAAAACATAGACAATTAATAAGCAAAAAAATAACAGGATGCTTTTACATAAAGATTAGAGCTATGAAGAAATTTTAAAAAGAAAATGGGCTACAGTGTACTGATGCCATGCATGAGAACCCTGGCTGGACTTGGGGCACGTGGGGAAAGATGTGAAGTCCTACACAGTATGACATGAAGTGCACAAGTGTGTGCCAGATTGACCCCATGATTTTATGTCCTGCAGTTATGTACTTATAGTGTCTTAATGAAGTCAGGTCCCAGACACACGGACTCCATCATTCCAAAGGGATTTATTTTAGGACCCCCGCACTTCTTTTGGTCTTGGACAAGCTGGATTACTCTTTTACAAAGTATTTTGGCAGAACCTTCAACTGATGTGTATTTTTAGTACTGAGTTCGTGTGTAAGAAAAATGTGGATGGAAGGGTTGGCGAATAATGGGAGAGGAAAATAAAATTGCAAACTGTTTCACAAGTGTCGGCTCAGTAGCAATGGCATAGAAAGTATTGGGTGATTTATAGGCTATGTGAAGCTTAAAAACAAACATAAGTAAAAGACCAAATTGCTGGTATTTTGACACTTGTGAGAGTGTCAATGATGAAAGAACTTGAACTGACAAAGACAGTAGGAAGGGCCAGAGTTGGGAGTCAGGGGGAGACAGAGATAGACATTGATGCAAAAAGGCAAGCTTTTGGGAGAATGCTCTTTTTGAACTTAATCACCAAAAACATTTTCTGGAAAAGCCTGGAAGGACTTTCCTTCCTTGGCCCAGATGAACAATATAGCCTCTGAGTAAAGAGAGAAATCATGGTCTATCTTTGAAATTCTAGCTTGATCCTAAAAGTGCACACTTTGATTTTTTAAAAAATGGCAAGAGGAATTTTCAACAACCAAAGTAGCTCATAAACATGATTGTAAAAACACTTATAGGACTCATAAAAGAAGAGATTGAGCCTTTAGTAATAGCCCTGTCTCATGAAGTGCGATCTGTTAATTGCATACATTGTAGACATGAATGGCTTTAACACATTTTATGTCATCATTCTGAAACCTACACTCAGGAATATCTCCAAGATTTTGTTCAAAGTCTTCTCTGTTACCCACAGCTGAGCTCCTGATTCAAGCTAGTTTCTCATTTATTTCTTCTATAAACTCTTAAGTCTTAAATCTACCTTGTATTTTTAGTTTATGATGTTTTTTTTCCTCTGAAATATCAACTTCTCAGTTTCTATCTTGGCTTCCTTCTACCCTTCAAGGTTTAGCTCCAAGGCCTCTTTTTTATTGAACCACTTCTTAAGTAGAATTACCTGTACACCGATAGGGTTTCCCATAGCATTTTATATACATCTTTATGATCCTTTTGTTTATCACCATCATGTCTACCATTTATTGTGTGCCCACAGGCACTGTGTTAAATATATTACATCAGTTCCTTCATTTAATACTTGCAATGGCCTAATGAAATAGGTATTATTACAATTAACTGAGGAGGTTAAGAAATTGCTCCATTTTATCCAGCTAATAAGACATGACACCAAAGTTTGAACTTAGTCTTCTACATGAGCTCTCATACCACACCGTTTACTTTTGCTGGCATTACAGTTTGTTTTCTGTCTGTTTCCCTCTCCAGATAACAAGAATGTGTAAGTAGGAAGGACAGGTGAGGAGTTTTTTCCATTGCTTCTGCCCTCATTTCCAATGGCTTTTCCATACCAATGGCCTCTTTTGGCTCATGCTTCAGACTTTCCTAAAGTCTTTCAAACAAGCAGCATGTGGCCTCAGCTTCCCCATACTTCTCACTAAGTGGCCTCAGGTCCAGCACCAGCAGCAGCTAGCTTTCGTTTGTAGCTTGCCTTGCCTGGGCACCTCCAAGTTCAGCAAAAGTAGCAGCAATATGCAGATTGCTTTTAGCTCTTGCTGGGAGGCCCCTGGGCAGAACACAGGTGGTAGGTGACCTTGGCCTGCACCTCCTGGGAGGGCCCAGAGTCAGTACACTGGTGGACAGTTCCAGACCATGTCAAAATACCACCTACCCACCTCTACAAGTGACACAGCAAAGGGGTGGACTCAGTGGGCATCAGAGCCTAGCTGAAGTAAATCCTGCTCTGTAGGGTGGGCCACTGCTCAGCTGATCCTCAAAGGTGGTTGCAGGCTCTCCTTGTAGTCCATCAGCCTGGGGGTAAATTCCACCTATTGATATGCTAAAGCAACCAAGGCTCAACCATAACATGTGGGTGTACACAGTCCACACAGGGGCAGGGTATACCTGCAGTGCCCAGCTTGAGTGATCAGGGAGGCTATGCTGCTGGACCTCACAGAATACCACCTACATAAGCCCACTCTATCAAGCTCTACCTAATACAGGAGAACAACACAGGGAGGCTGCCACAATGAGGAGACAAAGAACCATGTCCTAAATGAACGAGCAGAACAAAAGTCCAGAAATAGAACTAAACAAAGTGGAGACAAGCAATCAAGTAAATGCAGAATTCAAAACACTGGTTATAAGGATGCTCAATAAGCTTAGGGAGAACTCCAACAGCATAAAAAAAGAACATGGAAACCATAAAAAAGGACCAATCAGAAATAATGAATACAATAACCACAATGAAGAATTTACAGGGAACCAACAGAGTAGATGAAGCTAAGAATCAAATCAGAGTTTTGTAATATAAGGAATCCAAAAATACCCAACCAGAAAAGCAAAAAGAAAAAATCCAATAAGTGAGGATAGTGTAAGGAGCCCCTGGGACAATGTCAAGCACACCAACGTTAGCATCATGGTAGTGCCAGAAAGAGAAGAGAGAGCAAGGAATTGAAAACTTATTTGAAAAAATGACAGAAAACTTCTCCAACTTGGTATAGGAAATAGACATACAAATCCAGGCAGCACAGAGAGTCCTATACAAGGTGGACCCAAAGAGGCCCTCACCAAGATACATCATAATTAAAATGCAAAAGTTAAAGACAAAGAGAATCGTAAAATCAGCAAGAGATAAGCAGTTAGTTATCTATAAAGGAGCTCCAATAAGGCTGTCAGTTGATTTCTTAACAGAAACATTGCAGGCTAGAAGGGGAATGACAAGAAATATTCGAAGGGATGAAAAGCAAGTGCCTACAACTAATATTACTTTACCCAGCAAAGCATATATTTAGAATAGAAGGACATATAAAGTGCTCCCCAGACAAGAAAAAAACTAAAGGAAGTTCATCACTACCAAACCAGTATTGCACAAAATGTTAAAAGGTCTTCTTTAAGAAGAAGAAATAAACCAGAAACAGAGACAGACTCATAGATGGAGAACAGATGACAGGTAGTGAGGTTGGGGAATGTTAGAGGGTGGAGGGATTGAGCAAAAAGGAAAAATGACTCATGGACATGGACAACAGCGAGGTGATTGCAGGGGGGAGGGGTGTAGAAGAGGACTAAATGGTAATGAAAAAATGCAATAATATTATACAAAAGGATAAAATATGAGCAATAAAATGGTAATAAACACCTATCTATCAACAATTGTATCTGAAAAGACAAAGGAGAATGGAAACAGACTCATGTAGTACAGAGAACATTTTATGGTTGCCAGATGAGAGGGGGAATGAATGGGTGGGTGAAATGGGTGAAGGAATTAACAAGTACAAATTGGTTGTTCCAGAATAGTCATGAGGATGTAAAATACAGCATTGGGAATATAGTCAATAATACTCTAATAACTATGAGTGGTATCAGTTGGGTACCACATTTAGTAGGAAGATCACATAGTTATATAATGGCTACTCACTGGGCTGTATACCTGTAACTAACAATACTACATGTCATCTATAAGTGAAAAATAAAAAAGTGATTTAAAATTTAAAAATAAAAAAATTTCATCTATTTACCAGTCCATTAAAATTATTTTTACACCTGAACTTTGCATAAACCGTGGGATTAAGCCATGATTTGACCAGGGGCAGGGCTGTATTTGCATTCCCAGTGCCCGGCCCTCTAACTGATTTTTTTTAATTGAATGAAAAAAGAAAAAGATTCTTTTTTCATTAACTGAAGAGTGAAGAGGGATTTCAGATTAGTAGAAATAAAAGGTAAAAAAAAATTGATAGCCCAGTGCTATGTGGGAATAGGAAAACATTAGGTAGATTTTGAATCTTTTCTACTTAATTTCCAAATTCTACTTGATTTATAATTTACATTTTTTATAGTTGTCTTTATGCCAAGACTGGTTTCTTTCCATTTGCATGTGCAAATGTAATAAATTAAATAGTTATTAGTGTTGTGGTTATCTATGGTATTTCCAGAGGTCTTTAGTGTAATCATGAAAATAAACACTGAATTTTTTCTAAAAATTCTTCCATACAGAGAATTGGATGATGGGTCTCAGAGAAACTTGATACACCGAGGCTTGTCTTTTCTCCTCTCCGTTTTGGTTTTACAGGGTGGCAATGCTCTGGGGAAGCACTGGGAGTCTGGTTATCAACGTGCTTTCCAGAGAGTAGAGTGTGCAGGGAAATGAGGGCTTGTGAAGAGGTCTGTGAGGAGGATGGAGAATGGCACTGATCATTTGCACTGGGCCAGAGTCAGTGTTGGGAGCCCACTGGCTTTGTGGAGTGATTCACAGGGTGGTGGATGTTTTCTTCTGCAGGAGAACTGGCTCAAAGTCACAGAAAAAGTGAATCAAGTTTCAGGCTAGTCCTCCATCCATGAGTTCCAAACAGCTCTCCTCCACTGGTGTAGCTTTATCCTGTGTTTAAATGACTGTCAGTTAGTTTGCTGTTAACTGAGCTGAATGCATTTCTGACCAATACAGTGTCTACTCAATCAAAGAGGAGAATCACATTTGAATTTGTTCTCTACTAGTCCTGACTGAGGTTCATCTAGGTGTTAAACAATCACTTTTTGGTTCCTTCTTTTTTCTTTAAAAAATAAAGTCTACTTCCCTAAGAAATTGATTAAAAATATTTACTCCTAATACTCCCCCAATAAGAAATAGGAACAGGGGCAAATAAGGTTTTCAGTACTTGAAATTTTGGCAAATGTGTCCATTTTGGACCATCAATGCAATTAGTTAAGGCCTCTGGTCAGTATCAGAAACCTCTCCCCTGCCCCTCCTGATGTGGCCATCAGAAAAACGGGAGGGGCAGCCACACGAGGAAGTTTAACAGTATGGGAATTATGACTGCCTTAATGGGGGCTTTGTGAAAACACCTTTTTCTGAGTTACATTTAAAGCCAGCATACTGCCTGATCCTTGTGGCATGAGGGTGCTTTGTGTCCGTAGAGTCTCAGTATGTCTGATATGTTCATCTGGCGTGGGCTACATTTCCCTGGGGAACACGGTGATGTTCCCAAATAGGAAAACTGGGTGTTGAGAGCCATAATAAGTGGAGTGGAGTTTTGCTGGGTTAACCTGTTTGACGTCTTGCTCTCCAAACGGCCCCGTAAACTGTCAGTGGTATTTTGCTCCCGTTGCTATATCTCTGTCAGAACCTGGCAGCTGTTTCAGGGCCCAGACCTGTCAAAGCTGCCCTCGGAATCCTGACTGTGCGTGCTGAGCAGCCTGCGTACTTCACACACCCATTCCTCAGCATAGTTGGCCTCTGACCCACCGTTTGGTGTCTCCTGGAAAATACCAGGTCATCCTTTGCTATTTAGTAGTGGGCCCCATCCTACCTGGAAGAGCCACGTACTCAGGCTGTTCCAGGAAGGTGCTGTATTTAAAAAATACCAAGAAAAGGCCAAGGAACAAGAAGCTCCAACTCAGATAAACATGTTTGAGATAAGCCCCTGAAGCACATTCTTTGGAACGCCCTCAGCACAGGAGGAATCTTTGCCCTCTCAGGTTGATTTTGAGTTTGAAAATCTGACAAAAGACGTTTAGAGATGAGTCTGGTAATCAAGCTGTGTGATTTGGCTTTTGTAAAGAGCCATCCAAAAAAGAGAAATAAATGAACATGCAAACAAGATCAACTCTGGTCCTACCCAGTCTTTTGAGACCCTTTCAAAAGGGGAGAATTAATCTACTTAAAGAATGAAGCACTGGGGAGCAAGTGCTTATGGGAAACTTAGAAGGCCACACATTCTGAGGTGTGAAGTTGTGCTATGTTCCCTCCTTAAATAATCGGCTTCAACTCTGTCCATTGGCTTTCAAACTCTCGGCTGCATCAGAATCACACTTGGGGCTTGGAAACACACAGAATCCTGGGCTCCACCCCACAAGATTCTGATTTATTGAGGGCTAGGGTAGTGGGAGTTGATAATTTGCATGTCTAACAATTTCCCAGGTGATACGCCAGGGCTACTGCTTTAGTCAAACCTTGTACTTCCATCCCATCATGCCAGCTAACTGCTTGGTTGCCAATCCTGCCTTTTTTTTAAAGCAGTGTGACTCAGTCACATAGCTTTACGTGTACCCTGATTTGCAATTACCCCAGCCTCTCACATTTTATGGTTGTGTGTGGTTCATAATGGGCACTGGATCTGACACAGTGCATCAGCAGGCTCACCAAGTTCGAGATGAGGCTAGAAAGAGAGGATGGCTGTCGGACACTTACAGGAGGTGGGGTGGGCAGGATGTGGAGGCATAGTTGCCATAGCAGTTGTTGCAGTTACAGCAGATGACAGTCATCCATTCTGAGCCTTGTCACTGCGCTCCTGAACAGATTTCTTTGGGTTTCAGCATTTAATATTTTCTTATTTGTAACTTTTGGAAGGTGCCGCCACTTCTCTAGCCACAAGTTTGTCATCTTTTCTGTTTGTGTGGCCAGGTGCTCTGGCCAGCTCTTTCCTGCCACTTTCGTTTTGTCTCCTCCCCACTCACCTACGTAACAGGTAAGGCCCTGGTGTGCATTCAGGCTTCCTACTCAAGACTCCAGGTAATCTTTCAATTCATCCCCCACTTCACTTTGACCAGAAAAGAAATTCCCCAGTAATGCCAGAGTGCCACCTGGCTCTTAGTTTTTAGCCACATAGGAGGATCTTATTTGCCCCTTTGGTAAGCCCTTAGTTATTCAGACTTGTCCTGTTCTGTATTTTCTTTAGAAAAACCATGGTAGCACTCGGAGGAAAGCCAGGGATCTCAAGGAGACAGCTGCCTTCCCCACAGAGCATGGCCACCTGGCCTCTACTCTAACCCACCAGGTGCCCTTTGTCACGCAGGTCACATCATCAGTCAGAGGGCTGGGGACTCTTCCGGAGATGCAGAGGCACAGAAGCACATCCTTAGAGAGTCATGGAGAGAATGTGTGGAGATTTCTAATTCTTTTGCCTCCTAAGGAGAGCCATGGAGACAGTCGCTGGGTCACAGAGAACCCCTCAGACAGAGCCCCTGCCTCTGGTAGGGAGACACCTAGCACCAGGAAACGATGCGTGTTCAACAGAGACCCATAAGCACAAAATTGGGCGGGGGGAGATCCTGTCTGTCCATTTCTTTTTCGTTATCTTTTTAGGTCAGAGAAGTTCAGAAGCAGGATTCCTGTATCTTGTTTTGAGGATACCACGTGTGTGTTTAGTGCTCTACAGAACATTAAACAACCACGGGATTTATAAATATTTGCATTCCATAACTGTCCTTGGGCAGTATCTGCTGAGTTGAGTCATCCTGGGGCCACCTTCCCCCGGCCCCTGTGAGGGGCCCCTGAGGTTAACAGGTGTCAGTTCCTCCACTGGGGGCTAATGTACTCTCCTTCAGTCTGGTCATATCTGTCCTTCACCAGCACTTCACAGGGCCTGCCCGCCCGCCTGCCTGCAGTGTCAGCAACCTGAAGGGTCGCCAGCCCGAGATATGCCTGATGAATAAGCCTCGTGATTCCCACTGCCAGCCGTGTGTTCTTCCCGAGCCTCTCTTCTTTCTCTGCTCAGAGTAAACCCAAACCAAACCCTCTGGGGCTGGGAGTGCCCTGACTTGTCTGCTGATTAGACAAAAAAGTACTGATTGTGGCATCTTAATAGGGTTGTATGTCAGTTTGATGGGACAACTTGGGAACCATAAAGGCATAGGGAAATTAGGGTATTTGAGACTAAGCATCATGACTGGCCCTGATTCGTTTTTTCCTTCACAAAGAAAACAAAGCTAGCCAAAGCTCTCCTATGTCGTGAGAGGATGGGAGGGTGTTTCTTCAAAAAGTATCCTCTCATTCTGGTTTTGACACTGATTAGTAGATTTGGCTTCAGAAAATTCCAGATGGATGATGTTGGATGACTTTCCTGGGGTTAGAAAGTAGATTTTTTTAGCCACATTGAGAGTAAATCCTGGGGCCTCCGATGTGGGCGTGTGACCTGAGAGAGGCACTGGGTGTCCACGTTCCAGGTCTGTGCCTTGTCCGACACGGCCCTTTGTAGGAATGTGCACGCGCGCTGGCGCCTCACAGTGAGCTGTTGGGTGCTGATGAGTGAGCCTGGATCTCAGGGCCCACCTCAGTGTGCAAGCTGTGTGCGGGCCTTGTCCATTCACTGTGCTTTATTCCGACTTGAGTCTGACTCTCAGTGTCCTCCTGACTAGTCAGCGTGGCAGGAGAGCTAACCTCAGTCACTACTGAGACCCTACCCTCCTCGGGGAACATGGGAGGCTGAAGCTATGCCCAGTCACCAATTCATCCTTATTTCTCTTGACCTCACCATTGTCTGGGCCTTGAGTTCTATGAAAGTCTTGTGGTCTCTCTGCTTTTGTGTCCCACCCATGACATGGGAGCTTTGCCCAGGTTGGGAACCCTTGCTCAGGGCTGACCTCCTCAACTGTACCAGGCAGCCCTCCTCTCCAAGTCCTGCCACCTCTGTGGGTGGCACTGAAGGCTGGTCCTTCATAGCCATTTGACTTTTCCCCTTCCCAGACTCAATATGTCTCCCTTCTCTTACCTCATGTTCAAGGTCATTCCTCTGTCTGTACCCTCTTCCTCCCTCAGGATATCTAGTACCATGTCCCCAGAGAGTTCCCTTTTACAAGACAGGAGGATCCCTTGTCTTCAAAGGGCTTCTATTTGCTTCTGCTCTCTAAGCCAAGGACATACTAAGGATGAGGGAAGGGCCTTGGAAAGTGGGCAGAAGGCAAAACTGTAATACACTGAATTGGGTCCGAGATAATACTGGAAACAGGTATTGCAGCCAGGGAAGTGGGCGTTGCTTTTAACTGTGGTTATACCCTCAAGAGGACGGAACAAGTGAAACGTGTCATTCTGAGAGTGGAGGTGAGTGAGAAGATGCAGAACCTTCATACCAGGCAGTAAGGTATTGTGAGCACTGAATGCTCAGCAAACTTTCTCTAGGTCCCTGATGCACACAGAGTGCAAAACGGGAATGAGAAAGATGTGGAGATAATGTGACTTTTCTTTGAGAGAGGTCTTTATAAAGAGCATTTTGGGTAATTGTTAAATGGTAAATTAAGAAGAATCTAAAAAAACTGTGCAATGACTTGTCCTCACAGATTCATAAATAATAGCTCATATTTTGTAAAATGTGTACTACTTGCCAAGAACCACTTAAGCATAAGCAGCATCACCCCTAGTTTGCAGATAGGGAAACTGAGGCTCCAACTGTACCAGGCAGCTGGAATGGGACGGGCCTAGGTTGGAACCTCAGCAAGCCCAGTGCTCACTGGCTCGCCTTTGAGATGAAATGGGTTGGATCCCTCTGAGATGAAATGGTTGGCCAAATCTGAGTCTGCACCCACTTCTGCATCTGGCAGAGGGATCCACGCGCGCAGGCAGAGGGTGGTAGATTCTGGAAGAAAATCAGGGCTCTGATGCCTGAGGAAAGGTAGTGAAACAATAGGTGCCCCAACAGAACCCCATTTCATAAAATGGGTTTTAGAAAAGGAGGTGCTTGCTACTTTGGGTGTAGCAGGGGCCCTCCTGGAGCCCCATTCCTGCACTCCTGACCCCAAAGAGACCCTGTTAGCATCTCTCTGGAGCTCTTAGGCACCGAGGAGTGCGTTTGAAACCACTGCCCTTAAAGAAGCATAAAATATCATTGAGCAACAAAACAGATGTTACCACAGTCACACAGTGGACTTTGTACACTTAACTAATAAGGGAGTTCCTTAGGTCTCATTCAGGAACCATTATTGGTTTTGTATCAAACAATTTTAATAAGCTTGGTTATCTGGCCATCCTAGCCCAAGCCAACAAAGTAACACAGGGCATTTTGTGGCCCCTGGGAAATAATGTCACCTTTTATTGCTCAACTCTCTCACCTCCAGTCAGCGGAGACAGAAAGATTGGAACACACATCTTGGTCATGTAGCTCTGGAACCTGCGAGCCTCCTTCTGTGAGTCAAGCACAGATGATTTTGGGGTTACAGAGCCATTGTTCCCAGACAATTTTCATTCCACTTTCAACTGTAATGGTTTGCAAGAGCGGCAAGTATGTTCACTTGGTGTTGCTGTGCAGCTTGGATATAGTATTTGACAGTAATAAGCTGGGTGGGGAAGGGCCTGCCAACTTGTGGTTTGTGGATGGGTCGGGCAGACAGACAGTGTGTATCTGCTTCGTGCTCGCTGGCTCAGTCTCACTCATCTGTGCTTCAGGGAAAGTTATGGGACTGCCCAGCGTGAACTTGCCCCTCTTTGGTCAATGCACACAAGTGTGGGCTGCTTCTCTGGCTCTTTCTTCTAATCTTGTGTTCAGTGCTGACATGGATTCAACAAGCAAAAGTATTCCTGAGAGACAAGTGGCTTTTAAATAGTAGAAAGATCCAAAAACATTCTCATACTTTCTCAGAGAGACCTAGCAGACCCCCTTGTGAGGGTCAAGGTTAAAAGCTGGGTTTGGGCTTGACTGATCTGGATGCTGACCCTGACTCCATGCTTGCTACCCTCTGGCCTGGACAATTTTGTTTCCTTCAAAAGGGAATGGGACCCTGCAGTCCCGGGTGGCTGTGTCATTCCAGTGAGATGATATATACAAAGTGCTCAGCTGTGGGTCAGGTATCCAGGCAGTAGAGTGCTGGGCAAATGATAACCCCCATGGGTATTACTGTTATTACAATTGTTATGGTAATTAGCAACAACATCCTGTAGCTACACAGGTAACTCAAGTGGTGAGAATGTTCCCTCTTTGAACAACACCATGAGTTTTGCCAGCAATTTTTTTCTCATCCTTGGAGTTTGACAACCCTGGGCTTAAATAGCCATTTACTGCTTATTAACAGCGTAACTTAGGAAGAGTTGCTGAGTCTCATCTTCCTTCTAGTAAAATTCCAGCTAATTCACAGTTGCTTTGTGGATAACAAAGCAACTGTATCAGAGGAGGCTGGTTCTGATAACTGATAACTATTATTAAATGAATTTGAATTTCCATTAGTTAGTTCTGACTTACTCTTGAACAGTATGCCCTCATCTGCTTCTAGTTTCCTCAGGGGCCTGGTATGTTCCCAAGCTTGTCATTGGAAACTGTCATTGCTAGTTGAGAATTCTGTATACTGGTAATGCTAATTATTTTGATTTGGGAAACAGGATTTGAGTTTTGAGTTTTTAGAAGTATGATTTTTGTCATTGGCTCTTTACTTTCTGACACGCTAATGTTTACTTATTTTTAAATGTTTTATTTATTGATTTTTTTGAGAGAGAAAGAGAGAGGGAAGGGGGAGAGAGAGAGAGAGTTAAACACCAATTTGTTCCCCTTATTTATGCACTCATTGGTTCATTTTTGAATGTGCCCTGACCCAGGATCAGACCCGCAACTTTGTCATATCAGGTTGACATACTAACCAACTGAGCTACCTGGCCAGGCCCAATATGCTTTAGAATCAAGTAAACCTGCCTTTGAGCCACAGCTCTGTTCTTATTTACTAACTGCATTTGTGATTTTGTCTCAACAGCAAAATCTCACAAAATTTCAGCTCTCCCATCTGAAAAAAGGGCTAATACAAATATCTTCCTCACAGTGGTGTTTGTTTGTTGGAATATATTTTATTGATTATGCTATTATAGTTGTCCCATTTCCCCCCCTTCATTCCCCTCCATCTTGCACACCCTCTCCCACCCACATTCCCCTCCTTTAGTTTATGTCCATGTGTCATAAGTTCTTAGCTTCTACATTTCTTGCCCTTCCCCCGTCTATTTTCTACATACCATTTATGCTACTTATTCTCTGTACCTTCTCCCCCTCTCTCCCCCTTCCACTCCCCTGTTGATAATCCTCCATGTGATCTCCATTTCTGTGGTTCTGTTCCTGTTCTAGTTGTTTCTTTAGTTTGTTTTTATTTTAGGTGTGGTTGTTAGTAATTGTGAGTTTGCTGTCATTTTACTACACACGTTTTTTATCTTCTTTTTCTTAGATTAGTCCCTTTAACATTCCATATAATAAGGGCTTGGTGATGATGAACTCCTTCAACTTGGCCTTATCTGAGAAGCACTTTATCTGTCCTTCCATTCTAAATGAAACCTTTAATGGATAGAGTAATCTTGGATGTAGATCTTTGGATTTCATGACTTGGAATACTTCTTTCTAGCCCCTTCTTGCCTGTAAGGTCTCTGTTGAGAAATCAGCTGACAGTCTGATGGGAACTCCTTTGTAGGTAACTATCTCCTTATCTCTTGCTGCTTCTAGAATTCTCTCCTTCATTTTCATCTTGGCTAATGTAATTATGATGTGCCTTGGTGTGTTTCTCCTTGGGTCCAACTTCTTTGGGACTCTCTGAGCTTCCTGGACTTCCTGGAAGTCTATTTCCTTTGCCAGATTGGGGAAGTTCTCCTTTATTATTTGTTCAAATAAGTTTTCCACTTGTTGCTCTTCCTCTGCCCTTTCTGGTACCCCTATGATTCAGATGTTGGAACATTTAAAGATGTCCTGGAGATTCCTAAGCATCTCCTCATGTTTTTGAATTCTTGTTTCTTCCTTCTTTTCTGTTTGGTTGTTTCTTTCTTCCTTCTGGTCCACTCCATTGGTTTGAGTCCTGGTTTCCTTCCCATCACTATGGTTCCCTTTACATTTTCCTTCATTTCACTTAGCCTGGCCTTCATTTTTTTCATGTAATTTGTAACCAAAATCAACCAATTCTGTGAGCACCCTGATTACCAGTGCTTTGAACTGTGCATCTGATAGGTTGGCTATCTCTTTGTCACTAAGTTGTATTATTTCTGGAGATTTGATCTTTTCTTTTGTTTGGGCTATGTTTTTTGTCTTGATGCAGGTATTAAGTAGTAAGGGGCGGAGCCTTAAGTGTTCATCAGGGTGGGGCAACCATGTCACTATATTATGACACCATTTGTGGAGAGGGGTTGAGAAGAAACAATGATGATCCCTCTTGACACCTCTGCTCTCTGCTGGCTTTCAGTCACTTCCCCTGCTTCCCTCAAACAAACTGGGCCCTTCTGGTGCTGATTCCCAGGTGGATGGGCTTGTGTATACTCTAGGACCCTATAGGTCTCTCCAATGAACTCTCCTGTGAGGCTGGGAGTCTCTCCCAGCACCTCAACCCCATGGGTGTTTTCAATTGGTGATTTGAGGCTTTATTTCCCCATGCTGGGACCCTGGGTTGCGAGGTCTGTCTCACTCCCCATTTTCACCTTGTTTATCTACATGCAAATATGGGACTGCCGCCTGGTCAGCCAGATGCCTTGTGCACCATGCCCTGCTTCACCATTGCCTCCTTGCTTGGTCTGCCTGCTGCCACCCCGCACCCAGGGTCTGCCAGCCGCCGTCTCCATGCCCAGGGTCTGCCTGCTGCCATCTTACGTGCCCGGGGTCATCAGCTGCTGCCTTGAGTGCCTGGGGTCTGCAAGCCACTGCTTTTTTTGCTGCAACCCCTCTCCTCCTGGCCAACTGATTCCACCCCTCCTACTGGGCTGGATGAATGTGTCTGTTTTAATTCTTTGGTTGTCAGACTTCAATACAGTTCGATTTTCTGTCAGCTCTGGTTGTTATTTTGTTTGTCAATTGTTGCCCTTATTTTGGTTGTGTGAGGAGGCACAGTGTGTCTATGTATGCCTCCATGTTGGCTGGAAATCAGTATCTCCCTCGAAGTGGTGTTGTGATGACTGCAAGTATAATATATGTTAAATGCTCTGCACAAAGTGCTCAAGTTGATTGTTCTTGTGTGCAAACTTAACTTTAATGAAAATTATAAAAGAAAATTGATAGCAAAGGAAAAAAAACCCCAAACACTGTACCAAGTAAATTTTAATGCCTCTATTTAGTATGATGAACAAATGGTCTCTCATTCTCCATCAGGGACTTTAGACCAAGCTGTCTGGTCTCAGATCCAGTGACAACAGTTAGGAAATAAGAACATTTGCATTAGTTTATGGTAGTTGTTTTATGATTGAACTCAGACTCTGAGGGGGAAAAGCAGCACAATAATTACATTCAATCCGAAGCATCATCAGGGTGGGCTAAAGGCCCTCAATGTCATCGGGGAGCATCAGAAACAGCACAACAATAATCCATTCAATGACGGAGCTTTTTTTGTGCAAGTGGTACCCATACTGAGGTCAGTAGCCTGAGGAACTTTGCTTGGTTGCTAGGCAATAAGGGATCTGCTATTCCATAGCCCATCAATACCAACATGAAGCATTAAGCAAACCACACTCCTGGTTCCACTTATGAGATGGCCACATGGAAATGCTGGGGAACAAAGAACATTATGTAATGTGGAAAAAGTGAAAGTTGGCACCGCACGGCAAGGCCTCGTCTTTGAAGGAGGAGTGAATCAATAGGGATCATCTGCTGGTTGTGGTTCCTGCTGCAGTCGAAGAGGATGGGGAGGCAGCTCAGCAGTCCCATGCCAAGTCTGCCCCACAAGGCGCAGCAAAACCTTAGGAATCTTTCAGCTAATGTGACCCAAAGTACATAGATAATTCGTGTTCAAAAGTGTAATTTTAAAGGCTGAATGACTCTGGCTCTGAATTCGCCAGTTTATCATAATGTTCCCTGCAACCATCATGTGTGGCTGTAATCACCCCCATCTAGCTCAGTGATGCGTTTCACTGTAGTTACAGACAGTCGGAGTCCCAAGACAGACGTCACACAGCAACACTTTGGAGGACTCTACAGCACAAAGGTACCTGCCCTAGAATTTACATTGTCCTCTGCTTAGGAAAGAAGTTAACATTGCATTGGACCCCCAGCCTATTCATTTAGTAGACAGTATTCATTGCCCTTTTACTAGCTGTAAGAGAGTTGGTGTGAAAGTCAATAAGCTAGTGTGTTCATAAGATTTCCTTAAATATGTACCTATTTATTAAATCAGAAATAACAAACGGACTAGATTTAACTGGAAGTAGAATTTTCAACTGGGCAGTCTATGTAATTTAAGTATTACATGTCTCGGTACAAGACCTCATGAGTATTGACTGAAATCAGAGAACAGAGGTAACTGGCCACAAGGAACATCAAAAGAGGCGAATGAGATAGAAACTTGGGACACCTTGAAAGGGGGAAAGGAGAGGTGCAGAAGCACTGGAAGATTTTGAGTTCGTTTGTGACCTTAGACTGAAGGCTGGGAAAACAAACACAGGAGCACACAAGACATTGAGGGAGGCAGCTGTAGATGAAGACCAAATGTATCTGAGGAATAGATTTCAGTCATCTGAATGACCAAATATATACGTGTAAATAAATCATAATATTACAGTATTATAGGAGTAAGGTGGGGATAAATATTCCTCTTATCCTAATGGATAAATATAATGGACATTTTTTTAAAAGAAACGGAAGGAGTATGTGAATAATTGTGGATGAGATGATTGGTCATAATTAGTCACTATTCACTCATAGCCTCAGTCCTCACAGCTGTTTTGCCACAGAGTGACCTTTGGTGATATCTTTCTTCTACCCTCCTGGTTTTCACATGTGACTTGAGTTAGGGAACTGGGCTGCACAGCTGGGCCATTGCGTTCGTCAGAGATGTTTATGGACAGATTCCAATTGCTGTTGCTAGAACCTAACCATGAGGGTAAGAGAAAGGCACCTACAGGAATTACAGCGGTGGGGCTTCTGAGATTCCCTGGCCAGGTAATTTAGTGATCCCATTACACTGTGACCCCTGGACCACACAGGCATCTGCCAGGTTGGGCTCCAGCTGTCCCCTCTGCTCCAGGTGGGTCTGGACAGCCAACCTAGCAAGACCTCAGAACAGCTTGTTCTGAAAATTGGTCTTGCTCATGTCAGAGATGTCTTTGCTGATGGCTGGAAAGTGCTCAAGGAGAAAAGCATGTCTAGTCAAAACAGGAGAGAAAGGACCCAAAAGGGTTATGAGTCATCAGGAAGGTCATGTGAACACACAAAGAATTTTTCAAAGGATGTGATCCATCCTTGCATGATGGACTCACGGACATTTCTGCTCCTCTTGGTTATGGATTCTCTTTCTAGAACAGACCGGGAGAGTTAAGAGAGAACCAAATCAAATGATTCATGGAACCACCCTTATTTTCACAAATTTTTATCGATAATTTTCTCTGCTTCAGAAACAGGACCAAGTATTATGTGCTGGATGGGAAGCCGTGAATAAAACAGACATGGCTCTTGCTTGTTTTGAAATGTGGGATGGCTTACAACCAGAGCACTGCAGACAGAAGCAGGCTGGGCTGATAGAGGAGGACAGACTCTGGGAATGCAAGGATGGTTTAACAGTAGTGGATGCATTATATCATTAACCATAGTCATAGGTCAAAGGAGAAAAGCCATTTGACTGTTTTTGTCCTGACACCAAAAAATCCATCTGCTAGACTTCAGTGTCCAATAAAAACTGTTACTGGTCATTGTGGCTTGCCATAAAAAAATAACTTTATAGTGCTATAATTTCAGAACAGTACATCCTATTTATAAAAGTGATAAAAATATAAAATATCTGAAATAAGCTTACCAAAACATATATGATATATATTGTATATATACATGTATAAGATATACAAAGAAAACCTTAAAAAGTCTACTTCTGAAAAGAAAACCTGAGTAAATAGGATTTACTATTTACTATTATTGCCATTAAATACAGCTTGGGTATTTAATATTGTGGAGATATTAATTCACCCTCAGTTGACCAATTAAAAGTGATCTTATCACAGTAATGTTTGCCCTCAACCCCTCAGCCGCCCTCTCACCCTTCCCAGCTCCCTCACTTCGCTCCACTCTCTCGTTCTCTCCTTCACTTTCTTCTTCAGAACTTGACCAGCTGGTTTGAAAATCCATATGGAAAAATAAAAGAAATAAGATAAAAATGAAATTTAAAAGGCTAACTTCTGAAAATCCTAAAAAATAAGAGTTCTAATGACTGGACTACTTCATGCAGAAATTAAAATTTAAAGCTATAGCAATTAAACAATTTTGTTCTGGCATAGACAGAAAAAACAATAAATGACAGAGTCTAGAAATAAGCTTATATCCAACTGGACTCATATGGTGTTTAGTATGTGATAAAAGAAAACTTTTCAAACCAGAGAGGAAAACACAGTTTCAAATAAATGGCTCTAAAATAACAAACTATCATTTTGGGAAAAAACAAGGCTATATCACTTCTATTAGATAGCTTAAAGATTCAAATATATGTTTTTAAAAAATAAAACTGATAAAGTGCCAAAAGAAAACAAGAAAAAAGGAAAGTTCTAAAATGGTGAATGAAGTCCTTTGTAATTAAGCTACTAAACACCAAAGACAGATAGGGATAAATTAAATCTGTGAAAATTTAAAACTTTTGTATAGCAGCAACTAGAAAAAACTAGGGAAAATATTTTCAATACACATAATAAAAGGTAGCTAATTTTATTATTATTAAAAGAACTCATAAATCACAAAGATAAAGCCTAGCGGGAAAAAATGGAGAAGAATACCAACTTACAGTTTATAAAATGAAAAAAATGGATTATAAATATAAAAAGATATTTAATTTACTCAAAGGAAAGGCAATTAAAAGAATGAGATACTATTTCTCACTATCAGATTGGCAAAGATATAACTGTATAGTTATATAGAATGTGGTCAAGAGTGTGGAGAAATAAGCTCTCTTATAACCTATTGGTAGGGCTAAATACTCTTCGAGGTCCAGCTTGAGAACATGTGTCATATTTTTTATGTATATATTCCTTGACCCAGCAATTATGTTGCTAGAAATTTATTCTATCAATATACTCACTCTCTTATGCAAAGAATAATCTATACCTGCATCTAATACATAAACTTCACTGCAATATTCCAGCCAAAGTACTTAAATGTTCATCAATAGAAATCCTAATATATATACCCACCACTTTAGATATATTAACATAGGAAGATGTCCAGTATACTAAGTTCAAAAAGCAAAGGTAAGCTGGTATTATCCTAGTGGTTACAAGTTAAGATACCAGATACACAGTTGTGCAGGTGCAGCACATTTCCATGAGAGCACATGAGAAAATGTTAACAATGGTAATCTCTGACAAATGGGGCCGGAGACTGAGGAGTTATAAAAAGAAGCCTTTTATCTTAAATTTCATATCTTTGCATGTGTATTATTTGGTTTTAAATATTTCTTGCCACACATACCTATTGGATTTCTCATAAACAGAAGAGAGTTTCCTACTTTGCTACATTATACTTCTCAACAAGAGTTACGTGTGTAGCAGTATTGTTTTAGATAAAGGCTAACTTGCTCAAAATACTAAATTTGTCATGTAAACTCTCACTTATTTGAACAAAAACTCCAGTCTTTGTGAAATATATTTAAGTGATAAGCGAGTTTTAAAGTCTGAAATAATCTCTTTACAAAAACATCCACTTCAAGAACCTACAACTGGATAAATTTTGAAATATAGTTTTATTCCCCAAAGTAAGTGATTATTCTCCAAGCAATATCACTGACAAACCTATTATACGTGTGTATGTTTTATTTAAAAATACAATGTCTACAATCTAAGAAAACAGTAAATATTTAAAGTAATAAGGTGACCCCGCAGTGCTGGAATGATAACCTGAAGGTGATAACATTTCCATTACAATAGATTACCTAGAAATGATTGAAATGTTTCAGACTTTATAGGGCACTGAAATAAAAATAAGCACCTGAATATGACATATTACAGATGGGATTTGATTTTTAAAAAATAGTCCTGTTTTTCCTTTCTCTCTCTCTCTTTTTTTTTCACACCAGGGCCATTTTCATTACTATTCAAATGATAGTACACCTAATTAGCATATAATTATTCTGTAATCTTGGTTTAAAAGTGAGTTAATTTTTTTTTTCTGTAAAGTCCTAGGAAAACAATGTAAAAATTATAAGTTCAGTGCCAAAATACAGTCACCACCTTGCTCAAAATCTTATGATTTAAGGGGGTTTTGAGCTTTTTCTGGGCACTGAACTACCATGGAGCTATTATGCCTACAAGGCCTCCGAATAATGACCAGATATTTCAACTTGGACTAATGAATGAAGAGGGAGAACAGCCAGTCCTCTATTATGCTGTAAAGTCAGATGGCAATAGATAATCAAAAATAAAGATTAATAAGCAAACCTCAATTTTTACCTAAAGTATAAAATTAGGGACTTAATCAAATATGAAACATGTAGATGTTGGTCAAATAGTTTTTTAATTGATTGAATTTTTTTTCTGCGCTAGACATAGTAATTACTTATTACTGTTTCTACAATATTGAATTTGCATTCTAATGCAAACTAAAGTTAGAAATGGACAAAACAGTGTGTGTGGCAACTTGTTAGATCTTCAGCTAGAACAAGACAATGACAGTTTAGGTTAAATTTTCCATAACCTAGGCATAATGACAGAGATGTATCTGAAACTTCAAAAAGAGATTAAAGTAAACTGTTTAACGTTTTTTAAAAAAACTTTTTAATGAAATTTATTGGGGTGACATTGGTTAGTACAATTAAATAGTTTCAGGTGTATAATTCTATGATTCATCATCTGTATATTGTATTATGTGTTCATCAGTCAAATCGAGTTTCCTTCTACCACCGTCTATCCCCTTATGCCCTCTCCTACCTCCTCCCACTCCTTTTCCCTCTGGGAACCACCATTCTGTTGTCTGTGTCTACAAGGCAGAGTGTTTTTCACTGTTGTTTTTGCTTAACCCCTCCACCTTTTCCACCCAGCCTCAAAATCTCCCTCCCCCATGATAGCTATCAGTCTGTTCCATGTATTCATGTCTCTGTTTCTCTGTTGTTCACCAGTTTATTTTATTTATTTATTTAATAGTTTATTTTTGTTCATTAGATCCTACATATCATTTGGTATTTGTCTTTTTCTGATTGCCTCATTTCAGTTAGCATAATGCTGTCCAAGTTCATCCAGGCTGTCACAAAGGGTAAGATTTTCTTTTTACAGCTAAGTAGTATTCCACTGTGTAAATGAACCACCAGTTTTGATCCCCTTCTCGCCCCCATCTACTGATGGACACTTGGGCTGCTTCCAAACCTTGAGTTTTGTAATAATGCTGCAGTGAACATCAGGGGCCATATACTACTAGTGTTTCAGATTTCTTTACATCTGTTACCAGAAGTGGAACCACTGAGTCATAGGGCAGTTCCATTTTTAATTTTTTGAGGTAACTCCATACTGTTTCCCACAGTGGCTGCACCAGTCTGTATTCCCAACAATAGTGCATGAGGGTTCCCTGATCCCATATCCTCACCAATACTTCTTTGTTGATTTATTGATGATAGCCATTCTGACAAATGTGAGATGATATATCATTGTGGTTTGAATTCGCATTTCTCTGATGATTAGTGACATTGAGCATCTTTTCACATGCCTATTGGCCATTTGTATATTCTTTTTGGAAAGTGTCTAGGTCCTTTGCTCAGTATTTAATTGGATTATCTTCTTGGTATTGAGTTTTATATGTTCTTTATACATTTTGGATATTAACCCCTTATCAGATATATTGTTGGTAAATATGTTCTCCCATTCAGTGGTTTGTCTTTTCATTTTGTTGATGGTTTCCCTTGCTGTTCAAAAACTTTTTGGCTTGATGTAGTCCCACTTGTTTATTTTTTTTGTTCCCCTTGCCCAAGAAGATAAATCAGAAAAAAATATCGCTATGAGAAATGTCAAAGATTTTACTGCTTATGTTTTCTTCTAGGATATTTATGGTTTCAAGTCTAACATTTAAGTCTTTCATCCATTTTGAGTTTATTCTTGTCTGTGGCATAAAAAGGTTGCCTAGTTTAATTTTTTTTGGCATGTGTCTGTCCCATTTCCCCTGCACCATATATTGTCCAGACTGTCTTTACCCTGTTGTATGTTTTCACCTCCCTTGTCAAATATTAATTGACCACAGAGACATGGGTTTATTTCTGGGCTCTCTGTTCTGTTCCATTGATCTGTGTCTGTTTTTATGTCCATACCATGTTGTTTTGATTACTGTGGCCTTGTAGTATAGTTTGATGTCAGGTAGCATCATTCTTCCAACTTTGTTCTTCTTTCTCAAGATTGCTGTGGCTATTCAGGGTCTTTTGTGGTTTCCATATAAATTTTTGGAATATTTGTTCTAGATTTGTGAAATATACCATTGATATTTTTGTAGGAATTGCTTCAGATAGTATAGACATTTTAATGATGTTAATTCTTCCTCTCCATGAACACACTGTGTGCTTCCATTTATTTGTACCTTCTTCAGTTTCTTTCTTCAATGTCTTATATTTTTCTGAGTACAGGTCTTTTATAACCTTGGTTAAATTTATTCCTACATATTTCATTGTTTTTGAAGCAATTGTGAATAGGGTTTTCTTAGTTTTTCTTTCTGATAGTTCATTATTGGTGTATAAAAATGCAACTGATTTCTGGGTATTTATTTTGTATCCTGCTACTTTACTGAATTCATTTATCAGTCCTTGAGGTTTGTGTGTGTGTGTGAGATCTTTAGGGTTCTCTATGTACAGTATCATGTCATCTGCAAATAATGACAGTTTTACTTTTCCTTTCCTGTTTTGGATGCCCTTTATTTCTTCTTCTTGTCTGAGTGCTGTGACTAGGACTTCCAGTGCTATGTTGAATAAGAGAGGTGAAAGTGGACATCTCTGTATTATTCCAAGCCTTAAGGGAAACACTTGTAGTTTTTGCCTATTAGTATTAAACTGTTTAACTTTCATCTGCTTTGTTTATCAGTGCGAGTGTAGAGAGGATGCGAGGGAGGGTGAGAAGGCAGGCCACCATGAACTAGAATCTTAGTTGTATGACTTTAGTTGTAAAGTCAGATAACTTTAGGAAAGCACCCCAGGCCAAGAAAGAGGTGCTCTAGGTCCCAATTCTAATTCTGCTGGGAGTGGGCTGAGTGATCTGGGGTAAACTACTGAGTCTCTGGCTAGCTCAGTTTCTCATTGGAGATACCAAAAGATTGAATTAAGCCTCTTTAGCTCTTAGTTCATAAATAACACCTTCACTGACCTTTGTCTGGAAAAGAATAGTAGAGAATATGAAGAAATAGGTGGTCACTATTGTCACTTGTGACTGTTTTAGATTTGGAGAGAAACTTTCTCTTTCTGTGACTTCCCCTAAAGCATGTAGGATAATCGACTCGTGTACACACGCGTACATACTACAAGGACTGTGCCAGGTGCTCCACAATATATTGGTGAATAAAAGACCTGGTCCTACCTTTGTGAAATGTATGTCGCAGTGTATGTAACCAGGTGGGGCTAGAGTGCAGTAGAGTGAGTCCTAGTCAGTTAGGGTCAATTAGATTGGCCATTAAATTCTAACTTCACGTCCCCTGGGAAAGTCTGCTAACCCAGGACACCAAGTACCCAAATCTTGAGGCTAATATGCTTCATATAAATGTCACATAGCAAACTCAGAGCCTGGGTAGCTTTTAAAATTAACCCATGCATGTTACTAATGTTGCCTTTCTCCAAAACAAAACAAAACAACACAAAATTTTTGTATTTAGGAGTCTTACTGTCAGTGGTAATATTGTAATCTTATTTGGAATTTATTATAGGTATACTGTAAAATAAAATGATTAATTATGTTAATGGTAAGAACCTAGATTTCCAACATGAAAGAAAATACATACAAGTATAAAAATCAAAAGAGTAAACAAAGCTTTGATCTGAAATGTCATTCAGAATACTACTCAAAACTCATGATGTTTTTACTCTTAAATATTTTCTTTTGTCCTAGCTTTGCTATTGAAAAGCAGCAATTCTATTACGCAGGTTGTGGTTTCTAAATGCTAATGTCTCTCTAAAAGGACCCAGAGTTCTTAGAATAGGCTGGTTCTAGGTCTGGAGCAGGAAATGAATGAGATAAGCCTGGGAAATCTTGTTGGGTCAGGAAGCAAAACAGCCATCACGACTAAGAGGGATAATGTCAAAAGACACATGCCAGCCACAAGGTGTTCCTACTGCCGGAAAGGAGGATAGTTTGCATACCAAAAAGAAGAATGATTACGAGGGATTTAAATCCATCAAATACACAGTGGTGTTAAACAAAACAACCTTGTTTCTAGGGCAGTAATTTATTACTCTGAAAACTGATAAGGAAAAGACTCAAGGATTTATCTTGCTCTTCTTGTATAGACTGTATTTCGGCATAGCCAGATGGTCGATGAGGGAAAGTTCTTCATAGAAGAATTTCAGCTAATAAGGAATGATAGAGATAATCACCATTTTGCATCCTTAATAAAGTAATGAATTAAGCAACACTAAAATTATGTGAAAAGTTGGTGAGAGAAGTTTAAAAATGAGTGATCAGGCTGAAACTCATAAACTCATCACTCAGCCCTTAAAAGTGGGACAGACAGACACCATGCGCCTTAGGGCGTGGCACAACAGAATGTGTGCGGCCCCGCCTATAAAGCGTTACTCGCCTAAAACAGGACCTGGAATCTAACCAAGCCTCTAGATCTAAGTATCATTTGTTAGAAACACGGATGACAGAGAAACACATTAAATGACACCACAGTGAAGTAGACACGTCTGGAATCAGGAGCAATCTATAGGACTGTTTCAGAGGAGATGTAGGAGACAAAAGAAACAAATGCATTTTTGTGAACCATGTTTTAATCCTAATTCAGACCAACCTTTTACAGAATCATTTTTGGAACAATTTGGCGAAATTATGTATTAGATGGTATTAAGGAATCTGTGAATTCTGTAGAGGTGATAACACAGTAACTATGCAAACTATTCCTCACTTAAAATTACATACTGAAGTGTTTGTGCTATCAGGGTCCACGCCATGTCTAAGATTTACCTTAAAAGCTCCAGCCCCTCTCCCCAAGCCCTTCTCTCTCATCGTATGAGGCTAGAGAAAACAAGATTGGCAGACACAAGTTAATTGTTGTTATAGGTGGGTGGTGGATGTGTGAAGATTATTAACTTATTCTCCTCTTTCTGTGTGTGCTTGAAAATTTCCACAATGCCCCATTTTAACAGTATACAATTTCCGAGGAAGATTTGGTACTGTGTCTATATTTGGCCAAGTGTCACCCACTCCTAGTACTTTCTCTCGGTTTCTCACTGTGTTTTCTCTAAGGAATGATCTCTGTCTTGCTAAGTCCCCATTTTCTTGATTCACCCATTTTCCTTTAAGTCAGAAAAATTTTTATTTCCTTTATCTCCCTGTGGTCTTCACAGGGGTCTAGAGTTGGGCTTGTGTAAACATAAGCATTTTCTCACTTGCCTAGACAACGTGACACCGTGTCTAGTTTCTGTCCTGTCAGGTTGCCCATTTTATTTTATTTTTCTTCCTGAGACACTTGTTCAGTTTGTGTGGGATTTGTGGTTGAATTTACTGATATATAATTCTTTCTACAAAGGGACGCAAGACATTCTTTTGAGATACGGTTTTAGCCTCTAAGCTTGCAACCCCAAGCTGACAGATTTAACACGCTTTTCTCAAGTAGAAATAGGAAGAGAATGGCGTTGACATTACAGAAAGCCACTCTCTCTCCACAGAACCTGTTGTTTTTGTGGCGTCCGCTTCTCCTAGGCATTGCTGATAGAGCAGCATGCTGGCTATCTGTCTATTTAGGATTCTGCCTGCCCTACCAATCACACATCTGTTTTTACAGGTCCATTGGGAAGGAAGTGGCCTCGATGGGGGAGAGCTAATGCATAGTTACTGTGTATACACTAGGTTCTGTGTTAGGTGCTTCACAGGCACCATTTCATTAGTGATAGTAGTAATAAAAGCAGTTATCATACAACTGCTATGTTCCACTTGACATATTTTCCATTTGAACAGACAAAAGCTCTGAGGTTACTGCTGCTATTTTTAAGTGAGGTTAAGTAACCTACTCAAGTTTGCTCAGATATTAAGTGATGAACTCTGACTCCCAGACCTCTGTGGCCTTCACTAGTTTTTTCCACCAGTTCTTTGAGTGTGACTTGCATAATTTTGCCATCTTGCCTACCCCTTGGACAATTATTTGTGTGATGTTTTCAAATTGACATATTTTCCTTTAAGTATATTGACCCAAGAAGGAAACTAAATTTCACAGTCATAAGTGAAAAACTAATATCAATTGCATAAATACAAGGTAACCACAAAAGTAAATGCTACAATGAAATTTTAGCCCCTGCATTTGAGACTGGTCCCATGGGGTGGTTGAGACTGGTCCCATGGGGTGGTTGAGACTGGTCCCATGCGGATGGAGCAGAGCGGGCCCTCCCCTTGTCTGGCCGTGGCATGGGTGCTCCACTTGAAGGCTTGCTTTGTTTAATGTCATGCAATGTGGCTTCAGAAAAATGAAGCAGTTATGGCTCTGGGTCTCTGTTACAAAATGAAAGTAGATCATAGTACATGGACTAGACCTCGGTCATACTTTGGCCAACACACTGTTAACATTAGGTATGAAAAAAAGTTAAAAAAAGTTAAAAAAAGTTAGTTCAAATAACTAGATCAGAAAGCAAACATAAAGGGAACTTAATGAATAAATGAGCTAATTGTATTTCTTGGTAATACATTTTGATCATATTAAATTTCCAGTGCAGTATAGTTTAAGCTATGCTTAAGATGTAGTGTGTATACATATTTGTGAGCACATACATGTGTATATATACATACATACACAAACACATGTATCTTTGTCTAGGTATTGTTCTGTTTATACTGGGGGTGCTCATACCGTGCTTGGGCTTCCTGAAAATTCAGTATCAAAAACAGTACTAGACAAAAACAGTCCTGTGTAAACCGTGCTCGTGCATAGGCCACAGTCCTGATTTACGCACAAGAAGCCAATTCATGAGCAGTTTGAAGTGGAGTGTCAATCACAGCTGTTGTCTGGCTGCTGTGATTTATGAACTAGCATGAAGATTCCACCTGCCAGTTTGGGGCTAGCATGTGTGTGGGGAGCGTGGTCTGAAATGTCGAATCCACTTAACAAGCAATGTATGCATGTGTCTGTGTGTCTATGTATAAAGGCACCATTATACAAACTTTGCTCTAAGATCATGAGAGTCTGAAGGCTGGGGTCCAAAGTCCTGAGATATTTAAAAAGTTCAAAAACCTTCTCTTTTATGAGAAAAAATTTGCATTTGAAAGGCAATCTAATTTGGCAGAAACAAAAGTGACTCTGGAGTCAGACAGACCTTAGAGGAAATCCCCACTTTCTCCCTACAGGCCAGGAGACCTTACCTAGCCCTTCATTTCCTCATTCATTAAGTGAGGATAGTAGTTCCTTCATCAGAGAACTTTTATCAGATCGAATGAGAAAATACGTGTAAACCATTAAGCCTCGTGCTTGACCCTTGTATCATTCACTTATCTATCATTATCATCACGATGATACCATTATATGAGCAGCTAGGTGCTGCAGACACAGCAGTTAAGTGAGGCAGACAGGGTCCTCAAGCAAAGTGGCCAGACTCAGAAGCCTGGTATAAAAGCAATTGGGAAATAAGTAAAATAAGATAAACAGAAAGTAGTGGGCGTGGTTGTTAGCAAAGGTCTCTCTGAGGAAGTGGCATTAATTGGAACCCTGACAGGTAAGACTGAGCCAGCTCTGAAAAGAACCAGGGGCAGCATTTTGCAGGGGGAAGGTAGGGCAGTGGGGAGACAGAAGGTCATTACCAAAGTCTGGGTGGAGATGATGGCGAGTCAGGTTTAGGGAAGTGGAGCTTGTCATAAATATTCATTCACTTCTCTTCAAATATCCTCAAAACCAAAATTATATTACTCATCAATTTACTCTAAGTATTAATTCAGATGAAGAAAGCAAACATGCTTGTTTTATAAAGCATAGGTTCTTAAGATCTCAGATCCTCATGGCCTCCCTTTCTCTGAATTATTTGTCTTCCTGGCCAGGCCCTGGGATCAGGTATGTTGCTGTGGGTTTGACCATTATTTGCACTTAGTATTGCTCGTTCACATTCTTGCTAATAAAACTTCTCAGAGATAATAAAAGGAATGAATCTTTTTATTTTTTTTTTATGGATACTCAGCTGACTTTCCAGCAAACAAATTTAATCACAGAAATTCACTGTTGTGTCTGCCATGGGTAAGGGTGACTCTTGAGTGGCTTACGGGGACAGCCAAAAATCCCTAAGTGAAAGGCATGAGGTGGGACATGTTCCACTGAGGAAACCGACTCTCAGTTCACATCCTTGCCTCTTGGTTCTAATACTGGCTTACTTTGGAGAATGAGCAAGAGCCAACACTTGGTTTGGTTCCCAGATAGCTGGGTCATGAAAGTGTTCTCTCTCTGGGGGAACTCTATTGGGTATCCACGCATCTGAAAGCACAGATAACCTACTTGCCTACTCGGCTTCCTTCTAGTTTTCCACTCTGCAGTTTCAGCTTGTGGGCCTCCTCCTTTTCCAGTGGCCTTTCTCTTGCCTTGGAGTATTGTTCTCCAACACCCTGCAGACCTCTACTTGTCTTGGATGGCTATTTAGTCTAAGGAAACCAGTTAGCTGTTAGGAGTGAGCTGCATCCTGACACTTTCTGGCATGATAAGGTAAGGATTTCTTGTTTTTTTTAAGAAACCTAATTGCTCTGGAATTGTTTCAGAAGCAACACTGGGGGGCAAACACTGAAATAGCCCTCCTGGAACCCTCCGTGCCTCCTCCCTTCCCTTGGAGTTTTTATGTGGTTGTATGTGTGTGTGCATTTGTCCACACCTTGGCACTGCCTGTTTTTTTCAGGTGATTTGTTGCACCTAGAGATAAATAGTCAGCTTCTTATTAATGACTTCCTATGGGTAAAATCAACCCAACATGTTCTTAAGCCTCAAAACTTGAGAGCTGATTTGCAGGCTCCTATAGAGAAAATGATTCAACCTCTGATGCACATACCAGAGAAAATATCACTAATATAGAGTAGTGGGAACCCTCTGGGCTTTGGAATAAGGTCGACCAGGTCGGGTGAGGGTTTTAGTGCTCAGTAGCTGTGATCTTGGGTATATCGAGGGGCATATAAGAGTACTTACCTCCAGAGATCTTGTGAGGATTCAGTACTGTAGTGTAGTGAAGCAGCTAGCACAGTGTCTGGCACATAGTAGGCACTCAATAATTGTTGGCTATTTTATTACCATATAAATTGCCATTGTTTGCTTGGATAGAATAGAGTATAGGAGAAGTACCTATGGCTGGACACATGAAGTCCCTGTAATGACGTCCTAGTGACTTTGGTAGATTACCTCCCTTCCTGTCTAACTCCTGTCTCCCACACAGGCCACAGTGTCCCCAGCATCACTGTGAGGGTGGAGAATGTGCCCCAGGTTCTGTGAACACTCAGCATTCTGCAAAGCACCTGGTGCCTAGTAGGTACTGAATGTTTGCATAAAGGAAATACAAATACAAATAATTTATGTTCTGTAGTCTTATGAACTTCAGATGCTAGAAGTGTTGAAAAATCACAATGCTTCTAAAGTACAATTTTTTATTACTCTTATATGTTTTAAACCTGTTCACTATGGCGTCATTGGACAAATTGTAATTTTCCTATGTTAAAAATACTTAAAACAAAAAAAAAATTGGATTCCAGGCAGCAGGATCTCAACACATTTACAAATAATCTCCATTTTCTTTAAGCCAATCCATTCTGTATCTGATTTTTAAAATGTTAGGAATATAATTTTGAAGACAAAAGACTTGGCCACTTTTCATAGTGAGATTGCCATGGATATCACAGAACCGTAATTAAGAACATCTATTTAAGATGCATTTTAAACTATAGTTAATAATACCACATTGCATATTTCAAAGTTGCTAAGAGTAGATCTTAAATGCTCTCTCTCATCACAAGAAAAAGCCTCTGTAACTGTGTGTGGTGAAGGCTGTTACTGGAATCACTGGGGTGACCATTTCACAATAGAGACAAATACTGAAGCATTGTGCTTGCACCTCAAACTAATAAAATGTTCTATGTCAATTATACCTCAATAAAAATGTGTTTTCAATAAACTGAATGGAGAGGCAACCGATTAACTTAATAAAGAGCAGTCATCTGATTATTTCAAGATGTTCACATTTTCTTGGATTTGACTGACAAAACTGTCCAAAAGGAAAGGCTCTGTCCTCCATCAGCAGCTGTTTCCTTAGGGCATTTCAGGGAGAATTTTCAGGAGCCTGCTAGGGTTGCTCAGAATAGGGTGATGGTGGCTGGGGATGGAGGAACAATGTGATAACTGGACAGAAATGCAAGGTCTCTCTGGGGGTCTTTGTAATATCCCAAATCAAACACTGGCCTCAGAAAATAATCAAGTTAGTGAGAAAAAACAAACAGCTAAAGCACTGGAGTCCTGTCTCTTTACTTTCCATGTGACTCTGACTGTACAGAAGTACAGAATGCTGTTTCCTCTTTGCTCCTCTTTTTTTCTAGTTGTTTCCTTCTCTTTTCTGTCCCGTCTGGTAAACTCCTACTCACACTCAAAAGCCCATTTCAGCTGTCTTCTCCTGCCGGGATCAGCCATTCTTCATCCTCCTTTTCTTACTGCCAGGCAGAATAAATCCCTTTACAGCAGATTGAACAAACACATTGTTTTGAAATAGTCTGTGTATTTGTCTACTTCCTGTCTTGACTAGGGGTCAGCAAACTACAGCTCGTGGGCCACATCTGGCCCATTGCCTGCTTCTGTACAGTCTATGAAAGAAGAGTGGAGTTCACATTTTCAAATGGTTAGGAAAAAAACAAACAATAGTATATCATGGCATGTTAAAATGATGTGAGATTCAGTTAGGTATCGTCCGTGGTTACTTTCACGCTACAGTGGCAGGATAGAGCTACTGGGACAGAGACCACGTGTAGCCTGCCAAGCACATGATATTCACTGTCCAGCCCTTTATGAAAGGTTTGCTGGCATCGGCTCTGTGGGAAGGACCCTGATGTCATGGTCACATGCCTGACATGTATTGCTACCGTAAGCTGAGCACTATAGTCAACACTTGCCAGGCATGGTCTTCTTTCATCATCAACAACTCTATGAGGTGAGTACTACTGTCATTTCCATTTTGCAGATGAGGAGACAGGCACAGAGATGTTGAGTAGCAGTTTGTGGGAATGTGATTTAAATCTAGGTTTGCCTGCCTCCAGCCGGATGGAGCTCACAGCTGTAGTGTCATCCTGGTCACCATTCTCCAGGCACCGACGACAGCATCTGGCAGTGTCTGTGGAATCAATTAGTTACATTTACTTCCCGTTGCCCCCCATTGTATTCCTTGATTTAGGGGAAGGACTCCAATGCAACTTCTATTAGTTTTGCTGAGCAGAGAGAGGACCATCGCCAGGAGATGGATTAACTAATCTATTAATGTCATATGCTGAATATGTCCTCTGAGCCAAACTCAGTGCCAAGGCTGAGAAACAGAAGCAAAGGAGCCTGCAGTCGAACAACGAGTCCCTGGCCTGAGCATCTGAATGAGGCAGAAAACTCTGAACTGTGTCCAGTAGGGCAGGCTGAGTAGCAGAAGAGAGGGTTCAGGCAGTTTACCTGGAGGCCTCGTGGCAAATGTTCTTTCATTGTTTTCATATGGAAACCCTTATTTATTTTAAGTTTTTGCCCCTCCTGGGGAAGATTTAGTGACGAGTTCAGATGATACAGTGGCTGCTGCCAAAGCAATGAGGGTTTTCTACTTTCTGCAAAACTTCTCTCTACCGTGCTCAGGAAGAAAACGGCTGTCAGGCACTCCTGTGTCCCCAGCAGAACCGGGAGACTGAATGATCTCGTCCCCAACTGCTCACAGAGACTGCCCAGCCATGCACCCATTTTTAGATTTCATCTTGCTCAGTGCTCCTCCTGAAACACGGAGCCCTCACCTGTGGGCTCTGTGAACACTCAGTGGAGCCTCAGTTGTAAACCCTTACTGCACAGACTGTGTGTGGTCTGTGCATCAGCAGGATGGCATCACCTGGGAGCTTGTTAGGAATGCAGAATCTGCAGCCCCAAGCAGACCTCCTGAATGATAATTCACATAGTTAAGATTTCTGGGTGATTTACATGGACATTAATGTTTGAGAGCGACTGCTCCAAAGCTTAACACTTAAGGCAAACTTAATCCTTAAAGAACACAAGACCCATGGTGGAATCCAGATGTAAGTACAGCAGAAGGCAGGTGATTATTCATTCCCACAGAGCATGTGAGAGCCACGCTCAGTACAGATCCGAGTCACACTCATCCCTGAGAAAACCCCAGGCAGTCCTGGATTCCAATGTGTGTGTTCTAAGGATGCTCACTGCACATCTGCTGTGAGCAAAAGTGCTGTGAGCACTTCCTCCTTCTAAAGATGTCGTCGGCAAGAGCAGGAGAATATTTAACGCTCAACACCAGCCTTTTTATAGATCACTTTTTAGGTTGGTGCTAATACACATTTTCTCTTGTTGCAATAATTACATAGCAATAAATAGGTCTTGGTTCCTTCAGCATCACATAAAGAGCAGAAGCATGAGTTCACTGTACCCCTTCTCAGGGTCTCACCATCTCTGCTCGAAAGACAGACATACCAATAACAAGGCTTCCTTGTGTTCTTTGAAGCTGACATAATTTACAAAGAGCTCTGGCTAGTTCTTTGGATAGAGGTGGACAGGAGAGATTGTTATTACTATGGCAACTGTACTGTGGGAAAGAGGGGAGCAGGGAAGTTATTTACCAATACACATGATGACAAGGTGCTGCTCTAAACTCTGGTTCCTGATTGGGCACCACACTCGCACACGTATTTGGAGACCCTATAGCACAGGTGGCAAACACAAGGTCCGTGGCCCTTGTGCAGCCCTTCACCTTGTTCCTACCCGGCGGCAGCACTGAGCTCCTTGCCCCTAGTTAAGGAGTAGTCACATTTATATACTCCTAAAATGACATTCAGCCCTTTGAAGGCAACTGCAAGGCTGATGTGGCCCCTGGTGAAAGTGAGTTTGACACCCCTGCCCTATAGCCAGACATAAGGCTGTGCACTTTACATGCTTTCATTTACTCTTCTCTGATGTATTACAAAATTGGTACTTTTTTTTTGCATTTGGAGAAACAGACCATCTGCAAGTGGCATAATCAGGACACTGGTGGGCCCAGTTCCAAAGTCCAGGCTCTTGGCTATTGCAAAATCTCTTTCCCTACACAATATTCAGTCAAGGGGGACAGGTGCTTACTTGTATGCTTTAGAACTATGAGGCAAAATTATTTAAGGAGGCAGAACCTTTTTAGGCAAGAAAATGCCTAATCAAAAATGAGAAGGAGTCTAATCTGTTTCTCATTCCCTCCCTCTACTAGTAAAAAGGAAGTTTCTATAATGTGTTTCTTTGGTGTATTACACCTCAGCCCGAAGCAGAGGAGGCCACCCAGAGAGAGTGAAGCAACGGGGAGGCCTGAGAGTCTTGTCTAGGAAGAGGCCAACTGCACCAGCAATAGGGTACATAAATAATAATAATTACTATTAATAATAATTTAGTTGCAGTCTCTTTTCCTGAGTGCCTATCATGCACCAGTGCTAAATAATTCACATGTATTTATTTATTTAATTCCTCTAAACACACTACAAGGTAGGCCTGTTTTGCATCTGAGAACACTGAGGAGCAGAGAAGCTGAGAGCCCTGCCCAGAGTTGCATGGCTGCCTCAGTGTGAACACACGTGTGCCCGACTCCACAGCAGAGGCTCACAGCTGCTATGTGGTGGACACTTAGAGGCCAGTGGTGAAGGTGGAGGTGTTTCCTACTGCCTCTTAGAGTGGAGGACCTGTAACTTCTGGATAAATGTAAGCATGGAGTTTTCCAGTTTACAGGATGCAGACCAGTGCTTCTCAAACTTGACCGTGGTTCAGAAGCACCTGGAGGGCTTACTAAAACACATGTTGCTGTCCTCTCCCAACCCCCTCCCAGCCAGTTGCTCATTCTGTTGGCCTGGCTCTAGGCCTGAGCACTTGCACTTCTAATAATTTCCCAGGAAAGGCTACCTAATTTACAGGACTCAGAGCAAAATGAAAATAAAAGTCCCCTTATTCAAAGAGCAGAAAAAAGTACTATCAAATAAGGTGCTAAAAGACAAAACTGTTGCCATTCTTCTATGGTTCCTCTCCATTAGTCACAGTGCTTTTAATTTTCTATTTAATGTTCTAAGTAAAGAAAATATAAGGTAAGTTCTTGGCATAAATTTTACCATCCATCTGTAAGTTACACAAGTCTTAAAGAGATTTCAGTCACCTATGGAATCACCGAAATGATACATTTCTTATCTTTTGTAACTCATATGTATACGTATTTCATTCTTACCAGAAGAGTAGAACTGCTTCACAAAACTGAGTTGTATTTATTTCCCTTCTTGATATGCACGCAGTCTGTCAACTTTCTCTGCCCGTGAATTACCAAAGAGTAAGGAAGGACAGAGGATAAGGAACCATGGGTGGTTCTATCTTTCCCTCCCCTTCTGAGTGTAAGCAGTCGGCTAATTCTCAAGGAAGAAAGGATACCACAGGGGTCCTTGATGGTCTTGTGTTTCTTAGTATGCCACCATTGCCTTTGTCCTGGCTTCAAACAGAAAGGGAGACCTCACTGGGCCATCAATGTCCCCTCCTTCCCCCTCTCCTTCCTCGGTTTATTTGGTTGTGGACATGATGCATTTGCCTCAGCTGTGCTTTGAATTGCAGTGAACTCCCACACCTGTGGGCTCACTGGGCTTCTGTGCTCATGGGGCTCTGGGGATGCTACCTGTGGATGGGCCAGCAAGCACTGATGTTTCTCCTCTGCTCAGACTAACGCTCCACTGCTCCATTGCTCCACTGGACTCTACCTTCAGAGACAAAATTGTTGGGAATTTAAAGGTAGTGACTGTATTAAAGTGAGTACGAGGCCCTCCTGAGTAGGGGCCCTGCGCCCAGGAGATAATGCTGATGCAGATAATTTCTGTGATTTCCCAGTTCACTGTGAATGTGTACACTCAGGAACAGGCAATGTTTTTGCTTCATATCCCAACAACAAAGCCTTTCAAGATTTTCCACGAGAATCAGATTGCTTCCCAAACAAATGACTCCTACAAAGTAATAGTTTAATGACTTAAAAGGCAAGAAATAAGAAACATCCTGAGTTTCTTTAAAAATACATGTGCTTTCCCCAAAGTAAAGGCTTGAGGCAAAATCTAATCATATTTTACTGAACCCAAAACTTTGGGAAAATAATGCAAGATACTTAGCTGGACCCAAGATGCCCAAAACATTCTCTATTTTTAGAATTTCATTTTGGCGGGTTAGCTCCTGACCGCAGCTTATTCTACCAAAGGGTGTAGGGCTTTGACAGCACAGAAGGGAGGCTATTTCCAGAGTTAAAATTCTCCTGATTTCTCATTAATTTTCACTTACTTTTTTAGGTTAATATAATTAGCTCTAGTTATTTCTGTCTTCTTAGCAAGGAAGAATCTCCCTCTTCCTCACCCCACATTTATTTTTTCCTTGTTGGGTATGAGCGAAAGATAAAAATCTGCAAACTCCAAAGAGGATTTCCTCAGATCTGGAACTTACTCCTTCACCTTGACAAAGTTATATTTTTACTCTCAGCAAACATTCATCACAGGTATAGGGAGCAGGGTTTGTTTGAGAACGAACTCACAGGGGAAGCAGCTCTGCAGAGGTGCAAAGTACTATCGGAATCATCATGTTTACTGTGTGGGTACCCGGGCACATCACACATCTTTCTGACCTTGTCATTTTGTCCAGCTGAGGACCAGAGGGATCAAATCGGGGGGTTTTGCTTGTTTTAAGCTTATGGGGGTAAACCATTAACAGATTGTACTTGACCAAAGTTATCTGTTCTCTGGGAAAATTGTTTTCCCTCCTCTGCTTCTGTCCTTTTAGTTTGTTTGACTTTGTTAACACACTGCTTAGAATTGTTTACCTACACTGTTTCTTTCAACTCTTAGGGCCCCCAGAAAAGAAGGAGAAAACGTATGATTCCTCATACTGTGACCTTGCCTAGAGACTGTGACTTGCACCATTATGGGGTTCTTATACTTCAGTGGTTGGAAGTTGACCTGAACTAGGAGCCACACAGAGCTCTGCCTTTAAGTCTGTGTGGCCTTGGGTAGATTGCAACACCTTAAGCTTTAGGTCTAGTGCATAGGAAAACCACCATTTACCTTAGAGCAAATGTTCTCAAACACCAGATATGTGCTAAAATGCATTTTTTAACCCTCCCCTCAGTGTCTGACTAAGTAGGTATGCCAGAGATACTTACTATTTACAGTTCACTGAAGGGGCCAGTGTTGTCTGTCAAGGCCAAAGGCAGGAAGCAGAAGTGACATGTGTCACTACTTTGATGAACCATTTTGGAGCTGGTCCGTGACCCCCTATGTTCCCTTTCACCTTTGCTAGGTGACACTGCGTGCCATGTGTTCCATTTGTACAAGATGGAGACAGCGTGGATCCGCAGATCATTGTTTGGAAGGGAGATGCCATAGAGAGTCACTTGACCTGTGGTAAACTTGGAGTGAAAAACTTTCATATGCTAAGCAACAGATACTTGGAGGTGGACTTGCTTCTACAGCATAAACTAGCTTATGGCAAATGCAGACTTGGACACCATGCGTAGGTGCTGGGGCAACAAAACCCTAAAGTGCATGGCATTAACTCAGCAGTCAGGTGGCAGGCAGGCAGGAACTGATCATGGAGATTAGGGATATGGAGTTTGTGTTATTTGGTGGGAAAATGTTTGTCAAAACCCTCACCTGGGATAACAGGGGAGACCATGTGAGGACTGAGCTGGCAGTGTGGAGGGAAGATTCAAGGAAACATAACATCAATAATGTGTATTGGCCACTACTGGCTGTAGTCAGAAAAATGCTATGAAAAGAGAAAGAAAAGAGAGAGAGAGATGCTCTAGAAAGAACTGGCAGAAATGAAAGGCAGCAGAGCCCAGCAATGTGGTGCCTTGAAAGATTAGAAACCCCACTGCAACTGGTCTGCAAACTGTGAGAAATATGATATAAGAGGGCTATGGATAACAAATGTCCACAAAGCCAGCAGATCCAAATGACTCAAGGCAAGGATCAGATTTGGTGTGTGGCCACTCAGTGGGAAGAAACCAATAGAGAAAAAAGGCAGTTTTGAAAGCCACGTCTCCAAAGAGATGTATGGATGGGGTTCCTGGCACACGGGACTGACTGTGAGCAAATATATTGAAATTCTACTGAATCTTTGAGAAAGTGTTTGTCTAAAACTCAAGAGACTAAAAACATCCTTAGAGGGCATATGCCACAATATCCTTTTTAGATGTGTTAAAGGAAAATCAAGGACTATTAAGAACATCAAGACGGGTGAGCCAGGTGCTGCAGAGAGCACCAGACTTCCCCTCCTTCCGGAAAACAGAATGAAAGTCTAATGGAGGAACCTGTCCCATGCAAGGGTAGGGGCCACCAGAGCCATTGTCCAGGGAAATTGCAGAGTTGCCACAAACCAGTGACTATGGTGTGTCTTCCATTCTTCCCTTTTTCAAATGGGAGTGCCAGCTGCTACTAACATGTCCCTGTCTCATCATTTTTTGTTGGGAGTGTCTGTAGCAAGTGGCAGATTCATAGTTCTCTAGTCCAAGAGGAGCCAAATGTGGACCAGGCAGTGACTACTGGTCAGCACCTAGAAATCCTAGATTTTGAGCTCAGTCCATCTATGGGATGGGACTTGGAATTATCTTTCATAGGAAGGACTGAGTACATTCTCTGTGTAGGGAAAAGGGGCAAAGGATGGAAAGTGTCAGAGATATTTACTGCCCATTCTGTGTCCTTGTGTTTCCTTATGTTTCCTAGCACCTTGCAGGAGAGTGGGCTCTTGGGGTCATGGCAGTGGGCTACCAGGCCAAAGCGCAGTAGAGCGGTGTGCATTCTCCATGCTCCCTTGTTGAGATAACAGACCAGAAAAACAATCAGCAGACTGGCTACTGGGTCACTACTTGGAAAGGAGTACTGTGAAGAACCACCAAACCTGTGGCAAACTTTGTGTGAGGGGGAATTTAACCTTGGTTTTGTCATATCACTGAGATTTTTGAGGTTCACATAGGCTCTCCCAACCTAATCAATGTGGTAGAGTTGGGACGGGGCCCAGAATCTGCGTTTTTAAGAAGCATCCTAGATGACTAACAGATGGCATATAGACTCCAAAGACAGAAACACTGTCTTAGAGGATTGCAATTAGGTAAATTGTCTAAAAGGGCCTTAGAAGATAAAATTAAAATTTTAATCATGGCTTTCAATAAATGAGTAAATGCATTTTTAGAATACGCACAATGTTTGTTGCTTTAATGCATGATGATTATATTTAAGTAGAGATTTGATCGATTGTTTACGCTACTAGTATCAACAGCAGACCTGTCAGCAGGGCCAAATGACAAAAAAAAACAACCCCCAGCAGCTGGGCATATCCCTGCAGTGCATGCCTGCTGGGCCACGTTCCCCAGAGCCACCGTCTCAGCTCTGTTCCAGATGCAGGGGCCCAGAGTCCAGCACTGTCCGCGCCTCCCAGCCAAGCTCACCTCCGGGAGAGGCCAGTCCCGTTTGTGCGCAGCAGCAGCCGCTTTCATTCTTCACCCGCTAGTGCTCAGGCTGCCAGTTGCCAGTTGCCAGTTGCCAGTTGCCAGCTGGCAGCCTGAGCATACTGTGAAATGGGCGAGTGCACCTGTGAACCCATCCAAAGTTTATCCCAGCTGGCTTTCATGGACCTCCTTACTTCTTGGTGACATATCATTCTTTTGGCATCCTTGTCCTTAGGAGTAAGCACCGTGTCTGGAAACAGAGGTTTGATTACCTGCACCACTGTATACTCACTGGGAAACGTTTCCCTCTCGCTCCCTCCTTCCCTCTCCCTCTCTCCTGTTTATTCACTATAGGGTCAGGGTGTGAGTGACACAAGACAGTGCAAGGTACATGGTAAGTGGTCAGTTGTTAGCATCAGATTGTGTTGTTCTTGATCTACTCTTGCATTTTAGCCTTTGTCTGTCATGGTCCAAAGTGCTAGAGACCAGTGGGCACTGAATTGGAAGTCACGGTCAGATTTTCTGCCTCTCTGAGATATGAAGGAAGGCTTTTCCAAACACTTTAAAGTGCCCATAACCAAGTGCATTTAGATTGTACTTGAGTGGCACAAATCTTTGTCACTCTTTTTAAGTTAAAATAGACCTTGACACTGGGTGTTGTGGTAGCTGTAGGCTAACAAGTTAGAAGAGTATTTTCAGTATGTAGGGAAAAAATTACAACCTTGAAAAGTACATTCTTTCCATCAGAACTATTGAGAAACTACTTGAAAAATAGCCAAGTTAGTCCTGGCTTTGAAGATGTGGGACAGGGGAAAGGCCTCTGTCCTGGGTTTACATAGAGGTTGTATATTTTTCCATGGAGTGTGTATTTAGTGGCTGTCTAGATTAGAGGCATTTTGGTGAAAGAGAGAACCTTTGATGTTATTTAGCCCAATCACCTACCCAAGATGAGATCCATTTTGTCAATGTTAACACTTTGATAGGGTATCCACTCTTTCATGAGTTATTTCTACCAGTTAGAAAAAAAATTAAATGTATTGAGCTTAAATATTGCCTTCTTATAATTTCTACCCACTAGTCAAATCTGCGTCTGTCTCAGCTTCAGTGTCTTCATTCATGCAAATAGAATCTGTCCCTACTTGAGCCAGGGGGCAGTCCCTACTTGAGCCCTTTTCAAAGCTGTGTCCTAGTTATTCAAATGGCCCAGCAGCCAAGACAGAACTTCACAACAGCTCATCTCCTGTGCATGCTTTCCTTGGACACTGTAAAGAGGATTCGTGCATTAAAGAAACATTGCTTAAAAGTCTTTCTTTCCCCATCTTCTTCCTTCGCCCACTGCAGCTGCTTTGGTACCTTGCTCTTCCAAAAAGAAGATAGAAAAAAATAGATAAACAAACTATCCTGGGGGTACTAAAGTAAGTAAATCAACAAGTAAGCAGGTTTATTTAACATGGTATGCACAGTGAAAATAAAGTTATGATGTGATCCTATAAATGCAAAAGTATAAAAATTATTGAAAGGATGGCCCATAAACAAGAAAAAACCCACTCAATTCTAAATGCTAGCCTGAACAGTTTTTCACCTTTCTCCCATTCTGAATATGAAAGCCCTGAAAATCAGGGAGGGAAGCTCTTTGGAGTTTATCAAGAGGAGGGAAAGAAAATGAGTGGGCAGAACCAGAATCAGGTTGAGTGGGCAGAGAAGAGGTGGGAACACAGCCTGCGTTCTGTCCAGCACAGTGGTAAGAGCACTGAGGAATGGCACCACAGTCACACGGACGTCACCAGAGCCCTAGGGAGTTCATGGCAGACATTTGATTCTGCTTCTCTGCTGAACACTTTGAGGTAAAGGTCTCCTGTACGTTCACTTATCCATCCAAATATTTTTGAGTGCATTTTCTGTAACTCAATGGTAGTCACCAGTTATGTGGCAGTTCTTCATGTGGTCAATAGCACCTTTATCTCCATTGTAAAGATGAGCAGTATAGTCCTACCAAGTGTTTAACACTGTATTAGACATTGTAAGTTTCAAATCATCTATCAGTCAATCAATCAATCAATCAGTCATCCATCCTTTGTAACAAGGAAGCCCCAAATATGAGGCAATCCAAAAGAAAAAACTTGAGAAAAAGTAATTGGCTTCTGGGGAGTGGTAGATGGCCTGGTGTTTCAGTGAAAAGTAATTGTGCTACAGAACTCTGTGAAGGCTCTGCGAAACAGTGCATACCCAGAGCTAAACTCTCTGAACATGCACCAAATGTCCAATTTGTTGGATAGTCACTCTGTTGGAGATCCTTATCTTACATAGCTTTTATTTTCTTCCTAATCAGCACCTAGAACAATGTCAAACATAGTCAGTGTTTATTTCTATAGAACTTCAGAGCTATAGGTGGTTTTGGAGATTAACACAGACCAAGACCTGAAGTTTTGTAGATGAGGAGCCACGAACCTACCTGGACCATTAGAACAGCTTCCTAATTGACTGTTAAGCCTCTAGCTCCCTCAAACTTGACATAGCCATTATAGCCCTCTTAGCTTAGTCAGGGGCTACTCACCTGTCGGGTGAGTTTCAGTTGGGTGGCTTCGGTTACCCCAACCTCCAAACAAAATTAGATCTCCCTTATAATTCTCAAACAAAGCACCCCTTGACTTTCTTGTATAGCATTTTCTAATGATACTCATGGTTAAATTATAGTTTTTCGTGACTAATTACACCTAAGAAAGCTGTAAGTGCCAAAGGAGCAAAAATGAGTCATTAATTCATCATTCTGTCCCCAGTACCTAGCACAGTCCTGGCACAGAAGAGCTCAGTGAACATTTATTGAATAAATAAAATTTTGGAAGGCAGGCACCAGAGCTCTCTTTTTAAGACACAAATCTGATTATATCTTTTTCTTGCCCAAATTCCTTTTTTTAGTTCCCCATTGTTTAACAGTAAAGAAAAACATTTCTTGGGATGTTCTTACAATTTGGCTTTTCTCTAAGCTGCTCAGGTACTTTCAGACTTCTATGCCTTTGCCTATGCTGTGTCCTCTAGGGGGCGCTCTGTCCACCGGTCCTGCCTGAGAAGGTGAAGCCCAGACTCCCCAGGGAGGGCTGCTTGGTCTGGTAGGTTCTTGATGCTTCCATAGTGCTTTGTGTTTCCATGTGTTGTTTTTTCCCCCCTCATAATTCTTAAGGGAAAAGAAAAGTTTTGTTTAGGGTAATTATGATTAAGATAACTGAGACTCTTAAATGCTTTAAATTATACATTTTTAAAGGAGGTGAGAAGATATGTGGAAATCAGTTTGAACTTTTATGAGGCATGAAAGAGATGATCAAATGTCAAACTCAAAAGAGACACTAAAAAAAAAAGAAAACTTTTCACAGAAACATATTGATTGAAAAATTGTTTAGAGATTAAAAAAAAACATCTCTGACTTGTTTTGGTGCTGAGCACAAGCACCAATGCGCATCCCCTCTTATGAGAAGATCGTAAGGGAGTCAGATATTAACGCCCCCCCCTTAGAGGCTGCCCTGCCTGTTCACTATATGGTGTTGTGGAGAGGTTTTGAAACTTGACTGCTTTCTTCCAAGTTTCCACTTTCCAACTTTATGGCCATTGCAGACACACGTCTGTGTGCTTCCTGTAGTGTACTGGGCACACTGCTAGTGATCTGATGTCAAATAGCTGCTCCTTCATCTGTTGCTCGCTGAGGTGACACTTGAGAAAATTTTTTAAAAGCACTTCAGCCAAATCTCAGCTTCCACCATGTCTGTTCCCACACGAAGAGGGCCGGGAATGGGGCTGGCTGGGTTTCATGTCCCAATCTCTCTGCATCTGCTGGCCCGGTCCAACTGTACTCTTCCTCTCCTCTGGTTAGCAATACCACCTGTGAGATCCAGGCCTCCATTTTCAGAATTTTTCCCACGTTGACATCTCCTCAGCAAGAGCAACACACATTCCTTAGAGGAAGTCCTGGAGGGTATATGGCATGCCTGCGCCACACAGCAAGGTTGTCGGTAGAGAGACAGAGAGCTCAGGCCTTGAAATTCTGCTCTTATTGGGGTCAAGGATACAGGCCAAGGGGGTCACAGGTTCACTCTTCCTTTACCTAAACCTGTTCCTGAATTCCCCCTATTGCTCCTAAACTGCTGGGAATAATGGAGGGGCAGAGGAAAACGCGCAACCAGTGGTTCTCTTCCACCACCTGCCCCTGTCAGCTCCTCTCTGCTCATTTCTTGTCTGTGGCCTGTATCTCCAGTTATTTTCCTGGACTTTCTTCTGATCCCCCTGTCTTTTCTAGGGCCTTCTCCACAAATTTCACTCGTTACATTAGGTGCAATGATATAGCTCCCTTTTTGTTCCTTTTTTGGAAACATGACCCCTGAGAAAGGGGACAGGAACTCACGTATCACACTTCGAGCCATAGCAAGGTGTCTTCCCAGATTAAAAGCTGCTGTCTCTTGTGAGATAGAGTCTACCATTCCTTTAGCATGCAAGAAGAAGGCAGTCAAGTTTCTCGCTTTAAATTGTAATGTTTCCTTCCTCTCCTAGATGTTTTAGAAGCTAAGCAAAAACAAGTGTCTCTTCTAAAGCTACTTCACTTCGACATCTCAGGTTCTCAACAGGCTTTGTAATGGCAGCCACCCATTTGTTTGCAGGAGCCACTTTTGAAGTTGACTCTGTGAACTTGATGAAGCAAGACATCATTAAGAAGGGGGTGTTCTTGGAAATGGCTCTGCAGAGTTTAAACTCCAGTTCCTCATTTTGTGTTCAGAACAATTGCTCTTTAGAGCACACGGTAAAGATGATCACTTTATGGCTCCATCAACAACATGGAAAAAACCCAGTCCTACTGATTACAACAGAGCAGCTGGGCCTGATGACTCTCCAGTTTCATCTCCCTTTTGTGGCCTCCTCCATTACTGGAGAGGCCAGAAGCTTGGAAAATCAACGTTTGTCCTTAGAGAATAGGGTTGCACATTTTCCCAGCTGTTTCTAGGCAAAACTGAAACACAGCACTGGAGATTTTTGGAGATGTGTTTCCTTCTGGGAACCCCCCCCACCCCCCTCCCACCCCCCCAGGCAGAAAACTTGACTATGGCCTCTTTTTATTATTTCTGTCCTTTTTTTTGTTAAGTCCAAAGGCTATAAAGAAGAAAGAGAGCAGGCACTACTATGGATAAATTCTACTAAACAAAAAAAAAAATAGGTTTTAATTGACTCAGTTACAGTTAATCTGGTATTTTTTTCCACTGAAATAAAAACATTGAGAAAATATGACATGATTTATTTAGTAAAACTCCTGAATACCTGAAAGGCATTAAAAAAGGAGATTAGCAATACATAACATCACCTTACCTTTATATAATGCTCTGCATATTGTAAAGATTTTTCGTGACTCTCAAAAGACTGAATCTCATGTCACTGGTGAAAAGAAAGCAGGGAGGATATTTTGGTACCAATTTACGGATAATGACACAATTTCAAGGGTCCCAGTTCCATGATGTATAAGAAGGTCCTCTCTGTGGTAATTAGGGTTATGAAAAAATGGCCAACAGAATCTAGAGGGCTTTTTAAAAATTACCTTAAATTTAATCCAGGAAAATAAATGATAAAACAAATCAGTGGTAGAAGAGAAAAAAGGATATTTCTTTCCCCTTGAAATGACTTAAATTTAACTGTGGTCATCAGAATATGTAAAATCTGAAGTTACTTGATACTAGAAACTTCTAGTACCTACCGATTTGAATTTATAAGACTTAAACAGTGAAACACATTTTTGTACTCTTAGATTAATATACTAAATTATTCAGATAAAGCCATTATCATTTATATTGCACTTACATACTTTTACATACAATATTCTATTTAATCTCATGCTTTTTTTGTGGATGTGATGGATCAACTCTCATGAAGAGAGATTTCTGGACAGACAAAAAAGACAAAAATACAGGATCAAGACAGGCACAAATCTTTGCCCTGGCTGGTGTAGCTCAGTGGATCGAGCATGGGCCTGTGAAGCAAAGGTTTGCTGGTTTGATTCCCAGTCAGGGCACATGCCTGGGTTGTGGGCCAGGTCCCCAGTGGGAGATGCATGGGAGGCAACTACACATTGATGTTTCTCTCCTGCTCTTTCTCCTTCCCTTCCCCTCTCTCTAAAAATAAATAAATAAAATATTTTTAAAAAAAAGACAGGCACAAATTACAGTAGACTCTACTCTTATTACCCAAATAAAGGCATGGACAATAATGTATAATAGGAGACAGACAGCTGTGAAGACAAGGCATCTCAAATAAAAGATATTATTGTCATTCATCATCCATGATTATCTAGCTGGTAAAAATCAGGCTCACTTGATTGTAGGTAGGTAAGGGACCTTTCCATTTCTATGGCTTACAGTTGTGAGTATGCAAAACACAGTTTATTCTTATGTTATTATTTACAAATTATGTGTTAATTGAATTACCAATTATGTGTTCTTTGAATGTAAACATTCTTTTTTCCACTCCTGTATATATGACCCAGTAATCTATGAGAAACCAGTTCCTCACTTTTAGGATGAAAGAAAGAGCATAAAAACTATAGTTATATCTGTATTACTCACACACACACACACACAGACACACACACACAGACACATACACACACACACTCCACCCATCCACTCCGACCAAAATAAGTTTTCCTTTTCTCCTCTATCAACTTGAATTCTATCTAAGATCCCAACCTGTTGAAAGCCTCAGGTACTAAGTCACCATCCCAACTAAAGTTAAGCTCCCTCTGCATACACAGATTGTGACAGCTGAAATCCACTGTGGGTCTCTGCTAATGGATCCCCAATTTAGACCATGGGCAACTGGAGACAGAGCATGCTTCACAGGGGCCCTCAGCTTTGGAATCCCCTGCCTGTCTTGGTTGATCAAAGCTGCACTTGCCAACCTTCCAGACTTGGTGTCAACCTTGTATTTTTAGACTAATCAAGTGGCAATCTGAGGCTGGAGTTTTAAGTGTGATGTTTTTCTTAAAGAATTGTTTTATTCAGAGGTAGACTAGGTGTTTTTAAGCATATAAGTCAAGCTGTTGTATCAACTTAAACTAATTATTAGTGCAATGGATTTTTTTTCAATTTTTAAAATAATGCCTACTACAACATATGCCTGGGCATGAGGAGCACAGAAAGTGAACACTGTAATGGTAATAACACCTTCAAGGCTGGAAACAAATGAAGAGAAAGGACAGTAACACATGACTCAAGAGCTACCACACACACACACATACAGTGCCTTTTTTCTACCTACAGTGCACCTCTGAACCCCTAATACCGCCTGTTGGGGAGATGGCTCTGCTTGCGACATTTTGGTGAGAACAGAAAAGGACACTATTGTCAGGCTACTCTCCTTGTGGCATGCTCTGAAATGCCTGCAGCTCACCTCTGAGGATGTTTCTAGGTTAGAAAGGGACTGGAATGCTGTGGTGGCAGATTCCATTTTATCAGAAAAGATAGGGGTGCGTGCATGAATGGTTCCACTCAGGTCCGTCCTGGCTGCTGAGTACTCTTTTTCCCCACGTTGTGACTGTTTTCTCTACTTTTGCTATTACACTTAACTTTAGATTACCATAAAATCTTACAATCACAATGAGAGAATGCAAACCTGTATTCACAGTTTTGAAGATATTTAATGAAGATCATTTAAAATATGTCTTTGATATGTTGAGAATCTTAATTATAACCCAGTTTGATGATGCTAGGATCAAACTTCTTGATCCATGCCTGGACCAGTCAGGTGGTTTATCTGGCAAGTCTAGATGTGGGTGCAAAGAAGAACTATTTCTGTCTTTGATGTATATCATTTACTTTCAAATTTGCTACTTAATTTTGGATATAGTTCTCTGTTATTTCACATTCTGTATCAAATATTTCCAAAACCAAATGGGTTCAGTTTAAAAATTGTAGAATGGTAATTTGATCTCTTTTAGTAATGATTGTTAAATCATTCTCACCACATTAACAATACCACACATTTATTATTATTTAATGTGGCTTTAGAAACATATATTAGTGATGTGCAAATGAGACCTTATAGGCCCTGATCCATTATGTAGAATGTAGTCAAGGCTAATATGAGCAGACCCTTCTTAGAAACCAAGATCGCATTTTTTTTCTAATATAAAAAGACTGGTTGATTTTCTATTCCATTGCCATTGCCATTACAATAATGAAGTAGGATACATTTTCTTTGCATCAAAATCACTCATTTGGTAATTGGCTTCTGTTTCAATTTGATCTTTTATTTGAATTAGTTGAAAATACAGATTCTGTATTCTTTTACATGGTCAGGGTTCTATATAAAAGTCATTTATTTCATTTAGCTCCAACATTAATACCTGGGAATTTTGGTCTTATGTTTTTTTCCTACTTTTATAGGTGGAAAATATGCTTTGAAATTTTTGTTTTCAAACTATTTAAACATAAATAAAAAATGCCATACAGCATCACTGGAATAAAAACTGAGGCCAATGTGACTTATCCAGTTTTCCAAAGAAGATGTTTTCTGATCTGCACACAGCGGGAAGAGTTGGCATAATGGCTGTGAATCATGACTCCTTCAACTCATTGATGTGTGAGTCAGTGCAGTTGGAATAAATACCTTTGGATGTACATTACACAGTAATCCCAGCTTTTATATCCTTTCCTACTCCCCTAACCAAATCCTAAAATGTTAGGCATCTAGACAATGGCATAAACCCCAAACTCATCCTTACTCCTTAGGGCCCTTTCTAGTCCTTTCCATATGTGATTATTTTTGTGTAGACAGAGCAGCCATCTCTGTTTACAATGAAGAAGCTGAAGCCCAGTAATGTAACCATAGCAACCAAGCTAATCAAACCAGTCAAATCTGTGCAAAGAATAATTCTAGTTGCTCCAGAGATAGATAAGCTAGCAATTTTCCTCAGAGAGGCCCAGGCCTAACTGTGGTCGCTTAGCTGGGCTGATTACCACACAGTGTTAATGAGCATGAGAAAAAAAATAATAAGAGCAGCTAGCATTTATCGAATACTAAAGTCCCAAGCATGGTACTAAGCACTTTACATGCATTATCTCTAATCCTTATAAGAAGCGTATGAGGTAGGTACTATTATTATCCCTGCTTAATAGATTAGGAGAAAGGCTAAGCGATATTAAATCACTTGTTCAAGGTAACCCAACTAACAAGTGGTAGAGGATCACACTTAAATTCAGCTCTTCCCAACTCTCAAGTCCATACTCTTAACCACTGTGGACACCACTTCTCTCTCTTTATCACCTAACATCGACTATTTCTGTTTCTTGAGTGGACATAATATTGACTTGGACCCTGCTTTTTTTTTTGAGAAATGGGAGTGGAGGGAAGTGGGGTGAGAGAGAAAGGGAGAAAAGGAGGTGTAGGGGCCAGGAGAGAGGCGCGGCTCATCTTCTCAGTCATTTTATGCCTCCCAGATTTATCCAGGCCTGCTCTGCGCCAGGCACCACATCAGATGCCAGGCCGTGGCTGTGGAGCTAGGTAACTTCCTGGCTCTCAGGAGGCTAAGTGCCCCAGGAATCCTGCATTTACTTTCCCACCAAGTCCAATGTGTGTGCCCAGGTGAGATGTAGATACCTTGCTCTAACATTACCTACAGTTTTCTCCAGATAAGCAGATAGGAGAGAAGAATGCTCTGACAGCTGAATAAATGTAAGAATGTGTTCATGAAAATATAGAGCTGTTTCTCTCAAAGTCAGTTTTGAGGTCCTTGTTGCATCTTAGGGTAAATATGATGCTCTGTATATTCCCCTTGGTATGAATGGCTCATATCTGAAGTTAGGATCAGCCCTGAAGCAGCAGGTGTAACACTGCTGTTGGCTGGTAACTGTTTCTAATAACAGACAGGCTGCGTCTGTGTAAGGTTCTGAATGCATGGCAGGATCCGGTGAGGGGCCTTCTTGTTCTTTCACCATGTCAGAGGTGGCCCTAAGGTAGGGCCTGGGTGGGCCTCTCCTCCCTACAGCTCTTCTAACAAATCTCCAAGATGCCCTGGCAATTAGCCCTACTCTCTTTCCATCTGCACCAGGGTTGGCTTCCGTAAGAGCCAGTGACTGTCTGTCATTAAGAGTTTCAGGACAGGGCAATGGGACAACTACAGCTCCCCAAAATGTGTTCAGTTCTCATGATTCACTGGCCTCTCAGACCCATTTTCCAATATTTCTCCTCAACATCTTTGTCTACCCAACTACAGTGGCAGATTAAAAAAAAAAGGCTCTGAGTAAAAGATAAAAAGTTTCATAATGGGGCTTGAAAGCCTGGGCAATCATGTCATTTAAAAAAAAAAAAAACTTGGCTGCCAAACAGTTTGCTCAAATGACACCAGGCATGTTGCCCAGTGACGTGCAGATGGACTGGCCTTAGCTTCTGGGCCTGAGTTTTGGAGCCTTCTTGAAGATGGGTATCTAGGCAGGCACGCAAACTATGGCAAGACTGGGCTGTGCATCGTTAGCCTGAGGGAAGGACATGCCTGGGAAACTTGGAAGGTGGTCTCTACTGGCCTGCCCCAATTTCTGGGTGGAGGCACACCTGTCGTGCCTTCCCCCAAAGGGAAGGAAAAGCTGGCATGACTGTGACCCCTGTGATATGGTGAACAGATGTCTGTCTCACACAGTTGAAGTGAGCTGGCCTTCCAGAGATGTGCAGGTGGCAGACAGTGTCTTGGGAACAATGAGGGAAGGAAGCTCATGAACTACGCCTAGAGAGGGAATAAAATAGTTCTGTGCCACCCACCAGTAGCCCCTGCAGCCGAAGATCCTGATGCGAGAGCACGTCATTCAAGAAGCGATGTCTGCCAGGCAGCTCTCAGACCCTTGGTCCCCTTTACCTGGGCTGACTAAGCATCACGACCATCCTTAACCTTTTGTTTACATGTATCCAGTCACAGCTACCCTGACCCTTATTCTTTGTTTCCTTCACAAACTTTTAGGCTCCGAGCAACTACTGACATCACCTTTCCCTGGGCTCACCTTTTTCTTGAATTGACTCCATCAATCTGTGAGAGAGCCAAGGGCTTTTTGCCTCATCCTTGAGTCAGCTGAATATTCATATGCCTGTGCCTTTGCCAGTGCATCTTAATCATCTTTGCGGGCTACCTGCTCTTTGTTTATTAGCTTCTGTACACACATCAGTTAACTTTGCATCCTCACTTGAGTTGCATCAGTGAATAGTGTCTTATGTCACAACCTAGGGTGAACCAAGAACATTACTTATAGGGAATTAGGAATATCTTTGTTCATACTACACACACACACAAAGTTTGTGTTTTTAAAAAAATGCACCTCATTTTGCAAAAACTTACCACATGAAAATTTAGATTCAGGTCTGAAAATTAAATTTACACATAGCTTTTCAGGAACTCAGTGGGCTCTCACTTTCAAAGGAGGTGAATAGCACCTCCTCACAGATGTTGTGGAAACATGTCAAAGCCTTTTGCTAGTCCTGGTGATCGAGGTAGTGTGATTGGTATCTACTGAGTGGGGCCCAGGGAGGCCTAGATCAGAGTCTTATACAGCAAAGAATTGCCTCAGCAGACATCCTGGAGCCTCAAACCAACTCTCTCAGACATAGTCACGAAATATTTGTATGCAATTTTAATGCAGTCTAGAATATTCCAAGGAATGCTGTGAAAATCAAAGGAGACTGAATTTTGATTGCTTGGGACTTTACCAAGAATACTTCATCATTTGGGGGCAGGGACAAAAAAATCACATCACTGACAGCAGTGCCCCCGGTGGGGTTGAGCTGATGTGCACACCGTGTTGCGGCTGCTGCCTTCCCGGTGATGCCGTCAGTATTGGCAACAGCCACGTCCATGTTCAGACACTGTGTCTTTTAAAAATGGCTTAGAGTGTTGTCATGCCTGGGATTTTTACCAATGAAATGTTACTCTAAGTGACTTCTATTTCTCTTTCATGCGACATAGGACATTGTATTTGTCTTTAAATTTTATGAGTTATGTAGTCTGTGAATAACTATACAGACAGGTAAAAAGCTATTGTTATTTTATAAAAGAGGATTTGGGGTTTGATGGAGACAAAAACCATTGATATAAAGCAACATCTGTCAGCAATTTAGACAGAAATATTTTCCATTTGCACTGATCAGAGAGTTCTTGCTCTACTAGATGAGAACAGCAAGGCAGAGATTTGCAATGTAAGTTATGTGATAGAACGTTTGGAAAAGGTGGTCTACTTAATTGCACTTTAAGTTAGTCAGCTGCCTATCAAAGAATCCCTCCTGTACCTTGCTCATTCTCACTCCCGTGTTTGAGAAGCTTCTCAGCAGCACCAGGGTGCCAGCTCTCCCGGGGTTTGAAAGCGGAGGGACCTGACCATCCAGAAGCATAGACTGCCCTCTCTTGGAGGGCAACCTGCATTGAGATGGACATACTCCACACAGTTGGCCTTTATAATCTCGATACCCGGTATATCAAATGATGTTTCCGGTCATTAAAATTTGTAAAGGTTTCTGAACCTTTCTTACAAAATCACTAAAACAAAGTTATAATGTAATGCTGAGGTTCTCAAAATCATCTTGGGTGTTGGGTGGCCAATAAGGAGTGTACATTACAAAAGAGAAGGGGAGCAAATTGGCTTGGAGGAGAATGGGCTTTAGAGTTACAAAGGTCTGGGTTCACATTTTGGCTCTTCCAGTCATCAGCTGTCCAAGTTAGAAATGCTCAATGTATTCCTTTGTAACATAGGCACAATTCCATCTCTCTGACTGAGCTGATGTGAGGGTTAAGTGAGATCACAAACATAAAGGCCTCAGCAGAAGGCTCAGCATACAGAAGGGAGCAAAGTACATCAATCACTACCATCCCCGTCTTCCTGGGGAACTCTGTGATGACTTCTTGACCTGAGCCTTACAAGTGGCCTTGTCAGCTAGTCTGGTGCTCCATTAGGCTACACACACCTCTTCCGTAGATGGCGAATGGAAAACTTCAAGCCCTTATTGTTCCCATGTGCTTTCCTCTCTTTATCAGCGGTAACTAATTCTACTCTGGTGCCCTGATTATCTTACAAGTTACAGCAAAATATGAAAATATTTGAAGTTTAATCTGTTGAAAATAGCAACTCCTCCCCTCTGTAACAATCTCCCACCCTGCCCAATCAAATTGCAGTGAATCATAAAAACTGTCACACAAATTAGTGCTCAGTCTGTTAAGGGCTAAAATGCCATGCAGAACATCCCCCATATCCTCTATGTAATTGAGCTTAAAATAACAACAACCAAAAAAGAAATTTGTCCTTTGCCATGAATACAAGATTCTTTACAGTAAAATTCTTTTGATGTTCAAAGTCCCCTCTCCCCAAGCAATGGGTATTGGATGGTATTGAATATATGAGCAAAAAAGGCCCTCTGGAATAGGGGTCCTGATGTAGGTGGTTGTATCTCCTTCCTGAGACAGGTCCTGATTACAGAGTAGTTCTTTCTTTAAAAGTTGCGAATTTTGTCTTGAGAAAATAAAAAAATTAGCATAATCAACTAGCATTAGGTGTTTATTCTGCAAAAACATGTGATCTCTAGGTAGGCGCTATTCGCGACATCCTTCCACCTACACCTCATCTCTTCCTTCCCTGACCTCAGGCCTCATGAGTGCATCGAGTCTCAATAGAAGAGGCTCTTTTATTCTGTGCCACATTTGAGGTCCACAGACTGGGGTTAGGGTGATGTTTTTGACCTGATGTTCCTTCAGGAATTTCTTCTCGGTTTATTTTCTCTACATAGTTGGTCTTCTCCTTTGTAGACTAGGGTTCTTCACTTGCCTTTACTGTGAGGTGTGGGAAAGGCCACAGCACATGACATAATGCTTCATGATGTAAAATACTAAAGATGAGAGGAGGAGGGTGATGTTCTCTAGTTGTTCCTTGAATGACTAGTGAGGCTTACTATCAATAGTAATAATAATGATTATTACTAAAGCCTGAATGAAGGAATGACTAGAGGACATCACTCAAGAATGACATAAAAAAAATAGCATAGAGTTCTCATATTTTCCTAAGCTGAGTATCTTGGTTGTATTGGCTTTTTAGCTATATTTCTTTGCATTATTTTGTGTGTGTGTGGCTGCCCCAGTGATTGCAATTTACATCCTTCACTATTTACTGTCTATGTACAGTTAATATTTTATCATTTCACATATATGTTGGAAGTCTTATGTCCTTCCTGATGCATATTTCCTCTTCCTTTATGCTAACATGGTCATTTGTATTACATTTACAAATATTATGAACATCACTGGACAATGTTATGATTTTTGCTTTAAACCATTAGAAGGCTTGCAAATAAATTCCATGGGAAAGGCAAATTTTAAAGTGACCTTTTGTATTTACCCAGATATAACCAATTGCAGTGCTTTCCATTCTTTCCTGAGGGTTTGAGTTTTCATCTTCCCTTCATTCTGGAGAGCTTCCTTTATGAGAAGAGCTTCCTGTATACTTTGCAGTTAGTTCAGGACTACTGGTGCCTCTTTGGTTTCCTCTTATGTGGAAATGTCATGATTCAGTCTTCAGTGCAGCATATATTTTCTTTTTAAAAATTTTTTAAAATTTATTTTTAGAGAGAGGGGAAAGGAAGGAGAAAGAGAGGGAAAGAAATATCAGTGTGTGGTTGCCTCTCACATGCCCCCTACTGGGGACCTGGCCTGCAACCCAGACACGTTCCCTGACTGGGAATCAAACCAGAGACCCCTTGCTTTGCAGGCCGGCACTCAGTCCACTGAGCCACACCAGCCAGGGCAAGGCTATGTATTCTGAGCAATGAGTTCTGGTTTGACAATTTTTGTTCTCTGTCAGCACTATAGAGATGTTTGGTCCACCCTCTTTTGATTTCCATAGTTTCTGCTGAGAAGCCGACAGTAATCAGATCACTGGTTCCTTGTATGTAATGTGTTGTTTTCCTCTTGCTGTTTCCTTTTTGTCTTGGCATTTCCAAAGTGGACTGTAATGAATGAGAAGATAGGAGACTTTCATGGATCATCATGCATCTATACATTTTTATCTTTTATCAAATTCAGTAATTTTTTTGGTCATAAATTCAAATATTTCCCTCCTCCATTCTCTTTTCTTCTCCTTATGGAATTCCATTTACCCATCTATTGGACTATTTGATGATATTATCTAACAGGTCTCTGAGACTTTATATTTTGTTTAATCTTTTTTCTCTTATTTGTGTTGGATAATTCTATTGCTCTATCTTCAAGTTTGCTTTTCTCTTTCACATCTCCATTTAACTGTTAAGTCAGTGTAGTGAATTTTTATTTGAGATATTGTATTTTTAGTTCTAGAATTTGTTTCTTTTTATGCTTTCCATTTCTCTGAGGAAATTTGCTATCTTCTCATTCATCATGTGCATCATTTAGGAGATTTATAACAACCATGTTAATATCTTTGTGATTTAGTCCCAACATCCAGTTCACTCTGGGGTCACAGTCAATGGATTTCTCTTTCTCTTGGGAACATGCCCCATTTTCTTGATTGTTTGTATGTTAGTAACTTTGGATTGTATCCTGAACATTGCAAATGTTAAGCAGTAGAGGTTCTGGATGCTATTCCGCCCCCCACCCCCAGCAAGTGTGGTTTCATTGTAGCCTGCGATGATCTTAGGGACTTAACACCGAACTGTTTCTTGGGTAACAGCTGCAGTCTCGGTCCATCTCCTCTGTCTTCAGCTCAGTTGCTTTGAGTCTGTAGCAGGCTGCATAGTTTGAGAGTCAGTCAGAGATATGGACAGGCAGAATTGGATAGGTCTCTCTAGACCTTTCCTTTTGGTGATCCCCCCTCTTTTCCTAGCAGGTCTTGGTCACCCTGCTCAGAAAGACTGTGTTTGTCGCACAAGCACCACCATTGCCTGAGCACACTGTGCCCATGGCACTTAGGCTGAGCCGTGAACGTGGGGACTTTATGCAGCTCCCCTCCTTCCCTCCCCCAAGTGTGTTCTCCCCATTAGCATGTGGCTTCTGTTCATGCTCCAGGATTTCCAGCTTTTGATAGTACGTCAAGATTCGAAGGCGTTTTCCACAGGGATGTCATCCAATAAGGTCTTGTTCCATCATTCCCAGAAGGAGAGGACATACCACTCTTCATTACAAATGCGGAAAGGCGGGGCACTCCAGGGAGCCCTGCTATTGAAAAAGCACATAAGAATTGCTTCAAACCTGAGCCATTCTTATAAAAAAGATCAGCTAATGTTTATTTTTTTTGGCTTCACTTACAGATATCTCAACTATTTAAAGATGCCTATTCTATTCAAAATTACCAGACTCAAACTTATTAAAAATAAGTTAATTTGATAGGATTTGTTTTTTTTAGAAATTCATCTGGCTATTAACCCATTTCCCAACGTTTTCCCTGACTCACTTCAAAGACTACGGGGTAGTGCGTCTTGCTGTGGGCGCTCCAGGCTGCTGACTCAGAGATGTGCACGGAGGAGAGGAAAGAGCTCACGTTTGTGGGGGCAGTTCCCACAGCCTTCGCCTGCCCCCTTTCTTTTCTTCCTAATGAGATTTTCAGCATCACTGGAACCTTGTGGCTTAGGTTCTATCCCTGCTGGTTATTTTCCCCCCAAAGCTACAATCTTTAATGACATTATAATCATTTCCACAGCCACTCACTTTTGCCTCACAAGCTGAGAAGTAATACATTCAGACAAAAAATATATAACAGGAAGAGATGGACTACTAGGAACTAACCTGTTTTCAATCACATAAATGTCATTTGTAATAAGGCATGAAAGATAAGAACTTTTAAACACATAAATTAATAGGAACCTTTCTCTACTAGTTTTCCATTTGGCCTCTCCATTTCTTTTAACATTACTGACTTGACTATTCTATTAACTACACTACTTGGTGGGTCAGATGGGCAAAAGCATGAAGTTCATTTTATTAGTTTGTCAGCAAGCTCAGAATCTGTGTAGACTAGTACAATAATAATGATGCTTTAAAAAGATAGAAACAAGATTAGAAGTTTGCTAAGGTTAACAGTTATCTTTGAAAATATGGGCTTAAAGGAATTGATACTTTAATCTTTTTTATTGGCAGGAAGGTATATTTAAGTCATGATTCTTACACCAAAGCCAAGATTGGCACCATCCAAATAAAAAGGCATTAAATCAGAGTCAGGGTGTAGACCATGGGAAGATGGATTTACCAGGACTCTGTAGGGCTGGTGTAGGAGTACAATGGCATTAAGTTTACACTTTGTAGCACCAACCCTTACCACCTCCACTATACTGCTCTTCTATCCCCTTCTTTCTATTTGTGCAAATTAATAGCTTAAGAAATCTGTGTGCTGTCATTGTAGCAGGATTCTGGAAGAGAGTAGAGGCACTGTTCTAGGCTCCAAAGGCATGGCAGTGAACGAGACAGCAGTTTCCTGCTCTCCTGAGCTTGTGTTCCAGTGGGGTTGTTAATGTGTTAACATAGACAAGTAGAGCTAGGTACGAGGTAATTTCAGATAGTATAAATTCCTAGGAATAAAACAGATTGGAGGGGTGTATGATTACTTTAGAAAAGGGCATCAAGAAGAATATGAGGTGGTGACATTGGAGTTAAGATGGTCATGACAAGAAGGAACCAGCTTCATTAAGTTCTGGGAATGCAAATTAAATCCACGGTGTGTTTTACAGCAGCTTATGTCAGAGAATCAAGGAAAAAAATGTGTTTAACTGCTAAGGAAGTAAACCAAAATATCTACAGTGCTTACCTCTGGGTGTAGATTAAAACCTGGGAATCCATTTGCCACTGCCTAGTTTTCATATTTTTAATAATTAGAAAATATTAAGAACTCAAAATATATCTAGAGGGGGATACAGAGTCCAAAGCAACACTTAGCCACCTTGAAATAATTGCACATTAAAGAGGGGTTACCAGGTGTATCTGAAGGCGTCCTAAAACTGAAGGCCTTACAGAGGAAGCTCCCTGGACGCTGTACACAGGGTAGCAAGATCAAGCAGACAGAACAGGACTGCTCACTGCTGCTCTCAGGCCTCCTCTACACCGACGGGGACCTTCCTCAGGGAGCCCTTCCAGGGCAGCCATTGCGTTCTCAACACAAAGTGGACAGGGACATGAGGTGCTGCTGGAGGGGCGCGAGGTGGAGGCAGGGGCTTACCGATGAAGGGAGTCTTGGGGGCACTTATGGTTTGATGATACGTGCAGCAATATTCTAATTAGGCCCTTAGTTTCACAAAACTCACTTGTCTTTAACCTAAACCACAGCTCTTTAAAGGAAATTTAATTAAAGAAAACATGAACTTCTAACTCCATGAAAGTGTATGCCAACATATTGTGTTTTCATTTTTTGTTTTACCTTTTGCCTCCGGTTCTGGAAACCAGGGATAAAATTGGAACAACAAGGCATACATTCGTTTGAAGCTCATATTTGGCTAGAGCTTAAGGATAAAAAAAATTGCAAGGGATGTAAGCTGAAGTCTAATTTTAGACAAAGAAGCACCACTACTTCAAAAGAGAAGTAAAAAAAAAATTCTTCATTGATTAAAAATCAGGAGTATGTACCGTGATGGAGAAGGGCTGATGGTCGGAAGGGTTAACAGTCTGTAGTTCTGAATTTGCATCTTCACGTGCCACGAACCCCGCTCCAACCCCGCGGCGGCTCCAACCCCGCGGCGGCGCTGATGGCCTCTGAGGACACGGCAGCTTCCTGGCAGCCTGTGTGGACTTACGAGGCTGCTGCAGAGTGGCCTCAGATGGGCAGCTCGTAGGCTCAGCCTGTGAACACACTTGGCTTGGGCCATTCTTTCTTTTTTTTTTTTAACTGTTCCAACATTTAGAAATTGGAATAGTTATCCATGTTTCTGGAGTTCTTCTTCTTTTTTTTAATCAGAAGACCTGGCAACTCTGAGCCTACCCCCTTATCTGGTCGTATTTGGCAGGAATGAGTAATAGTGGCTGCCCCCAGTGGCATGCAGTTCCCACCTCACCCTGGACACTCATTATGGCAGCTGTACAAACTTTGATTTGCTCTCTCGGTTGGAACCAGGGCCCGGACCAAAACCATCAGCCTTTTTCACTGTGGCTCAGGATGTTTGTCACATAAACCGAGGAGACTTGGCTGGGACCAGTGGAATGGCCAAAGTTCACGTGTATGTTCACTCAGCATCTGCTCCCTAGGTGAGGAAGGTGTTTGTGCTTCTACAGGCACCTGAGAGTGCAGACGTTGGGAACATTGGGAGTGATCTTCCGGTGGGAGAATACGTTTTAGAGCAATAGAAAGGAAAAGCATTAATGAGAGATCTGTTGTTCTCACTTCCTCTTGTGTTACTCTCCTCTTTTTTAAAGGACATTTTTGTTCACCTTTATATATCTTGTTGATTTTTAAAAAAGTATTTGGGGGGAGTTTCATGGGATAGTCACATATATTAATGAGCATACTTTAAAAAAAAATCAGGTACCAGAGATTGTATCTTAACCAGATTTCCTGGTTTGAGAGAGGCCAGCTAATGGCCCCCAGCCAGGCAGGTGATCACTGATGGTGGGGATGACTCACACACAGTGCAGGGTGGAGAAAGTGACCCAAAACTTTGGGAAGCTGGGCATTAATTCACACTAGGCAACAGTCCCAAACAAATTAACTTCCCACCCGTGCTCCTCCCTCCCCCTCCCAATGGTGTTGAATTTTATCTGTGAGCATATTTTGGGCTTTCTGAAGTCATTCACGGCTAAGCAGAGTGAAGTGGTCCTTTCATATGGTTGGACTCCTGGTTGAAAATCACACTGAAAGTTTTATAAAGCCAAAGGATCTTTTCCACAACACTGGAAATGCCTCTTTTTAAAATTTGTATGATTCAGTAAAGCAGCTATTTCCTGGCTCTGCAAACACAGCTCCAACTTTGGACAGAATGTGGGCCCAGGCCTTGACCTGGGTCTGGGCTGGAGCTACCTGCTTCGACTCTTCATGGAAAGGAAGCTCCTAATGAGCACAGCTCCCAGTGACAAACAGACAGTTTTAGTGCTTCCAGGAAATTATGTGGGAGGTAGAACAAATAAGAAAGTTACACCCCCATCTTCCCACACACACCTTTTCCTTAAGTTCTTGACACATTCAAAGTGTCATGTGGTCAATAATTATTAACATTTCTATTAGTCTAGTTACATGTTCAGGGAACACATATTTTGCCACTAACAGCTAAAACTTAACTCCAAAGGGGGAGCCATGCATGAGCCATCTTGTAGAAAGTAGTATATTGTAAGATTAGAAAAGAACTATTTCTGTATTAAAGAAAATATATGAAAATCTTTAAAACATTTCTCTGAGCCAACCATAGCCCACAGTAGTTTCATTTATTCCAAAATCAGTAAATATCTGTTATCTACTTTACTTCTAGACTTGAGGGGGGGAACTGGGAGCAGGGGTTGTCTGTGGGGAAGTGGAGACAAACACTGGTAAGTACAAAGGAAAAAGGGGAAGCAGCTAACGGATAGGGAAGTGAGTGGGGAAAAGTAGGACACTTAGACTAAGCATTGAGGAAAGGCCGCTTGGAAAAAAATGTTTGTGCTTCCTCCTGAATGATGAGGAAAAAAAACAGCACAACAAGAGTGAGGGGAACATCATTCTAGAAAAAGACATGAATGTGAAATGTGAGGTCCCTGAAGAGAGACAGAGGGAAAGAAAGCTTGGCAGATTAACTCTAAGACCAGACTTGCTGATGTGGTGTGAGATCAAATCAGGAAGGCAGGCAACGCCCCAGTTGCAGACAAAAGCCATCAGGGGGCTTCCACAGGGGAGGGATGCATCCTTTGGAAACTCTGCCAGGGGTGTCCAACCTTTTGGCATCTCTGGGCTGGAAGAAGAGTTGTCTTGGGCCACACATTAAATACACAAACACTAATGAAAACAAAAATCTCATAATGTTTTAAGTAAGTTTATGATTTATGTTGGGCCACATTCACAGCCATCCTGGGCTGTATGTGGCCCCTGGGAAGCTGGTTGGACACCCCTAGGCTAACAAATTAAACCCTGCCAGCTAAATCTGGTCCTCTGTCTGTTTTTGTAAATAAAGCTTTATTGAAACACAGCCATGCTTGTTCACTTATGTATTATCTATGGATGCTTTTGTACTACAGTGGCAGAGTTGTGCAGTGGCAATGGAGACTGTAGGACCCATGAAGATGGAAGTCTTTAAAGGGCTATGTGGCAATTTAAAGAAAAGATTTTACAAACTCTTGCTTTAGACTGTGTATTCTTCATGTTGCATTTAATGGATTTTGGGTTGTTGAAAAGCTGTCTACCAGGTTGCCCTCACTTTCTCAAAAGGCACAAGACATGATTGCTAACGCAGGAATTTTTAAGAAAATAAAAATTTGCCTCGGAACGAGAGTCAGGCTTGCCTGGATCAAGTGACCACGTACATCATCCTAGCTAAAGACTGCTTCATCACAGCAAGAGGTTATCTCAGTCCGTAAGAGGTCTGTAAGCAAGTCGGATTGTTTCAGTGGCATGACGTTATCATCAGCTCGCTATCCTTCTGTTGGCCAAGGGATGTGGGAGGGCTCACCCGCATGGTAGCAAGAGGGCCGTGATGGTTTCAGGAAAAAATGCAGACAATATGTAAGATATTTAGCAACAGAACAAGTTGCCTGTATCTGCCCTCATGCCCTTTTACAAAGGAAGGAACATTCTTTATGGTTCACAGTTGCTATCGGTTTGTACCTCATTGGCTGAGATTAGCTTGTGTTACACTGATGTCTTGTGAGAAGAATGAATTTACCATGATTGGCTTAGGCTAACACTTACCACCTTGGAGTTGTGCACCTACATGGTGAATGAATGCCTAAAGTCAGGCTTCTGCCAGCAAGGGAGGTAGGAAAGACTGAGAGCTGGGTACCCAAGGTAAATGCCACAGGATGGGATCTTTGTAAAATAATCCTATGTCTGTCCCAAGATATTCAGAGAATAAATGTGAAAGGTGGAAATCACCCAAGAAACAAACTGTGCAAATCCGCCCATTGGGATGTGGTTTGTTGGTGGTGGTGGAATATGGTCTACTGCATAGTTTTTTGACTTAATGAAAATTTTGTCTGTTGCTTCCACAAGAGGTTGAATAATTCATTCCCGCATGTGGATGCCATGCTCTCAAAGCAATATCTACAATACATTTAGCCTCTCTGGTGAGTCACTTTTTTTGGATAGCTGTCTTCTGAGCTCGAAGAAACCACAATTGTTTGAACATGGACTTGATTCAATTGAGTTTTGCAAGTAGGGACTTGATACCATACGGGGCTCACCTAGGGTTCCCTAACAGGTCCTTCCCAACATATCTCGAGTTATTTGCATTCACTACATCTCCAGTTGGCTGGAAACCACAGCCTCCTTTAATCATCTGCTTCAGGTTTTTTTTGTTTATTTGTTTGTTTTGGAAGGAACTCCCCTCCTGGGAAAAGGTACTTTTGCTTCTTTGGTCTTTTCTCCACATATTCAGGGTGCCCAGTACCTGGCCGTGGAGGAGCTTGAAGTCTGCTTCTCAGGAGGCTGAATTAGTTGCTGTATGCATGGCATTTTCTGTGACATCTGTGAAGTTCTTGTAGAAAGAAATGTTAAAGGTGAGGGGAGCCGAAACCCAGCAAAGACTAGACAGAAAGAACTCTCTTGAGGACTGAGTCTTTGTGTATTAGATGAATTTATATAATACCCGAGTCTTCATTTTGTTTGAATTTGTAATAGGAGCTATTACGGCAATAGGGAAGGGACTGGAGTCCTGTGATATTTGTGGAGGACAGGCCACAGCTGAATCATTTCAACTTTGAGACTAAGGCACTCCGATGGAATTGACCTTCACCAAGCACAAGCTATAGGCTTAGAGAGATTACTCCCCAAAAGAGATTACTATCAGATTTCCAGGCAATGGAGAAAGGTTTTTTTTTTTGACCTCAGTAGTCATCAGTCACACCCTCCTTTGTTCTTTCATTCATTCCCTTATGTTATGATGAGAGCCCCTTATACATGTCAAGCCCCACTTTTGGCACTGAGAAAAGCAAATGGGACCTTATTAAGTACCTGTTACAAGCAGGTGGTGAAGGCAGTGCCCTTGTCCTCATGGATCTCACAGTCCAGTGGGGAAAATGGGCATCTGAACAGGTGCCTGTAACACAGTGAGACTGGAGTGGGCACAGGCAGGCTCACAGTCAAAAATGTCAGTTTGAGTGCCCAATTCTGGATTAAAACTGTGTGACTTTGAGTGAGTTACTGACTGAATGCCAGCTTCCTCAGTTGTAAAGTGGGGTCACTATGAGGGTGCATGCTCCTCCAGTTACTGTGAAAGCGAAAGGAAATGACGCGTCTCACATTGTTATTGTAACACTCGTTACTATTGTCATGTACTACAGTAAGGGCAGGACTGCCAGATAACAGGGGGGCTGTGCACAGGAGTGGAACACTATCACTTAATGTCCTGTCACCTTGGGCAAGTTACTCAGCCTCTCTGTGCCTCAGGTTCTTCTCTATAAAATGTAGATAATATCCCGTTCAAAGAATGATAGTGAAGACTTAAATGATGTCACTCGTGTAAAATACTTAGCATGATATAAACCCAGTACCTGTCAACAATATTACTGTGACTGCTGTGCCTATGGAAACAACAAAGGCAACAATCCAAAGGTCCAGGACACAGTTTGCAGAGAAGGTACGACCCAAAAGCATGTGCCATTTTTGCAGGGGCAGGGGTCAAAGCCATCAACCACTGTGGCTGGGAAAACAACCCTGCACCTGTTTTCTGCATCATGGATCGGTGGCATCTTGTTTGTGTGTTTTGGACAGAACATTTAATTGTGGAAACTTTGAGAGCTGTTACATCTGTATTTTCATGGGATAGTTCAGGGTGTGATACATCGGACTCTTTCCTGCCTTCCTCACTCCTAAACAGCCAAACTTTCCTAGAAATTTTCTTCTTAAGTTACAGAAAACACCTTTGAAAGCACTAAGATCAGAATCCTACTCTACACTGACCACTAATGTCCTCCCTCCCATCCTCCAAAGCTCTGCACATCACAAAACTCTAATTTTAGCCTGTGCACAGCTGTGCCCTGGCAGGAATGATGAGAAACGGGTGTGAAGAAAGCAAATGACCGAAGGGTGGGAGTACACGGCCAACATGCACACGCCTCTGTGCTATCCAGAACCACAAGGTCTGGCAGTCAGTGGCATTCCTTACCAGGACTGATGTCACCGGGGGGAGACATTCCTGACTTTGCTCCCCTGCCCCACTGGTTTTCCTTACCATATTTTTTGGATACTAAGTGTTCTTTTAGAAAGGGTCACCATTTTTTTTAGAGGCTGTCTTTCTCTACTCTCAATTCAAGCACTTCAGTAGAGTGCACCCCATGACAAGCGGTTCACTGGAGATGTACACCCAGCCCAGAGACTTCCCTTCCACTCCCTGCTGATTGGTTGAGGGAGGGGCACTGACAGTTCAGGCCAACAGTGGTCAAGCTGAGGATTCTGATCCTCCCACTTTATCCTGGAAGTAGGTAGGCCTGCAGCTTCCAGGGAGCACCAGGACACACCCGAGAAGGTGAGATTCTGTGGAAGGCAGAGGGGAGAGAAGAAAAACAGGCCTAGGGACATTATTTAAGCCCCTGTAACCCTCTAAACCATGGACTTTCCATTTACATGAGCCAGTACACTCACCTTTTCGCTTAAGCTGGTTTTATGTTTAGTTTTCCATTTCTTACAACCAGAAAAATCCTAATGCACTCAAAACCCATGTTTAAGGCCTGTAGAAACTGGAGAGGTGCACTCGGTTGGGCCACCAGTAGTTTATACTTCTTGTCTGACCAAATCTTGCAGAATATATTGGGAAAATGTCCAAAAGCACTTTGGCAGCTTAAGGGGAGAGTACAAAGGAAGCAGTAGAGAACACTCTGCTACCAATTAGAAGTCTGAACCCGAGGCCAATGAGTGACATGCTTTTGTGAGCCTGTGTCTAGTCCCAGACTCAGGAGCATACCCACTGCCCTGCCCCCACCCTGGGGCCATCCACGGAGAAAGGCGGTACAGCGATCTGTACCAGTGCTGGCTCAGGCTGGCCCCTGTCCCTGGTCAGAGGCCTGTGGATAAGACTTTGTACCCAGAAAATGAACTGTTTCAGGAACCATATGCTGAATTCCTTTGAAAAATGAACATTATCCATAATTTTTATTCTCAAGGCCACACTGGGCCATTCCCTATTGGATTTTTGGACAGTGAGAAAACACTGCCTGACTTTAGGCTTGTTTCTAGAATACTAGATTTTCCTGTGTTGTTTATGCCAAATTATCTTAACCTCAGATTATTTTGCTTAACTTTTAAGTATATTTTGGGGGGAATGGGGTAGGGAAGAGCAATAGAAAGGGAGGCAAAAGCAAACATGTACTGAGCAGTTACTTTGCTTGGCTTGAGCCAGCATGTCCCATAATGGTATATGCATTTGTACACGTGGTCCTTAGAACAAGGATAGGCATGATTATTTTCCCCATTGTACAGATGACAAAACTGAGCCCAGAGATTTGACTCACAGCCCGTAAGCATTACCCTACCTTCTTAATATGTACCCTTGTACACAATAAGTGCACATGACCATCCTCTACTTAGCATAATACTAGCAAACACAAGAGTCACAGAAAATGAAATTCTCCACCCTGAGAATATGCACATTCTAGGAGGACGCCAAGACTCACTGACTCAAGACTCAATTTAAAAAATTACAAACTAGTCCATATCTTAAAACCCCAGTGATTAAGTGCTATAGAATATTAGAAAATAGAACTTATTATAAGGAGACATTGGGGGTTTTGGATGTTTAGGTTATTTTGGATTTTTAAAAAACTTCTCCAAGGTACAGAAAATAAGTAGCATAGACAGTAGGTAGAAAATAGACAGGGGGGAGGGCAAGAATAGTATGGGAAATATAGAATCTAAAGAACTTGAGACACGTGGGCATAAACTAAAGGGGGGGAATGGTGGGGGAGCGGGTGTGCAGGGTGGAGGGGAATGAAGGGGGGGACTAGAACAACTGTAATGGTATAATCAATAAAATATATTTTAAAAATTTCTCCAATCATTGGAAGTTAACTAATGATGGAGCTATCATCTATTTTATTTTGCTTTTGGCAGCCCTTTCATGGAGCGTATAGAGTCTGGTGCACACAACATACAAACAGACCAGTGAACGAATGCTGTACGCCCCACTGGGATGATCACATGCAACTGGGAACTCAGGGATCCTCCTGGCTGTTGATTACCAGGAAAAAAGAGACAATAGGCCAAGCAGATTATGGGCTCAAGATTCTGGGTTCTATTTTTTTCTTATCTTTAAAATGTGGAGCTCTCTGGGATATAATTTAATGAGTCAGCTTAGAATTAACAGGAGTAGTTCATGTACTTTGAATACTGTGCCTGGGACAGAAAATACTAAAAGAAAGACAGTCTGGTTTAATGATTATGAATTACCTCAAACAGGAGCTACAGCTTGCTAAATCTGTCTAATTGGCAGAAGCAGCCCTGTCCAGCCATCATCTCCCCTTTGGTTTGATGGATGGTAACAAAATGATTCTTCCATAGATCTCAATCCTCAAATGACATTCTTCACATACAAAAAGCCAACAACGAGCACCAAAACATTGAAACAGTGTGGGTGGGAGAGAGTTGCACAAGTATACAAAACAAGGTGGGTGAAGTTAAGTAGTGCATGGTTTAATCTCTTTATCTAGAGAATAAGTCACAGAATTATTGGAAAGAAGATGTGGCTGAGCCCTGAGCTGGGAGCGAACTTCCAAGTCCTCTGTACCTCGGTGTGCACGTCTTTAAAGTGGGCCCTGAGACGTATTAGCACACTGCTTCCCACATTCCAGTCCTTTGCTTTGTTTCAAGGCAAATGGGAGAACCTGGGAGAAGTTCATGCTGTGGTCCCAGCTGTGGAATATCATCCCACAGTGTGTGGGTGTGTGGCCTTTGTGACTAAATGGCTGTCGCTTTGTACCCACAGGAGCTCCGGAGCTCACTTACATGTAGATGTGAGGACTTGGTTATATGTGAAATACTGTTTAGCCCTTTTTCCATGAGTTTCTGATGATCTTTTAAAAAGACAGTATTTAGTGGGACAGTTTTCTGGTTAATGTTTTCTCTCTCAATACTGAGTTTTAAGAATCTCTTGACTTGGTGCACGTGTTTTCCTGCTATGGCCTTAAAAAAGAACATCATTAACACCAGTCTTTGGTGCATTCCCCTGACCAATGATTTCTTAGATTTGGTCAATAAGGAGGTGACACTGGTCAAATAATGTCATCAACAGGCTCAGCTTCATTCAAATGACAAGAGGATGAGAGGAAAAGGAAAATGCCAAAACATCATGTCACATTTTGATAAATTGAAATACCATGAGAATAGAAACCAGAGCTGTATGTATTGGGGACTGGCAAATCCAGCCCATGGGCCAAGCCTTTTTTTTTTTTTTTTTTGGTATGGCCTGCAAGCTAACAATGGTTTCACATTTTAAGTGAGCACATTTCAAATGGGTACTAAGTCCCTACATAATATCTTTGATTTTTACCCCTTGCCTGCAAAACCTAAAATGTTTCCCATTTGACTCTTGGAGAAAAAGTTTGTCAAACCCTTGGTTTAATCATTATTTTAACATCAAAGATGAACATAATGCCTGACAGACATTTGGTTCAACTGAGTATTTGTTGACTTTACTTACCCAGAATTCACATTATTGACTGGGGTTCAATGCCATGGTCCATGTACTGCAACTTGGCCAGTGACTAACTTGGGCCAATGATGCACAGGGAAGTTCTCTAGGGTTTTCTGGATAAGAGCTTTTAGAGGGAATCATTGTGGATGACAGACAGACCTAGAACTTGCACATGTGAAGCTTATAAGAGAGCAATGGGGCCAGGAGAATCACAGGGAAGCAGTGCTCCTTGGCCAAGCCAGCCCTACCTCTGTCTTCTGTCAGATGAACTAATAGATTTCCACCAAATAATAATTATTTATTGCTTGCTTATTATGCGGTAGGCATTGTGTAATTGTTCTATGGACTTCATCTCATCTTATTTTTGAAACAACCTGCAATGAAGGTAAACTTCCATTTACATATAAGGAAACTGAGGCCTAAAGATTTTTAAAAACCTTATAGCTACTAAGTGGCAGAGCTGTGATCCACACTGGATCCACCTCGAAGTTGCTTCTCCACTCTTAACCACTGTTCTGCCCTGCTTTCTGCTGTGTGCAGCTGTATTGTGTGTGGCATCATACAATGTGCTCAGAAGGAAAGGTCTTTTCTGATAATTTATTTGTGCTGATAAAAAGCTGGAAGAAACAAAAACATTTTCTCAGTGTTCTTGGTTATGAACCTAGAGTATTAAAAATTTTTAGACAGTCTATGCGGGATCTTTGTTGTGTTTTATCGAAGGCTTTATTTATATGTTTTTAGAGAGAGGGGAAGGGAGGGAGAAAGAGAGGGAGAGAAACATTAATGCAAGAGAGATACATTGATTGGTTGCCTCTCGTATGGGCCCCAGTCAGGGACCAAACCTGCCACCTCCGCCTGTGCCTTGACCAGGGATGGAACTGGTGGCCTTTAGCGTTGTAGGATGACACCCAACCAACTGAGGCACACCAGTCAGGGCTTTGTGTTTTTTTAAATAAAGGTGAAAGAAATATTTTTTGTTAATAGGGTCATGTAGAGTTATACAGCTCTTAAGGTGGTATGCTTTTTTATGCTTTTTGGTAATTTGCAAAAAGTTTTATTTCATATTACATTACTTGGACACACATGTTTTCCAAAGGATGAGAAGCAATGCTATTTTAAGACACTTTATTGAAAACAATCATCCCTTTTAAAACTCCATTTCTGTATATTATATTCAATATTAAAGTTACTTTGTTTTCTTGGGCACACACAAATAAGATAGGCCACATAGTCAATTCCTGGGAAACTCTTTGGCACTTGTGTTGTGAAAAAGCTCTTTCAAACCACGAGGGTGGCATTTGGTAATTTACTGCTGAAGTAGACACCAAGTGGCAGCCGAGGGGTGAAAAGGAGGGTTTTCTCCCTGGGGGAATCCAGCTGAGCCGACTAATCCTGTAAACTGCTGCAGAGAGGGTAGGAAAAAATGGCTGTCCTGTCAGTAACTATTCGATGACACCCAGCACCAAAGGCTTTAATTTCCCACAGACCAAACTCAGCAGATCAGAAGCCTACTAACCAGAGACAGAATTTGTCTTTTGTTTTTGCATTTGAATGAAAGTCTTCTAGCCAAATGGTACTGAAATGTCATCTGGCATCTCTCTGGCTGGCTTGAGGGAGAGTTGGTGGTTTTCACCCAGTTTCCACATACAATGCTTCCCGCCCCAGAACTGTTGTATGTTAGGCTAAATTTTGCCAGACATTAAATAAGCACCATTTAAAAATACTTTAAGCTTAACAGCTGAATAAATCAGTCAGTGGCATTTATTTGTTACCCACTGTGTTAAGTTCTGAGGGTGGGGGTGGTAGAAAGTCACAATTAAAAGAACACATGAGGAATGTTCCATACTTATAACCCTAGCCAAAATGTCAACCATTACATTTTAGCACCTTCAGAGTATGTAGAAACTCACTTCCCAAATAATTTTCTGGGGAGCATGAGCCCTGTGAGATACGATAAATGCTCTGGGTTCAGGTGAGGTGAAAAAGTGCGACATTTACAGGCTTCTCCATGCAAGACCTCAGGACCTTTAACGTGCTAACATGTGTGGTAAACCTCCCAGTACGGACCCAAGACTTGCAGCATTCCCCGACTATTCAGACTACATTGGGTAAATATTGCGTAGAAATTATCAGTTGACTTTCCCCACTTCATAAATGCAAAAGTGGGGTAAGGTGACTTGTCCAAGATCATATAGTTAATTGTTGACAGAGCTAGTGGCAACACTCAGCTCTTCTCCTTTTAAGTCTAGTGTTCTCCAGTGAAGTCTGCAGTACCATCCTTGTTTTATAAAATGTACGTTTTGGCGTGGTTTCTCCTCGTCTTACTGAGTTGACTGGTTATATTACCATGTAACCACAGGTTAGGACAGTGAAAGAAGATCCAAGATTTAGGGTATAATAGCTTTAACCCTGATCTGCTACCAGGGAAAAGTTTGCAAGCTTAGTTATTTCTCTTTGGACCTCAGTTTCTGCACCTGCCAAATGGGAATAACAGCGCCTGTCTGGCTGAACTGTGGGAGGCTCTAATGTAAAGCAATTGGTGGCTAGATCATTTCTAATCTAATGAACTCAGGCCAGGAGGTGAATCTCACTGCAAAGGCAATGGAAGCCACTGGAGGATTCAGGAAAGTCAGAGTCATGAATTTGCCTAGATTGGAAGCCTTTTGAGGAAACAGGTTCTCTTTTTTCTCCCAGTGACTGCTCTATCACATTATACTCAATTGATATTGAATCAGCTGTAAATGGCAACACAACACAAACCAGAAATAGAAACAAAACAGTTAAGAGCTTTACCACGCTGCACATGCACAACTACATGCAGAGTACTAGGGGAGATACTATCAATGGTTTTTGTATATTATGAAAAATGGTCTTTTTTTCCCCAATAAGACCTCTCTCTTTCAAGGTCTGTTTGGTATTAGAAATGGAATCATAAACATGTTGAAAAGTAATTTGGGTGCTTTAACGACTGGACCCAAGAGGTTAATTTGTAGTACTTAATAATAGTTAAAACCAATTCCATTTTCTTAAGATAGATTGCTTTCCTGGTGCCCTGGCAGTTTACCCATTTTATAGACTTTCAGGTCAGAAGCGTCGACTTCCTCAGGACTGGATATGGAGTTGCCTTGTCACCTCATTTGATGGATGGGAAAAATAGATCTATGTGTCAGGAGTTTTGTAGGGTCATTAACTTCACCCTATCCTTCAAAATAAATACGCCAGCTTTAATTTTTCATGCAAGTGGTTCACCCCCATCCAAAAACCCATGTAGTCCTTGGGAGACAAATATCATAAATCAGAACTAGCTAGGCCAGTGTAACCCCATGGGGCCGGGTTCTCCAGCTGGAGTGCTCAGAAATGCAGATAAAGAGGGAAGGTAAAGAGGAGGGACTTTTATTTACTTTTGTTTGCCTTCAACACAGTTTCCACAGGCAGTCATAACCATTTACAGCTAGAAACGGTAATGACTCCACAACCCTCCTGAAGCTTCCAAAATACTCTTACAAATAAAAATAAATGATGCAATCAGTACAATAAGCCTTTGGGGAAACTAACCATAAAGGACACTGCAGTGCACACAGCCACATGCAACTCTCCCCTGCCAAGAGCGCATTCCTTTTGAAGGCCAACCGAGAATCTTACACTTCAGCAGCCCAACTGTTACCACCAGGCCTCAGTGCTGCAAGAGGCTTTGTTGTTAAACCACAGTTTTCCCTTGTCTCTTCAAGACATCCTGAAATATTGTCAACATCTGTAAGATGGACCACGTTAGGCATAACAAAGGGAAAATAAACATGTTCCCACAAACAACATTATTAAAAATAAGTATGCTACACATTGGCTCTCCTAATTCTAATTCGAGGGGAAAACCAGGGACAGGATGTGGATTTTGTTTTTTTAATGATTCAGTGGTTTGACCTAACAAGTGTATTTGTGTAATTTTGTTAATGCTCCAAACAAAGCTATGCTAAATAGTCAAACACTAAAGTGTCAAGGAACAAGTTTAGATAGAGAAGCTTAATTAAAAGTAACTTAATTTCTACCCTTTGGGGACCTAAATACTAGCAGTAATGGCATTGGGAAGGTATATTTCTTTCAGATAAAACAATAAAAATGAGACAATTTTGTTAAGGAGGAGATTTGGGTATTTGATAATAGATAGTATGCTTGGTTTTTTAAAAAGCTTGACAGTTTTCTTGGTGTTCTAGATATATAAAATTGATGTTATGCCAGCTCAGCTGAGACACTAATACTGTTTAGAAAGTTACGGAATTTCTGTTGGCCCCTTTGATCTCATACCTGTGCATCGCCTTAGCCACTGTGGCAGACAGCCTCTAAGGAGGTCCTCATGACCCTCCTCTCCTATGTTCATGCCACTGAGTGTGAACAGGACAGGTGACTTCCTTCTAACTAATAAAGTATGACAAAGGTTACAGAATGTAAGTGATTGCAATACACATGACTATAATGACTGCCTTGCAAGGAGATTCTCTCTCTTGCTGGCTTTGAAGAAGTGAGCCACCCGATGTTTTGAGCTGCCTCTGGAGAGAACCATGTGGCAAGGAACTGAGAGAAGCCTCCAGCTGACAGCCAGCAGGAACCTGGGGTCCTCGTTCTGACAGTCTTCAAGGAACTGAATTCTGCTAATAGCCATGTGAGCCTGAAAGTGGATCCTTCCCTAGATGAACAGAGGATGAGCCCCCAGCTCTGGTTGACAGCTGGATTTCAGCCTTGCAGAGGACCTAGTTACACCTCAGGACTCTCTTAGTGCTGGGGCATGGGTGTCCCATGGGAAGCCACTCTGCACTCACAAGTGCCCAACCCAGAAATGGAGAAGAGTTAACTCCTGTAGAGCCACCACTGAAAAATAAGGGGAATATGGCTACATGCTTGTCCCCTTCTTCCTTCAGAAATGCCTTTTGTAAACACAGCAGGTGCCAGCTTGACAAACCTTCCTTGCATTGGCCTGCTCTCTTTTGGTTTTTCATTGTCCTGTCCCTGATCCACAGAAGCTATGTGACAGTAACTAGGTATTGTTTTAAGTTATGAAGTTTGTGGTAATATTGCTACACAGTACAACTAAGATACCACTCGTGACTAATTTAGGTATTACATGACCCATAGCTCTCAGGGGGCAAAAATGAACCAGTATCAGCATATTTAGCAGCCAGTTGTAAGTCAGGGGGAAACCAGACTGGTCCATACGACATTTATTGATGCTATGTGGATGCAAGTGATTTGCTGTTCTAGCCCTTCACACCCTACTCTGCCTTGGATTAGCGGTAAGCAGTCAGACTAATTGCAATTACTCCAAACAAAATTATACTCTTGTATGATACAACATAGTTCTGAAAATGTAAGTGTTAGTCAAAAATCAGAATTAAAAATGTCATTTTATTTTTAAAAATAGCAGAGGCCAGGCCCTGGCCAGGGAGCTCAGTTGGTTAGAACATCATCCTGTGTACCTATAGGGTACAGATTCGACCCCTTGTCAGGGCACAAACTGACATTGCAGGTTCAGTCCTTGGTCAGGGAACATACAGGAGGCGACGGGTTGATGTTTCTCTCTCTGTCTCTGAGTCTCTCTCCATCTCTCAAATCAATAAACACATCCTTGGGTGGGGATTAAAAAACATGTAACAGAAGCTGTGTGGACAGGGAAAGTATGCTCTAATTGTTGTTTTTGTGTTTCTCTGCATGAAACTATTTAAAAATAAAACATCTCAGAGGCTGATCCAGTGCCATCTAATATGCATTTGGGGTGACAAGGAGAGTCACCTTCCACGCTGGGGCACAGAACCCAGGCCTGGCCGAGCTTTCTGTGTACAGCGCACTCCTTCTCCCAAGGAATGCCAAACGCCTGATCCCACTGACCCCTCAGGGCCCCTCACATGCCTCTCACCAAGGCAGCCGGCCACGAGGGACAGAGGCCTCATGATGGAGTGGCCTGGTTATTGTTGCCTCTCATTTGTCCTGTTGAGTAAGTTGGAACAGATGTTTGAACAGCAGAAATAATGAATGTGGGTGTTTAAATGAGGTTATAAGGCATGAGGAAAAGAGCAATCATAAGTTGCAGATTTTGACTACAGAAGCTGGTTAGCGGCAGCACAAGATAAAGTTCTAAAAAGCCTGATTCACTTGTTCATTCACATGTATAGGTCAACTAATATTTGCCAGGAATCAGGCTTGGGCCTGGGAATCAATGGTATACGAGAAAGACACGGTCCTATTTGAAAAAGGGTTGGGGGCTGATAGAACAACATATGCACAGACCCAGAGGACTGTGGTGTGCCGTGGGACCAGGAGGCATAGAGAGAGAGGTGGGAAAGAGGAAGCAGGCAGAACTTGGAAGCCAAGGCAAAGGTGTTTGAGAAAGTGCATCTTGTGAACAATTCTACCAGCTTCCTCTTCAGTACCTCCCACTGCCATCCTGCTGCTGGAACCCTTAACATTTCCCCTACTGCCAAGTGACCCTGTGTTCTTTGCTGTGGCTCGCTAAAGAGGGCCAGCCTGACCTGGCATTCTCTGGACCTCTTCTACCCAATTAAAACACATCAAGGGTCAAAGAGCATAGTAATAGGGTGCCAGCATTGACATTTCAACCTACCACATACAGCCCAATGGACCTTTGCTAAGTTGTCTGGCCTTTTCAATAGTACCTCATAGGGCTGTTGAGAAAATTTAATGAGGTGCTGGCCATAGCAAGTTTAACCTCTTGCCTGGAACATAGTGTGTGCCCATTAAATGGTAGTCACTATTATTATTTTCTGCTCCTGGGGAGTTTAACTATTCACCTCCTAATGCTGAAAGGAATGTGCAATAATGTGTTAGAGGAATATTTTAAATACAGTTTTGGGAGGGGCATTTTAAAACGAGGGCCAGTGCCCAAACCTGCAGAAGTGATTCTCATGCTGGGAAGGCCCAATGGCAGGTCAGGTCAGTGGGAGACACAGTGCCCACCTTTTGTTGTGTGCTTGGGCCAGGTTATGTGCGAAGTGCTTTACACACCTTCTCTAATTTAATCTGCACAACCGAGCTCTGAGGGAGAGCGCCAACATTCTCCCTTCCTACGGGTCAGGGAACCCAGGTTTGGTAGATTGAGTCTGTGGCCAAGTCACGTGACTATCACTATCAGATTTTTTTTCATACTCTTCCCAAGGGGATGTCTTCCCTAGGTGTAGACGTCCCCTTGAATTATACTCATGGTGCCTGCACATCTGTGCACCATGGGGCAACCAAACAGGGCACTTGGATCCAGATGGAAGTTTCTTGTTTGTTTATGGAGAATAGTCCAGCCCCAGGCTCTCCTTGAAATATTGCACAGTCTACAGTTTCTAGTGTGCACAATACTACCTGCTCTCCAGTGTTTCTGGCCTCTGCTTCTTCACCCCCTGACCTGACTTCTCCCAAGCACCTCCCCACAGCCGTCATGTGGGGTGAGAAACATTTGCCTGGCCAGCACTTAAGAACTTAAGTAAATTTGAAATTAACAAACAGAATTTCAAAAATGTTATCCATAGCTCCAAAACAAAAAAAACCTTAAAAACAAACAAACAAACAAAAACCCCAAGGCTTGGTTTTCTTCAGCCTCCTTCCACCTGGGAAGGGGTACAAACAAAGCCATTTCATCTTGACTTCAGGTACAGGAGAGCAAAGGTAAGAAAAAGGAACAGAGGCCTGAGACATTCCCAGGTATAATGCACTTAGACATGGTGCTGTTAAGATGAGGGGGGCATATTCTAGAACCCAGATGAACTGCTGGGCACAAGATAATTCCACATCATCTGACAGCTGAAAGTAATCAAAGGCTTCAGAGACAAAGATTATTTGTGTTCTTCTAAACAAACCAGTAAATCCAGAGGAAAAAGGAAGGCAGACAGCTGAGACTCACAGAAGAGGCAGAGAGAGTCAGAAAGAGAGGCAGAGAAGAGAGAAGGAGAACATAAATCACAAGGATGCCCATTCAGTCGGCAGGATTTGGAAGCAGTAGAGTACCAATGGCTAAACACCAGGGCTCCACTGCTTGCTAGCCGTGGGACTCCAGCCTTGGACTATACCCCTCAGTCTCAAAAATGGGGATAATAGGGGGACACTAACAGTGATCTGCCTCTTAGGGGAGTCGTATCAATCCCTTGGTATACCACCTGACATGCAATGAAGGCCCCACAGCTGTTACTGTTGTTACCTGTCATATACCACTTGCAAGGCACTCAGGGTGAGGGCACTATGGTGACAGAGATGAGAACTCAGCTCTGATCTCATAGTCTAGAGGAGGAGTTGAGAGGGCGCACAAATTCTAATCTGGGTTACGGTTTTAAGAATCACAAAAGTTACAAAGCACTATAGGAGTCAATAAAACCGCTCAAATAACAGAGTGCCAGAGAGACACCCACAGGCTCTGTTGTTTTAGGAATGAGAGCCAGGCAGTAATACTGGTCAGAGAGGGTTCAGATCGATAACTGCCTTCAGAGAGCAGAAGGTGGTAGGAAGGCATTCACACGCACAGCTGGCTGCTTTCTGGGCATCTTCCCACATTATCCAGACTTGTACACATTTCTTTGTTTTTGTTTCTGGAGCTAATTTAGGGTGGAGATAATTAAGTGCATGGATTTAGAATGACAAAAGTTGTCCATTTGTGTGTCTAATATTAGGTTCCTAAGCAACAACAAGCTGCTCTGGTCAGATGCGTCTTCACAGTATATTAAATTCCTTATGCATGACTGCTCCAACAGTTTATAAATGCTCTTCAAATTTTGGGCTGTCCATGCCAAACTTCGAAGTTTCTTAATGACAGTGGTGGCAGCCTGAGCCTTTAGGAGGACTCAGAAGGTTGCCAAAGCCTAAACATGCCATGGGAACTCTTGCCAAAGCCACTGGTTAGCTCGACTGTAGATGTCAATCATTGACAGCTCTTGTCCTCACGCCCTCCCAGTGCACCTGGAGCGCAGCCCGAAGAGAAATTCTATCACTCGCTTTTTCCAGGGGACATGCACATCTGTTGTTGACACATGCGGAGCCTCGGCTTTCCCACCACTTCTAGCACTGTTGCTGTGGTCACGAGACTTTAAGCTGAAGGAAGGACAGCCCCTCCTGGCAGAAGGAAGATGTGCTTCACAGTTAAAATCAAAATTCAGCCGGCCGCGGTGGCTCTCTCAGAACATCCCCAGGAAGGCCCAGATAGAGTCTGAGAACCTTCGCCTTTCTCTGTACACTGTTAGCTGCTAGGTGTCCGTGAGCGGTTAAGCTAAAGACAAAATTAAAGCACCGTATTGGTTTCCTCATTGTATGAATGGGCTGCATCTCCTGCTTTTCCCCTCAAATCTCTGAAAGTGACATCGTGTCGCTTTCCTAATTTACCTGGGCACCCCATTGCACAGACAAGTTGACACTGCATTTTAGTGGCGTGATGAGCGTTTCAGTTAAGAGTCTCAGGTTGGACAGGGAACAGAGTCAGCAGTACTGTAATAACTACGTGCTGTGCCAGGTGGGTGCCCGGGGAGCACTTCGTAAAGTACGTGACCGACCACTCTGCTGTACACCTGAAACAAATGCAAAATAATACTGAGCATGAACTGTCATTGCAAAAGAAAATGAAAGACTCTCAGGCTGGGAGCCACCTAGTCCTGGGTTTGACCCTGGATTCACTGGCTGGGTGACCTTGGGCAAGTAGCTGCACCCTCATAAGCCTCACCCCCTTATCTGTAAGGCTCACTGCCGGCCGCAGGACATTCTTCTGAGGGTTCTGGGAGAGAGTGATATAAAGCCTCTCCCTTGGTGCCTGACACAGAGTAAGTGCTCAATAAACATCAGTGACCACGTCACAAACGAAACTTGAACAAACAAAACCCACAAACTGCTCTGTGGAGTGATTGGAAAATTTGGTAGAGGCAGTGAACACTTATTTCTGCAGTTTAGAATGTGATAATTGGGCAAATGTTTCATCTTTGTTGGGTGCTCAGTAGGGTTTGGGTAACATCTTCTTAGAAATGCCTATTGTAAGGGGGAACAAAAAAACCTCACTAGGTTCATAATATCACTTGAATGTTAAAAAAGAATTCTTTATCTAAAACTTGCAATTTGGCAAGACAAGTTACTGTGTGTGACTTGTGAACTATTCTAGCTGCCTGAGCCATCCCAGATAATCCGTCCATAGCAGTCCCATTAACCTCTGCTTCTCTCTGTCCAGCAAAGCGATAGTTACATTGCATGCAAGGAGGTTATTTCTCAAAGTTTGACTCTAGAGTCAGGTAGGACTAGCTTCAAATTCTAGCTTTACAGCGTATAAGCTGTGCGACTGATTTTGAACACCAGCTATTCCTCCAAGGGGTGGGAATTAGTGGGGAACCTTCCTGATAGGGTTGCTGGGAGGAGTACAAGAGAATGTGTAGGAAATGGCCTTGGAATGGTAGAGGCTCAGAGAATATCAGCTGGTAAGATGATGATAAAACTCATTCTAAACTTACTGCTTTCAGGACTCTTAAATTATTGAAGACCCCAAATAACATTAGTTTATGTACATCTTATTAATAGTACTTAGCATGAGAAATTTAATGAAAATTTTATTAAAATATTTGTGTATTAATTTATAAATTAGTACAAACCCTTCTTACACACCAACCTAAAACACTTTTAATAAAAAAGCAACTATTTTCTAAAAACAAGGGACACAGAAACATGTCATTGCTTACATTTTTTAAAAAATATCTCTTTAATGTCTGCCTTAAGAGAAAAGAATGAAATTCTTATATCTGCTTCCATGACAGCCTGTTGCAATATCACACTTGTAGCTTCTAGAAAACCCCACTTTATACCCAAGAGGGAATTAAAAGAGGGAAGTAATACTTAGTATTATAAAAATAATAATAGCAAATAGGAAGATAATAAAAATAAACACCACTTGGTTTTACAAAAGCAGTTCCAACCTCACGGACAGGACTCCTGCCCTTTGAAAACAGCCAGCGCAGCACAGGTGCTTTCCTGCTCTCAGTCTCAGCTGCAGGCAGTGCCCCACGTGCTCATGTAACAGAGCGAGCCCAGTGCAGAACAGAATGAGAGAAATATCTAGACCAAGAATACAGTAAGCCTGAGGCCCGCTGAAGAATCTACTTGTAGGAATAAGGTTGTCCTCAAGTAGAAGGGATAGCAGGAGCCCAAACCAATGCACAGAAGCAGGCGAGTATGAATTATAGTCTCAAAACAAATGGGACCAGTTTCTGTGATGTTTGTATCTGGCCACTGCAGATCATTGCTTCTCCGTCTCTCCCTTCTTCCTTCTGCACCCCACCTGCTCTGCCCCACCCAGAACAGCTCCCTTGACTATCAGACAAGGTAGTGACAGCCCACCAGGGCATGGTGACTCAAACCCATGAAAAACTCCTGAATTTTCCAGGCCTGGGTTCAAATCCTGAATTTGCCACCTCAGAACTAAGTGGCCCTGGAAAAGTTACTTAATTTGCTGATTTTTGGAATCCTAATGTATACAGTGGGGATTGTGGTGAATTAAAAATGGCCACATACTCTGGAATTCCTCCCATGAACAGGTAAAGCCCAAACTGGGCTGGCACAGTGTCAATCACTAAGTGTGGTGGAGGCAGAAGCATGTGACTTCTCAGGGTGGTTTCGAGAGGCCGCATAGCTTCCACTCCTGCCCTTGTGGAAGTGAGAGGTCCCCGTGCTGTGATGAACCATCCCTTGGCAGGAAAGGCCCAGCCCTCTCTGCTGAGAGCCCAGACATCTTACCCACTCCAACCTCAGCCAAGCAGCCATACAGAGACCCTGAGTGAGAACAACAGAACCGCCACCCAGGCAGCCCACGGGATTGTGGGAAATGATCTTTGCATTCTGGGTCACTAAGTAGGTGGATGGTTTCTAGGGTGATCAATTTCTACCAGTTCTCATGTACTTGCCCACTGAAAATCTTACATCTTAAGAAGCAGTAGAGTCCTACTTGGTCATATGCGTGTAGCACAGCCACAGACGCCTCACACAGGGACAAGAATGGGCTGCTCCGTGTTTCTGAGTGAGTTAAGTGAAATGAGGAGGCAAAATAGCGGCCCCAGACAATGAAAGATATTTTTTGTTTTCATTTTATAAAGTAACTTCACAATAACTTGCTTTATAATAACTTTTTCCTCTAATGAAATAAAATTTCCATAGCTAATAAAAATGTGATCTGTTAGCTTTGTCTGTCACTGAGCTTCTGATTCAGGGACCCTAAGTTTCTTTAACTATACCATATAGCATTCTCTCCCTAAAGATGCTACATTTTAAGCTAAGCACAAAGGTAGCAAACCTCTGGGAAATTACAAACCAAAAAGAAAAAGAAAACATTGGACTTAACTAAACTAAAACCCGCTGTGAGTTCTCACAACATTATCACTGTTAATATGGGAAATACTTAATATTATGTCACTCTGAGTAGGTCCAGCATAGGACTATTTTTTTTTCCTGAGGATACGATCTGCAGGTAAGGCCCATACATTGTGCCCACCAACAGGCAGACTCACGGGGCTATTGCATGTGAGAGCTGAAACCCTTAAAACTCTAATTTAGAGCTGTTCTTTAGGAAGAAACCTGGGAAAGGGGTCCCAACACTTGTAAAAATCTGAAATTCATTGAAAAATGGTGTAGTCTTTGACCCATGTCGTAATTGTTGGATCTAAAAATGTATTTTAAGTGACTAAGAGGTAGCAGGTCTCTCTTTCTAATGGAATTGCCTGTTATTTACATAGTTAAAGTAACTTCCTCACCAGAGGGGCCAAAAGAACTTCATGCTACCAAAAAAAATTACTATCCTGTGCATCGCTACAGAATTCTGACTCTGCAAAAAACACACATTGAAAACACTCAGCAGACTGAACAACAAAAAATGTCAGTGTTGGAGAATTTAATTAAGAAGGTATTTCCTCCTGCAGACTTCCAACAGCATGCTGAAAATGGGCACAGACACATCTGTGTTGCGTGTGGCTTCCTCGCATACAGGAACATATTGAGACACTTAAGAAAAGCATCTCAGATGCCCTGCAAAGAAGCAAATGCTTGATTCTCAGACACAATCAAAGTAGGATTCAATCAGCCAGGTATTAATTGCCACTGCTCCTCAGAGAGAGTAAGCAAACATACAAAGAATAGAGGTGTTAACTTTATAAAGAATGGAAGGCAAGCCACAATCTACATTTTTAAGAGCTTCTAAAAGCAACAGACCACCCTCCCCATGGCATGGATTTGTATATTTGAGGCTACACATAGATGGATGGATAGATATGTGGATATCTGCATCTTTATCCCTATTTTATGCATCTATATTGCTTCAGCAATTACATCCATCCATCCATCCAATATGATTATACCTCACTTCATCAGAAGCAGAAAAGTATGGTTCCTTCATTTTGGAACACTAGATTATTTACCCCCAAATTTAACAGTCTTGATTATGTTGGCCTCTAGAAAGCCACTACACCTGTTATTGTGGACAGAGTTAAATATTAGAGAGCAGAGAGTTTAAATACTCATGATTTTTTTTTTTATTTAAAATCAGACTCAGGAGCTCTGGAATAGATTTCCTAGCTATTTTTTGATATGTTAGGCATTTCCAGAATTTCAATACTCAGTTTCTAAAATTAAATAATCTCAGATCTGGCCAGTATAAAAATGTATACAAAACCACATGAACAAAAAATACAAATGAAAACACCCTTTTTTTAAAGGATAAAGCTTTAAGAAACAAACAGTAAATGAAATAAAATTATGACAATAATTATGTATTCAAAAGAATAATGACAGGATAGTGAAGTACATTTGAAAGATGTATGCTTAACTGTAAAAGTATATCTCAATGGCCACAAATGCCACCAAGAGAATAACACATCAAAGTGCTTCCCTTTTCTCCCGTAGCCCCTGTCCTGTCCCATCTGCATGAGGGTTCTAGGGTTCCACTGTGTCCTTTTTACCCACAACCTATTCCTCAGATGGAACAAGAGGCAGCTTGAATATAAAAGATAATTCGTTCCATCAGCTCCCCTGCTTAACAGTTCTTAATGGCTTGGGAATTTTATTCTAAACAGTGCAGACTCCTTCCCTTGGCTGTCAAGGCATCGGGTAACTTGGATCACCGTGTGCCAGGCACACAGGTGTCTTATGCTGCTTGTTGGGAACTGAAGCCATCTTGTTTCTGGGTGTTTAACATCCTTCTTCCCATTGCCTAGGATGCTCTTTCCCTGGCCTTCAACACCCTTGTCTCACCCTTCGAATTGAATCCACATCACCATCCCATAAGGCTTCCATGACCACCGTGGTTTATACAGCCTCCTCCCCATCACCCTCACTCTCTCTGCCACCTCACTCTGTTGCTCACCTCCATGGCTCTTATCAGAGTCCAAGATTGTTATTTATTAGTTTACTTGTTTGTAGTCTTTCTTGGCTGCTAGAAGGTAAGGACTTTGGAAGCATGACCTTGATTTGCTCCCTCACGTTGGATTCCCTGGACCCAGAACAATGCCTGGTTTTGCTTTGTCTAATATCTAGAGCACAGGTGGCAAACACAAGGCCCACAGGCTGAATCCAGCCCTCCACCTTGTTTTATCCCACCGGGAAGCAGCACCGAGCTCCTTGCCCATAGTTAAGGAGTAGTTACATTTACACAGTCCTAAAGTAACATTTGGCCCTTTGAAGGCAACTGCGAGGCTGAGGTGAGTCCTGGTGAAAATGAGTTTGACGCCCCTCATAGAGAATTGATTAGAGGATGGCCAAGACAGGAGTAGTGAGAACATTCAAGAGGTGATTACAAGAATTGACATGAAGAATGATAGTCTCTATGACCTTGGTGAGGGAGGGAGAGGGCGGGGCAGGTGGGAGAGATCTTCAGGAGACAGAATCAGCAAGACTTAATAATGGGTTGGATATGGGAGATGTTAGAAGTGGTATCTAGGTTTCCCCCTTGATTGCGAATTTCCTAAACACATTTCTTCTTCCATAAGTTTATATGATTAGTAACAAGTGTTCTATAAAATCAGCCTGCCACTGACCACAGCTGGTAGGTACCAGGAGTGATATATTCGTACATAAGCCCTAAGTAGGTGGACAAGACATTTTGCTTTTTCTAGGGCAGTCCTGGACTATTGTCCCTGCATAATTACTTATACTACCTCCTTTCCCTCTCCTTTCCCACTTTTGAGACGGAAAAGTGGATAATAACTTTTCTGGTCTGGATAATAACTTATATGGTCACATTAGGCATGTAAGGAGGTTAATTGCCCCTAAAATTATCTGGTATGTACTCTGTGTAACAGGAGTACCCGATGTTGAATGGTGACTAAGCCAATAAAATGTAGCTTCTAGGAACACAATAAACACTAGGTGAACGAAGAGAGAGTGGGCAACGGTCCACATGAGGTACATGCTCCAGAGCTGGACTCACTGTGAGAGTAAGGCTAAGCACCTCCCCTCCTTGAATCCAGCTAATTCCATTCCTGAGAGTCATTGGAGCTAATCTCTTCCTCCTCGCTAATGAGCTTAAGTGGCAAAATTGCCACCCGAAGGCACAAGTGTCAAGTGGGTGGTGGTTTGCAAGGACTTGCCTGTCATCAATAGGAAGCTGCACTAAGAAAATCTTCACCAGTGGTGAGGCTCCTCAACCTGTGATGGAGAATCGAAGACCAACGAGACTAAAATTAGAGCCCCTGCTGTTTCTGAGAGCTCCCAGCCCGCCTAGCGACCATGGAGTCTAAGGGGGGGCCGAGACAGGAGCTGCTGAGCCTGGGCAGCAAGGAAGATCCGAGGCCCAAACATTTTTCAGACACACAAATCCAAGGCTTTGGAGATACTTCAAAATTAGAAGTCAAGTGGTTTTATAAGTGACTAATTTTAAGGTTTTATGGCTCAATAATGTCTTAGAAATCAACATGAAATTCTCATGTTTCTTAATTTTTGGTCTCAGCTTTCAATGGGTCATTGGTCTATAAGCAGCTCTTATACATTTCCTCCTCCCCTATGTTTCCATTGAAAAAGAAATTCTAGTTGTGACTCCACTGGGCATTTCCCAAATACAAAAGAGTACATAATACTGTGATTTGACTGATGTGCACGAGAGAAGTCTAACTTGCAGGGGTGTCCAACCTGCGGCCAGTGGGCCTCATGCAGCCCAGGATGGCTATGAATACAGCCCAACACAAAATCATAAATTTACTGAAAACATCATGATAGTTTTGTGATTATGTGTTGCAATGTATTTAACACGTGGCCCAAGACAAGGCTTCTCCTTCCAGTGTGGCGCAGAGATGCCGAAAGGGTGGACACCCCCGAGGGTTTCTAGTCAGGCACATACTGTTCTGAGTAACTGAGAAAATGCTCTGTATACCTCCAAACTCTAGCTTGTGGAGTTTATATGATATTTCATTCATTTAGCCTTTTATAAAATGATAAAAAGTCTCTCTTTTCTCCTTCTGTGGCCACCACCTAGAGAAACCCAGCACTGGGGTGGAAGGTAGATCTTAGTTTGACTGAGAGAAAGTGTACAGGGTTTTCAAACTACCCCCTTTCAAAGCGGAATCCTTGACTATAACTGCATTCACTGGGAGTTCAGCTCTATGATGCAATAATAGAGTTTCAGAAATTGAGAAAAGTACTTATGTAAATAAAACTCAAGCACCGAAGACTTATACAACTTCCTATCTTTAAAAAATTGTAGCTGTAATACATATATTGTAAATGTAATATGTGTGTACATAGTAATGAAACGAAAACAAAAGGAACAGGGGCTACAGTAAATTGCAAGGTACTCCAGGTATTTAAATCCAATAAAAATATCATTATTGGCAAGATTTATTAAAGCGTCATTGGGAAAAGCAGTACTGACATTTTTCGTTTTTTAGTTTCTCTCTCCATTTTTTCTCCCCTTAAATTAAAACTCACAGCCAAACAAAACCTCTGGCTGGACTGGAAGGAACACTATTCATTCCCCTGCTCTGACCTGATTAGTCGGAATGTTTTTTAAATGATGACTTTCCAGTCTGGGTCACCGCCAGAGAGAAAGGCCCCAAGTTAACGGTTGCATTGATTATGGCTCCGAGAGGCACATTAAAGAAATTTCAGTAACACTAAAAGAAATGCTGATCTTCTGAAAGAATTTTATTTAATGGATTTCTTAAAAATTAAGGGTTTTGGAAACTTGTCAAAAGTGTTTAAAATTCCACTTACAAGTTTGGCTGCCTAGAGACTTTGAGTGGTGAGAACTTTGTCATTTCTTAGTATAAAAAAGCTTCGACCTTGGACTCTGGGATCCTCGATCCCACCAGTGGGGGTCTTGATAGAACTGCAATTCTGGCTCGAACGTAGGACACTTTTACCACCCTGACTTCCCCTTGATGAATGTCGTCTGTCATCACTTCCCCAAGTGCCCTTCCTGGGTGGCTGTTTCTCTCTGTCTCTGCTTTTGAAAGCTGCACTCGGAGAAAATCAAGAGAAAAGGTGTTGACAAACTTTGGAATGTTTGGTTGGCACAGAGGGATGGGAATTTGCACAGAACTCTTATTGGGCAAATTTCTCTCAGCTTCCGGGCAGGGAAGTTCTGGTGCTGAGTGTCAAGTGCAGGAAGCTAACAACAGATTAGCCGTGGACTCTTCACTCTCTCCCACTCGTACGTATTCTGTAAAGCTCTTCAGTCTGTATTTGCAGCAGGGGAGGGCCACAGAAGTAAGCTCCTATTCCTCACCAAATTCTTCCATTTTGAAATTGGCCAGTATAACGATGTGGTGGCTTATTCACGACTGAGACCTGTGCAAAAATCATAGCCCACTCAGGACTTGTGAACGGTGTTCAGGGATGAGAAGCAGAGTTACTTTCTCCTCTGTTCTTACTAAAGTTTGGTGGCTATGCTTTACGCCATGGCAAGTGAGCTTTCATTAGATGTCAGAGTAGTTCCTGTTATTTAAAGTGGTAGTGAATGATCATTTTTCTCAATCCCGTCTCATCTCCTAAACTTTCTTATGTGTGCTTGAACCAAGCAGTCATACTCCCTTTCAAGTGCCCCATGTCTCTCTGTAAATGTCTGACCTGGGTTGGCATAGAGAAATTGATGATCTTAAATGACATTTCATTTGCATGAGGCCTAGTGATGAAAAGAGGGAGGGTCAAAACCAAGAACTTGTGGAATATTAAAATGGTAAAGACAGAGGTCAAATTGATTGTCTGAGACTTGGTGTCTAGCATTTAAAACTCCACCCCCACCCCCACAATCATTCCTGGGCTTGGACCTGTTATTGGCAGGCCAATACAGTCGAGATTACTTCCCACAGCCGCAAAGTGGAGAACTGGCCACAGAGTAAAGGGGGCAGCAGTACTGACCACAGAACCCACGCCCGTCACACTGATCGTGTGTTCCCTGTGAGTGATGATGAGCAACTTCTGATTTTCCCCCACCCAAAATCATGGCACTATGTATTCGTAGCTGGTTGGTGGTACAGGGAGCACCTAGTTTTATTTTACTTTGATTTATTATGCTTCACGGGTATTGTGTGTTTTGTTTTGTTTTTACAAATGGAAGGCAAGACCCTCCACCAGCAAAAAGATTACAATTCACTTGATTGTGGTGATCTGGTAGTGAACCTGTCATATCTTCAAGGTGTGCCATGTATTTCTACAGCCACTGTTTTGACTATGTGTTAAGGTCAAAGGACCTGATAACTTCCTTTCAATCACAACAAAATTTTGATACCTGTGATCTGAGTCTCCTGCTAGCTATACCAGTATGGCTGACCTGATATTTACTAGACTCTACCTAAGGCCATCTCCCACTCTTGGCCCGCCTGTCTTTGGGGTTTGCTATCCTCTTTATTCAATGCAAGGAATTACTTTCTTCTTAATTTTATCATATTGCTCAGGTCTTTTTAAAATCTTAAAAACAAGCTCTTGCATGAAGCCTTCCTGGGATCGTTGGTTCCATTTTTGAGGCCAGAAACAATAGCCTCTGGTTCACTTTCTTGGGGAATGCATGCTCACAAACTCTGTGCTTCCATCTCCTGGTATGGCGCATCTCCTGTTTCACTGAAAGCTCTTGAAAACTGTCCTTAGACACTTAAGGAGCCTAGTAGTTTATCAAACTGGATTAGAGGGTGAAGGTAGTGAACTGTGTGTGCAGTTTGCCCTGGCAGAAAGAATATTTTATTACTGGCACTGTTTAGAATTACTAGTGCATGGTAATAGTAAAAAGCAGCCCAATTTTCAGGTGGTATCATTATTGTTTCTAAATGCTACAGAGACCATGGACTCCCTTATTAAATGCCAACCTTGCCACCCTGTGTATGGCTCTGCTCAAAGCAGCTCCAAAATGACCAAGTTCTATTAAAAAACACACAGCAATCTTTTAGGATCCTCATTACTGAAGCACACATTTTACCCTATTGTCGAGAAATGTCAATGCCTGTAGGAAAAAGAGCCAAGCACCCTGTGCACAGAGGCAATCCCAGGCACCAAACGGTGCAAAATATACTTGCACCGACTGCCATGTCCTAGCCTTTTCCTTCTGTGTTAACACCAATGAAACACAGACACTAACCACTTTTCAAAAGTAGAGTCTATAAATACTTACATTGCCCTTTAATTTGGTTGCTTTGTGCCCACTGTACCCAGCTGAATCTCTTTGGGGGTCTCCCCATTTTTTAAGTAAAACTAATAACTCATTAAGATCAAGCCGAGTGGAAATATTTTTTTCTTGTCTTTTTCTGGGAACTTTCCTGAGGCCCAGGTTCCCCACATACAAGGTCATGTCCAATAGTTTGCCTTCTTATCACTGAAAACAATTTCAGGAACTTTTTCAGTCTTTCTTCCCCTGTGTACTCATTAGGGAGTGTGAAGAGCGTGAGAGTGTGTGCAAAGGCAAGTGCACAGGGTGGGTTTGGGACTAGGCCTGGAAAGACATATTCTATACCACTCACTGGTAGAACCCAGCCACATCCCACACCCAGCAGCAACAGAGGATGCGTGGCCAGGAAGAAAATGAAACAGAGGTCAGTGACCAATAAGTGTCTCTGCTCCACCAGCAGATGGTAAGAACCTCGAAAACAAGGTATGCTTAGTTCTGTTGCTGCCACAAGTCCCATGTGCAATATAGTACCTCCCACATGGGACAGTCTTAGTAAACCTTTGCCATCTGGATGCATTGAAAGTACTGGATGAACAATAAGGAAAGGAATGAGTTTAGAGTAAAATTCAAAGATTTTAACTCTTACCTCTAGCAGAATGGTTCGTCTGCTAAATCCAAGGGGCAACTTAGAAGATCCCATGAATGCTGATGCACTGTTAGCATTTGGTTGAGAATTTTAACACCAAGAACGATTTACAGAAATTCACTTAAATTGTTCAGTTTTTGTTAATTTTCTAAATAACCAGTTTATGCACACACACGTATTTGACTGTAGCTATTTGAATGTGTAAACATACGGAAAAAAATTTGGTTTCACATGGTTTTTTAGACCAAAGAGAGGACACATAAACATTTGTAATGAACAAAGGCAGCCTTATTCCATATGTTAATACAAGAGACTTTGGCATTAATGGAAGAAAATTTCCTCTGTGTTTGCAGTTTCCTTTGAAGGACCTTACTACTGCATGTCACCCGGAAAGCCTAGCAACCAGTTTTTAAGTCCTCACAAATCAATCAGTGCTAGGCAGTGGCCCACCCACATTGTGCCCTAATTCTAAGCATTCCTACTTGTGCCAGAAAGGGACACTGATGTAGAAGCACAGGAGATGTAGTTAATTCTCTCAGGAACAATATGAGAACAATGATTACTAATGGGCTACACTCTTAAGATCACAAGAGAATAGCCACAGATTAACATGCAAAAAAATGCAATTATCTCTAAATAACAGGCATTAGCAAACCAGAGTACTGCAGAGATGGATTGTTCCTACACACCAAAGAAACTGATGAAATCATCTCCTCTTCTATGCTCAAAGGTAAAGAGAAGAAATACACACATTATAAAAAAAAGTCATCAGGTCTTTCTTATTTAATACTGTGCTATTTTCTCTCCTGATGATGGACTGATAACATTACATGAAGGGTTATATAGGTAAGTCATGCTGTGTCAAATCATTGCTTAAATAGGATGTTTCTGAGCCACTCAACCTGGTATTATCCAACAAAATATAGATGATCAACGGGCATTAAAAACAAAGAATGAATAAACAACCAGAATGGTCCCCCACTTACCTGCAGAGTGTACTTGGATTCTGTTCAGCAGCTGTTTCAGTTCACTGTAGCTGCATCTGGATGTTGGCATCTAGATCACCATACTCCCAGTTGTTTGTTGTGGGTCCCATTGTACTTGAAAGTGCACTAGTTTAATACCTATGAACATGGGGGAGATAATGTAAGAACATCAGGATTGAAACTCTGCTCAGATCCATTGCCCAGCCAGTGGCTCCCATTTAACAATGAATCTTAAATCAGCAGCTCTCACACTTTAGGAGCACCAGAATCACCTGTGTGTTTATTCAAACCCAGGGCTAACTCCAGTCTGAGTTTCTGATCCAGTAAACCTGGGCTGGAGTCTGAGAATTGGCATTCTAGCTCCCAGGTGAGACTGATGCTATTGGTCCAGGATCTGAACTTTGAGATCCAATGTATTAAATTTAAAAATTAAACATCTAATTGCAGATCCTCCATATGCCTGGGAATAGAGAATAATAGATTTTTGCCTGTAAAGGGCCAGAAATGTTACCCAAACCACCACATCTTTATATTAGTATCTGTTATATCTATACTCAAAATCTTTTTTGTATATTTGAAATTTTTATTTTAATGTAAAAAATTCTAATTAACAGTAATTGGTAAGAGTGTTTGTTTGCAAAGTAAAATTTAAAAACAAGTGAACTGAACATTTAGTAGCTTTCAAATACAAATATAATCATAGCAAAATCAAGTAAAATAAATTATACAACTTTAAACATTAAACATAAATCCTCTTTCCCTTTTTGCTGCAAAGTAAAATAAAATTAGGGATACATTTATTTAAAATTTTAACCTCCCTAGTTCGGTCCCCAGTCAGGGCACGTGCAAGAGGCAGTCAGTCGATGTTTCTCTTTCATATGTCTGTTCCTCTTTCTCTCTTACTCCTTTCCCCTCTCTATAAAAAGGTCAATGAGCATGTTGCGGAATGAAGGTAAAATTTTTTTAATTTTTAAAAATAAAAATTTTAACCTCTTTCTCATCAACAAAATAAACAAAAAAAGTGAGCCTGATGCCTTCCTTATACTTGCTTAAAGAGTTTCTTTGAATATTTACCAGAATAACCCTGCATCTTTTTTAGAATCGTTTCCAGTCATTACCTTTAGGGAAAAAAATATCGGTTCCTCTTTGGCACAGTAACTTCTTTAGCTCTTCCTGATTCTGGGCCTGTCCCAGCATGCAACGGACATGTTGATCCCCAGTGACCAATAAACTCTCAAAGTTATGTTCACATGCTGATAGGCCCCACAGAAATCATCTATACTGGGTTAAATTCAGCTGTAGATGTTTTTGTTTGGCTGATACAGCACTTGAAGAAGACCTGCATCTGTGTGCACTTGGGAGGGGCGAGTCCTCTGAAGCCCGTACCTCCCCCTGAATAGCAGCTGACTCCACTCATTTATGTCACCTGCCTGCTCCCACTAGATTGCTGAAATTGCAGCACCTGAAGAACCCTCTCATTGAACAAACGGAAAACCATGGCTTGAAGAAATTAAGCATCTTCTCTGGAGGCACATGGGTAGCCAGTGCTGGAAAAGAATTGCAACTCATGGCTCCAGGCCCCCTCCTTAGGGTTTGCTACCTCCCCACATTTGGGGTCTCCACTGTGCCAACATAAACCATTAGCTTGGCCACCATGGTCACCAATCTTGCTCTCTGGGTCGCCCTGAACAGCACACATACCACAGTCATCCACATGGGTCTGTCAGACATGCCACGGCCGCCTGACCTACAGGGTGCCTTCTTCATCTTGAAAACTTTCTCAACATGGTACCTTTCTTCAGATTGTTTTGAAATGTGTTAAGGCTCCACTTCCCCTTTTTAGGTTTGTGGAGGAGGAAAATAGGTAAAAAAGTCCAGGGTAAAAAAAAATCACTAGAGCACTGGCTTTGGGGTTGGTGATGGAAATGGGGTGGACTTTCACAAAGGTATTCTTTAACAAACAAAAAACAAAATCAGACTTAAAAATCTCGTGGCACAGTCTTGTTTGAAAACATAGTCAGGGAAGATACAGTGTCTCCTTGGCTCTTAATTTGCCTGTTTGATCTGTTCTCCGGGTTTCTTTTGTCATCATTGCAGGGAGAGCATTCACCTGTTTGATTTTGACCTTCAAGCAAGTGACAGAGGTGGGAGGACCAAAAGTAGTGATTCTCAACATTACATACACATATCACCTGGGGGATTCTTTACCCTATAGCAGTGTGACCCCTGGGGGAGGGATTTCCGGTGAGCCTGAAATCTACATAATTCACCTGCACTTGCAGGTGTTTCTGATGCTAGTGGCATGAAGCACACTCAGAGAATGTGCTTGTGCTTTAGAGCAGTGCTTCTCAAATCTTAGTGTGCCCACCAGTCTCCATTAACATGTGGAGTCTGATTAAGCAGGTCGGAGGGCATTGTGAGGTTCTGTATTCTTCTCATACTCCTGGAAGATGCTGGTCCAGGAGATACTCTTCGGGTTGACAAGGGTTCAGAGCTCTGGTGTGGCAGCTGGGCATATTGCCTGGGTTCAAAACTCAGTGCTGCTCTCTGCTGCCTGGGAGTCTGGAGAAGTTACTTAACCTCTCTGTGCCTCAGTTCTCTCATCCCTGAATAGGATACACTTAATCCTATGATTTTTGTGAGGTTTCAATAAGATGATAAATGTAGAGCTCCTAGCACATAGGGAGGCTTAACAAATGTTAGCTATTATTGTCACTTCTGGGTATTACGCTTTGACTTTTGTGTTAAATATACAAAAAGACTGGTGGCTTGGCATATTGGGCTTGCTTGAGTGACCTGAATTCCATGCCCCTCTCCCCCACCCACCTCTTCTCCCTTCCCCCAAAAAGCTCGTCCCGAAGATGTCAAAATGGCCATTCACTCCTCTGAAACCAGAGGAGCCAGGAGAATAGCAAACTGACAGGCAACCTCAGTAGGGACAGGAGAGAGGGTATCAAGTTTTTGAGCTGTGCCCACGTTAACAGATTTGGAACTTCTTGAAGAGGTACCACGTCTCCCTGAAAAAACAAAACTCGAGCATTTTCTGCCACAAACATCTACAATCACAGCCCCCCCCACTAATACAGTTCCCTTCTGCCACCACCAAAAAGATTTGCCCTTATAAATCAGAAAAATTGCCTCAATTCCAGGTTGGCCAGCTAAGAAAAGTCCAGCCAGCAGCTCATCAGCCACTGTAGGTAAGGGTGGTGACAAGTGGGCAAAGTCCAGGATGTCTCGCTTCTTGGTTCCACAAGACTTACTGGTATAACATTGAGATGCGCCAGCCGGCTGACCCCCAGCTGAGCTGAGTCTCACCTCTTCGTTTTAATCACTGATTCTCACACCTTAGTCTGCTGGAGCATCTCCTAGGAAAAATTTTAAACTCACAGATACCAGACCACACTTCACAAGGTGCAGATTCAGTAGGTCTGAAATGAGTACTAGGTATCTATATTTTTTAACGGACATACCAGGTGATTCTGTAGCAGGCGGTTCATTCTCTGAGAAATAAAGCTTTTTAAAGAGTGAAGAATAAAGAATAAGGCTTAAACATGTGCTAGTTTCACAGGAGCAGCTGCCCAAACGTTGTTGAGTGGCCACACAGGTTAATTTTGTTCTATCGAATGACCTCAGACCAGTCACCATTGGTTGTGTGAGCAGTGACCAAGTGCTAATGACTTCATACTTCGTTTCCTCTTCACAGACCCGTTGTTACCACTCTCATCCTCACAGAGTAGAATAGAGTCTTGGCTCAGAGGGTTTAAGAAACTTGCGCAAAGTTTCACCCTGAGTTAGTGTCCACAGTGGGACTCCAGCCTGGACTCGTCTGAGCCTGAGTCAGAGCTTTTTCTAGTACTCTCTAAAGCAGAGCTCCTCACGCTTTAGAAAGTACTAGCTTTCCTGGGGGGCCTGTGAACACAGACTGCAGGCCCCACCCTCAGGGTTTCTGTGGCCATGGGTCTGGGCCAGCCCCGAGCGTTTGCCCTCCTGGTAAGTTCCCAGCTGTTCTTCCTGCTGTTGGGCTTGGAGAATGACAGCCCTAGAGTTAGCCGTTGGGTCTTTTTCGAGAAGTCTGATGCTGCATCTCTCTTGAGCAGCATCAGAGAGATGCTATTCATCCAGGACAATTTAGAAAAGCTTCCTTTTTTCCTTCAACTGTTGTTTAGCCAGTAAGTACATGACAAATGGCCATGAAAGTTGCTGTAAGCCAGTTCTTAAATGTCTTCGGGTGTTACTTTTAAAGTTGTAATACATCATCCCCTCCCCTCAAGCAGAAAGAACAATTCCCCTTTGTGGTGGCTCTTTCATAAGAATTCTTCTGCTTTACCTTTTATTTCTTTGCTTTAGAAATGATGAGCTGTCACACTGTGCTTCTGCTGCAGCTAAGCCCCGGTTAGCAAAATGTCCTTCTAATTAGTTCTGTCAAGCCAGGCGCTAAGGAAATAATCCAGGCCTCATGTCTCCTTTCTCCCGTAGTCTGATGATGGAATTCCAGCTGCGGTCTGGGTAGGTCTTCCCTTTAAGTTAATGACCCTGCCTTGTCTCCTGGGACTTCTGGGGTGTACTCATACTGGGGACAGCCACATCCACCTTAGTCGGGAGCACAGACTGCTGTGAGAGGAGGGAATATTTCAGCTGTTGTTCCTTTTGTTTTTCTCAAGGAATCGCATGTGTGGCCTGCTGAGCTATTTCCACAACAAGCTGAAGAAACACAAGGGTGACCCTGTGGAGTTTCTGAAGGGTCTGATGGATACTCTGGGAAAGATGAAATTGGCAACTCAGAGTCAAAAGTCTCCACCGACTTTGTCCTCTCTTGATGCTTCGTGCACCTTCTACACACCTCTATCTTCAGCAATAAAGCCGTGTCACCAAGGCCCCTTCTTTCGCAGAATTCAAAGTACAATTTGATTTGATAATAGTTTAGCTGACCTTCTTTATGACTCTTCAACTCAGTCCACCAGCATGGCCCGTGACAGGGTAGTGTATGGATGAATTGGGAGCCCTGGATGTCAAGTGCACCGTGTCACCATGAAGTCAGGCTAGCCAACTGTCAAGCGGAAATATTTGTGCCTGTTGCACTGGATGGAATGAAAGGAGAGGATGAAACAGCTCATTATACATGAAAGTGTCTAGAATGTGTAGGCCCTTAGAAAATATTAATAGAACCTGTGTCCCCCTAGGTACCTAAGTCCATTTCTCAAATCTTTTTCTCTGGGAAAAACATTTGCCATGGTAATAAAATCTGATTCAGGATTCAGCAAAATTCAGACGCACATCAGTGGGAGGCAGTTGAGCATTCAGGCTAATGACTCGGACCTGAGCGCATGCCTTTGGCGCTGCTGCTCACTCGTGGTATAACTGGTGGGCTTACGGTCCCTGATTTTCAAGTTTGTCTCTTATACAGTTGTTATGAACATGAAATAATTGTGCATTAAGCTTTTAGTACAGTAATTCATAGTAAACACTCAGGAAGCACTAGTTATTTTACTGATAACTATTTGGGGGATATATGTGTATATACACACATATATGTGGATATATATATTCACAGTATTTTGCAAGTAAATTCAGGGATTTCATGGATTTCTTTGAAGCCTATTTATGCATAGACACTTGGGGCCCAATTATATATGATATAAAGTGTTTTCCATGTATTATGTTATTGATCCACTATCTGATGTGTTGGGCTTTGCAGTATATTTTTCCCTCTGTGCTCAGGTGATAGGTTTACAGACTTTCAAATGTACTCCTATGACAAACCAAATGTAACATCCTGTTGTCCTGAATGTGACAATCCTGAGTCTTGCAAATCCATTCAACTTCAGACCAAGCTCCAGTTACACGGCCTGGAATGGTACAAAGCTTTCCCGACATGTTCCTGTGGCATCATCCTCATCTTTCTCTCTGGCTCATCTCTGGTCTCTGCTGGCCCCTTGTATACTCCTTCTGTTATGTTCTGTGTCACCCCATATATAGCTAGAACTTGGTTCCCTTACTGGTTCTCACAAGAAATCTACATTGAGTATTTTGTGATGTTGGTGAAGTGTCACATTGTGGAGCACAACTTTTCACCATCCTCATCCTTCCCCTCCTCCTCTCTGGCACTTCGAGACATTATCTCCCTTTGCTTCGTTTATGTGTGGTCCACAGCCATATATAGGGCTGCGAAGGTACCACTTTCTATCCCACCCACTCATCAAGAATGGTTTTATCAGACAAATACAGCTCCTTTCCTAAGAGAAATTTGGTGGAAAAAAATTTCTCCCTCTAATTGCAGATGGATTAATGTCATATTTTATGTCTAATTTTATGCCCCAGTGCCTTAGGACAGTACCCACCATGTAATAGATGTTAATCTACTGGGGCAGTGGGGAAGGGGAGTGAGAGAGAGAGAGAGAGAGAAGAGAAAGAGGGGAAGAGGGGAAGAGGGGAAGGGAGGAAGGAGGAAAGAAATCCCTGAGCTTGTCCCAGACCCAGACCATGATTCCATTAGTCAGCTTAGTGGCTGGTCTGTAGGTGCCTGTTCTCCTGCTTATTACTGTAGCACAGGTTTTGTCCTTTGCTTTTCTTTCATGCCTAAAACCTCAGTGATTTTTCCCAAGCTAATTTTAGCCCTCACAATAGAGTCACACTGTGGTTCTGCCCCCCTTTCCCTTTCCTCATGAAGTAAGAAATTCACAACTCACTTCCTAATCCCCTCTCTGGTAATTAGTTGACTCAGGGGGCACCTCAAGAAGCCAGGAGCATGTTGTCTTTCATTTCCCCTCCTCCAAGTCTCTTCCCACTATTAACCTCACCTTCCTCAGCCAGAGCAAAAATTAATTGATATGCCTTCTTTCTCTGGACATCGTTTGTCTCTTCAACAGTTTTTATTTTTTTTAGAAGCTATCTCCTCAGTTCCTGTAAATTGTAGCCTTCCTAGTGTGGCCTTTCCCTTTCAGAGAGATATTATTGGAACCTGGGCTTGACTCTCCTTCAATTTAGAAGAGAAACAGAAATGTGGGCTTCTTCCCCCCTTTTCTGGGGACCTCTTCATGGAATTCTGGGAGAGATTGTGGCTGAACCTTTAAAACTGCATTACTCTGTGTTGTGTTGGGGAGGATCCAGGTTGAAGAAGTGCTGTGAATTAAACAGAGAAAAAGGAAGAAGAAAGCTACAGAAGCCACCAGCAACTTCCTGCTTTGGGGGAGGAAGGACCTTGCTTTGCACAGTGACACTCTGTCTGCCTCAGGCCCAGGGCGGCACAAGGAGATGAAAGAAAGTTGGGTCTTTCCCTGGCGAAGGTGGATTGAGACATTCAGACAGCTAACACTGAATCGAGTGGCCAGACTGTGGCCTGTAATTTAATCACACACAGGACTTACATTTCCACATAGTTTGTGCACTGTGTGTGTGAGTAGGAGGGACAGTTGCTTTTCATTTCTGTGTATCAGGTACTGAGCTGAATGTGTATAACGTGGTTTGAAGTCAGAACTATTCTGGAGTTGGTTGGAACTGGAGAACTGGTTGCTTGAATGTGTGTAGGGTTGAGGACACTGCAGCAGCTGATGACTGTAAAGAAAATGAGGAAAGGTTGCCTACAAATGTTGAAATGTTTGAAAGAATCCTCAAGACCTTTGGAAGATATTGGGAAGCTGCTCCATTCAGTCTGTTTATGTCAAGTTCTACACTAGATGACAAAGGCCAACCAGAAAGAAGACTCAGTCCTTGTCTCAAAGGGCACCATAGTCTGTAAAGGCAGACAGGAGTCACTGGATAATTAGAAGAATATGATGAAATAATTTGAATTTCCAGCAGTTGAGGAATTAAGGTAATTTTTTTAGTGGGTTATCATTAACATTATATTTGTTTTGAGTTGAGAATGCTTATGGTATAATATTATATCAAACAAAGAATAATCATTGCATGTATATATGACAACAGCTGTGTGAAAAAATAGTATCACTCTTCTAATTAAAACCCTTCAATATTTTCCCGCTGCCTTCAGGATACAACTGAACTTCTTCAAGTTGAAGCTCATAAGACTCTTTGTTATCCAGTCCTGCCACCTACATCTCCAAAAACATCTCCTCCCACTGTCCTCCACCCCATGTCATCCCACCCCAAACTTCTCCAGAGCCCTGAGAAACAATTCTGCTTCCCCACTACCATTATTTAAGGGCAAACATGAAACAACAGAACACACAGGCTGAGCTATATTTGTGTTTTCCCCCATCACATATATAATGTATTTAGGCTTTACCCCACCTTACCCTCACTTCCCTCATTTATACCACTCTGGAGTTAAAACACCCCTAAATTGGAGAAATTTTGAGATTGAGTACTTTTTAAAAGTTTATCTTCTTTTCTTGAGCTTTGTTTGCAATGATGTGTCTCTCTGCAGCTGACATCTAGCTAGAATTAGAAAGAGACATGGGTTTTCTCCTTGACTGGCTTTGAGATCAAAGACAAATGGGCAAGCTCCAAGGATCTGGATGAAGTTTGCAGGCATTTTAAACCATACTCTGCTTTGTGTAAGCACTTTGCACAGACAGGTGTGAATATGGTAAGGGGAGCCACACCACAAACTGTAGAAAGAGCAGAATGATGATCACTGATTAAGGTACTAAGTTGCAGACTTATATTAAGTTCCAGATTCCACAGCAGCCTTCCAACCCCTCTGTTAGCTCCAAAAGGAATGCATTGCCAAGGAGAACCCTCCCCTGCCTTTCATAACCACCTGAGCTCCTAAAGCATCATACTGTTGGCACATAATTGACACTTGACACATCACATTGCTGGAGTTATTAAAGTGAACATGGGAAAAAACCCACAATGACACTGTCATTGTAATACTGGAGATTCAGTCAAACTGCAATGCCCAGTGATAAATCCAAACTGTGAGTCAGGGATGCTGATCAGCACACGTTTCTATCACTAGCACCAAGCAAAGTATCCATCCAATCAGCAAATCAGCTACCAGAATGAATATACCAGAGTTTGGGAATGAGCCTGCTCTGATTCAGAACAGAAATGTCAGAGGAGTTCTTGCTTTCTTTGGAAGCCCTCTTAATGGGATTTTAGGAGGAATTCCAGGTGAGTCGTACAGACTGGATGTTGGTGTGGTGCCAACTAAAAGGGTCCCCCAAATGGCACTGCACTTGCAACAGTATGAAGATGGGTATTCCTGACTCCCATTAGTCTGTATATTTGCATGGCTATTCTAACGAGTCCCTCAGGAGTGGAGGAGGGGCAGAGTTCCAAGGGACTTGTGCAGTCACATCAGAGGATCACCAAATGGACTCCACAGCTTGGTCCCATTTCCCTAAAGGGCTTCACTTTTGCCCTAGGGGCAGGGCAAGTTTGGGGGTGAGAGTCCATGGCTTGGAATGTCAGTGGATAAGTTGAGTGCTGCCACCAAGGCCTTTTTACCCTGCCTGGTCTCCATGCAGTTGCCTACCTCCTTGATAAATGCTGAATCTCCATTTAAATGTTTGTCACCAGTCCCTCTGTGGAGCCCACACAGAGTGTGTCTTGGTGCCATCAGGAATCAGGACCATGATACGGAGTCTCCGTGGGTGCCAGCCAGTTATAAGCAATGGTGCCTCGGGCATTGAAGGAATTACTCCCATTAATTTATCCTTTTGGAGAGAGGCCAATCAGTGAAACTTCAAGTGTTAGAAGAGACTTAAAAAAAATCAGGTCTGATGATATTCAAGTCCCCACCGACAGGAACTGGTTTGAGGAGGGAAGGAGGGGAGAGGGAGGAGAAGCCACATTTTAGAAAACCCTGTGATGGTCTTAATAAGTAGATAAAAATTTTACTCACTTAGCATTTTCAGTATTAGAAAGCCAAGAGGACTGAAGAGGGGCCTGAGAACTGTACCTTCTTCCCTCCAAAGATAACAAAGATTCTACAGAGCGATCTGTGCTCAGACTTCGTGCTTAGGGCAGGGAAGGGTTAAGAATGGGTTGAGCAGTATTTTCAAAGTGACTATAAATGATTAAGCTGATAAATATCAAAGGAGAATCGAGTTCTCCTCAAGTGCCTTTTATAATATTATTTAATTTGTCTCCAAAAGACAAGTGCAGTTTTAATACTATCCCACTCTTAATGATCCTACTCATCTTCCGAAACTCACTTAGATACCTGTATCACTGATCAAGAAAATGTTCCCAAATCACCCCCTGCTTATAGAATTAGTCCACGTTTTTGACATGCAGGTATTGTCACTTATCACACTGAATTGTCCTTTGTTCATTTGCAGGTCTGTCTCCCCCGCTGAACAGGGAGCCCCTTGAGTCCAGACGTTGTCTTCATTTACCTATGGGCGTCTGTTTTAACCTAGAGCTTGGCACACCTTAATTACTTGGTATTTGTGTACTTAATTAAGGAACACACTGAGCATAAGTACAGTATTTTCTCTGGAACTTTTGGTGGCCTTGACTAAACATCCTGGTTTTCTTTCTGATTTCAGATCATGGGCTAGTTTTTCTAGTCAGATTAAATTATTTCATAGATGAGATCACTGAATTTAAATAATTCTCCCAGGGCTGTGGAAGTTGTTAAATGGCTCAGCAATTTTTGGTAAATTTGTGAAAAACTCCCTTGGGGATAGAACCTGGTCTGTGCCGACACATTGGTTTATAGCTTTTAGTTAGCCGACTTGCTATAAAATTCATATTGTATGCCACAGAAACATTAATGCATTTGATTGTTGGGTGCTTGCCCTTTTCTAAAGTATGAAATATTGAAAATTCTACAGTACATCTTGCCCCAAGAATTTCAGAGAAGGTACTGTGAATGTGTATAGTGGTATTTCCTTAAGGGAACTCGTATCATGTAGTAGGTGTGCTTAGTCTGTTAGTGCTCATTTCAGCGAGGCAAAATCAATTTCATGTCCAACTGGTGTTAGTCATTTGAACTTTATTGTTTGTGTTATTTTGTATGCATTTAACAGTCAATGTATCTTGGGTGAAAATGTGTTGAAGTTATATGCAGTTGCTATTAATTACTAATTTTATGTTTATACTATTTAGGTACTACTATAATAAAAGCAATCTAAGTAGAATAAAAAATGGAGGAAATCCGTGAAAAATTGCATAGCTAAAATTAACTTTAAAAAAACCCTCCTGTGGATATAGAACAGTAGAAATAATTTTGTGTCTAATTATAAACATTTACATGTGTATGTATTATTAGATGTACACATAAATATACAATGCATGCTATAATAAAGATGGGTACTGTCCAGATTCAGATTAGTTGTCTTCTTCTCTCGACAACCCTACTTGTTTTTTTCTTTTACCAAAAGGTTATTAAGTTTACCTAAGTTAAATGCATTATTATGAGATGCTCAACTAGGAATCCCTATCTATACCTACAGTCACAGAAATGGCTGATTCTTCCACTCAGTTTGGCTGATCCCACCCCCACCTCTTCAGCAACCACATGCATCCAGAGATTTCAGAGGAGCTGATGGAATCGACCAATTGATTTGGAATGATGAGGGTTGAGTCTTAGTCAGAGCACTTGCATAGTCAGTCTCAGCCAGAAGGCTAGAACCTGAACAACATTTGTGGGACAGTTTAGGACATAATTTACATGCAGCACCCCACAAGAAAAAATGTAGGAGGCAGGCTGGCTGTAAGAAAGGAAACAATGCAGGGGCATGGGGAATGGCAAGTAGAAACTAGTTTCAGTATCAGAGGGAAGAGAGACAGCCATGGGATGCACATTGCAACGCACACCAGTGTGTGTTGCTATAGTGTGCAGCTGTAGGGCAGTGTTGCTATATCTTTGTTTTTATTTTTTAAGTGGAGGTGGGGGGAGAAGACCAAGCTTTTATGTGAATTCTCCTGATTTTCTAAATTGGCAACTAATTCAAAGGGAAAAAAATGGGTTGGATCATGTGAAACACATCTGTGGGCCAGGTTTCGTCTTCAGACCATCAGTTTGCATCCTGAGTTAGACCTGAAGGCAGCCATTAGCATCCTGGACAAACTTGTCACACATGGCCCCTCTTCCTACCTCGAGAGGAAAGGAGATAGAACTCTTCATTTGTGGTAAATCCTACATTTCATCTGAGGTGATAGCTTTGGCCATGGCCCAGAGGTTCGCTTCTGGAAACCTGAAATTTCTTCCTGTCCTCATTATTGTTTTTGGCTAATTGCATTAGAAATAGACTGGATTGGAGTAAATTGAAATGGATACTCAAGGGCCAATCCTAGGGCCTTATAAATTCCTTCTTCAAAGTGAATTCTAAACTGAAATTCATCCTCTTTCCATTCCTTTTATATAGACTCCTCAGAGTTCACACAAAGTGCTAAATGTCTAACACTAAATGTGTCATTGGGCCAACAGAACCCATGAGCTCAATCTGTTTCATTATACAAATTTCCAAAACTTAATGATGAAATGTTTTCATTTACTTAAGTGAGAGCAAAAATTTTTGGCAGCATGACTGCGAAATTGTTAAGACAGTTTCCACATTTGAACCTTCACTTGTATTTTTTTTAAAGATTTTATTTATTTTTAGAAATAGGGAAGAGAAGGAGAAAGAGAGGGAGAAAAACATCAGAGTGTGGTTGCCTCTCCCATGCCTCCTACTGGGGACCTGGCCCACAACCCAGGCATGTGCCCTGACTGGGAATCAAACTGGTGACCCTTTGGTTCACAGTCTAGCACTCAATCCACTGAGCCACACCAGCCAGGGCTCACTTGTATTCTTTTCATTTCTTTGTGCAGCAATATGCATTAAGAGCCTATAGTATACTACTAGGTGCTATTTCTACTATTGGGAATATAGCAGAGAGTAGTAAGACAAGGCCTAAATTCCTGTAAGTATAAAATCAATATACAATAATTTATATGTAATCATTTGATGCCGTGTGTGTGTGTGTGTGTGTGTGTGTGTGTGTGTGTGTGAGAAGCCTATCTGGAAAAAGTTCAGCCATTGTTAATATAACAAGAATGGTTTGCATAACACTGATGTCACTGGGTAGCCAAGGTAAGCGGACTGGGATGCACATGTGTGAACAATGATGACTTCCCTGTACTAGTCAGTGGGGGAAGTAGACACTGTTGAGTGAACATGTGTACTGGTGACCATTGCATTCAAAATGACTGAGCAAGTACAGCAAGAGACCTGCATCAAATTTTGTGTTAAGCTTGAACATTTCTCTGCGGAAACTGTTTGGATGATTCAGAAGGCCACATCTATGGGCAACTGGTGAGTGGTAGCTTCATCATGACAATGCACCCACTCACACATCACATCTTGTGTAGAGTTTCTTGGTGAAACATCAAATCACCCAGGTGACCCAGCCCCCCGGCAGCCCAGATTTGGTACCCTGTGACTTCTAGCTTTTCCCCAAACTAAAATAACCTTTGAAAGGGAAGAGATTTCAGACTATTGATGAGATTCAGGAAAATACAATGGGGTGGCTAATTATGATTGGGAGAACTGTGTGAGGTCCCAAGGTGCCTACTTTGAAGGGGACTGAGGTATCACTGTCCTCTGTGCAATGTTTCTTGTATCTTGTACCTACTTCAATAAATATCTCTGTTTTTCATATTACATGGCTAGATTACTTCTGGACAGGCTTTACCTACATATATGTGTGTGTGTGTGTGTGTATACATATATATATAGATATATATATATGTATAACAATAGATATTACACAAAACTAAATATGAAATCACAGACTATACTCTGTCCTCAAAGGATAGAAAGGAAAAAATGTATCCATCCTAGAGAGACAGGGAAAAGAAGCCCAGAGAAGAAAAGAACATGGGAAAAATGTTCTTAATAGTAAAGATTGAGAAATTACATACAGGTGCAGATGACCACAGGCAACTCTAGATCAGTTGTAAGGTAGTAAAAGGTTATTGGGACTTCATGTCTCTGGTTCTTCATAAGCCTCTGGTTCTCAGCTCTGCATTTCATGAATTCTCAACTGATAGGCAGAATGACTGCTTTTGGGAAGTTGAGTATGTAGTTCACTGTATACTGCATTTTCTAGCCAGAGTTTAAAGAAAATCCACACTGGAGTAAATAAGCAGTAAAAATGTCCAAGTAAAGAGTAACAAATCAAAAGCAGCTTAGTTTTAAGAGGCAATAAGGACGGAAAAGAAGACTGTAGCAATACAAACAACACTTAAAGACAGTGTCTGCTGGTCTCACATCTCCAGTAAAGACACGAGCCTGGGTTCCAATACAATTTGAACAACTCTTGATCTGCCTGACTATCTCTTGTATCAAGCCTTTTCTGAATAAAAGCCTTGAAAAGGATCAATAGGTTGGCTGAGATCATCAAAGCAAAATAGTTTCACAGGTCAAGTTTCCCTATCAGCCATTTCTCCCAAAGCAGATTACAGCATTTGTATCGCTAATTAAAATTAAAAACTTCCTTTCTATTTCTGGAGGCAAAGTCTGAAACTGCCAAAGCCAAGGAGCTGGAAAACTTTATTTTCTTAAGAATTGAGAAATGTTTCCCCAGCCTACAAAAACATATACTTGACTACAATTTTTCTTATTTCCCCAATACTCTGCTAATGGGGAAAAAAGGGTTTTAAAAAAAACCCAACTTTATCAAGTGTAAGGATTCTTATCTTTCTGCATATACATATAATGAATTAATCATTACTTGAAGGAAATGACCAGAAATTCTTATAATAGTCACAAGCCAATTTCAGTTGATATTTATAAATAATTGAAAATGGATTGTTTTGCTTGTGTTGCTATTGGGATAATTCAGGCAATACTTCTCTCTTTTTTCCATTTGCTATGTATAGAGCTACTTTGTAAAACCTAGAAAATAGAGAATATATTTGGGAATCAAAAGACATGACAAACTCTCAACATTAGAAGACAGCTTCCAAGTGGTCACTCATTTGCTTACTCCTTGAAATATTTACTGGACATGGGTTATAGATGAGACTACAGATAGCTGTGTATGATAGTGAGGACACAGTGATGAAGGTGTCCCCTGAAATCTATAGAGAATACAGACAGCAAACCAGGTGCTACCAGTGGGGGAAGGATGCTGAAGGAGAAGCTCAGGGTATCAGGCAAAAGACCCATTCCTGAGTAAGGTAGGGATGGCTATCTTCTCGAAAGAAGTGACGCTTCTGCTGGGACCTGAAGGGTATGTAGAAAGTTTGTAGGAAGGTCAAAGGGAAGTTGGAAGGGAATGAATGAAACCATCTGGGATGTTCTAGCCCAGCTCTCATCTGACTACAGCTGCAGGAGGGAATCAAAGAAAGAGCAACATAAAAACCACATCAGCAAGTCCCAGTCAATCCACAGAATCATAAGCAGTAACAATAAGAATTTAGTGGCTCAAACATGAGCCACTAAATTTGGGGGCATTGACTATGCAGCAATAAACATGATGGTTTGCACTTTACAAGTAAAAACTAGATGTGTTGACAGCAGATCCACATGTTGCAGGAGCCCTGCTGAGCTACAGGGACCTCGGTGTGTCAAGGTCCATGCCTTCCAGACAGCTGTTTAGTCCATGGCGAGAAAGAGCATTGGGGAGAGAATGTTCTTTGTGCAGGTACCTGGATATGGGCCGACCAAGGGGTGAAGGGAAAGAAACCTGGGACTTCCTCCCCTGCTAGGCCTTGTAGCACAGGGCTGAGTCCTCCACAGGCTATTTTATGTATGTTTGTGTGGGCCCCAGTGCAAGGCTGTGGAGCAGGGGAAACAAAGGGAAGTTTCTATGCTTGAGGTGTTCTGGAATGTTGCTCTGGTGGCCAAAAAAGCAAGCAGGACAGAGCGCAGGAACCCAAGCTGGCTTCCCTCTGGCACAGGCTCCTGGAGGCGGCTGTGGGAGACAGGAAGGACTGGGCTCTCCAACAGCCCCAGAGCAGCTGCATGTCTTTCTGTTACTTTTGGCTTTCTCATTCTTCCTAGTTCTTCCTTCTAGGAAGGGTAACCTAACCTCTCTGAACCATGAATGCTTTACCTTTAAAATGGGAAGAATAAAAATATCCACTGTAAGAATTAATTAAGACGACACGTGGCAGAGAGGAATGAAAGGGAGGAGGAATGGGACAACTGTAATAGCATAATCAATAAAATATATTTTAAAAATTGAAAAAAGATGATACATGTAAAGCTCTTACAATACCTGGCATATAGTTTCAGTAATATTTAAATAGATTATTATACTGTTCTACTTGGAAAACCCTCCTAATTGATTTGAAAGCAATTAGCTAAAAGCTAGCTATTAAGAGATAATGACCATTGGTTAGGCACAGGATTAAAATTGCCAGGAGGTGTATAGGAATATCAATGATCATTCTGTCCAACGACTGTGGTGTCAGCCTCCTTAGCAGGTGTCTCAGAGAAAGCTAGCAGGAGACAGAGAGCACATTCAATAGTAAACAAATATTTCCTGAACACCTATTAAGTGCTAGGGACTAGAAATACAGTGATGAACAAATATCTTCCTCATGGAATTTATAAGGAAACAGGAAAGCAAATAGTAAGTAAGTAATTATGCCAGTAACTATCGATTGCAGTAATTACCAATTGCTAGATACTACATAATACCACTGCCTATCTACCAATTTGGGTACCATTTTGTATTTTCCCAACAAACACTGGCCCAGGAATCAGGTTTAGTTTTTCTTAACAACAAAACAAAACAAAACCCCTCAGAGACAGGCCACTTACTACCAATAATCAAGTAGGCACTTAGTTTCGGAGTCTCACTTTCCTTGTTAGCAAAATTGGGGGTGGGGGATGTGTTACAACAATTCCAATCGCACGGGATTATTGGGTGGTTCATTAACTGAGACTGTATACAAAAGTACCAGCAAGGCCTGGCTCACAGTGGGTACCCAGTAAATGGTTTGTTTTCTTTCCTTCACTTACTTCAGGCACACATTAAACTTAGGAACAGATTCCTGTGTCAAACTGAATGACAAAGATGAACAAATATAATCCACATATGTGAGGCCTGTGCTCTTAATTGAGAGAATTGAGTGCATTAATAGTTTTTGGCATTGTTACTGAAAGCTATCTCTCCTTGTTCTGTGCTAATTATTTTTTAAACCAGCCACTACTAATGAGAACCAAACCGAAACCATTTCATTTAAGCAGCAGCAGCAGGTTAAAAGCTATCATAACATCATTCGATAAAACCCTAGCCTTCAGTGTAAAGGAAGTCTACATAGCCTGTGGGCACGTGTGTGGGGGAGTGTGTGCTGGGGGAGGGAGGATACATTCATGTGGCCATTTGACCTCACGGAAGGGCCAAATCGTCTCTGTGAAATGGAAACCCAGTGGTCATCAAATTATGAAACTGGCAATTTGGGATTTTTTTCCTAAACAAGTGGTTTAGGGAGCCAGCATCTTACTGGGAAATGATTTGCTTACCTAATTGTGCCATGTTTCCAGGTGACAATTTTAGAAAAAATAATGGCAAGATATTTGAATTACCAGAGAATGTTAGAATTATAAGGCTTCCAAGCAATCATTCCTCCCAGCCCTTGTTAATGCTGAAATTCTTACATTGTACATATACATACACACTATTCTAATGTACTTCATTATACTTTACAGAAAAATTATTTAATACTTTAAACAAGTTCAGGCATCTAACTTTTGATATCTTCCAATGTACCCTTGTAGTTAGTTGCTAAGGGCAAGAACAAAAGGAAAAAAAAAACTATCTTGTTTGCCTTCAGCAAGTTCATAGCTTCCATAGCTTCCATCTTTAATTGTTGAAATTGGCAACAGTTCCCTCAAAATGTGTGTGTGTTTTATGAATGAGCATACTGGATAGTTACTTTAAAGTAGCTATTTTAGGGAGGCCTGCAGATAACTCCATGCTGCAGACAGAGACTGCACTAATTCCTAACAGTCTAGTGTTCAAGGTCATTGGCAGAAAAGGGAAGAACTGGCTAACACATTGCATTTCTTTCTCTAAGTAGACAGTTTAGGATGGTTTTAATAAGCTGGGCTCATTACAACATTCAGTTGTAAAACCAAATAATACGTGGATTTTATATTTCTGTGGACTTTAGGGACACAGGTCACAGATACTGTTTGGGACCAACTGAAACTCTGTTGGGAACCGCCCTGCCTGGTTTCAGGAATTGTAACTGCCTCCCATGGCTAAGTGAGCAACCTCTGGGATGCGGGCCACAGGAGACAGAGCTTGTCTCTGGCAGCAAGCACTGCTTCTGCTTCTTCCCCTGCCCCCAAAGCATGGTCAATGTCCATGGCGGGTATGACCCCTCAGAGGGGGACAACCTAGGCCAGACATGATCACTTGGGGGCTGCAACAAAGAGGGAGCGATGGACCCTCATCTCCTGGCTATTGTGACATAGCCCAAGTCCCCATTTCCATCTGGGAGAAGTGCTGCCTGGCTCTAGTCCACTTAAGCCTAAAAACCTTTGATGGGGAAGGTGGTGCAGCCCTGTGCTGGAAAAGGTAGGTATCTGGGTAAATCAGGCATAAGAAAGAATATATGAAAGTCCTATGAAACCTGCTTTGTTTAGAAGGCTCTCATTTAAATGATAAGGGTCCAAGCAAGAAGTTTGTTCCTTAAAGTTTTATGGCTCATTAGCTATCTGACCCTGACTGAGAATAAGACCTCATAGTTCTTTGAATGATATCTATTGTTTGATCCTTACCTGTATTCTTGTGCAAATGAACCCAATAAAAGCCCCTTGGGCAGGGGGCTCTTGGCCCTTCCCCTTTGAGGGATTGGCCACCTCTCCTCCCTAAGCAAATCACGTCTTGGTAGCATTAACTTTCATCCGTGGCAGACTGGGGGACTTTGCGGGCAAAGTTGTCCCCACAAAACTCAAAGGAGTGTTATTTGGTAGCTAATAAGCTCTAAATATTAGATTGAGCCTTAAGATTTTTCTATCATATCTTCATATTTCTTTTTATTACTTAAAAAAATGTCACATACTATTGGTAGGAATGTAGATTGGTGCAGCCACTGGTGAAAACTCCACAGTGTGGAGGTTTCTCAAAATATTAAAAATGAAACCGCCTTATGACCCAGCGATTCCACTTCTGAGTATATGAGTATATCTAAAGAAACTGAAACACTAATTCAAAAGAATACCCTATATGCACCCCTATGCTCACTACAGTGTTATTTACAATAGCAAGCTATGGAAGCAACCTAAGTACCCATCAGTAGACAAGTAGATAAAAACGCTATAGTACATATATGCAATGGAATATTACTCAGCCATAAAAAATAGTGAAATACCATTTGCAACAACATGGATGGACCTAGAAGGTAGTATGCTAAGCGAAATAAGTCAGACAGAGAAAGACAAATACCATGTGATTTCACATATATGTGAAATCTAAAGAACAACATAAATCAACAAATGAAACTCAAACAGACACAGTGCAGAGAACAGACTCATGGTTGCTGAGGGGGTTGGGAGACTGAGTGAAAAAGGTAAAGGGATTGAGAAGTATACATTGGTAGTTATAAAACAGTCATGGGGATAGGGAATACAATCAATAATATTATAATAACTATTTATGGTGTCAGGTGGGTACTGGAAATATCAGGGGGACACTTTGAAAGTGTATGATTGTCTAACCACTATGCTGAAACTAATACAAAGTAATGTTGAATGTAAACTATAACTGAAAAAAATTTAAAAAGTGTCATGTAAACTAAAGTCAATTTTGCCAGCTGGCGCGATCTCAGATGGTTATAAATTTTCATGTGCTGATTTTTTTATTTTCAACATGCAAATTTTCAATCTTCTGTGGAAAACTATTACTTAATCTAGTGGCATTTGGAAAGACAGCTGTCAAAATAATAATTTGTTTTATTATTTCATGTTTCCTGCTCTATGTCCAAGGCCTATTTTGTTAGTGATTATTTAGGGTTTCAGATTAATTTAATTAGGAACAAACTTTGAATATTTACTACAATCTAAATTTTTGTAAGTTCATTGAAACATATATTTTCATAAGGAAAAGTTTTTGTTGTAATTCAAATTGAAGAATTCATATTTTCATGGCCATTCAATTCTGCTTAGAAAGTTGTATTTTATGGATAGTAAAATATAATCTACTTGTGATGTAAAACAAAATGCAACAATAAAAAGTGACTTGTTTGCATTGAAATATCACCCCAAAAAATCTCCAACACAAGGCTTGAGAGATTGTGGCCTTTTATGCCTAAACTTCCAACAGCTTGACACTAAGTTGAAGCCTGAAACATTCTCAGGGTTTTTTAGCAGACAGCTGCAAAAAATATGTGGGCAGCTGAGTGCTTCAACATTTGTTAATATCAAACAAATGAGTACATTAGGAAAGACAAAATAATTTCCCAAATGCTTCAATATGGAAGGTTCTAAAATTATTTGAACGGATTCTTCATCTTTCTATTTGCTAACAAGCATTTTGGTGCACCTAAAATTATAGGTCATTTTCACTGCAAAGCAGGACAAATTAATGTATCCTTGTGTTTTAATTTGAAATATTTAAATTTCTGTCATACCAACATACCAGTGTAGAAAAAGTAAAGCCATCCAAATAGGAAGATTGTTGTATTTTTCTCAAGAGGAAATGGTACATCGTAACTGGGCGAAACTTCTGGATAATTGTTCATTAGAAGGGTTCTGGCCAGTGTCGCTGCAGTCAGGGTAACTGTCTCCTGTTACTTTCCAAAAATAAGAGTTTATTTCTCCATAAAGATAGAACCACTGGGGTCCCCTGTGTAGCCATGTAAAAGTAGATCCGCTGCCCTGGCTAGTGTGGCTCAGTGGATTGAGTGCTGGCCTGCATGGCAAGCCAAGGGTTTCAAATTCAATTCCCAGTTAGGGCACATGCCTGGGTTGCAGGCCAGGTTGCCAGTAGGGGGTGTGTGAGAAACAACCACACATTGATGTGTCTCTTTCTCTTCCCTTCTCTCTAAACATAAATAAATAAAATCTGTCCAAAAAGCAGACCAAACACTTTTAAAGTATGAGGACATCTTAGGACAAGAAATTACATGTGGATTAGGCAAGCTTTTTGTCCTTGATTTAATACCAGGTTCAGTTTTGTGTGCGAACCTCTGATCTCTTACAGCTTTATGGTCACAGGAATGAATTTTATTCCAATTTAGATTAAGGTAACCCCTCCAGGGTCAACAGCAGTCACTGAGCACTCACTTGGATTCTGCACACAGAACATCTTGAGCTGAACTCCCCTTCCCTGGCGTGCAGACACGCTGTTTGGGTGACAAGTCCTGCATCTGCCTCAACAGCCATTTCCACTGACTGCCCCACACAGCTCTAGGGCGTGACTTCTCTCCATCACTCATCCGGTCTTTTCAAATCTCAGGAACCAATTTCTCCAAGTTTCAAACTTCCGTTCAACAGACACTCCTTGTGGCTCTTCTACACCAGGGACTACATTTAACATAGGAAGCTAAGTAAAACCCTGCGTCTGTGCTTACAGTTTGAGGGCGCTGCTGTGCGTGCTGTGCGTGCTGTGCGTGCTGATAGAAAGGAGCCATGGAAAGGGCAGGAAATGCACATTGAGCTCTATCTTTCATTAGCCTTCTGCCTCACAAAGGTTATACAATTTCCTTGAATTCAGGTACTTCCTCCACAAAATCAGAATAATTACATTACGTGCCTTATAGGATTACTATAGGGGTAAAAAGGATTAACAAAAGGAAACCTGTATTCACGGGCTTGTTATGAATGGTCAACTATCCTTACTAGATCTGTGTAATACTTGTGATTTACAGAACTGCATTTTGATATTAGAAAAATTTAAAGCTAGTAGGACTGCAGAAATCAGGTAGTTCAATGATTCACACCAATAGCAATCAGGGTCCAATGAGGAGACAGAAAACCCACCAGTTATTTGAGTAAAAATGATTAAAAAATTGTTAGGTGGGTATACAGTTGTTAACTATGGAGAGAGAATGAGAGAATATGAACTTGAAGGTAGCAACTGTAGGAGGCAGCTATCACCCCTGTGGCTAGAAGAACAAAAAGAAGAGGCTGGAATTATTAAAATTTAGGAACTTGGAGGAAGGGCCCAGGGCTGAAACTCAGACTTCTGAGGAGGGAGATGTGCTCAGTCCTCTCTGAGCTCAGACAAGGGCCTCCACCAGGAGGTGTTAGACCAGGAGTGGGGGCGGTGCATTGGCCAGCTGAGGCTGGGCTGATGCACTGACGGGGGTGAAGTGACACAGGCTCTCCAATTGGACAAACCGCGAATTGGACCCAGCTGCTGCTATTGGCCAGCACTACCATTCACTGCTAGGGTTAGGAGGAGAATGGGACCTGGCTTCCTGGTTCTAGTTCTTTCAAGAAATGGCTGCCTCTTGACCTGAGTTGTCAGTCAAGCCCACATTTTCAACATAAATCCTTCATTCTATTGAAGCCAACTGGGCTCTCTCTTGAGGAAAAAAGTCTTAGCTAATACAAGCCTGGTGAATCAAACAAGGAAAGTAACATCTTGCCAGAGTCCAGTGTACTTGGTACCCTGGTTATATCTCTATAAAGTCCATATCTTGCCTGGTTATATCTCTATAAAATCTTAGTTTATTTGTATAAGGCCAAAGTTTTGCAACCAATTCCTTTTCCTTTTCCCCTATTACATTGTACCACATGACAAGCATATTATAAGCATTTAGAGGCAAAGTTGACAGTAAAACGCTTTTAGTTGGGTATTGAGGAAAGGCTCCTGTCACATTAGACATCTGAGTTGTATTAGATCAGAGGTTGTACTAATAGTGTAAGTCTGTAGACAAATCATTTGTGGTGTTTGATTGCGTAGGTTTGTACCTGATCCTTTGTGATAACAGAACTTCTCTGAGGACTTCATAGGTGCCCTCCTGCTTCTATCACCCTAAAACCCTCAATCCCAGGTCAATTCTCAGAACAAAAGTTATGTTCTGAGAAGATGAGTGCTTACAGTGCAGGTTTATGACACAGTACTCACACTTCTCCTTTGTGTATAGATGGGGCTGGGACTTAAGAGTGATAGGCTGATTCCATTGACTTAGAGAGTAATAGGCCAAGACAGAGAAACTCAAAATAGAAACACATAGCTAATTTTAACTGAGAATATACAATGTGCCAGGCACATGTATTAGCTCATTTATTCCATTCAGAAACCTGTGAGGATACACTATTATTATGACTATAGTCCGATGAAAAAACAAGGGTCTGAAAGGTAAAACAGTTGCCCAAAGTCATGAAATTAGTAACAGCCAGAAACTGTATTCCAATCTAGGCAGCTGGATCTACAGCCCTCCTTCCCAGCCTCAGACTCTACTGCTGCCTCTCCTAAGGTCTAGAGTGTTCCTGGGGACGCTGGCTCCACAGTGCTTGGAAGTCTCCTCTACTCTGCTAGAGTGGATTTGTTAATGCTCCCACAGCCTGACTGTCTTCTATTTTATGGACCTGAACACAATGGCAATTAGATAATTATTTGACAGACTATAATTAGCATAAGAGCAGAAAACAGATTTATAAGTCCACTTCTGCATCCCTGGTCCCTAGGTTTGAATCCAACATTTATTTATTGAAATAAATGTTAAAAAACAAACAACTACTGCAATAATTATCCATTCCTGCATTACAAATTATCCTAACACTTAGTGGCTTTAAAAACAAACACTTATGTCACAGTCTCTGTGGTTTAGGACTTTGGGAGCAGCTTGGCTGGATGGTTCTGGCTCAGGGCCTCTCATACAGTTTTAGTCAAGGTGTCTGCTGGGGCCACCGCTATGGGAGGGCCTGCTGGGATTGGAGGGTCCATTTTTACAATGGCTCCCTCTTGTGGAAGGAGGCCGCAGTTCCTTGCCATGTAGGCCTCTCCAGAGAATTGCTTCATAGAGTGTCCTCACAATATGGCAGCTAGCTTCCCTAGAGAAAGCAGTGAGAGAGGAGAGAGAGGAATGGGGGAGAGAGAGAAGTTGCAATACTTTTTGTGATCTAGTCACACAGCATCACTTCCACCATACTCTTCATTTGAAGCGAGTCACTTTGTCTAACCCACATTCAAGAGAAAAGGACACAAGGTTTGTTGGAGACCATCAAGTATCCTAGACTAGAAGGCAGAGTAAGAACAGAGGAATGAGGGAGGATGGGGAAATAAAGTGGGAAGACGGAGTTTTTACTTGCAGTGGTTGACAAAGGAAAGCAGTGGAATGGCATGATTAGAAAGGGCATTTCTCTAGGAATATTTATCTGGGAAGACAGAGTCAAGCGTTGGAGACTGAACTTCAAAATCATTAGGAGACCAATACCTTTGCAGGAAGGTTTTTGGGGCTTGTTAATGAATTTAATAAGAGAGGAGCCAGAAGGAGTTGCCAAAGGCGACATAATGTTTTTGGTCTGGGTGATGATGGTATGTTATTGATCAAAAGGAAGGGTACAAACCTATGCAAGCAAACACCAATCTACTGTAGCAAAGTTCTGGAGGTTGGAAGTCCACGATCAGTTTCACTGGACTAACACCAAGGTTCTGCAGTGCCGATGCCTTCTGGAGGCTCTAAGAGCAGGATCTGCTCCTTGCCTTTTCAACTTCTACCAGCTATGTGCATTCCTTGGTTTGTGACCCCCTCCTCCATCTTCAGAGCTCATCACACCAACCTCTGATTCCTTCCTCACATCACCTTCTCTTCTGACTTTGAGTCCTCCAGTGTCCCCCTTGTACCTACCAGGTTAATCCAGGATAACCGCCCATCTCAAGATCCTTACTTACATGTGCAAAGTCCCTTTTCCACATAAGGTAACTTCCACAGGTTCTGGAATAGGACATGGCATATTTGGGAGGCAGCTATCTAGCCTACTAGTCACCCAAATTCAGTTGGTTCAAATATATCCCAGGTGCTTCTGATCCTCTGTTTTCCTAGCTGAATTCACACACCAATGTGAGGCCTTTAAATATCACTTCCCCACCCTCTCAGCTTCATGAGTTTTCATGCCTCGTTTTTTCATCCATAACAAACATCATCATCATTCTGCAAAGGCCTTAGTATCATCACAGAACTTTTTGGTCTAAAGGGACCTCAAATCTCATCTAATCCAGCACCATTTGAATATTTATTTCTATTGGTCTTAAAGCCTGGATGAAAAAAAAGTGAAGTACTTGAATTTACTTCTCGATCTCTCAATTTGTTTTCCTTACTTGCCATTGATTTCCTAGCAGCTCGTTCTCCCCATGGTTTCTCTTTCTTCAGCAAAGAGCATGCCTAGAAAATTTCCAGCTTGATGTATTAAGTGTTCAGCATCTTAATCAGAGCAACAGACATAAATTTCTAACTATGATTAGGCTAGATAAAATTTGAGGTCCCTCCAGATCCTCAACTTCTATGATTCTTTTAGCAGTTTTCTCAAAATAGTATTGATGATAACTCTAATGTAATATAAACTTGCATCATTTTTCACTCTAAAGAAATGACTGAACTGTAAATCACTGTTATTTCTCAGAATTGAACTGAATTTGCTAGAAATTTTCAAACATATCATGTAGTTTGTGAACAATTTTTAATGATACCTATGTTTAGATATCAAAAAATGTGGTAGAAAGAGCTGTGATTTAGAGTCAAATGAATTTGAATTCAAATTTTAGCAATGCAGCCAAGCTAAAGTATGGAAAGTATGTTAATTCCTGCAAACCTTCACACATGTGTAATACATATATGTAAATGCTGGGGGGACTGGATCTGACCATGAGGAAAAGCGACTAGCAATGCTTGGCAAATAGCAGACGCTCAGTGAATGTGGATCCTGGTCATGGCATTCAGCAGTGCTTATCTTCAACCGTGCCTATGGCTGGGCTTAGCTCCTCCCCTTTACCTCCCTCCTTTCTGCACTCTCTCCACCACTGAAAGAGTAGAAGCAAAATGCCCCAAATTTGACACTCGAGATCCCTGTTAAATTGAGTTAATGTCCATGATACTAAATAATGATTAGCAAATATATTAATGATTAACAGATTCATACAATAGTTATAAGGTTAGGGATGATTATTCATTAACTTGAGTAAGCCTCTGTGTTCCCTGATGGCTGCTATGATGTGCAGTTATGAGCTGTGATGAAGGAAAGGCCAGGAACGGTCACACGTGCCTGACCTACTCAGGCAGTAGCGGCTGTACAATCAACGTGTTCTTAGGTCAAAGACACGCTCCTTCTTGAAACAGCAAACCATTACGTTAAAAACCAATTCAAAGTTAAAATCCATGCATTTTGTATAATTATTGTAAATACATTTCTTAAAAATTTTCAGCTACTCTATTATCAAAGTGGCCTTCTCTCGTTATTCATGACTGGATCAAGTGAACCCAAAATAGACTTAAAAAACATGAGTTTCTCTTTTCAGTTTCTTATGCCTTAAAACTCTATAAGATATCTTGTGTTCTGTATGGGGAGAGGGGTTGTGTTATCTTGTGTGAGAGGGGTTGTGTTATCTTGTGTTATCTTGAGCATCAGTAGACTGATGCTCTGCAGGGAGCCTCAGCAGGGGAGGTGTGGGAGAGGAAGTGGACTTGGGGGTCACCAGTCCCCCAAAACAAGACATGTATATTGTGTTGGTATTTCTCCATGTCTCCTTAGATTCTGTCTTTGTAGTATCTCATCTGAAATTGCCAGCAAAGGTCATACATTCAGCAGTGATACAAATGTTAACTTTCCAAACACCTACTCCTTTGGTTTTTGCATATTTTTTCCTCTATTTATGAAATTGTGGTCCCCTTATATCAGAGATACATCTATTTGAAAGAGAGTGTAAAGTTCACTTATCATGACTCTCAAGACCTAAGTGAAATTACAGTCCTTGACACTAATGAGGTAGTTATACTAATACTGAAATCCTGAATAAATAAAATTCAAAGCCAGAAATTTGACAGGTTAACTGCAGAAGGAATATAAACTCATTGGAAACATAGTACAAGCCAAGTAAATGTCTGAGCCTTAAATCTATCTCAATTCAGAGAAGGGCCCTGGGAATATTTTGCTACTTATATTGAATTGCTTGTTGAGACCAAATGGTAGTGATTCCCTATGGCATGTATCTAGTATGGTTGTTTGGTTGTTACAAATCCTCTCATGGAGACATTGTTAACCACAAACTGCTCTGGAGTGGGGCTTAATGCTCTCAGTAGTTGCGGACTTTGGGGCTGGCCCATGATAAGGATGGAGGGAAAAAGCATCATTTATCTTAACACGTTTCCTTCCAAGAACTCGTGTGGCATGCATCTTCATTTCAGTTTTCCTGGTTGTTCGTTCTGTTTTCAGTTTGTGAGGAATCTCTGTACAGTTCTCCACAGCGGCTGTGCCACTTTGAGTCGCCAGTAGTGCACACAGGTTCCCTGTTCTCCACAACCTTGCCAACACTTGCTATTTGTGGACTTTTTGTATGGCTGCCTCTCGTGTGTCCCCTGCTGGGAACCGGCCTGCAACCCAGGCATGTGCCCTGATTGGGAATCGAACCACAATCCTTTGGTTTGCAGGCTCAATCCACTGAGCTATGCCAGCCAAGGCTGGACTTTTTGAAAATAGCATTTTGACTGGAGTGAGGTAAAGTGTCAAGTCACTATGTTGTAAATGTGACCTAACAATATTGTATGCTAACTACAATGAAAAAATAGAAATAAAATTTCCTTTTGAAAAATAAGTGTGGTTGTCCACATTATTAATAAAATCTTATGTATTGTATTCCCTCATAAAATTTAAAAATCTCGCCATTTCTCTAACCACCTCAGTGTCCTTCTTCTATTCTTTGAATATTCTGGGACTTTTGACATAAAACATTATTGTTGTATATTTTTTTAGTATTATACATTTTTCTTTTCAAGAATTATAAAATCTTTATGCTGTTTTATAATAATGTTTAAGACAATTACAAGAACAGTTCTAGATTGAGATGACATCAATCTTAAAAACCTTTGTTAAATAATTTACGTATTCTTGGGCACTTTGTTTTCATTCATCTTTTTTGGTCCTGAAGGCTTTTCTTCATATGCTTGTGGGTATGTTTTATGGTTATTGAAAATTATTTTATTATTTAAATATTTTACTTATTATTAGACTTCTAATGTCATACAAAAGATCTCTAAAGGCAAACTGACTTTTTTTTCTTTATAAGTAATCCTTTTCTCCTTAGAGTGTAACCCTCTCTGCCTGACTGTAGGAAATTGTCTTTACTTTTGAAATTCAGATAACCTGGGTCCTTCCTCTACCTCAGGAAAGTACTTTTATATTGTGTCTAACTTTTTTGTTTGTTTGGGGTTTTTTTGAATTTTTTATTTTATTTTTTTAAAATAATTTTTTAATTTAATTCTTGTTCAAGTACAGCTTCTAACTTTTATTTCAATTTCAAATGCTTCTCTCATTTTCATTGATCTTTTCAATCTGGGAGAGTGTCAGTCATTTCCTCTATATCACTAACTCAGTTTTCTACAGTAGCAATTCTACTCCTTATTCATTACAATGTAATTAAAGTTTTACATATAGTAATAATAACTTTCTTTGTATTTTTCATTATCTACTTAGTTCCTTTTATGTTTTTAGTATAAACTATCATCTTTCTAGTTTGTTTCAGAGACTGTTTTATTGAACTTTATTGTGGAGCACAATACAGATGTTATCTAACCTTTATTTTGGTTTCAATATAGTATTACTTTCAAATGGATGCTCTGTCTCTATTTCTTGATTTCAGTGTTTGTTATCTACATTTCTGTTGCAGATTTTTTAATGGTTTCTATGTTGTTTATCCCTCCTTAAACATGAAGAGATTGATTTAGTCATGTTAGTAAACCTAAAGTAGGTGGGCAGATTCTGTATGGACCCTCATCACGTACCTAAACCAGGTTAGTCTCTTCTCGGCAATGTTTAAGTTGGAGGGTCAGCTGGTATAAGTTTCCACGATTAGGTCAGTGATTCCTCCAGCTCATTGGGAATGAGAAAGATTTAGAATTGTGGGCAGGTTTTGGCGAGAAAGTAAAACCAGGAGCTCCCTCCCTGTTTCTGCCTTGTGGTTTTGCCCAGTTTCCACTCCCTGCATTGAGGTATCTGTGTCTGTTCTCTTCACTGCGGCCCAGTGTCTTGGAAGAGTTCCACTACATTAGGGAGATGAGAGTCACTCTGAGTTTTCTATTAATAGCATCACACTTATGCTTAATCTAAAAAAAAAAAGCTGCTTGGAAAGCTTTCCATTCAGGCTGGTGGAGAGTTTCTAGAGGTGAATTCCCACCTTTTCCACAACCCCTTCTTCTCCATTGAGGATTGTGGTTGGGTTCTGTTTACTTATCACTATTTTTTAAATTTAATTTTTGTTGAATTGCCTTCCTACAACTTTAAGTAGAATAGAAGCCTTTCCACCAAAAAAAAAAAAAAGACCATAGAAAATCCAGCATTCTTATTATGCAGTAGCAAATTTCAGGTGGAATATCATTTATGGTAGTCATTGGTACATGCCAGTGGGTAGCCTCTCTCTCCTTAAAGAAAAAGTTACCAACATAAATACAATAAATCCTCAGTATATATAGTCAATAGGTGCTGCGACTTTAAGTGAAATGACATTTAAAAACAATTTTGTCACCGGTTAATGAATATAAACAAGAGTTAAGTTCCTACAGCATCTCATCAACACCACAACAAAACAACATGGAACGAAAGAGCACCAGCCGAGGACCTGCTCTGTTGAAAACAGATGGTCAGCATCTGCTTACAGAGCTTGATCAACTGTCAGAACATGGGTTAGAAATGCATGGAGTGGTCAGGGTTAAAGTTCAAATCATTTTATAAGAAAATCTTCTAAGTAGGTCATAATTATGCACTCCTGAGATCACGACAGAATTGTCTCCTTAAGCCTTGTCAAAATTCTAGGTTCTTCCCTTTGCCCCGTAACCTATTGGTCCTCCTACATACCCCATGCCCAGACCAAGAGTCTACTTAATGTCACTCTCCAATAAATTCTTTAGATTAACTTCTGATGCTTCAAAAAGGGCCCAAGTGTATGGATCTCCAACTCTTACTGAATTGTCAAGTCATTGTGGAACTTCTAGAACAACATATGTTTTAAAAAAAAGAATTAGGGAGCAGTTTGTGTAAGGAACTCCTACATATCAATAAGAAAAAAGACCAACAACTGTACAGAATAACAGGCAGAGATATAAGCAGAAATTTCACAGCAGACAAAATCCTAATGGCCATGAAGTATATGAAGAGATGCTTGACCTATTAGGTTTAGGGAATAAAACAACCAGATGACATTTCACAACTATAAAACTGGCAGATTTTAAGAAGTTTTCTGATATCAAGTGCTGGTGGAGAAAGGGAACTCATGATCACTGATGATAGGAGTGCCAGTTGGTACAATGAAGCTGAAAAGGGATTGGCTGATACTAAGTATGGTTAAAAATGCCCTGCCCTATGACCCTCCACTCCACTTCTGGCTTTACAGCCTAGTGAAGATTTTACACATGTGTGAAGGGTGACATGCCAAAGAATGTTCTTTGCTGCATTGTTTTTATTAACAAAAAGTTGGAAATGACTCAAATATCCATCACTAAGAAAATGGGGATTAATAAATTGTGATATATTGATAATGGTGGAATGCTGTGTGACAGCTAAAACAAATGAGAAATGTCTTCACATATCAGTGTGGATGGATCTTAAAAATACCATAGAATGAGAAAAAAGCAAATTACATTTTGATTTAAATAATTCATTTAAATTAAAAATAGTGACTGTGGAAACACTACACAGCATTTATGGATATCTATAGACACATGCACTCATGGGAACGCTGGAAGGCGTGGATTAGAATGAGGGTTGCTTTGGGGATTAGCGGGAGGTATGTCTGAGGATTGGGACGGAGGAGGTGTGTGTTTATTTCTTTAATTTTTTTCCCTTTCGATAACAGTGTGGTGATTGCTGGGAAGAGGGAGGTATAAGGGTACTAAATGATAATGGAAAAAATAAAGATTAAATTTAAGAAAGAGCTTGAGATAGCTATTGCAAAATAGTGTTCATTTTGTCAATACTATTGTCTGTGTCTACAAGTTTGTTTGTTATCAATCAAAAGGCAACAAATGAACAAGCAACACGGACAAGCTATTAGTTGTTCTTTTCATTAAAAGATACCCTAGACATTCGCCCTCCAGGGCACCGGTCCCCTGGAACTGAATTCCTTCTGAGAGGGAGGAGCTAGAGCCGCCTCTGCGCTCCAGACCTCGGAAGCTGCTCTGTTAGAGCTCAGAGCTCGGCTCCCTCTCAACAGGGCTCTCGAGCAGAGCTCTGCTCAGCTGTACACGTGCACAGCAGCCTGGAAAGGCAGTATCAGTCCAGCTTCAGTGGAGAAGCTATTTCAGAATTGCGATTCATCTCTAATGATTTGTTATTTTTTTAATATTTTGGGATAAATGTTAGAAACTATCTAAATATAAAACAACTTGAACAAGACACTTCTATACTTAGCCCATATTCCTACTTGTTCCATCCGCAGATTTAGCTGGTGTTCTCAGGAACATACAGTATAATTTCCTGAAAGCAGATTGTGATCCCCCCATTTTAAAACACGGCATTGGAGGTAGACACCTTTTCCTCTGACTTTCCACATCTACTAATCATCCTTTTCCATAGCAAAAGCAAGAGTCCAAGTGTTATAAAAAATAAAATCTGTGGGGAAGAACTGCACTTCTTTGCACCTCACCAGAGGTGAGGTAATTCTCACCAGAATTATCTGGAGTGTTTTTGAATTGTTTCAAAGAAAACTCCTGCCTTGTCTAGGGCTGGAGTGAGGCCAGAAAGTAGAGAGAGTGGATCAATATGGGAGCCATCCCAGCCCCACCTGTAGTGCCCTGGTGATTAGAGGAAATGGCTTATCAGTTCCTTTTACAACCTGGAAAAGAAATGATTTGTAGAATCAACGGATGCCTGGCAAAGCTGTCAACAGTAGTCCAGATATATATGTCTTCATTACCATCAGACACGTGAATCAGAAGGAACCTAAGTTCCATAACTCAGCCCGTAACACAGTTAAATGTATCATACTGGTGATTAGCGTGGTTATTACACACAAGGGGAAGCTGGGCATTTGTTTGTCTTATATGGAAACAAATGCTGGTTTTACCTTTATTATCTGGATAGCTAAATATTGTTTCTTTATGAGAAAATTTCAAGTCTATCATGACTCAGTCACAAAGGCCAGCAGAATGAGTGAAAGGATGAGTGTCAACAATAAAAATTAAGAAAAAAAGTGGAAGGGCACAGTTATAAATACTCTGGCAATGATGTGTGCAATCACTTCGGCTGCTGGAAGACTTGGGGTGTTCAATAGTAGGAAGTAATAGTAATAGTTCAATGGGTGTTCAGCCAGTAGGAAGTCAAGAAGGAGAACATTTTCCTGCTTGGTGCTGTAGAGGGAGGGCTGAAAAAGTGCATAGAAAATGCTTGTACTGTGTGAATCAGCCCAAGACGAGCTGACCTAAGAGCCCCCTTTCATCCTGCAAGTTATTCCTGGACTAGAATGTTTAAATAAGATCAAGAGGAACTGTTCCTTGGGATTTCAGAGCTGGGACAGAGAACCTTTGAGCGGAGGCAGGGTGGAACTGTGGAAGCAGCCACATTCCAAGGAAAAAGTCATGGCCCAGGGAGGTTTGGCTCAGAAGGCAGTGGCCAGGCAGCTGGAGCCCAAAGGCTCCCACCTTCTAACCAGGAAAATCTGTTTATTGGTCCTCGAACACTCTGCATCCTTGTGGTCTGGCATGGCTGGGGAACTGCTTCGTAGTGTACACAGGCCACTCTGGGCTTGAGCATTTTTCTTTGAAGCAATTCAAATAGATCCCATGGTAGTTATTGAGACTCGGCGGGCACATAAAAACAGCCCACTTCTCCCTTGAGGTTCATACCTTATTTTGAAATGTATCACTAAAAATGAGATAATCCAAGATCCAAATGCCAGCTTTTACTGATGAAGCTGAGTTGGAACATAGCTTGGATTTGCACTCAATAATGTTTTTCTCTGAATGAAACCCTCCTGCCCAACCAGGGCAGCGGGGAACAGTGCAGGCCTCTCGACCAAGAGAATGCTGAGCCCCAGGCCCAGTCCCTTCTCCCCAGCTCACTCAACTGCCCAGGGAGGACAAAGAGAAGGAGAAAGAGGAAGGAAGCAGGGAAAGAATGGCACAAGTGTTTCTCCCACACTTTCCCTGCCTAAGGACATGTTTTTTCTCCATAGAAATTCAAAAAGTGTTATATTGTCTGCAATAGACTTTAAAATGCTCTGTCCTAGATACTGTGTTCATTTTAATCCACATGCTAGGGGTGGGGTTAGTTAACCTGAATGGAAATACACACTTCGGCATTGCCAGAGGCACTCGGATCTCTCCTCTGGGAAGTTACAAATTAGAGGTGGTTGAGAATGCCGGTCCAGCCTCCTCCTCACAACCACAGAACCCAAGGCCTCACTAGATGTGCCATTGCCTTGCTCAGGGCTGGAGTTTGCTGCAGAGCTGGCACTGGAAATCAGAACTCCTTCTCAGTACACCGATGGCTTCCTTTCATGAAACTGTATTCACTTTAGTGTTGAAATACTATTAATTAACATTATGGAGGTGCTTATTACATAACCAGCACTGTCCCAAGTGCTGGGACAGTGGGACAGTCCCATTATCTCATCTGATCCTTACCATCACAGAGAGATTGGTCATGTTATTGTTCCCATTTAACTGGTGAGAAAACCGAAGATCCAACGTCACTCAGTGAGTGACTGGGAGAGCAAGGACTCAGACCTAGACACTGGAGTGCAGAGCCCAGCCTTCTTCACATAGCCAGGGTGAGAAAGTATGTTGGAGAGGAGCTTGCTTTACTTGTCCATTTATTGGTAAATTAATATACCAATAAAAAGCATTAAAAGCACATGCTGCCATTCATTTGCACTATATATTAGCTAGCTGGCTACTATATTAGGCTGTTTATCTTAAGTTGCTTTCTAATTATTTTATGAATGTATGCACACAAGAGATTTTCACTTCTGTCATATATTATTTTTTCCCCAAATATATTTTATTGATTATTACAGTTGTCCCATTTCTGCCTTCATTTCCTTCCACCCTGCACACCCTGTCCCTCCCACATTCCCTCCCTTTAGTTCATGTCCATGTGCCTTAAGTTCTTTAGCTTTGACATTTCCCATACCATTCTTGCCCTCCCCCTGTCTATTTTCTACCTGCCACCTATGCTACTTATTCTCTGTACATTCTCCCCCTTTCTCCTCCTCCCACTCCCCTGTTGCTAACCTTCCATGTGCTCTCCATTTCTGTGGTTCTGTCCTGTTGTAGTTGTTTGCTTAGTTTGTTTTTGTTTTTGTTTTAGGTTCCATTGTTGATAATTGTGAGTTTGCTGTCATTTTACTACACATGTTTTTTATCTTCTTTTTCTTAGAAAAGTCCCTTTAACATTTCATAAAATGAGGGCTTAGTGATGATGAACTCCTTCAACTTGACCTTATCTGAGAAGCACTTTACCTGCCCTTCCATTCTAAATGAAACCTTTGATGGATAGAGCAATCTTGGATGTAGGTCTTTGGATTTCGTGACTTAGAATACTTCTTTCCAGCCCCTTCTTGCCTGTAAGGTCTCTTTTGAGAAATTAGTGGACAGTCTGATGGGAAGTCCTTTGTAGGTGACTGTCCTCTTATCTCTTGCTGCTCCTAGGATTCTCTCCTTCATTTTAATCTTTTTTATTTATTGTTCAAGTACAGTTTTCTGTCCCCCACTCCCATCCCAGCCCACCCCCTGTGCTCCCCACCTCCCTCCTGTTTCTACCCCCCTTAGTTGTTCTCCATGTGTCCTTTATACTAGTTTCTGTGAATCCTTCCCCTTTTACCCTGAAATTCTCTCCCTCTCCCCTCTGGTCCCTGTCAGCCTGTTCTGAATTTCAGTGTCTTCAGTCATATTTTGCTTACTTGTTTGTTTTGTTGTTTAGGTTCCCATTAAAGGTACGATCATATGGTATTTGTCTTTCACCATCTGGTTTATTTCACTCAGCATAATGCTTTCCAGGTCCATCCATGCTGTTGCAAAGGGTAGTAGCTCCTTCTTTCTTTCTGCTGCATAAAATCCTTCATTTTAATCTTGGCTAATATAATTATGATGTGCCTTGGTGTGTTTCTCTTTGGGTCCAACTTCTTTGGGACTCTGAGCTTCCTGGACTTCCTGGAAGTCTATTTCCTTTGCCAGCTTGGGGAAGTTCACCTTTATTATTTGTTCAAATAACTTTTCCACTTGTTGCCCTTCCTTTTCCTTTTCTGGTACCCCTGTAATTCAGATGTTGGAACGTTTAAAGATGTCCTGGAGGTTCCTAAGCCTCTCCTCATTTTTTTGAATACTCGTTTCTTCATTCCTTTCTGGTTGGATGTTTCGTTCTTCCTTCTGGTCCACTCCATTGATTTGAGACCCAGTTTCCTTCCCATTACTATTGGTTCCCTGTGCATTTCCCTTCATTTCAATTAGTTTAGCCTTCATATGTTCCTCTAATTTGTGACTAAAATCAACCAGTTCTGTGAGCATTCTGATCACCAGTGTTTTGAACTGTGCATCTGATAGGTTGGCTAGCTCTTTGTCACTTAGAAGTATTGGCTCTGGGGCTTTGAGCTCTTTTTCTGCTTGAGCCATAATGTTTTTGTCTGTTTGCACCTGTTACATATGAGGGGCAGAGCCTTAGGTGTTCACCAGAGTGGGGTGACCCAGTGGCTGGGTTGTGATGTTGTATGTAGGGACGGGGTCAGAGAGGGGAAAAATGGTGCTTTGCTCCCCTCTCTGTTGCACCTCAGCCTCTTCTACCACTTCCCCCAAGCAAATTGGGCCTTTCTGATGCTGATTCCCATGTGAGTGGCTTGTGTGCATTCTAGGAGCCTGTGGGTCTCTCCAATGAACTTTCCTGTGAGGGTGGGAGTCTCTCCCTGTGCCTCAACCGCCAGACATGTTTTCAATCAGTGTTTTGAGGTTTTATTTCTTGGCGCTAGGACCCTGGGTTGCACAATCTGTCTAGCTCTCCAGTTATCTGCGTGCAAATGTGGCACTGCTGCATGGTCAGTCAGCCACTTAGCACACGGTGCCCACTTCTCAATTGCTGCCTCGCTGGGTCTGCCCCTTGCCACCCCATGCCCAGGGTCTGCCAGCCACCTCCTGGGTGCTCAGGGTCTGTCCGTTGCCACCTTGAGTGCCTGGGGTACCCTGCGTGCCTGGTGTCACCGCTTCCTGTGCCAAAACCCTTCTCCACTCGACCACCTGACTGCGCCCCGCCTACTGGTCTGGATGAATGTGTCTATTTTAACTCCTTGGTTGTTGGACTTCCATACAGTTTAATTTTTTTTTAGTTTTGGTTTTTACTTCGCTTCTGAATTGTTGTTGTCCTGGCACAGTGTGTCTACCTACGCCTCCATCTTGGCTGGAAGTCTCCTGTCATGAATTATTTTTTTAATGGTTGCCCCACATCCTCCCCCAATCCCTGAGAACCACTGCATTTTCAGAACTCATTTTTAGTAGTTTTGTTTGTTGCCAGTACTGCTGGCCTTGGTTGGCTTTCTTTACTTGATTATTTGAATAAGATTCTCAAGATGTGGATTCTCTGGAGTGTTCTAAGTGCAGGAGAGGCTCTCAGTATCTTTCGGAAAGCCCCTGCAAGATGACTGCCGAGGACCTTATCCCCGCCTAAGGCTTTGGCATTGTGAGGTATCCTCCAGAACTTAGACCCTACCCCCAGATAAGGGAGAGGAAACTCTGAGTGAAGGTTAAACTTCTAGTGCCTGGCAGGATGGGAGCTCAGAACTGAGATTAAATTCAGTCATGGACAGAAATATTACCTGGGCACTGGTAACCTAATATGCTGTTAGGTTTTGTTAGGTGGCTTTGAACTTTATTTAGTGGATGATAGGAAGCTAAGTAAGGCAAGTGACATGCCCAGTATTTATTTCAGAAAAGTCACTTTGGCAGCAATGCAGAAGATAAATTAAAAGTGAGAGAGACTTGAGGAAGGGAGGCCACTCAGGAGGTGATTCAGGAGGTTGAGTCAACAGGCTGTTTGGAGGGAATGCAGGGGAGGAAATCTAACTCACTCTCTGCCTATTCCCCAAACCCATTTCCTTTCCATTGGGACATACAGCTAGATTACATTTCCCAGCCATGCTGGGTGTCAGTGTTACTGAACTTGGACCAGGCAATGTGGGCAGAAGTGAGGATCACCATGTGCAGCCTCCCTTTTGAACCTCCATGCACCCTCTATTCCTCAGTCCACCATCTGGTCTGCATACCAGGGTGAACTGACAACCCTGTGTTGATGGTGGAGCCTCCATGGAGCTGGGTCCCTGAGTGACTGCATAGAGTACACACAAACACACATGCCTCTCGACGTGTTAGCAAGACATGAATTGCAATCATGTTTACAATTTCCAAGTTCATCTATTAGGGTAGCTAGTGTTATCTTCATTAATGCAATTCCTGAACTTCTCTGGTCAGAGCAGGCTCAATCCTTTGTGTGCACTGCTGTGTACCAGCTCTACCCTCATTATAGGAGAAACAGGAAAGTAGAAAGAACATGTTACATACCATCTCATCCACCAGGAATAAGCAGTCTTAACAATCCGATATACTTCCTCTCACTCTTTTTCCCCCTTATAGCAAGGAGGATATGTGGCCCATTCACATATTAAATTTCTCATTTAGTGACTTACTTATTCATTCAACATTCATTGTGGGCCTGTGCGTCAGGCACTGCTCTCAGTGCTAGAGATAAAAGAATAGACATGACACAGTTCCTATATTCCAGGGAAGTACGACCTTGTAGAGGACAAAGGTGCCTAAACAGATCATGACTAAGATAATGACAAACAAAATGTGTCAGTGGCATGACAGAGAAGGGAACTAAGGAAGCAAAAAAGTAAGGGCCTTTACTATATTTGTAAAAATCCACATTTATTGAGTGTTTGTTATGTGTCAGAGACTGTTTTAATCATCTTTCAGATAGAAACTGATTTATTCTTTGTGACAGTCCCGTAAGATGCATATCACAGTCTCTTAATGTTCTAGGTGAGGAAACCAAAACACAGAAAGGTTAAATAACTTGTCTCTTGTTCAGTCTCACAACTACTTAGCATGGAGAGGGATTTAGCAGTATATGTGTATGTGTGCTTGCATGTGCACACACATGTGTGTGTTGAGTTGGCCCCTAGAATAGTTTCCTATAGGGGGGTGGGGAAGGGCTGAGTTGCATGTGAGAAACTGGGGGTCATGGTTACCTGGCAAAGCTGGGATGAAACATTTGGCCCTGATCTTTGGATCTTACTATATTCCCACTGGACTCCTGGCAGAAGAACTTGATGTGAAGGTGTGGTTAGGCTTATTTGAGGAAGTAAGGCTGTAAAGGGAGTCTGGCTCAGATGATGAGTTCTGCATAGAAGAAGGGAACTGTTCATCGAGTGTGTGGCTTTTGAAATCTTGTTGACTCTGCGTGCTAGGAAATGTGGCCCAAGTGGTGTTCTGGAATCTGGGATTTGTAACCCCCTACTCCCTGGAGCCTGAGGCTGGTGGAAATTAAATAGGGAGCGAGAAGAGAAAGACCTTCTTCTACAATGATGACAGCTCAAAGCTCCATCTCATCCAGGGAGTCACACATTTTCATAGACCTAAAGCCTCAATGTTAAGTAAGGAATAAGGCACCTGTGATATTTCACTGGTCAATTAGGGGAAATGGTGGTACTGTGGAGAGGGTGAGTTTTCAACACAAATCTATGAACAAACCTGGCCTGGGAATCCATCCTTAAATCAAGTAAAAGGTAGGCACTCAACCTTGCTGTCTTCATCTACAAAGCATGGAGACAATCTTGAAAAAGCATGCACACTAAGGCTGACTTTTCTCCTTTCCTTTCTTATTGCTAAGTTCCAGCCCTCATTTTCTTTATGATTTTATAATGAAAATCTGACCTTTCTGCATCAGAAGTTCTCTCCCACTTGCCTGACATTCTTACCCTTTCTAAAGGACACTGTGAAAGGGCCTGCTTGCTCCTCCTGCCCCTAGAATCCTGTTCTAAAGTTATAGGGTTGTTCTTTTCCTCATACAGCCAATGGTTTCACACATACCCATGAGTCAATGATTATGATACACAGAATAAAAGCTCTCAAAGATGTTCACTTCCTAAGCCCATGATCCTGTGAAATATGTTATCGTACATGGCAAAAGGGACTTTTGCATTTGTGATTAAGTTAAGGACTTTGAGATGGGAATATCTTTCTGGGTTATCTGGGTGGGCCCAAAATAATCACAAAGGTCCTTGAAAGTAGAAGGTGGTGGCGGAAGAGAGGGGCAAAGGGGGATTTTATGACAGAAGAGAAGGTCAGAGTGATGGCATGTGAGAACTCAGTTCACCATTGCTAGATTTGAAGATGGAGAAGGAGGGCATGAGCCAAGGAATGCGGGCAGCATCCAGAAGCCAGAGAAGACATGGAAATAGAGGCTTTTCCCAGGGCCTCCATAAAGGAATACAACCTTGCTGACATCAAGATCTTGGTGCAGCAAGACCCACGCTAGACTTATGATCTTAAAAATTGTAAGATAATAAATTTACATTGTCTTAAGCCACTAAGTTGGTGGCAAATTTTAACAACAGTAATGGAAAACCAATACAGTCACAGTTGCAATTTTCTCTCTTCCCAGGGCAAGGAAATCCAGTGCCACAGCTCCAATAACCCTCTGCAGTACTTCATTTTGCACCTTCTCAGCCTTGGCTAATCTCTTTATTTATGTTGACCTTTGGTAGTCCAAGTGAGTTATGATTTTCACTTTCAAGTCATCCTTTGAATATTGCTGGCTTTCTGTGCTCAGAGAGACCACTTGATCCTGTGACTGGAGCAAAGCCCACTGACTGCCTTCATGATTTGATTCTATACCATGAGTTGATTTGGGGGCAGCAATAGATAAGGAGAAGACTTGGCCTTTATGTTTTTGATAGAACACTGGTCACAGTAATTTCTTTCTCTTGGCTATGTCACTCATCCTCCACTTCTTTTGGAAACTCTTATTTTTGCATTTCACTGTTTACTGTAAAGTATCTTGAAACCACACATGGCATCTGCCCTGTTTGGGGAAAGAGGCCATTTTGGCTGGAAGCAGATGTGTATAGCTAGAAATTTAATAACAGTATTTTGTTTAATTATATTTATTTCTGTGGTTACCTTCTGCTTATGATCATAGATATTGATTTTCCATTCATAATCAGTAGTATATTTTTTCTTTTTAAATAACTTGATTTCACTGTAAAATAAGAGTTGATTTTAAGAAAAATATTTAGTAAATAATAATAGGTGGTAAAGAGACATGACAAGTAGTGCAATGGTGTAGGCAAATGATGGACATTTGGGAGAAGAATGCCTGAGCTTATCTGTACAGTGTAGGTCGTGCTGGGTGCTCTAATCTGCTCAGCAAGACCTGGCCGAGGGGAGTTGGCCCATACATCTATTGAAGCTTGTGGGTGGTGTTGAGAATCGCAGATGTCCTGATTTTGAAAGAGGTGCGCCTTTCATGGGGCCCTCTAGGATACCAGAGAAATCGCAGTGGCCAGCTGGTCTAGCCCATGTTTTTAACAACATTCACTCCACTGCCCTCTCACATGGTTGGGGGCGTGGTTAGTGGTGTGTTTGAAGAGAGATGTGAAATGGGAAAAGCTGTGTAATGCTGGGATGAAAGATCATTCGTCTGTTTTTCCTCCTGAAGTCTTGGGGAAAAGTAAGAAAGGTTGAAGACATTACCTAATCTGTCTCTGCGGTGCCTCTTTGTGTCTATAAGTTTGATAACATTTCCCAAGTTACTGCCAGCCTGCCCATCTTTGTCTACGGCAGTGAGTTTCAACTGGTATGCTACAAGAATATTGAAAACATGCAGTACCTGACTAGTCAGAGGCATTGACCGCTTTTCCTTTAGATTGTCAAATGAAACAATGGCAACAGCCAACACAACAATAGCCATCCAGAGTGAATGTATCAAAATTATACCTTTTTGTGTTAGATTGGCAAAATATATATTTTTAGTGTGCTTCAGAATTTTAGTAATTAGTTTAGGTGTGCCATGAGATGAAAAAGGGTGAAAATCACTGTCTGGAACACATTTGGCACTGGTAACCTGGCAACACTTTCCATTCTCTAAGACATGACTGTGGACTGAGCCCAGCTCTGAGGGATGAATAGTTGACCAGGAGAATAGTGCGGACGCTCAGAGAGAATGCTCACCTCAGACCTAGGGATTTTGAATTGTTACCTATTTATTCAACTCCAGAGATGCCATAAAACTCAATACTGCCCAATTCAGTATATTTTATTTGTAATTTTTCTCATGTTGGAAGGGCTGCCGTCACTGTATCACCCAGTCAAACAATGTATGTCTATAATTACATCATTTATATACTTATCTGTTACATTACTCAAAAAGAATGATCATCTTTTGGCCAAATGGATAGGAAAACAAAACTTCTGAGGGCACTTTCCCTACGAGAGAAAAATCTAATGGTGTAGAGGTTTCTTCCAACAATTAAGGTAGAGTTTGCTTCCAAACCTGGGTGTCCAGAAGTCCAGAATTACCTGTGCTTAACTTCACAGAACACCATTTTTGAGAAGCCCTGGGGACAGGTGAAGGGCCTGTTCAGTAGCGCTGTTTGGAGCTGGGGGGAAGCAGAGGAAGCGGGTGAAGAGACATAGGCCTGACTGAGATCAGCAGGGTGGAGAGATCATGATCGTTGCCACCCCAATTTTGTACTGAAGCGTGCATGGCCCTGCAGGATCTGGTGCCTGTCTGCCTTTCCAAACTTCCCACTCCCATTCTCTCTCCCCTGTGCCATACATGCGGACTTGCTAACCACCTACTAGCTGTTTCAGCTCCCATTCTGCTCCTGGAAAAGGACAGCATCTCCCACTTGGGGTCCTGGCTCTGACCACTGCCCGGCACATTCTCCCACAGATAGGCATATAACCAGCTTCTTTTTATATGGCTCCTTCATAGAGGCCTTCCCTGGGCATCCAAGGACATGTGCTATTTTACTAATTTACTTTCCCTTTTCTCTCTCCTCTCTCCCCTCTCTCTCTCTCTTGTAAGCCCTGTGATGGCAGGGCTATTGCCTAAGTTATAATTAGCTACATCCCAAGTGCTAGTATGGTACTTTCCACATAGTAGATACCCAATAACTATTCTTTTTTTTAAAGATTTTATGTATTTATCTTCAGAGGGGAAGGGAAGGAGAGAAGGAGAGAAACATCAGTGTATGGTTGCCTCTCGTGAGTCCCCCGCTGGGAACTGGCCTGCAACCCAGGCATGTGCCCTGACTGGGAATCGAACCGCGATTGTGTAGTTCGCAGGCCTGCGCTCAATCTACTGAGCTATACCAGCCAGGGCTTCCAATAACTGCTCTTAAATAAATGAACTATTATCATACACAATGCTAGGTAATAGTCAGTCAATTTACAGGTTAAATTCTGAAATATTTGGGGGAGCTATTTGGTTTGCCATGACATACAAAAGGGAACAGTTAAATGATTTTTAACTTTTTAGTTTGATGACAGGTCTCACAAAATAAAAGCAGGACCATACACCCTCATTTAAATGGGTGATGTACGTCAGCTTTTGTTGGTACAATTGCTGTCATGGACATGGCAAATAAACCAGCTGTGACCCTACAAGACTGGTTCCTCTAATTGATAGAAACGAAAATTGCCATTTTACTCGATCTGGAGGCTGAGTGTGTACAGAAAACCTAAATTTACTTCTAGCCTTGATATAAACTCATGTTTGCTATTTGCCTGGTACAATTGAAAGTACCATTCTCAGAGCCATCCTGTCTTGTAATGATTTATCATACTTGTTGTTCCCAACGTTGTCAGAACTGTGTCCCCAAAATAATATGCAAACATTAACTTCTGCAGAAATAAGTAATTATGCAGGTTTATCAGCCTAGAAGGTCAGCATATATTATAGAGCAGACAGCTTTGGCTGATGAGAAACCTCAAACACTGATAGCAACTTGAACATCTATTATTGTTTCAAACAAAACAAAACAAAACAAAACCACAGCAGCTCCTTCTTCTGTGATTTATTCCTTGAGGATATGGTCAGAAAGATTATTGCTTCAGACTGTCCTGAATGACAGGCTAGTGGCGTTGGCACTAGCACACTTGGACTTGGACCCTTCATCAGGAAGCACCAAGGAGCACAAAGGCTGGGTGACAAGATAGGAAGGGCAGAGAAAATAGAGGAACCATTCCTTCCAGGGCTGTGGTGGATGGTAAAGCCAAGCCAAGGAGGGCTATGTGGACAGAGAACCTGAGTTTGAATCTGAGGTGGATTAGCCCTTACCCACCAGGGGACCCAAGGCAGGCTCCCTGACCCATCCCAGCATCAGTTTTCTGTGAAAGAAGAAAAATAACATTTTCCTCACAAGTTGTTGTGAGGGTTAAATAATGTAATGAATGTGTAATCCTTTTACACTAAAATTTATTGTGAGAATGTCAGGTATAAATTAACATTTCTAGGCCTTTTTAAGTTTTAAGTGGATATTGGAAAGCAGTAGAAACTTCTGGCCATGAAAGGATTTTGCATTTTATAATGCTCTGAATTTTTGGAAGACAATAAGCAGGAAAATTTCAGACATTCAAAAGACCAGGGTGTGAATCCTGTCTCCTCTCCTTCTTAATGAGGCAAGACTTATCAGTTAAAGAGGAATGCTAAGAGCAGTCCCTTTAAGTGCTATTATAGAACTGAGTGCAATGAATGAGTCGTGCTACACAACTAGTGAGATTATTTGTTCTTAGCAGAAGGAAAGTAGTTTCACGAATCATGTTTGTCTGTTCTGCACAGAATCACTAAGGATCTAGAATTACCTGAATTTTATAGAGAAAATTACATGATCACAAGTATGAATGTTCCCACAGGATTTAGGATTATTTCTAGTGAAATTTAAGGTTTGTCTGTATTATGGAAGTCTCACTTAAAACTAATTTTCTGCCAGCCATAATGACCCAGCTCATATTATTGCCTAGCCAAACTTATTTTTTGCTTTTATGGAGAGGCAGATCCAAGTGCCATCTGCCACCTGGGTGGTCTTTGCAGCCCCCCAGATGTCAAACCCCACAGTGAGAACCTGGCTCCAAGTCCTTTTTCAGCAGGGTAATCACCCACTTCTAAGCACACAACCGTTCCAATGGTTCAGAACCCCTTTTCTTTAGTATATCAGGGAGCTATTAAATTTTCACTCTGCAGTTGGCCTCACGTCTCTTTCCCCAAGGACTGGAGTGTAAGAAATTTTCTTCCCTCCCTGTGAATTTTGCTGGGATCATGATTAAATTTTCTGCTGGTAAATGAGGAAATCAAGGAGACATGAGGTGATTTCAGAAGTACATGTTCCCCATTCTTTTTGGCAGGGCCTAGGGGGAGAACGAACAACTAGGTTATTTTGTGTTTTATTTTATTAAGAGAAAAATTAGTGGTCTCTCTAGAATGATACACATTTGAAAAAAATCAAGTTATAGTAATTCAAGCAATTCAAGTAATTAGGAGCTTAGGTTTGTCAACAATGAAAACACCAGCTCAGACCCTGAGGATGGGAGGTTCATTCTAGGAGGTGAAAGAAGGGAACAGGAAGTTGGGCATCAGGAGGATGGAACAACATGTCCCTGTCAGATACAACTGCTTTGCGTCCCATCTTGCAGGGATGAGAGCAGGTTTTCTCTAGGGCTGTGATTCACTTCTAGTCCCCCTGCCCCTCATAACACAGCAGCACAAAACCGTGTTGCTTCCTCTGATATTTTCAGATTGGGTCCAGTGTGGCAGTTTCCTAATACCATGCTCCAGGTACTGAGCAGAACATCATACATTTGAAATTCACTTAAGCCTGTGATATCTCTGTGAGGAGGCATTATTATTACCCACCTTACAGAAAATAAAGATGAACATGAGAGATGTAAAACTGACAGCTAGGGAGTAATGGAGCTGGAATTCAAACCCATGCTGTGCTCTTTGGCGTTTTGACAGGGGGGTTCTTGCTAGAACCACTCTGTATAAGAGCCTGCTCACCCTATGAGGTTCAGCCTGAGAACCACCTTCTGCAGACAGTGAATATTTGTGAAAGAAATCTCAGCTAACTCTCTGTCTTTTAGATAATTGGTAGTATGTTACCACAACATTTGTCTGTTTCTATAGCATTCATATTTCATTTATACCTCTAATAATATTTTGATGCTTTATCTTAACCAGTTTAATGCCAGATCCATTCATCCACTCTTCCTTCCTTCCTTCTCTCTTTCCTTCAAGACCCCTTGAAAAATCTATACTGACCCCCTTGTAGTCTCTAGGTACTGAGTTAGGTGCTTGGAATAAATGGTGAACAAAACAGACCTGGTCCTTCACCTCACAAGTGGACAGTCTAGCAGAAGAGACATAAATTAATCAAAGAATCACACAAATATGTAACTATCAACTTGACAAGTCCAATAAAGAAGTGCAGGAAGTTCTGGGTGCACATAAGAGGTGGTCCTGACTTCCCCTGGGGGTACTGGAGACTGCCTCCTGAGGGGCACCATGAGAGCTGAGAGCTGAAGAAGTAATTTCACTCATGGAGTGGTTCTGGTGTGCCACGCTTTGTCTGCAGCACTTTTCATGTAGTGACTCACTGAATCCTTAGCACGACCCTACCTATTATTTCCCACCACCAGGACCCATAGCATTATGATGCCACTTTCCACATTGGCAAAGAAGAGGAGGGGAGCATCTCCGACAGTGGGAGTGGTAGCTGGGCAGGAGAGGGAGATGCTCTCACAGAAAGCAGAGAGGAGTGGTGTCTGATGACACCAAGAGACATTTCTTCTACGAGTTTTGAGTTAATTATTTTATTATTTTACGAGTTTTGAGAAATCACTGTATTTTTTTAAGCTAGGCAAATGACTTGATTAGATATAAGTTTTCAAATATTACTTAGGCTGCTAGGTTAATGCATTGGAATGTAGGGAAGCAGGGTAGGGAGGAGACTTGGGAGACCACTGCTGTCCTGCAGGGAGGGTTTGGACTAGACAGTAGTCCTAGAAATGGAGGCAGGTATGACATATGGGTAGCCATGCACTTAACACCAGTTTTGTGCACAAAAGTCATTTAGCTTTATACGGTAAAATATAGTCTTTAATTTTATATATGCTCTGAATTTCTTTGCTGTATGTCCCCAAGTCCCTCATGGATGTGATTTTTGCTACTCGGTTTTAAGTCCTCCTTGGAAGGTGTTGTTTCTTATAGTCATAGATTCCCCAGGGGTCTTCAGGGCTTGGGACACAGACAACATTAACCTTCAGGCAACAACAGTACTAAGCCCCTCGAACACTAGTGGATGCTACTTAACACTGGCAATGGGAATTGAGGAAACCTAAATTTAGCAGGCCTCTGACTTTTGTTGGTTCAGTGCTGCCATTTGCAGATTAAAAACAAACTGTCATAAGTCCCAGAAATCTAAGTAGAGGTTCAAAGGGCAATTTTAAAAGGTTTTTATAATGAGGAAGTAAAAGTTACATTGTGATAACATGCCCATAAACATATGAAAACCACAAAGACTGAACACTTATTGAACTACTTCTAAGATTTTTTTTAACTAAATGGAAAAGTGCTAAGAGCTACACACTTGTTTACTAGTGTTACAGAATCTCAGGAGCGACCGGACGTTTAAAAATCAGATATAGGGACTTCTGCCAAGATGGAGGCATAGGTGGAAACACTGTGCCTTCTCCCACAACCAAGTTTGAATACAACAAAGGTTTGGAGAACAAAGACACAGCCAAAGACCGGAAAATTGAATTATACAGAAGTCCCACGACGAACCGTTCAACGGGGACGGTAAGAGGGGCGGAGCCAGCAGCGGAACAGGGTCGGGCAGGACAGATCCCCCGACCTAGGCGCGCAGTTTGCCCGGAACCAGTCGGGGTGTGGGGCAGACTGACCGTGGTCGCACATTCACGCACAGTGAGACAGACCACGCAGGCCCCAGGGGTCGAGGGCTGAGGGCGGTGGCACACTTGCGTGCAGTGGGATGAAACACATGGGCCCGGTGACGGTGGCAGCTGTGGCACCTGTGGCTGCGGCGGGAGGCGGCAGACGGGACGCCATTGTTTCTCTTTGACCCCGCCCCCACATGCAACGTCACAACCCAGCAACTTAGTTGCCCTGCTCTGGTGAACGCCTAGGGATCCTATCCTGCTACGTAACAGGCACGAACAGCCCGAAAGATGGCACAAGAAGAACTCAAAGTCCCAGAGACGATAACTCTCAGCGACCGAGAAATTGCCAGCCTCTCAGAAGCACAATTCAAGACACTGTTTATCAGGATGCTCACAGAACTGGTTGATTACAGTCACAAATTAGAGGAACATATGAAGGCTGAACTAATTGAAATGAAGGGAGATGTCCAGGAAACCATTAGCGATGGAAAGGGAACTGGGACTCAAATCAATGGAATGGACCAGAAGGAAGAACAAAACATCCCACCAGAAAGGAATGAAGAAATGAGAATTCAAAAAAATGAGGAGAGGCTTAGGAACCTCTGGGACATCTTGAAACGTTCCAACATCCGGATTATAGGGGTACCAGAAGGGGGAAAGAAACAGCCATGAGTGGAAAACTTATTGGAACAAATAATAAAGGAGAACTTCCCCAGTCTGGCAAAGGAAATAGACTTCCAGGAAATCCAGGAAGCTCAGAGAGTCCCAAAGAAATTGAACCCAAGAAGGAACACACCAAGACACATCATAGTTACATTAGCCAAGACCAAAATGAAGGAGAGAATCCTAGAAGCAGCAAGAGATAAGGGGACAGTCACCTATAAAGGAGGATCCATCAGACTGTCAGCAGATTTCTCAAAAGAGACCTTCCAGGCAAGAAGGGGCTGGAAAGAAGTATTCCAAGTCATGAAATCCAAAGACCTACAGCCAAGATTGCTTTATCCAGCAAAACTTTCATTTAGAATGGAAGGACAGATAAAGTGCTTCTCAGAGAAGGGCAAGTTCAAGGAGTTCATCATCACCAAGCCCTTATTATATGAAATGCTAAAGGGACTTATCTAAGAAAAAGAAGATGAAAAATATGAACATTGAAAGGACAGCAAACTCACAGTTATTAAAAACCACACCTAAAACAAAAGCAAACCAAGAGGACAGCTAGATCAGGAGTGGAACCGTAGAAATGAAGAACACATGGAGGGTTAGAAACAGGGGGGTGGGAGGAGGAGAAGGGGGGAGAAGGCACAGAAAATAGCATAGATGGTAGGTAGAAAATAGATGGGGGGAGGGCAAGAATAGTGGGGGAAATATAGAATCTAAAGAACTTGAGACACGTGGTTATAAACTAAGGGGGGGAGAATGGTGGGGGAGGGAGTGTGTGGGTGGAGGGGAATGAAGGGGGGAATAGAACAACTGTAATGGTATAATCAATAAAATATATTTAAAAAATCAGATATAGGAGAGCAGGTCAAAGAGGGTCTGATATGGCAGAGGATTCAGTGGAAGCTCCACGAACCTCCTTCCAGGACCAATCTGGAATTACAACTGAACTGTAGAGAAATCACCCAGAATAACCAGCTGAACACTAACTAGACAGAAACTGTATAACCACAGGCAGACACAAGAAACCACTTCACCACAATGTGACTGCTGGGGAATACGGAGGCAACGTGAGAGGTCAGAACCTTTGATAAGACCAAGGAAAAAGGCAGAGTCTTTGGTAACATTATAACACTTTTTTTTTAAATTAAAAGAGACAGGTGGTGTTTAGCTTTAAAAAGTTTTCCACAGTGGAAGCTAACGTCATCTAACCTCAAAACTCATCATATTCAAAATTGAGATTTCTTTCCAGCAGTCATCCCTCTTTCAGAACTGGTCATTATATGCTTCCAGTTTTCAGAACAAAAACCATGGACCCATCCATGATTCATCCGACTTGTCAGCAAAGCCTGAGCCCATTGCTCACCTTCTTCATTCACAGCTATGACCATGGCCCCAGTCCTCCTCATCCCCTGCCCAGACCAGTGCAGTGGCCTCCTAACCATCTCCCTTCTCTCCACCCTGTCTCTCTTCAGCCTGCTTTCAAGACAGCTGCCAAAGGGAGCCTGTTGACATAAAAGTCAGATGATATTATTTCTCTGCCCAAACCTTCCATTGTTCTCTTATCTCAGACTCAACTCAAGGTCCTCACAATACCCTAGGAGTCTTGAAACCATCTTTCCCACTTTCCTCTCTTCCCACATTTCCTGCCAGCTTTCTGCCCACTTCCTCTGCTCCTTGAGCGCTCATGCCACTCCCACCTGAGGGCTTTGCTCTTCCTGGCCCTACTGCACACAATATGCTCTCTAGATACACATAAGGCTTTCCCTTTCACCTCTTTTAGGATTTTGCTGGAATTCGTATTCTTAATTGAGGTAGGAATTTGATTATTTGTATAGAGCAGTATTTTGCTTTTTAAATAAACGCTTAAATAGATGTAGCTCAAAGCCAAAGTTGGCTTATATTTATCTTAATGACTTCTGCAAAATAGCCACTATTTATTGATTGAGAAAATGGACATAGTCTGATGATTTCTTAACACTATCTGGAATTATATTCAGTGCCTTTTTGATAATGCACTCCTAGGAAAAACTTACAAATCCTTTTTTGTAGTGAAGAGTTCACATTAAATTACTCTTCTTCATAAATAATGACAGGAAATGAGGGCTCGACTAGCTTATATGAAGCCTGATGAAGACCAACTCTGCCTAAATATCACCTGATCCCTGGGATACAGTATCCTCATCATCACAGCATCCCCTTCAATGGCTTCCCCACTGCCCTAGGGATGAAGGCCAGAACCTTTACCATGGCCCCACAGTCCGGCGCTTGCATGTCTCTCAACCCCATTTGAGGCCCTGCTTCCTTTTTGCTCCCTGCCTTCCAGATATTCTTTAAGGTCTTTGAACATATCTTCCTTCCTCTTGTCCAAGGCTTTTGCAGTTTAGTCCTTTGACCTGAACTACTCTTACTTCCTCCCCCTCACACTGTGATAACTCCTATACCTCAGGTCCCACAGCAACCATCGCTTCCTTGAGGATGTTTTCCCTGACCTCACTCAGCAGGTCAAACACTGCATTTCTTTCTCATAGGCTCTTATAATAACATTGTCCTTTCTTTCAAAGGTTATGACTTTATATGCATTAGTTTGATTCTTTACTTTTAATCTCACTTACTAAACTGGACAAGGACAAAATTTATGTGCATATTTTCTCTCCAAACCCCAGCATGCAGCACAGGGCCATGCCCATTTAAGATATTTAGTAATTACTTGTTAAGTAAATAAATGGATGAATAAGTATTAAAATAAACAAAAATCACAATTTGGATTCTTGAGGGATTCAATCACCTTTTAACAGAACATCATCATTATCTTCCCATACCCAGAACTTTTAAATCTTATCATTATCTCCATGGCTCAAAATCTGATGGTATGGCCCCCCAAACACTAATAATGCATAATTCACATGTAATTTTCAGCTTTCAATGAGCTTTCACTTTCATTTCTACATTTCACTCAATTTACTGATAAAGAATCTAAAGCTTAAAATGCAACATAGTTAACAACACAAAAAGTTAAGGCTAAAATTCTAACCATACCAAATCTCCCACAAAATATGTAAAGGGTAAAGAGAGGAATTGGAAATTTGGTCCAATTCTGAAGGCTCAGGGGAAAATATATCTAAAAATGGAGTATCTCCCACCTCACACCGGTTGGAATGGCCATGATAAATAAATCAGCAAACAAGTGTTAAAGAGGATGTGGAGAAAAGGGAACCCTGGTGCACTGTTGGTGGGAATGCAGATTGGTACAGTCACTGTGAAAAACTGTATGGAATTTCATCAGAAAACTAAAAATGGAACCACCTTTTGACCCAGCAATTCCACTGCTGGGATTATACCCTAAGAGCCCTGAAACACCAATCCAAAAGAACCTAGGCACCCTGATGTTCATAGCAGCACAATTTACAATAGCCAAGTGCTGGAAGCAACCTAAGGGCCCATCAACAAATGAGTGGATCAAAAAACTATGCTACATTTACACAATGAAATTCTACACAGCAGAGAGAAAGAAGGGGCTTCTACCCTTTGCAACAGCATGGATGGAACTGGAGAGCATTATACTAATTGAAATAAGCCAGGCAGTGAGGGACAAATACCATATGATCTCACCTTTAACTGGAACATAATCAACAGAAGAAAAAAGCAAACAAAATATAACCAGAGACATTGAAATTAAGAACAATCTAACAATAGCCAGAGCGGAAGGGGGAGGGGACAGTGGGGAGAAGGGTTTTCAGGAACTACTCTAAAGGACACATAGACAAAACCAAGGGGGAGGGTGGAAGCAAGGGAGGGAGGTCGGTTTGGCTGGGGTCAGGAGGAGGGGTGAGGAGAAAATACAGACAACTGTAATTGAACAACAATAAAGTAATTTAAAAAATAGAGGTATCTGTCCAACTGCAAATATAAACCAAGATTTAATTTATTAAAAGGGATTATTTTATTAAAATTAAGTGAGATTGGGTCACAAAGCTATTTACCAGGGATTAGTATATGAAATTGTAAAAAGGGGGATAAAAAATCATTCCAATTCATGGCTCAGACAGCAACCTTTACCAATTTCTTCTTTATATGTCTGTTTTGTGCTTATTCATTATACTGACTCATTATACATAGACTCTTCTATTCTCTATTTGTCTACAATGCAATTTAGTTCACCATTTAGTGGCTCTCAATGTTCCTTATGTATGCATTTAGTTTCAAAACTAAAACAGAATGATAGGAACTATGTCCAAGCACAACTAAGTGCCCTTTACTCAAGGTTCTTATGGATCACTTGAGCCAAACACCTCTTTATACAGAGGTCACTGGGTACCAGTCAGCCTCAGAAGAGATGGCTGAGCAGATGTTTTAAGAGTGTTGAGTTAGAAGGACAAAAATTAAACTTCTGAGTACACCACAGAAAAGTAACCCTGGAAACTCTTGATGTGTTGGTTTGGGTACCCCTCAAGGAGAAATACACAATAAATAGTAAATTTTCACAATAGTAGAGGTCCTGTTTCAAATCATCTGAACCCTCAAGTGTAGGTTAAGGTTATCCAGGATTTCTAGTGGCCCTAGCTCCCTGCTGGAAGCAAAAATACATCTTCTCTGGACGAAGACCACCTCAGACCTGAGTTTGCCTGGCATTTTTTCAAATTCAGTTTCTGGAATTCAGTACAAATTCAATACAATTCCCTCTGAAATAATACAAGGGGATCACAAAGAGAAAAAAATACAATGTAAACTAACTCACATGGGATCCAGATAATAAAGCAGTGAGACTCAGAATGCTTAATATGTTTAAAGAGATAATAGGCATGATTGAAAAGTTGTACAGGGAACTGGAAGCTATCAAAAAGGACTAATTTGAAAAATATATAACTGAAAAATATAATAATCAAAATGAAGAATCCTAAGGTTTTTAATAGTGCAGTTAACCCAGCTGAAGAGAGAGTTAATGAACTGAAATACAGGTCTGAGAATAGTATCCAGAATGAAACACGACTAAACAAAAGGATTTTTTAATAGAAAAGAACAAAAACAATCCAATCATATTGCAAAAGTATGAAAATAAAACCTCACTGAAGGGGATGGAGGGAAAAGTGCTGGACAGAGTAACTATGGAAATGAGTGGAGCCAGCAAGACTGAAAGCAAAAGAAAATGTACAGAGCACTGTTCTTTGGTTGGTAAAGTTGTGGCCCACAGGACACAGGTTAACTATTCTGAATTTGTACACGTGTGTGTGGGAACTGAACAGTTAAGTAAATTAAAGGCAGGCGTTGGAACAGGTTTCTCACTGCTGGCTTCTCAGTGTTGGAGAGGAAGTTAACAGATAAGCAAGGGTGAAACACTAGTATGAATTGATATTTCTTAGAGACACTAGTATGAATTAATATTTAGCTTACTATAGAAATAGATGGTCACACTTTTTATGGTATTTATACACACACTGTAGACTTTTTATAGATATGTAAATACACACAGATTAGTATACATACATATATGTCCCTGCTCTGTCAGATGAGACCAGAAGCAATGTCACGTAGAAGCAATGAACATACCTAGCACCCAGATTTTGATTTCTAATATCATTATCCAATAAAAAAAAACAGGGCTCTTTGGATAAACAGTTGATCCTAGGACTGGAGCAGAAAATACTCAAAAGATGCCTATGGGAGAATCGTGTATTACTAGAAAATAATAAGGTGCTTTAAAAAAAGACACAAAACAACAAACCTGCAAGAACAAAGCTATATTGAAGGGGCCAGCTGAAAGAGTTCCTAATAGCCAAACCTGGAACAACCTCAGCATCAAGATAAAGTTGTAATGCAAAGTTGCATTATAACTCAAAGTATAAAATAAATGTCCACAACATAAATGGTTGAAGAACAACATAAATGAGAAAGAAGAGACAAAACTCCAATGCAGAAAAATTCCAAATAATTTGTGGAGATATTCGCCCTTAAAGAGGAGCATAACTCCAACTCCTTATCATGGGCCGTGCACAGTGACACCTTTCTGAAGAGCACAGGGTGGAAAGGGGAAGGAAGAGTAACTTTAGAGCAGAGGAACCTGGGAACCGCTTCCTCGGTCAAATGATCGCGGTTAACTTCCAAAGCGGTAAGTCCTGCTGATACAGCATGATGAACATGGCACTTAAGCCCTGTGTTTTTCCTCCCCAATGCCCCCTAGCCTCATCATGAGAAAAACAGCAGCCAAGAGGCACCTGTGGACATAAGACAACTAAATGTGGTACAGAACCCTGGATAGCATTACTGAAGAGTTAAAGGGCACTAGGCAAAAACTAAGGGAATCTGAATAAATTATGGACTTTAGGTAATGACAATGTGGCAATATTGGTTCATTAATAAATAATGACTGCATAAAAGTATTATGTCTGGTGAGATTTAAAATACATATAGAATTAAAATATGTGACTATAACAGCAAATTAGTTGGGAAGTTGACAAATGCATTATCCAGGAAGGATATAATTGTATAGAATTGCCTATGGTTTGTATTATATACCCAATGATATGAATAACAACAAAATTTTATGATGCTGAAATACTTATCATTGTCTACTTAAAAAACCATGCACTAAGAACTATGTATTTTTATAGATAAGACTGTATGATCTCACCTCTAACAGGAAGCTAAACAACAAAGCAAACAAGCAAGCAAAATATAACCAAAGACACTGAAATAGAGAACAGGCTGACAGTGACCGGAGGGGAGAGGGGAGGGAATTTCAGGGGAAATAAGGGAGGGATTTAGAGGAACCTATATAAAGGATACATGGACAACAACTGAGAANAATACATATAGAATTAAAATATGTGACTCTAACAGCAAATTAGTTGGGAAGTTGACAAATGCATTATCCAGGAAGGATATAATTGTATAGAATTGCCTATGGTTTGTATTATTTACCCAATGATATTAATAACAACAAAATTTTATGATGCTGAAATACTTATCATTGTCTACTTAAAAAACCATGCACTAAGAACTATGTATTTTTATAGATAAGACTGGTATGGCCTCTGTACGCCAGAATGTCAGTACATGGTCCCTGCATAAGTAAGGAATTCCTGGTCTTGGAAGTCCAACCAATGAATTTTGCTTTAATAGCTCTTAATATTTACAATAACAAGCTTACAAAACATAAAACACATTGCAAAATCAACCTGCACTTAAAAAAAGAAAACACACAAGAAACTCTTTATGTTTCCAGCTCTGCTTCTGAATTTATAAAGTTCAATTTAAAAACACCTTTTAGAGAAAGTAGGGAAAGTGGGGCACACTTGTTTCTCCCAAGAAAAGAATGGAAATCTTAAATGCTCAACTGCAACATGGTTGCCGTGTTGTATCACAGACCCAGCAGCAGTTAACTGAAGCCAAGCCATTGAAATGAGATTTTTAATGTCTCACAGAATACAGAGATTTGTGTGTGTGTGTGTGTATGTGTTCTGGGAGGTAAAGATGAAATATAATATTTCAATCATACCCAAAAGAACATGATTTAATATTTCACAGCTACTTAACCCACTTACTCAGAAACAGCAATGCAAATGTTCAAATATTTACAATCACCAAATGACAAAAGCAGCCCAATTGTCCATCGATTAGTTGAGTGGGCAGAACAACTATCAGGCATTTACACAATGGAATTCTACTCAGCCATAAAAAAGAAGAAAATTTTACCCTTTGCAGCAGTATGGATGGACCTGGAGAATATTATGGTAAGTGAAATAAGCCAGTCAGAGAAAGACAAATACCAAATGATTTCACTCATGTGAAATCTAATGAACAAACTGAACTAACAAGGAAAATGGGCAGACTCATAGATAGAGAGCAGATGACAGCTATGGGGGAAGGGGGAGGTTAGTGGGCAGAGGGATGGAGCAAAAAGGAAAAAGGACTCATGGACACAGACAATAGTGTGGTGGTTGCTCAGGGGTGTGGGTTATAAGTGGACTAATTGGTAATGGTTAAAAATACAAGAAAGATTAAATTTAAAAAACCAGATACGGGAGAAAAATCTTCATGGTTTATACATATAAACACACATACACAAAATCAAAGAGACTATTGAGGCATTAATCCACTTAATTATTCCCCCCCAAATTGTCAAATCAGATGCTTGAGGTAAAACATGTTTTCCACTTTTAGAAATGTGCCTTGTTTTGTTTTGTTTTGTTTTGTTTTGTTTTGTTTCAGGGAGGTAACATCTGCATTTGAATAATTGACATCTTCCGTGTATTCAGAGTGACTGAACTGGCTGGGGCTGAAAGAACAAGAACATGGATGGGGCAAATGGTGTTGCTAGGTTTCTACATTTATATAAGGCTTGGAGAACTTGTGTAGAACCAAGAGTTTCTTACTTTCAGCCCTAAGCCCCAGGCAGATGTGACTACAGTCCCAAAGGACCTGAAGAGCCAGAGCTTCCTCTGAGGGCAGAGCACCCAGTTGGGCCTGCAGGAATGAGCAACACCCCATGGGGACCAATGTATGGGTGTAATACCCCTGGGAACATGTTGCCTTAGATTGCCATACAGCCCTGATGATAGACCAGGTGAGGGCTATGAGCTCCGTTTTAGGCCTAGCAAATAAAAGAAACTCAATAAGCAATATTTTTTAGTGGTGAAAGTGATGGACAGTGTGAGGCTTATTTGTAATCATTTGACTCGGACCTCAACTCTCAGGTGTGTATTTTCAGTGGGAGTGTTTATGAAGACACACTCCTCTCCCACCCTCCTCTCCCTTCCTTCCTCCCCAATTACCTCCCACATCCTGTCTGTAGGAGATGCCTCTGTGAATGACACTGTGGTGTCCCTGCTGGATAACCAGGCACTCAGCCAGAGCGCCCAAGCCAATATACAAACACAACTGTTCCTGGGGAAAAAGAGAGGAGTATGATTTCTGAGCCAAACTTTAATAGTGGTGAGCCAGAATTCCGATAATTTGGGTAACTCTGGTTTGTTTTGTCTGTTTGGCTTAATGGGGTGGGTAATGCCCTTCATTTTACAGCCATCTGAGGTCCCTTGCTCCAAGAGGATGAAGAGGTGTGATAGACACAGCTGTCTGAGTCTACCTGTGAGCGTGGAGCTGTGGTGTTCTTGAAGAGATTGATAAAAGCACATGTGTGGAGACAACAGGCAGTCGGCCAGAAGAAACCTCTAGGCTGCTGGCTGCAGCCAGGGAAAATTAGTGGCCTCACCCCGAGAGATCAGCCCTCTGTTGGGCCCCTTCCTCCTCTGTTTGCAGAGGACTGTCATGTCTGGATCTAGGGTGAATGTGAAGGGTCCATAGAGATGGAATGTGTGAAACAGCCAGACCATGATCGGATAAGAAGAAGCCTGGTATCAGTGCTTTTCTTTCTTACTTTCCTGGTCAACCTAACAAAACCCCATTTCTCTCTAACAACGGCACAAGCACATCACATTGCAGTCAGCCTCTAAAAGGTCACTAGGGAACACACCAGAAGAGAAAAATAGCTAAATGGAAAATTCCTACCAAAAGAAAACAATCCACAACTTCATAAACTTACTTAGCATGTATATGAACTTAATATCTGATCTTCCAAGTAAGTATTATATCCTCATTTCACAGATGTGGAAATAGCCTCAAAGGAGTGAAATAGCATCTCTGTTAAACAGTAGAGAAGGAGCAGAATCCAAACTTAGGCCTAACATCCATTTGTGTTTCACTCTGTGTTCTATTTGAACAGAATAGCATTTTGTTTTGTTTCACTTCTTTGTTTTTTAGTCATGGTCTACATACGTAAGACTTAAAAGTTCTGTCTCCTATTCTTCGAATCTGAGACACCTTTACTACAAACAATTTTTTAGATGTTCAAAGCAAGTTTGGATTTATTTTACTATTTCACTCGTTGATGCAATAAACTGTTAATGATACAATAAATCTATGACTCAAATTGGATGACTTTTTCTGTAGTGTTTCCCCTACACATATATGGCTCATTCAGTGATTTATTCATGAGACTGTTTACCAAATGTTTGCTCTGTGCCTGGCATTGGACTTGACCCTTTGCATATACACACAAATGAATTGGGAACCATCCTCAGTTCACCGTCACATAATCCTCCTGCATCACGTATGTGGCAAGCACCACCACTATGTTGGATATGCTCCTACCATGCTTCATTATCAATGTGGACAAAAGTTCTCTCCAGAAAGGTGGGTGAAGATGAGGAAATAAGTACTTTGATCAGAGAACTGGTTTCTAGAAATCATTTTTTTATCCTCACCCAAGGACATGCTTTCTGATTTTAGGGAGGAGGGAAGGAAGGGAGAGTGAGTAGGAGAGAAACATTGATAAGATGGAAACATCGATTAGTTGCCTCTTGCATGTGCTCCATCCAAGGACTGAACCCGAGAGCCAGGCATGTGCCCTGACTGGGAATCAAACCCACTGCCTTTAGGTTTATGGGATGATGCTCCAACCAACTGAGCCACACTGGCCAGGGCTAGAAATCATTTCTTGTTTAAAATGAAAAAAAAAAAAGAGGAAGNCTAGAAATCATTTTTTTATCCTCACCCAAGGACATGCTTACTGATTTTAGGGAGGAGGGAAGGAAGGGAGAGTGAGTAGGAGAGAAACATTGATAAGATGGAAACATCGATTAGTTGCCTCTTGCATGTGCTCCATCCAAGGACTGAACCCGAGAACCAGGCATGTGCCCTGACTGGGAATCAAACCCACTGCCTTTAGGTTTATGGGATGATGCTTCAACCAACTGAGCCACACTGGCCAGGGCTAGAAATCATTTCTTGTTTAAAATGAAAAAAAAAAAGAGGAAGCCCACAGGCAAAATAAATAGTTTCTTCAGCATACAGATAGCCTCCTAAAGATCTTCATAAACATGAAAGTGCATACACACATTCTCTTTCTCCAACTTCCCCTTGCAGTACAGAGTTTAGAACACTCAGAATGCACAAACAGTGTGAGGTAGGTGGTGCATTCGGGTCTGAAAGAAAAGTTAGTAAAATGAACTTCCTTCTATTTTGCTTCAGGGCCCTTCAGTATAACTCTTTCTGTAGTTTCTACCTGGAGAGTCAATTCAACTCATTGTCTTGTTAAATCTAAATGAACTTTTCAACACCTCCATATTCTTGCCTTTTTAAGACTTCATCATTTTTGGTTTGAATGGAAACCTTCACCGTACCTGTTGTACGTCTTGTTTCAAGAGTGGCTTACGAGCCTCCCTCTTTTGATGAACCTTCTATCCTCATTGTTCTGTTCTTTCAAAAAAGCAAAGGCTGATTTTTAAAAATGTTTTCTTGCTTTCTTTGCCCTGCAGTGCCAAACAGATCTCTGGTTTTCTGGGTTTTTATTTTAGATAAAATTTAGGAATAGCATGTGAAGGAAATTACAAATTGTGTGTGTTCTTTTACTTCTCCCCTAGCTGAAAAATGTACAGGACTGGCTCTAAGTACTCTGAATTACTTACTGACTAATTTATTGATTAATGTATTCATTAAATACCAACTTTGTGCAAGGCAGTACCCTAAGCACTGGTGATGAAATGCTGAACCTAGGTATACATTGCATCTAACTCTCTGTTTTAGAGAAAATGATGGCTGTACCAATACCAATTGCGTGTAGGCATGTAGAATCCAACAGCACTGTTTTCCTCTGCTGCAGCCGTGGTGGGCCAACATGTGTTCCATAGCTGTGGATGTAACAAAGAAATGTGTAATACCTCTCTGTTGAATGAATGAGTAAAGGATTATGGAGCTGGAGAAGGAGTTTTTAGAAAAGATCTATTAAAATGACATAGAATTAGGATGTTGGAAGTAATTAGTTGAAAAACTTAGCACTCAGTAAGGGGAGAAAAAGATTGAAAAGACCTAGAATTGAAGTCTTTAAAATATTCAAGAGCACCCAGAGGTGGAAAACAAATGAATTTACAGACATGTAGACCTCTAGAACCATGTAAATTGAATTGCTCAGTGGACAGGAAGTTATTTTTAAAACAAAAAGAAACAATATATGCTTTATATACTGCTTTGTTGATTTAAAGCATTTATTCCTCAAGAAGTGACGTAAATTGAAAAAACATCAATTGGTCTTTATAAGAGCCATGTTGAGAATGGACCTAAACCAATTTGATCTCTCACAATTATTAGGTTATTTTTAGAACTGGTGGCATTAAAAACTGTAAAGGGTCTAGTTAAAGATCTCTTTTTCAACTCTGCTGCCAGGTTCAAGTGAAAACAAATCTTCAACCAAAACCTTCCACCCATACAAAATTTATGAAAAAGCAGGCATCAAACCATCTACAACCCATTTGGTAATCTTCTTGAATCCCAGCTCTGTTCTTTAGTATCACACTTTGCATACAAGACTCACTAGACACAGGCTGGTCATATGCTGGGTCCAGATCCAGTTCACCCTCTGGGTGGCATCAGACAGTCCTCCAAATTAACTACCTGGCAGTCCCAGTTCCGGCTGCCATTTAATTTTTTAAAGGACACATGGACAATAACTAAGGGTGGGGGGTGGAAATGGGAGGGGGGTGAGGAGCACTGGGCGGGGGTAGGGCTGGGAATATAAGACAGAAAACTGTACTTGAACAAGAATTAAATAAAAATAAAAATTAAAAAAAGAAAAGAAAAAAATTTTTTAATTGATTGATTTGAGAGAGAGTGAGAGTGAGAGAGAGAGATCAAGTTGCTGTTCTACTTACCTATGCACTCATTCTCATATGTGCCCTGACTGGGGAGCAAAACCACAGCCTTGGTGTATCAACTGTAACCGATTGAGCTACCCAGCCTGGGCCCTGGTTGACATTTTAAAAAGTGCACACAGGACTTCCTAGAATGGAGCTTAACACCCCCACCAGAACATAACTAAAAAAGCTAGGTAATTTTTTAAAAGGATCTATTTTAAGGCACCATAGAGCTGCAAAAGCAATGAAGACTAGATGAGCTAAAATTCCAGATGAAAACTCCCAGAGGGAGTGAATAAAGGATCTTTAGCAGCTTTTTCCCAGGGGGCATTTGCCAGTTCTGGGTCTGGCCAAGTGGCTNGAGCGAGAGAGAGAGATCAAGTTGCTGTTCCACTTACCTATGCACTCATTCTCGTATGTGCCCTGACTGGGGAGCAAAACCACAGCCTTGGTGTATCAACTGTAACCGACTGAGCTACCCAGCCTGGGCCCTGGTTGACATTTTAAAAAGTGCACACAGGACTTCCTAGAATGGAGCTTAACACCCCCACCAGAACATAACTAAAAAAGCTAGGTAATTTTTTAAAAGGATCTATTTTAAGGCACCATAGAGCTGCAAAAGCAATGAAGACTAGATGAGCTAAAATTCCAGATGAAAACTCCCAGAGGGAGTGAATAAAGGATCTTTAGCAGCTTTTTCCCAGGGGGCATTTGCCAGTTCTGGGTCTGGCCAAGTGGCTGAGAAGCCTAAGTTGGCTCCAGCGAAGGCCCTTGCTGTGAAAGGAAAATCAGCAGAGACTGTGGCAGTTACGCAGCCCTGAGGATTGGCTTCAGCACTAGGCTAGTGTCCTTTTCAAGACATTTGCTAAAATTTGGAAGCTGTGTAAGGCGAGAGACTTAGAAGCTAAATTGAAAAACCTCTTAAAAGAAGAGCAGGCACTGGCTGGTGTGGCTCAGTGAACTGAGTACCGGCCCGTGAACCAAAGGGTTGCCAGTTCAATTCCCAGTCAGGGCACATGCCAGGCTTGTGGGCCAGGTTCTCAGTAGGGGGCGCATGGGAAGCAACCGCACATTGATGTTTCTCTTCCTCTCTTTCTCCCTCCCCTCCCTTCCCCACTCTCTAAAATATATATAAATAAGCCCTGGCTGGTGTAGCTCAGTGGATTGAGCGCGGGCCTGCGAACCAGAGGATTGCGGTTCGATTCCCAGCCAGGGCACATGCCTGGGTTGCAGGCTGGTTCCCTGCAGGCCAACTCCCAGCAGGGGACACATGAAAGGCAACCATACATTGATATTTCTCTCCCTCTCTCCTTCCTCTCTGAAGATAAATAAATAAAATCTTTAAAAAAAAATAAAATATATATAAATAAAATCTTTAAAAAAAGAAGAAGAGCAGCATTTTTCTTAAGTTCATGGTTCTGAAGAGACATTGACTTGCTGGGGAAGAACACTGGGCCCCAAGGGTGGTGGTAAGCTGGTAAACTGGTCACAGGGCCCCAAGGGCGGTGGTAAGCTGGTAAACTGGTCCCAGGGCCCCAAGGGCGGTGGTAAGCTGGTAAACTGGTCCCAGGGTCCCAAGGGCGGTGGTAAGCTGGTAAACTGGTCCCAGGGCCCCAAGGGCGGTGGTAAGCTGGTAAACTGGTCCCAGGGCCCCAAGGGCGGTGGTAAGCTGGTAAACTGGTCACAGGGCCCCAAGGGTGGTGGTAAGCTGGTAAACTGGTCCCAGGGCCCCAAGGGCGGTGGTAAGCTGATCTGTCAGCTGTCAATTTACCCTGGGAGCACATGCAGATTCTGGGTGTAGCCAGGACTACATCATTGAGAATCCAGCTTGGCCTATCAGAGGACCATTGCTGGAGGGTAGGAAACCAGAAATGTTGGCATTCTTGTGAAGCAAAAATGACAAAATTGGAAACTTGAGGGGCCTCAAGCACACAGCTGGTTTTCCTTCAAGAAATTTGCAGATTCACGGAGCAGGAGACTAAAAATCAAAAACATCCTGAAGGCAGAGTGAAATTTTCCGTGCTTTATTAGCACTAAGTCCAGAACCTTCTGGGGAATGGGGTCCTGGTCACTGTGTCAGGCTCTCACTCAAGTGGAGGGCCCCAACCTGGGAGGAGGAGCAAATCAGAAAGAGACCCAACCCAGTCACAGGGTGTGGTAAGGTGTTGCCCCCAGTTCCAATCTCCCTGCCCAGCAGAATAAAGTGCTGACGCTGTGGTGGAATCATTGAGAGCCTCCTTAAGTTTTTTTTTTTCCTCCTTAAGTTTTTATAAACACTCTCCCGCATTTAACCAAGATGCAGAGACCGCTGATATCAGAAGATTCTCATACCCTGTTATGTAAGGAGGGGTGTGTCTCTAGTATGTGTGTATGTACATATTTACTAATGCTGGACAAAATCAAATTCATATAAAATCTTTTTAAAATTAAATTTGTTGGGGTGACAGTGATTAATAAGTTTATATAGGTTTCGAATATACAACTCTGTGGTGCCTCATGTGTATACTGCGTTGTGTGCCTATCACCCAAAGTCAGATCTTCCATCACCATACATGTCATTCCCCCCTTTCACAACCTCTCCCACTCCCTTCCCTCTGGTAACCACCATACTGTTGTCTATGTCTGTGAGCTTTTGTTTGTTTGTTTGTTTTTCATGTGTTCATTTGTTGCTTTCAGTTTTATATGCCACATAAGAATGCAATTGTGTGGTTCTTAACTTTTTCTGTCTGACTTATTTCACTCAGTGTGATACTCTCAAGATCCATCCATGTTGTCCCAAATGGCAGGCAGTATTTCATCTTATGGATGAGTGGTATTCCATCAGCCGGTCTACACCTTGAGCAGCCTCCTTTCACAAATGAAAGTGCCTCTCTGTCATCCAGGGTGCTGGTCAAAGAGAAAGAGAGCGGAAACCCCTGCAGTAGCACTGCTGGGTGTGGCTGTCCTGATAAGCCCAAGCTGACCACCCCACAGCGTGAACCTCTGACTAGTGTGTAGCTGTGTCTCTAATACACTGTCTTTGATGGAAGTGTTTTATGTAAAACCTAGCCCACGTAATAGACCAAAAGTCACTTGAAATCAGAAATCTTGTTAGCTTCAACTCTGTGTGCCTAGATAATTTAGAGCTTAGCACACAATAGGGGATCAATAATATTGGTTGAGTGAATTAATAAGTGAAATAGTTTGGTAAAATATAAATAATGGATTATTCAAGACTACATTTCAAATGTTGGAGAGTCAGACCAGCTGGGTTTTAGCTACTTTGCCCCTGTCTTCCTAACTTGTCATTCTGAGTCCCCAGTTGTGTCCTGTGTCTCCTCTCTGGGTTCTCATTTCCTGTCTTAGATGGTTGTGCTACCACCCAGACCCTTTCGCATGCATCTCCAGGAAGGCAGTGTGGCACAATGGTTTAGAAGGAGGCCCTCAAGTGACAGGCCGTCCTTGTCAGGGAGCCGTGACTTGCACTTACACCACATTTTCCTTAACCCCTGGCAAGTTACTTAACCTCTCTGGCTCTGAGTCCTCTACTAGAAAGTAGGTATAGCAAGAGAGGCTATTGCATAAAGTTGCTATGGGAATTAAATGAGAAAAAACATATTCAGATGTTTAGGAGAGTGCATTGCACATGGTTACAGTGCAGTAAAATACTGGCAGTTATTTCTGTTTTTATTCAAGCCTATGCATTACCCAATTTAGCCTTTTCAATCAAATACCTCTGGCACTTATATTAAAACTCTGTTCCTCTTCACAAAACAAAGGTCCAAGAAACATGAGACATATTTTTTTAGAACTTTTTCAAATTAATATTGTCTTGTTCAAAGAAGTCAGTAGAGGGACTAACACATCAGAGCTGCAGGCATTTAAAAGACAGTTTCCCAGTTTTTTTGACATTTCTCACTCTTTATGGGTCGCAAATGGTTTGGGAGCCCCCCCCCAAAAAAAAAAAACCCAGCTCATTCCTTCCCAGCCATGTCTTTTTTCTAAACCAAAATTGGAATCTCCAACAGATTTATCTTACTAAATGCAAGATTTAGCTCAGAATGACATCTGCTTTTCTAGAAATCATATCCAAATTTAAAAGATGAAGAATTTGTGGACTCTTAGCAAGGAAAAGAGTATAGTCCAGATTCTAAATATCACTCCCAAACGGAAGTTCTTTTAGGCCAAGACTCATTTGTTTGAAACCACGGGAGATATGGAGGTCATGGGAACAGACCCTACATTTATTATTGGTTCTAAATGTCTCTGTTGCCTAGATATTGAGCTACTATAATGGCTGGTCCACTTTAAAGGAACACGGCATAAGGACTACAGACAACTCCAAACAGCCAAACCAGTGGCTGCATATGACAGCCCAGATTAAACATCAATCAGCTTTCTGATCTCTGAGTAACAGAGCTGATTTTAAATCATCATCAGCATGTATGGTAAAAGTTATATACAGCCAAACTATCCTTGACAATTTCTTAGGAAGAAACTGGATCCCAGTAAGCCAAACACATCCAGTCTCCTCCATCGTCCAAACCACCAGATGAAGTCGTTGGTTTGTGTTTTGGGGCCATATTTTAGGAAATATCCTTATTAGCACTAGTAGCATTTTCAGTGTAGAGATAGGCCCATGCGGTGAGAGGCATGTATGGAAACTGGCCCCAAATGAGAAAAGATCAGATTGACTTTTCCTTATTTCCCCTGCACATTAAGCATATGCTCACTGAGGGAGGTGGTCAGGCAGAATCACCTACATTGATTACATGATGTATAGTATTTTCTTTTCTCTCATCCTTGGCATGGGCACATCATGTGACCTGGACCAGTTGACTCCATGAAGTTAGATGCATGGAGATGTAGTCTGTACCACAGTCCCTGAAACAACTAATAGCCAAAATCTACATGTGCCAGGGACTGTAGTAAATATGCATCACTTCACACAACCTTGTTTAAAGTTTAATTTTTTAAGTTATACACAATAATGGACTTTTGGTATACAGTTTTATGAATGTTAGTACAGGTATAAATTCATGAAACACCACCCCGATCAGGATACATAACAGCTCCATCTCCCCATAAAACTTCAGCAATCCTCTTGTAGACACACTCTTCTCCACAGCTGACCCCAAATAGGTCTATGGTGACCATCATCTTGTGCTCTGTCATTACAGTTTTGTCTTTTTGAGAATGTCACATAATTGAAATCATACTGTACATGGACTGTGACACTGGTTCCTTTCATCTAGCACAATGCTATGCGATTCACCCAAATGGTTGCAAATGTCGGTAAGCCCTTCCTTTTTACTGCTGAGTAGCATTGCATTGTATGGACACGCTGCTGCTTATTTGCTCATTCGCTCACTATTTTGGGTTGTTTCCAGTATTTGGTAGGCATTAATAATACTGCTGTAAACATTAGCACATAGTGCTTGTATGAATGCAAGTGTTCGTTTAATGTGGGTGAGTATATCCAAGGGTAAGAGAGCTGAGCCAAGTGGTAACTGTATGAGAAACAACCAACCTATTTTCCAGAGTGGCTACACCATTTTGCACTCCCATCCGCCACACATGAGAGTTTCCGTTGCTCCACATCCTCACCAGCATTTGGCTTTGTCAGGTGTTTTTAATTTTAGTTGTTCAATAGATGTGTGACATGTAATCTAATAATGCTATAAAGCAGTTCTGTTATTTTCTCAATTTTGTAAGTGAAGAAAACAAGGCTCAGAGAGATGAAGTGAATCATGACACGCTTCACATAGCGTTTTAAGGGTTAAAGGCAAGATTTGAACTCAGGCTGTCTAAGCCCAGAGTCCTAAAAACTTTCCATGCGGGGTAGTAAGAAAGACATGTGTCTGCACATGTGACTTTTATTCACAAGTCACAGTGCTTCAACATACCTGGATGTTTTTCATCGTTGGAGATGTTTTAACCATGAGTTTTGCGATGAATCCAGAGGAAGCCTTTTATCAGAAAGAGTCTTCCTTCTGGGGAGGTGGTAAGAGGGAGCCTAGTAGATAGATAAAGAGAGTGACTTAATTTTTCTCTTGCATGACAAGAAGTATTTAGGGCAAAACCAAGAAGAAAAACAAGCAGGCAAAAAATGCCCTGGGTGACCTTTTACTTGCCTTCTGCTCTTTTCTCCCACAGGGTAATCACTGCTCTTCACTGGACAAGAAAAATGCCAGCTCTTAAAGAGCCATTTTTATACATTTGAAAAGAGAAAAAGATGCCCTGTTTTTCTTTTCCCAAGTTTTTCTTTTTTCTTATCCTTCTTGAACTATGGTCTTAGTTCAATGTCACAACCTCCCTGCAGGTATGATGGGTTCCTCAATGGTGGTAAAGCCACAGAAGAATGACAGGCTGACCACTGGGGCCATTTACAAAGAAGAAGGTGAAAATATATATATTGGATTTCTTATATGTAGATCAAAAGCCTGAGAATACCAACAATTTGTCTACAATTTAGTTATATTGTTTACTACTTTTTTGTTTGTTTCATAGGCACTTGGATTAATGATAGGCAATTAAGAATAAACTAGAAATAGAGGAATATTTAAGACTCAGGCACTGGACAGAAATCAATTACATTCTTTAATGGGCGAATTTCCAGCTTTGAAAGCCAGACAGGACGGTTTGTGTTTGTTACATCATCTGGTCCAACAGCAACACAGTCGATTCTCAGCTGTTGGCTGCGTCTGCACCGGCTCTCCTCCCTCCGGCAGCTTCCCCTCTCCCGACTCGCCCAACGCCACATCCTATTGGGGAAAAGCCCTTCTGCTGTGTGCAGGGTATATTTCTAAAGCCATGTACTGGAACCTCCGTGCTGGGGGGGATCCTCCTGCAAATGGTTTTATTTGCAAGAGAAGTACATTTAATGCTGGGTTTTCCAGCACTTCATTACAGAACACAAATAGAGGGGTGTCTCCTGGAGTGGGCGAGACTGACTCTCCGGACTTCAGTTCTGTGTTCCTTCTCTGTGGGATTCGGATCATCTCATCTCACCCGCCTTGTCCATTTCTCCTAGCCTGCATCTTCTGCTTCTTCCAGAGCTATTTCTCATTGTCTCTGGAGAAAAACAAAACTGGATCCCTTCCTAACACCACATGCAGAGGTGAACTCTAGATGTATTTAAATATATAAAATGATAACTGTAATAAAAGAAAATGTAGGAGAATATCTTTGTTATCTAGGGCAGGAAGAACTCAGTGAACAAAACATTACAACATGAAAAGCATAACTATGAAGCAAAAAATGATTAATATGACTACTTAAAAAGTAAAAAAACCTGCTCAAAATAGGGCAGAGTTAATAAGCAGATGACAAAATTGGAAGAGATATTTGTCACATCTGATACTGACAAGAGATTTTTATTCCTATATAAAGGAAACACTTGCATGCATAAAGGAGAAGACAGAAACCCCGGTAGAAGAATGGACAATGAATATGAACAGGCAATGTGTAAAAGAGTACGTCAAAAAGGCCCACACACAATGGAAAGAAGCTCAAAATCATCTGTAAAAGGATAAATGCAAATCAACATGCTAATGATATATCACTGGACTGGAAAAGATAACACAGCAGGATAATGTCAAGAGCTGCAAGGGCTTTGGGGCTGGGAGCTCGGTGTCCTGGGGCTGCTGACTGAGGAGTGGTGCGGTGTCATCTGACACCACTCCATCACCCTAAGTGTATGCAGTTGTATGACCCAGCAATTCTATTCCTGGTGTAGACACCAAATAACTTCTCACACAGATCCAGAGGAGGTCATGCAGGTGGTGAGGAGCTAGAAAGAACCTGGCTGTCCATCCCTGAGAAGGCAGGTGGGTACAATGTCGTGGGTAAGACCACATGGCAAAGGATTAAATATATATGTAGTGACAGGAAGGACCATAAAACATAGTAGTTGTGGGAAAAGAAATACAATAAGTTACAACCCAGTGTCATTTATGTAAGTCTAAAGCAAGCATGTGCATAAAATGTCATTATATCCATTTTGTATGTAAAAAAAGATGCATTTCAAACACATTCAACTAGAATAATTGATGTGGGGGGTGTGAAAGTGGGAAATGGAAGTGGATGAGAAGAAATAGATACAATAAGAGGGAGCCCTTCACAGACCATGGATGACCTTGTGCCATGAACCAGAGTATTATTAACTTGAGTCTGCTTCTGAGAGCCACCATCAACAAACCAACAAATAAATACAAACTTGCATGTGTGATACGTCTGAGCTTTCTGCAAAGTAGGCTTGTAAACCTGGGACAGCCTCCCTATCCTCAAAGACCCACTGCTTTCGTTCTGGAGAAAACCACGTTCATCCAGGACTGCTAGAAGAGAGCTGATGAGATCTTTGTCTTTTCCCAGTCCCGTCGGTGACTTGTCCATTCTATTGTGAATCTCAATTGTTACTCTCTAAGCCTTATAAATCTCTCCTGACTACTTATGTTTGGGTGTCATGACTCTAAGTCCCATGTATGTAGGTGTCCATGACAAAATGCCCATCTTTAAATAATGCATTTTTGCTATTTATATATTTTTCATAATAGTAAATAGTAAATCATGTAGCCAGTCCCAGCATTGAGGGACTGCTAAATAATTATGGCACATCCTTATAATAGACCAACTCTGCAGTCACAAAAGAAATTAAGTTCTTAAGGCACCAATACAGAACTATCTTCTGGACATACGTTTAAGTGAAAAAATAATGTGCAAAATAGTGTGGCTTATATGCTACAAATTGTGTTAATGGGGAAAAGAATATGAAAAGGTATTTGCTTGTCTATATCCAACATCTCTGAAAAAACATTTAAGCAATTGATAATACTAGTTTTCACCTGGGAGGAGACTTAGTGATTGGTGGACATATGTAAGAGGAATATTTTCTTCTTTTTTATGTCTTTTGAATTTTTAAATCATGGGAATGCACTATTTTAAATTAATATTCAAAATCAATAGAGGACTTCCGCCAAGATGGAGGCATAGGTGGAAACACTGTGCCTTCTCCCACAACCAAGTTTGAATAAAACAAAGGTTTGGAGAAACAAACACACAACCAAAGGACAGAAAATTGAATTATACGGAAGTCCGACTACATCTAACCGTTCAACGGGACGGTAAGAGGGGCGGAGCCAGCAGCGAGCAGGGTTGGGCAGGACAGAACCCCTGACCTAGGCGCACAGGCAGACGGGAACCAGTTGGGGTGCGGGGCAGACCGCGGGCGCATATTCGTGCACAGTGAGACAGACCATGCAGGCCCCAGGGGTCGAGGGCTGACGGAGGTGGCACACTCGCGAGCACTGGGACGAGGCACGAGGGCCAGGTGACGGCAGCAACTGCGGCACCGGCACCTGTGAGGGCTGTGGCGGCAGGCGGCAGACGGGACACCAGAGTCCCTCTTTGACCCCGCCCCCACATACAGCAGCGTCACAACCCAGCGACTTAGTTGCCCTGCAATACCGGTGAAAGCCATTGTCGCTCTTTGACCCTGCCCCCACATACAACGTCACAACCCAGTGACTTAGTTGCCCTGTTCTAGTGAACATTTTAGGGCTCTGATCCTGCTATGGAACAGGCACGAACAACCCGAAAGATGGCACAAGAAGAACTCAAAGTCCAAGAGCCAATAACTCTCAGCGACCAAGAAATTGCCAGCCTCTCAGAAGCACAATTCAGGACACTATTTATCAGGATGCTCACAGAACTGGTAGATTATAGTCACAAATTAGAGGAACAAAGCCACAAATTAGAGGAATATATGAAGGCTAAACTAATTGAAATGAAGGGAGATGCACAGGAAACCAATAGTGATGGAAAGGAAACTGGGACTCAAATCAATGGAATGGACCAGAAGGAAGAACAAAACATCCCACCAGAAAGGAATGAAGAAATGAGAATTCAAAAAAATGAGGAGAGGCTTAGGAACCTCCAGGACATCTTTAAACGTTCCAACATCCGGATTATAGGGGTACCAGAAGGGGGAAAGAAACAGCCACGAGTGGAAAACTTATTTGAACAAATAATAAAGGAGAACTTCCCCAGTCTGGCAAAGGAAATAGACTTCCAGGAAATCCAGGAAGCTCAGAGAGTGCCAAAGAAGTTGGACCCAAGAAGGAACACACCAAGGCACATCATAATTACATTAGCCAAGACCAAAATGAAGGAGAGAATCCTAGAAGCAGCAAGGGATAAGGGGACAGTCACCTACAAAGGAGTACCCATCAGACTGTCAGCGGATTTCTCAAAAGAGACCTTACAGGCAAGAAGGGGCTGGAAAGAAGTATTCCAAGTCATGAAATCCAAAGACCTACAGCCAAGATTGCTTTATCCAGCAAAACTTTCATTTAGAATGGAAGGACAGATAAAGTGCTTCTCAGATAAGGTCAAGTTCAAGGAGTTCATCATCACCAAGCCCTTATTATATGAAATGCTAAAGGGACTTATATAAGAAAAAGAAGATGAAAAATATGAACAGTGAAAGGACAGCAAACACACAGCTATTAACAACCACACCTAAAACAAAAGCAAACCAAGAGGACAGCTAGATCAGGAGTGGAACCATAGAAATGAAGAACACATGGAGGGTTAGAAACAGGGGAGTGGGAGGGGGAGAAGGGGGGAGAAGGCACAGAAAATAGCATAGATGGTAGGTAGAAAATAGGGCGGAGGGCGAGAATAGTGGGGGAAATATAGAATCCAAAGAACTTGAGACACGTGGTTATAAACTAAGGGGGGCAGAATGGTGGGGGAGGGAGAGTAAGGGTGGAAGGGATTGAAGGGGGGGAATAGAACAACTGTAATGGTATAATCAATAAAATATATTTTAAAAAAATAAAATATATTAAAAATAAAAAAAAGAAAAAAACAAAATCAATAAGTGAAAATTACATTTTCAACAAAGATTAAATTTTCATAATATCACTTTATATGTGTGTAGATACTAAGTAGATATGTATTTTTCCTTTTTTTTCCCTATCCTCGCCCAAGGACATTTTTTTTCATTGCTTTTAGAGAGAGAGAAAGGGGAGGGGAGAAGAGAGGAACATCAATGTGAGAGAGAAACACTGACTGGTTGCCTTCTCATATGCACCCTGACCAGAGATCAAACCAGAAACCTGGGTATGTCCCCTGGCTGGGAATCAAACCTACAACCTTTCAGTCCACAGGACACCACTCCAACCAACTGAGTCACACTGACCAGGGCCTGGGTAAATGTATTCAAATGATGATAACTATGCTACAGAGTTTCTATGGGGATTAAAATAGGCAGCTGAATTTAGAAAATAACCGCATATATCAGAACATATACACCAAGTGAAGAATAACTTCTTAGAGGTCACTTTTAGAGGTAACACACTTAGTTAATAGAATGAAGCTGCTATTCCTGACCCTATTTTGGATTCCTCTAAATAACATACAGTTAAATTTAACATACAGTCTTTAAATTTGGGGTCCATAGGGTCTACAGCTAAAATTCAGTAGGCCTGTGTACCTACCTATACAGGGAAAACTTATCTGTATTTTTATTAAACTGTTTATAAAATGTGTTTCCTTTCATTATGGAAGCATTAGTAATTCCTATAACTTTTCACCAAGAGAAATCCTGGACGTCTTCATATTCCATTATTTTCATATGATATTTTAGTTTTGGCAGATACCTGGAAATCTCAATTCCAGGTAGACATTCGACTTTATTATACTTTTATTTTACATTTAATTACCTAATGTGTTAATAAAGAAGCATATATAGTACTATGCCACAATTGTTTATATTTTGATAGCTATTCAATGTAATTGGTTCCTTGTAAAACCACATATTTTATTTTATGCTTTTAACAATTCTATTCCACGCTGGAGTCCATGGGCTTTACCAAAGACTCCCACTGCCCAGGAAGCTAGGCTCCCTGCAAAGAGGTCTCACTTCTGAGAAAGAAAAGTGGATGTTTTAGGACCACATCTGTATTCTAAAAAAAATAATACTAACAGTTTGGGTTAATGCAAACACCAAATATACTCTCAAAGGATGAAGGTATGACACCAATAGAAATACCTTTGAAGAAGTTCCATAAAAATGATCAGAACTTTTATTATGTCTCGTCTAATATGCAAATAATCCATTCATTCAGTGAACATTTACTGAGGGTCCATTTTGTGCCAGTGAATGCTGTGTGAATGCTGCAGTGAATGCATTCACTGCTGTGAATGCTGAGTGAAGTGCAGTGAGCAGGTTGCACACAGCACCTGCCCTGATGGAGCTGATGTTATAATGGAAGGAACCAGCCACAAAAAGTCAAATAAATGCATCAGACAACCTCAGATATGTGCACACACTGCAGTGGGTGTGAAGCAGGACACTGTTCTAACCCAGAGTGTGGGAGGGAATGACATGGAGACACAGTGCTTAGTTCTCGTGTCTCGGTCTCTTGGCTCAGATCCTGGCTCCTGCCATCCTGGCCCTTTGACCTTGATCCAGTGACACAATCTCTCTAATTCCCAGTTTTTGTTATCTGTAAAATGGGTGTATTAACATTACTGACCTCAAAGTGCTGTTTTAAAGAACCTGGCCACTCCACACATCTTCCTCAGATCCAAGCACAGAATTCTGAAGATTCTAATACAATTTCCTAGAGAAGTTTTCTTCTTGGCATTGTGGCAAAGAGCTACTTAGATTAGAGTCTAAGCCTTCTATTATTTTTATCCAAATTCACCCAAGAGCACAGATTGAAATTAGAGTGAGGAAAGAACTCAAAACTGCCACTGTTCTTTACCATAGCCTCTGAGAACACAGAGCCTGGGAGGCCGAGAGCAGTGAATGAGGGGGATTGTCTCCCAAGCTGATGGAGAAGGATGGGCCACATTTCTGGCAGGCAGAGATATTTCTAAGAAATGGTGCAGTTGGCAGATAACAATCTCAAGAAGGGAGGGGGTGGGCTCTATGGCAAAGGGCGGTTCCTCTGATCAGCACTTAATCAGAATGTACAAGACTCTGATTAAACTCCCTCTCTCATGGAGCCTGCATTCTAGTGAGGGAGACAGACAATATACAGGCACAGAAACATCTAGCTGTTTGTGGGTAAATAAAGAGCATTTCAAGCAGTAATACTCACTCTAAAAGAATAAGCAGGGTGATGGGATGGACAATGACTATTTAAGGGGTTTGGAGGACTTTATGTTTTAAAAGGTCCCTTTGGCTTCCATGTGGAAAACATGTTGGGCAAGGAGGAAAATGGAAGCAGCAAGACCTCTATGAGCCAGAGGTTACTCTGGAGGACCTTGCCAGAGATGACAGTGGCTTGGACCACATAGGTGGAGATGCGGATGAGGGATGCAGGTGGGCAGATGAGTCAGCTGAAACAGGAAAGGCAGCCACCAAGGCAAGCACAACAAAAGGTAACAGAATGGGTGCTTAGAGCGGAAAGAACATTCCGGATTATTCTAGTCCAACCCCTTAATTTCTGCAGATGAGGAAACCACAACCCAGGAGGGGGACTCAGAAGCACATGACCAGTGTCTGAGCTCCCTGACCTCACTTCCTTCTACCACAGCATGCTGGAGACCCTGAACTAGAAGGGGAGCAAGCATGCACAGAGACAAGGACAAGAAAAGAGAGCAAGTGTAGAAGTGGGAGAAGAGAGAGGGCAAGGGGCAGTGAAGGGTCAAAGGCAATCCAGATGGAATGGAAAGAAATGATGGCAGGTGAATTAAAGGACAGGGGCAGGCAGGGGAGGAAAGCGAAGGGGAGGATGGGGACTTTGATGCTGGGATTGTTTAGGACTCAGGGTTTCCAGTTGAGGTTTGGGTTAATAGACCATTGCCTGGTTCACCACAGATGGCAGAGCACCAGCAGCAGCAGCAGTTGGAGCAGCTGCCAGCACCACCTGAGCCACAGGAAAAACGGCAAGGGAAGTGCAGATGGGCAGGAAGTGGCTCTGGGTCAGAGCCAGGTTAGCCCGGATCACGCTGTTCTTGCCCACCTCCCGGGATGTGCAGAGTCTTCCCAAGGAAGCCCAGAGCGCAGGCCCAGTTCTTCATCGTCACCACCATCATCATCATCATCTCTGTCATAGTCATTATGGTCACAGTGTCACCATTTCTCTGGGTCAGGCAATGTGCTAGGGACTGTACCAGCATTTCTCCCATTCATCCTCCAAAAACCCTTTAAGGGGGTATAAGTTTTTTTGGTTTACAGATAAAGAAATTAAGGCTTAAGTGAGTCTCCTAACACTACCTCAGAGCCAGGAAGTGGCAAAAAGCCCCTGCTATCATTTCTTCCTTCTCCTCTCTTCTCCTCTCCCCTGTCCTCTCCCTTCCCCTCCCCTCCCCTCTCTATTTTGCAGCAGCTGGAGGGGGCTTGGCTCCAGGCTGACGGGGCTGGCTGAGCCTTTGCTCTTCCAACCTCCAGTCCTGTCCCATGGGCCACCCCCTCCGCCAAGTGGTTCATCCCAGTTACACAGGCAACTGACAGAATACAAACAGAACTTTCTTGAGAATTTTTACACTGTTTCATTGTTTAAAATGTGTAACTATTGACCTTCTTTTCCTGCAAGGCCCTGTCAAATGTCACCCCTTCAATGAAGGTTTTATTCCTCTCAACAAAATAAACCCCCCGCTCTGTGCCCTTAGACTCATGCATTTTGGTCTGCAGCCCTTGTTTGCCTCCTGCATCACACCATGGGCGTGTTGGGCACAGAAACTGTGTGTCTGTGCCCTTGACAACCTAGTAGGGTACCTGGCAGAGCAGAAGCAGTCCATAATGTTAACTAAACTGAAAAGTAAAAAATGGGAAGGGCCTTTGCGGGGGCCACTATAAATGAGCAGTTTCCAACCTTGTTTCCTTAACTCTGAAACTCAGCTGAAGGAAGATATTGTCATTTCTGTGAGCATACTTTTATATTTTCTACTAGTGAGAGAGAACAAATAGGTATGGATTTCTATTGGAAGAATAACTAATAAAAGTATTTTATGAGAATGTGAGTTATAAAACTGATTTTTTTGGTTATCTCCAAATTGTCAGTCTGTAAGAAAAAATAATAAATATATATGAGTATTCTTTTTTTACTTTAAACCTTTTCATTTCAGACTTTTGCTCCATGGATAATAGAAATGGGATGACCAATTATAATATTGAAGAATAAGCACAGAATAACTAGTTTTAGAGCTAAATATTGTATGACACACAATATCGATAACTTTTTACATATCACTATGAGTAACATTTTTGCAAATTCACTTTATTTCTGATTTGGTCTTTGTAGCTCTGTTTTATTATTAACTGAAACCCCACAGATAGCATCATTCTCACTGATGTGCACTGAAGATAAAAAATACACTGTATTTCTCTCATTTATCCCTGCCTTGTTCTTTATTAAAAATACAGACATGGGCAAAATAAAGAAGAAATGGCAGTACACGTACTGAAATCACAATGTGGACACAAGACAATAACCCAGAACCACTGCACCCATCGACACACCCAGAGTGGCCACTTACTTGGGCTTAGGGGGCCAAGATGGGACCATCTGAGGGCTGTGTGTGGTCCTCAGCCAACACTTCAAAGTCGACCTCCTTTCTCTCACTCTAGGCACTGCAGTATAAATAAGCAAGGATGATCTCAAGATTGAAGACTTTCAATCTTCCCTAGCTACACGGAAAATCACTTGATTTACAAACCAGAAATTTAGTGAGAATTAGTATAAGTAACTATTATTAGTGGTATAATGCAAATCCTATGGCCTCACTGATCTGAGGCCACAAATCATGTCATGTTTATATAAATTGTATCTTTCAGATGCCTACTTTGTCAAAATGGAATTTTTTCCCAGTAAAAGTTATCCTCCAAAGTGGCACCTCTCCTGTTCCCACAGACGCCTCTGGCTACTGCAGTCACCATGGGGGCGTCTACCAAGTTTCCTTCTCATGGTCTGGCTCCGACTTATGGAAGATACCTGGTATCTGCTGTCAAACTCCCTGAAGACCTTGTGGATCATGGCAAAAAGGCGAATGTTGCTGCCGTGTGCTGCTGTCCCCAAAGCAGGCAATTTGCAGGTTGCCAGCACGGGGCAATCTCCACAAACAGAAGATGGTGACAGAGATTTGTCTTCTCCCTAACTCTGAACTATACCGTATTAGTTTTCTGTTGCTGCTATAACAAATTATCATGAACTCAATGACTTAAACCAACACTATTTTTAATTTTATATTTCTGGAGGTCACAAGCCCAGCAGGGCCCTTACTTGGTTGAAACCAAGGTGTTGGCAGTGCTACAGGTTTTTGCTTTGTTGTGATTTGTTTTTCTGCAGTCTCTAGAGACAGCCTATTTCCTTGCCTTTCTCAGATTCTGGACACTGCCTTGGCTCATAGCCCCCTGTTTATCTTTGACTCCCCAACCTTGTTGTACCTCTCTAAGCTTTCTTCCATACTCATGTACTCCCAGAACTCTCTTCTTCTGCTTCCCTCTTCCACTTTGAAGGACTCTTTTGGTTACATGAGGCTCACCCAATTATCCAAGATAGTGCCCCTATCTTAAAATCAACTGATCAGCCATAATAATTCCATCTGGAATCTTGATTCCCCATTGCCATGTAACCTGACCCAGTGGCAGATTCTGAGGGGTTAGATAGGGACACCTTTAGAGCTGGGGGCATTATTCTATTTACCACATACACTCAGTTACTTAGACTCCAAAGCAGGCTTTTCCATGTCCAAAGTTTCCCATGTCATTAATGAACATATTACTAGTATAATAAGGTTACAAGAAATAACAATCATGCTGAAACAAATGGTATTTCTCTATATTACTGACACAATTGGAAAATAAACTTAATGCCACTTGCAACAGCATCCAAGAACATCAAATGCATAGAAAGAAATTAATAAAGGCTACGAAAAAATTTACACTACAGCCTGTAAAATGGTGCTGAGAGAAATTAAAGAAGACTTTTGAAAAAAATGAAGTATACTATGTTCACAGATTACAAGACTCAGTATTAAGACAGTAATATCCCCAAACTGATCTATAGATTCATGCAATTCCAAAAAATCACCAGCAGTATTTTTATTACAAATTAATAAGTTGATTCTAAAATGTGCAAAGGACGCATTAGTCATTCATGGTCAATATCAATTCAACTCAATTCAATTGAAAAAAATACCAAGGTTCATCTCTGTTATAACAAAAGAGGGCAGCAATACAATGAACTATGTAATGAGACAGCTGTGGGTTCGAATCCAGCTCCGCCACCTACAACTTTCCCACTCTCAGCAGAATTTCTCAGAACTTTCTGAGGGGGACTACAGAATAAAGGATGGTATGGTCTAGACAAGCACCCCAGGAGGCTTGGCTACAACTTTCCCTCCTGCCACCCCTGCCAACTGCCTGGAAAGAGAAGCATTGTTCTAATCCAAGTGAATCATTCAAGTGATACTGTGCTATTAGGTTTGGAAGGGACCTTACAGAACATTATATTTAACCAAACTCCTCATGTTTCAAAAAAAGAAAAGAGATGTCTGAAGGGCATGAAGTGGCTTGCCCACAATCATAAAACCAAGGTGACTGTGACTTATCAAAGTCAGACCACGGCCCAGCCCTAGCTGCCCAAATTTGGGTGTAAACCCTTGGCCCCAGCTGTGTCTGTCACCCATGTGGCTGTGCAGCTCAGAAGGTGAGCCTCTGAAATTCAGGTCTTTTACCTGAAAACATGGGGAGGGAAATAACACCTATTTTGGGAGTATTTTGAGGAGCAATAAGACAGTTTTTAAAGTGTTTAGCAAGTTGCTTGACACAAGAAGGTACTCAACTTTTTCTTTTTCTTTTTTTTACTACAAACATTTTTTTAAATTTAATTCTTGTTCAAGTACAGTTTTCTGTCTTGTATTCCCAGCCCTGCCCCTCCCAGTGCTCCCCACCTCCCTCCCATTTAAACTCTTTCTTTTCTCTTCCCTTGTTTTTGATACCTAGCTGATCTCCCATAAATATATCCTCCAACATGTGTGTCAGAACTTTTAAAGACATTTTTAAGTGAAAATGTAGTTGGCATACAATATTATATAGTTTCAGGTGTACAGTATTAGTTATTCAATATTTGTGTACCTAATGAAGCCATTACCATGATAACTCTAGTAGCCATCTGTCACTGTATAAAATTATTACAATATTATTGACTGTATTTCATGTGTTTATGTATTATCCTGGCACTTATTTATTGTATAACTGGAAATTTATAATTTGAATTTTCCTATACCTTTTTTTTGCCATTTTCCCCAACTGCTTCCCCTCTGGAGATTCTCAGTTTGTTCTCTTTGTCTATGAGTCTGTTTCTGTTTTGTTTTGTTTGTTCATTTGTTTTTGTTTTAGATTCCACTTGTAAATGAAATCATATAGTATTTGTCCTTCTCTGTCTGACTTATTTCACTCAGTATAAGGTCCTTTAGGTCCACCCATTCTGCTGCAAATGGCAAGATTTCATTTTTTCAGTGACTGAGTGATGTTTGGTGAGGATGGGGAGGGAAAGGATCTTCCATGTACTGTGACTGGGGCTGCAGATTGGTGCAGCCCCTGTGGAAGACAGCATTGGAGATCCCTCAAAAAGTGGAAACTGAAATGACTGTGTTACTCAGCAATTCTACCTCTGGGTGTCAGTCCAAGGAAAACAAAAGCACTAGTTCAAAAACATATGTGCACCCTAAGTTCACTGCAGGGTTATTTACAATAGCTAAGATATGGAAGCAACTTAAGTGCCTATTGAGAGATAAATAGATTTTTAAAAAAAGGTGTGGTTCATGTATACAATGGGATAGTAGCCATGCTATCTAACAACAAAATCTTGCCAGTTAGAACTTCTGATGCAAATATTCAATAACAGAATTATATTCAAGCTGACATAAGCAAAAGTGTGGGGTATGTCATAAGGATAGGGGGTGTATCCTAAGGACTCCAAAGTCAAGAACTCAGCCAGGCTTCAGAAAATCACTTGAACTAAAAGTCTCTCTGCCTGTTTCTCTCTTTTTCTTTTTCCTTCTCTTCTGTCTTTTCTTCTCTTTCTCTTCCTGACCCCCTGCTTCTTCATGTACATGGTAACATCCTTAAGAGGATGGAAATTTCAACATTTCTGATAGATTTCTTCTATTTGCCAGCCCAGCCTCAATGGTACTATTTTATTCCCGATACCAAACTCGTAGGATCAGGATTTTGCTGGCCGGGGTCAGAAAAGGGCCATAGAGCTGCACAACGAAACATACCTGCCTGGGAGCCAGCACTCCTCCAGGTGAACTGAGCAGTCATAGGGTCATGGTGAGTTGAAACCCCCTAGAAACCCCACACAGTGTGCTGGCAATTTGTTGGCTGGTATCTCTGAGGAATTCCTGCCCATATTTGAAAGGCTTCCAGCTTTACACACAGCTCAGAAAGGGGCCACAGTGGCCATGGCTCGTGTCTCAGCGTGGAGGCATCAGGGTTTAGATTCTATCCATTTCCCAAACTCCCTGCTGATTTGTTAAATACTCACAGTCATGGCCACAGACCAAGTTTTCTCAGTACCTTCCCTTGATTGAGTCATGAGGAGAGTGAGAGCAGATGTTCTTGCCCTTAAAACCTGGGCTCATGGAAAAACAGTTTTTAAGAGAATCATCTTATTTCAGGTAGTCTTGGCTCTAAAATGAGAGGCCTCTTTCATGGAGTTGCTGTGATAAACGGCCATGAAATATACTATATCAGGAAAAATATTTGCTTCATGCTTTCCTGCTACTCAAAGCTCCTCTCAGAACCCAGCTACTCTCCATCTCGGCAGTGTGGTTTTCTGCTTGTGTACATGACTGCCTTTCTCATGAATGAATTATATGTGAGCTAATTATAGAAAATTAGATTTTTTTGCAGGACTTACTATGGTCCTTTATTGGCAAAAGAAATCACCCCTCTAAGTTTCAGGTTTTATTAATTTTCCCCTTAATTAAAACCACTGACTTTAGTGAAAAATTAAATAAACAACATAACAGTCTCATGGATGTAAGCTTACACTGTGTGACTGCTGAAGAGTCATGCATTACTACAAGCACTGCCTGAGGTTGTCAGGAAATGAACACAACCAACGCAAGTCTCCTGAACCCCCAAGTGAACTTTGGATTTTTGCTAATGCTAAGCAGAAACTATTGCTCAGAATTTTCAAGTTCAGTTCTTAGCTGGGCCATTCTTTTTCATAAGTTCTCTGCACGAGAGCCTATGGGAAAAAATATGAATTTAGCAAAGTTAAAAATTATGTGTATCTAAGTCATAGCTCTTCCCCAACTTGTGAAAACGAACAGTGTTGAGGTCTAGCTTGGAATCCAGAATTTTTATGTGGATGAGTGGGGAGGAAGAGCAGAATGCGAGTTAATCCAGGAAGTAGGACACATGCCCAAGGCCTTTGCTCCACACAGTGAAGTTCGAATTTCACACGGGAATTTATGCGTGTCTCTCACCTTTCCACAGTGGTTTGTCCCACCATGCTCCATGAATTAACTGCTTGCTTAGTAGCTTCATTTCTTTTCTGTTGGCATCTCCTCTGATAAGCACTTAGAGTCCTACCAAAGAGGAAAGTGACTCCAAGCAAGCCCACGCTAAGACACGAGTTAAGAATGACTGCTAAGCACCAACCCCTCTTTCCCAACACACTTCAGAAGATGAGCAGCTAAAATGTTCGTGTAGAGTAATGTAGTAGTTACCATGTTACATCCACCTTTCCCCCCTAATGTGCAAACCTTTATATTTAGGAATTTGACCTTTAGAAAGGTGTCCTAAATGAAGGTTTGCTTGAGAGTACCAGGATTTTTATTGTAACATTGTATCTAAAAGAAAAAACTTGAAAACAAAGTTAAGTGTCCATTAGGGTAACATGAAATGATGGTGCACCCGTATGTTGGACTACGAAGTGGACATTGGAGGAATGGAGCCCACCATATATTAGAACACAGGAAAATGACCAGGCCACTAGTTAATGGAAAAACCAGCACAGAACATATAGAGTCACTTAATTTTTCACGAAACAATCTTTATGGAGCTGTGTGTGTGTGTGTTTACATATGCTCATCCTCACAGACTCAAAAGGATACACGGCAAACTGTTAACAGCAAAAGCTGGGCCTGTAATGGATGGTAAAAGATAGACATATACATTTTGACTATACACACTTTGATAATGTTTTAACTTCCTACTAGTAGGAGATGTTATTTTATAATTAAAGAACTAAATATGACTAGGGGTGGAGTTTCAATTTTGGAAAATGTAGACGTTCCGGAGATGGATGGTGGTGGTGGTTTCGCAACATTGCAGATGTGCTTAATGTCCCTGAATGGAACACTTGAAAATGGTGGAAATGGTCAGTGTCATGTGATGAATATTATACAATAAAAAATGGTGTATTTCACATGGGGATTTCCATGACAAAAGGAAAGGGCAGTGTGTGGCCTTAAAGATGAGGCTGGATCTGTGAAGTCCTCTAAATATTCTGTGAAGGGGTTATATGTGACAGGGTCCTAGAGTGACAGATAATGCCCTTGAGACTTTAAGACACAGATCTCTGCAGCTGTGAGCACCCTAGGAGACTTCTCTTTGGTAAAGTGGATATTTAGGGGGAAGCTCTTTATGGTATTGTATCACCATTATCACAATCCACATTCCCCTTCAGTAATAACTATTTTGTGTGTTAAAACGGAGCCTGCCAAGAACCATGTAATATGTTAGTCTTTTGTATACAGCTTCCTAAACTCATTTTATCTTATTATACCTGCACTGAAATTTGTTGAACAAACTGCAAATGGCAAGATTTCATTTTTTCAGTGAAAAAATGCAAACTGCATCTTACATTTTTCTAAGCACTTAATTCTATGGAACTACAACTTTCAGTCTTATGCATGCCATCTTTGACATAAGAAGCAGTTTTCAGCATTTACAATACAGAAAGAAATAAGGGTCCAAGGACAAATTATACCTCTACTATCAAGGAGAGTCTTTAGTTTTAGTGAACCAGTCAATAACACATGTTGAGTGCCTACTGGATGAGCTAGGTGGGACGTGCAAAGAAGTGTAAATACAAGTGCCTCAATGTAAGTGCCTCAGTTTAAGGGGTTGACATCTGAAAAGGAAATAACTAATACACACAGAATTGAATTGAATTGAATTGAACTGAACTGAACTGGACCAGACTGGACTGCATTGGTTTAGACTGGATTGGATCAGAGTGGATTAGACTGAATTGGATTCTTTTTGACTTGATACAAGGAACACTTACCCACTCAAATATCCCACTGAGTAAGGTAGTATGGGTCAGAAGAAGAGAATAAAAATACTGATAAAATATGTTTCCTACAAGACTCACAATTGAGGAAACAGCAGGATGAGCTAACTGAGCTGCAAGTCATACTGTAATCATTATGTAATTTAAGTTACAAACAAATGATGAAGAGGACTGGATTCATAACATCTGCGGCAATCAGAGTAACCTTTATAAAAAGCTGAACACAGGAACAGACGGGAAGGGCAGGGGGAAGGATTATGCAGGTTGAGGAACAGCTTGAGCAAGGCCTGGAGGTGGGAATGTGCCCCAGTGTCAAGGAAACAGAGTGGTTCATTTCATTTAGAGCAGAGTGTCGGTGGGATGGGGTGGGGCGCTCTCTGCATGAGATAAATTAGGGGAGGGAGATTGGGGCCAGAGCCTTGAGGGCCTTGTGAGAAGTCACACAGTCCAAGGGCTTCAGAGGTTGAAGGAAACTAACTTGATGCTCAACTCCTGCAGCCTTTCTCCGCAGGAGGCCCTCGGCTCTCACCCAATCACTGTGTCTGCTTGTAACCGTCCTTCCCATCCCTGCTCAGCCCCCACTGCTCTGTTCCCCACGCAGCAGCCAGAGTGGTCTTTTGAAGACTGCCAATCAAATCATGTCACACTTCTGCCCAGAATCTTTGTCTCCCTCTGTCTTAGAATAAGTTCAAAACATTAGCATGACCTTGAGAACGTACAGGTAAGGGCTCCATCTCTCAGGCCTTGTCTTGTACCAAGGAATCCTGTTTCTTCCATACACTTCAGATCACCTGAACTGCCCCTCCCTGCTTCTGGACTGCTCTACAGCATCTTTGTGCCTATTGCAATGCTGGAAAATAGCAGGTGGTTGATACCTAGCTGTGAAATAAAGTACGAAAAGCAGGTATGCAGGCATGAGTGAATCACCTCTACAAGATTCACCTCTACAAGATACACCCTTATCATGGAATGAATACAGAATGACTAATTATCAAGAGACTCCCTATTCTGTCTGGAGAGCAAAAGATAGGTGGGCACTTATGGAGAAAGAATTTGAGTAGGGTCAGGAGGATTTCAGAACAGAAACTAGGGCCTTGCTGAATGGGTCCTCAGTGGAATACAGGTTGGGCAAGAGAAACCAGAAGTGGGGATACTGCCTGAGAACACAGCAGAAGCTGATGAGTTTCAAGGGGCACATGAGACTGTGGTTTCAGAAGGATTCAGAAAGTTCGAGGTCACAGCAGAGATGACCTGCTATGAAGGCAGGGCTGCTGGGTAATGGGAGTGGAGAAAGGCATAAGGGTCAAAGGCAAGAAATTAATGGACGAAGACTGGGCCTTTTATGGTATGTATAATTGTAATTCCACGGTTTTTGCTAGTTCACTTGCTACTGTCTATCTTTCACTGCCCCCAACTAGACTATAATCTCCCCAAGGGCAGGAGTCAGGTACACTGCAGTGTGCTACCTAGTGTCTACCATAATGAGAGATACTCATGAAATGTTTGGACCCTAAATGAATGACTGAATGAATGAATGCGTGGCTACACCTCACTGTCATCCATCTTTTTAAATTTGAAGGTGATTCTATTTATAGCTGTTGTGTGATGTGGGTGAAAAACAGTTGACACTGGGGAGTTGTGAGGACATAGGTTTACCAAGCTGTTAAACTCTGCATTCTATACAATTGTGTGTATTATTCTTTAGTTGTTTAATTCATTTTCTCTACTTTGAAAGTGTATATACTTGAAGGTCAAGACCCCAGTCTCATATAAAACTGCATTTCTATCCCCAGAGCACCCAGCAAATGCTGGAAAAATAATATGCAGATGTACAGCAGCCTTGAGGGGTTTTGCAGTTAAACAGGCTTTTATAGTTAGACTGCCAGTGATTTTCATATCTTACTCTCATGTCCTCAACTGCAAAATAGGAACAAAAACCAGGACACAGCTCACAGCTCACAGCTCACTTGATGTAAAGCTCAAGTGAGATAACATATATAACCATTTATCAGTGCCAGGCATATAACATTCCATGCATGGTAGCTAAAGATTAAAATATGTTAAATCTCTTTATTGGACTGTATAAGCTACTGCTGCATTTAGTTTGCCACTGTTTACAATGATGACACTCTTTCCTTCTTGATATGCTGGCTATAAGGAACATTTCCTTTCCTGGTCTGCCTTGTCAGCAGTGTGTCCTGACCTCAATGCTGCTCTTCTGCAGGACCCAGTCAGTCTGTGTGTTCCCTCTGGAGGCTGGCGGGCTCCCAACCTCAGGGGCTGATCTGGGTGTGCACAGCTCCATGCTGCCCTCTGGTGGTGGTGTTGTGGTCTGCCCCTCCATGCACTGACTTTCCCAGTGTAGACATGATGGTGCTATAGACATAGCACCAATAAGGAGATTCTCTGGAAATTACAGGTCGTGGTGAGGGGTGCACTGTACCCCTTGTTTTGTTTGGCACAGTTCCTCTTATCACCATGCTCCTACCCCCAACCGGTGCATGGCTATTAGGAAGAAGATGCAGTCTGCACCAATGAAAAACTCAGCATCTTCAAAGGTTATAAGATCTTGGAGCTCAGACAAGGTAGTTCCAAGACTCTAAGAAGGCCAGTAGCTAGCCAACAATCACACAGCTAAACTATGACTTTGACCTCCTAAGTTCTGTATGATAGGCACCTACCAGATCATTTTCCTTCCCCAAGGAAGAGGTCAAGGTGCCCACCATAAATAGCAGCTTCCTCCAGGAAGACTTATGCATCGCTGCAGCTGAAATTAATCTCGATGGCCATTTTCATTTCTTCCCTTTCCCTCATCCTTCAAATCCAACTAATAAGCAGACCCTTTGTTTTCCTATGTTATATATACGTCTACTCTTCTCCACTCAATGTCTCCCTTGCTTGGATAACTACAGTTATTTCCTAATGGCTCTTTCTGTTTTCTTTCTCCTTCCTTCTCTTTCACAACCTTTCTTCTCCTGGCAGCCCGAAGGAGTGGCTGTCAGACACAGGTCGGTCCTATTTAAAACCCTTCTCTCTGCACTTAAAACAAACCAACCCTTCACCATCATCCATGTATCCCTATGTGACTCCAATCTCATTGCCCACTAGTTCTCCCCATTCCACCCAGCCTGATCCCTCTCCTATGCCTACAAGATCAGCCTTTGCCTTTGCACTTGCTGTTCTCTCTGCCTGGAGTTCTCTTCCCTGCACCTGCCTTGTGGTTGGCTCTTCTTCCTTCATCCCAGCCTAGATGCAAGCCCATAGGTAGGCCTGCGATAACCACCCTGCTTACTGCAGCCTCTCTCCCACTATTCTTTCCTCATTATTCTTGATCATGTCTTCCTATTAGTTTTCTTCATAACAGTAATTACTCTTTGTAATTACCTTCTTTCTTGTTTAATGAATATCCTCCATTAGAATATAACTTCCAGGAGGACAGAGATTTTATTTTCACATTGCTGTATTCTCAGCATGTGGTACATAAGAATTGCTCAAAAAAGTGTGGAATCTTAAAAAAAAAGAACAAACAAAACAAAACAAAAAAGACACATAGAAACAAAGTCCAAAAGGATGGTTACCAGAAGAGAGCAGGTAGGAGGACAGGTAAACAAAGGTGAAGGGGAATATAGTCAGTAATACTGTGAGAGATTTGCAGAGTGATGAGTGATTACTAGAATTAGTGGGGTGATCCCATTGTAAGGCATAAAAATGTCAAATCACTATATTTTACAGCTGAAACTAATATGACTAGTATATTATATAACAATGATACTTAAATAATGAAGGAAGGAAGGAAGGAAGGAAGGAAAGAAGGAAGGAAGGACGAGCTTGTCTCTAGGAAGAACAGCATTTTATACCTTATGGCACTGACATACTTTCTACAACTCTCTGCCTCTCCCTGAGTGAATAAACATGGATAGGTGATCTCCTCTTCCCCACCGCATGCCCTTTGTGGGTGTTTATGAAATGCATAGACAAAACTGTAAATATGTATCCAAAATCAGATTTCTTCTTCCACGTAACTTACAATAAGTAGTGGATTTGTATTCTTTCTCTTATTCATCACTGTAAGCCGTAGTAACAGGATTTGATAGTACTAAATGTCATCCCCATTACAGTAACACAAACTTGATATCATGTTTATTTGGTAATGGTTTCTCCCTGAAACTAGAGATTCAGGAATTATTTCCAAGAAAAATAATTGAATAGAGAAAGAGACTGCAGTTGCCATTAAAATGAAAACCAGAAATCATTTTGTGTGTGTAATTCTTCTCTGGTCCCACCTCCAGCAGTGATTGGAAACAGGTCCTTAAGGGTGAGTAATAGGAATGAATGTCACAAGAGTCAGATATAATGAACCAATATCTTTTTTTTTCAGAGGAAAAAAACAAGCACCCCAGTAAAGAAATATGCAGACGCACACTGACACATACACACAGCATCAGGTCTCCTTTTGACTCAGTGACAATAACCTGATTACACAAGAGTGAAATTTCAGTCAGATCTGGCCCTCGCTGTAGAAGGTGCTGAATCACCTGCCCGGGGGAAGCTGCAGACATTTAGCACTTTCAGAGACAGCAGCAAGCTAATGGAATTACTGTCTGGCTCACGGAGCTCAGATCACCTGGGTATGCCAGTGAGCCAGCCTCCACAGCTGACTGTCCTGCACCATTTCCCCCGTACCTGTTCATCCTGCTCTGTGTTGTACGAAAACTGGGGAGAAGGTGAGCTGAGGGTGAAGGAATGGGAACTAATGACTGTCTCCTAGATCTGCTCATCTATTCCTCTATTTGGACAACTAATTACACTAGGGTGTCATCTCCTGGGTCTTAGGGTCCATTTAGAATAAATAGTGTTCAGGTTGGTTTCGAGGACCACCACATACGTTTTTTTGTCTTCAAATAATTTTTACCTTTTCTTTTAAAGATCTGTTGTTCACTATGTGAGAAATACACACTTTCTAATCTTCGGTTTGCATCCTTTAGGAAAACCTGTTTTAAGCATGCGTTTGGGAAGAGGATGGACAACAATGAGAGGGCAAGGCTGCTAACACATGACCTAACATGACGACTAATTCTCATTAAA